>NC_090932.1:875124655-875749655 GCF_040938575.1 Ambystoma mexicanum | reverse complement strand
CTGTCCAGGGGTGTCCCTGGCTGCACCTCCCCAGAACTCTTTTCAGGTGTTGATTCGGATGAGGCCTATGTGGATTCGCAGGTATGTGCTCATGGAAGGGATACTGTTCTGTCTGACCCACCTGCACCAGGGGTAGAGCCCACTATGGGGATGTCAGTGTTGGTAGGTGCGCCTGTGGTGGTTACGGATGCAGGGCCAGACTCCGCAACATCTGATCCTGTTCCTGGGCCAGCAGTTCAGAGGGGAAATGCAGTCCTGCAGCCTCAGGCAGTGCCGACACAGCAAGGCGCAGTTCGCCTTGCCCCAGACAGGTGTGGTGCCCGCCAACGCGGTGGCCGTCCGCCACCAGGCAATACCGCATGGGAGCAATCCATTTACGGTATGGCCAACCAACAGGCAGCATCATCAGAAATGATTGCTCAAGCCATGGAGAGGGTGGCCACTTCCATTGTCCCCCCAGAAAGGCAGATGGAGCTGGCCAACCAACAGGCAGCATCATCAGAAATGATTGCTCAACCCATGGAGAGGGTGGCCACTTCCATTGTCCCCCCAGAAAGGCAGATGGAGCTACTACAGCAGGCAACAGACTCCATTTGCCAATCAGTCAGGGAGGACATCTTGGCGTCCAACAGGGACAGACAGGCGGTCCTGGACAATCTGAGGGAATCAATTTCTATAGATGCCCAGGGACAGAGGGAAGCCCTGAGGGGAGAGGTCCGGCACCTCAGGCAGACTCTTGTGGACCTTGAGGCTTCCACTGTCACCAGGACGGAACAGCTGCTGGAGCGCGTCACCCGTACGCTCTCAGCAGAGATGCAGGCAACTCGGGCGGAGGTCCGGGCAACACGTCGGGTGTTGCATGGGGATCTCCGCACCATATCCCTCCAGAACGAGGCCTTCCAGACCCGCATGCTTGCTGCCATATAGGACCAAACTAGGGCTTTGCGTGGGCTGCCTCCCATAGCACCACCACCTCCTGTGGCAGCAGCAGCAGAGGTTGAGGAGAGCGAATCCAGCAGTGAATCTCCCACTATTTAGTAGCCGTGCAGGCCATGAGCCCATGGAGGTGTTTTTTTTCCGCAACATTCACGCAGGTGGCTGTTGGTGGGCACCCTGTCCTCGGACCTCCTGGGTGGCCTCCCCCAGCCTCCCTGGCCCACACATGGCCATTTTTAATTTTTGATTTTTGATTTTTTGTTGCAGTGTGTTGCCTTGTGTGGCTCCCGTGGGCATCCACTGTATTCCGGCTGGGCACATGCAGGCTTGTCCTGAGTTTGGGTTAGATGCTTGGGTTCGTGAGACACACACCCCTCCTGCTTCACGTTTCCATGGGCTTGCAAAGGGTGTGCCCAAGTGACAGTGAATTACACAGTGACGTTGGACTCCCATGAGCTGTGTGGGCAGTCTGTAGTCAATACTGTGTATACATTCCTAGTGCATATTGTTGTTGTATTGTGCACTGCATGGTGTATTGATGTGTGCTTGTGCATCCATGTCTCCCTCCTAATTTGCAGGTTCATTCCTCATGTCTTCACAAGGCCGTCCACTTTGGAGATGGAGCTCATGTTGTGAGCAGTGGACTTCCAGATGTGCGTGGCAACAACACTGTACAGTTGGAGGTGGTGGATGTGCTGGCATTCTCATGTTGTAAGACTACGTATCCTTTGCCTTAGTACTGTCATGTTTATGCTATGTCGATTGTATTGTGGTAAGTATTTGGTCATGTGTGTTGTTGTTTCTACATTTATGTCGGCATATTGTGTGTGGCCAGTTTCCATTAGGGACACTGTACTTTGTGACACGTGTCATGTTTGGGGGATGACTTTGTTTGCTCTCACATGGCATGTCATGCCATGGTGTGTTGGGTGGCGGTGCTGGGGAGGGGTTGGGTGACATGGCACTGTTGCCATGTTGTGTCTTGCAAAGTGGTAATGATTTTAGCAGCATAGAAGTGTGTCTTTTGAACACAGCATTGGTGGTGTTTGTGTAGGTAGGGAAGCACACAATGGAACACTTCCAGATGTACAATCTCAGGCTGGTATGGTTGTGACAGTTGACTGTCCATTGACACATCATAATTGTCAGTTACAATCATCATTGATTGTCAGCTGGTATGTGCCAGGGCTGTGTGCACTCCACAGGGGTGTGATTTTATGTGAAGTAATTAGCCACAAGCTGCGTACGGGCTGCCTCACCCCATGCCCTTTCCCCTCCCATGCGCAGTGGGCATGCATGTGGTTGGGGATGTGGGGGCACCACCATGTCCACGGCCAGGCCCCGAAATGTTGCAACGTTGTGCAGGACACATGCTGCCACTATGATCCTGCACACTACTGGGGGAGCGTATAACAGCTGCCCGCCAGAACGGTCAAGGGAGCGGAAGTGTGACTTGAGCACTCCGAATGTGCGCTCCACGATGCCCCGGGTTGCAATGTGGGCTGTGTTGTATCTTACCTGGGGTGGCGTGGTGGGGTTCCGAATTGGCGTCATCATGTGGGTGCTGAGAGGGTAGGCACTGTCCCCTGGGGAGGTGGTGATGGGTATCATCAGTGGGGTTGTGACATTACTCAGTATCTGACATGCATGCATGTGCAGTGGCATTTATACTCACCGAGCAGCCATGTATCGCCATGCCGCCCAGCTTCTATGTCCCGGTTTAGGGTAGACATTCTGTAGATGAAACTGTCGTGGGTGGAGCCTGGATAGTTGGCGTATACTGAGGTGATGATTCCCTTGGCATCACATACTACCTGGGCGTTGATGGAATGCCAGTGCTTGCGGTTTCTATAGATGTGCTCAGTTGCCCTGGGGGGACGTAGAGCCACATGGGTGCAATCAATGGCACCTAGCACTTTGGGGAATTGTGCCACCCTGTAGAAATCCTGGGCAACAGCCTGCCTTATCTGCAGGTGTTCTGGGCAGGTATATGTGCCTGCGGACTGATGGGCGTGCAGTGATGATGGCCAAGACCTGGTGTAGGCAGCGTGACTGCGTGGCCTGTGAAACCCCCCCCACTATGGCACTTGTCCGCTGAAATGATCCAGTGGCCAGGAAGTGCAGTACATTGAGGACCTTCTCCAGGGGGCTGAGTGCTTGGGAGCACAGGGTGGTTGATGTGAGGTCATCCTCCCACTCACTGACCAGGTCGAGTATTATGTGAGGTGGAAACCTGTACCTCCCATACACATGGTCATCAGGCATCCCAAAAAGGCTGGTTCTGGGTGTAAAAATTCTGGCCCGGACTATCCTCCTCCTCCTCCTGCGGTATCCCACGGCCACTGCTGCTAGGAACGGTATGTTCATCCTGGCGTCTGAGCTTGTTTGTTGTTTGCGTGCACTTTTATGCTGTGCGGGTGGACGTACGCCTACTTCCTGCTGGCGTACGTGTTTCCGGATTGGCCACGTTCGTTTCCATGAATACGTGTTGTAGGCGAGCGTGTAAAACTTCCAGCGCAGCCCTGGAATACCCGCACCCAGCCCAATCGCGTGTGGAACTTCTCACGCACCCCTGAAATACACGTACCCCGCTCCCCCAGGCCCGATCGCGTGTAAAACCAGCCGCAAGCCCCTGAAATACACGTACCCCGCTCCCCCAGGCCCGATCGCATGTGGAACTTCTTGCACACCCCTGAAATACACGCACACGCTCCCCCAGGCCCGATCGCGTGTGGAACTTCTCGCGCACCCCTGAAATACACATAACCCGCTCCCCAGGCCCAATCGCGTGTAAAACCACCCGCGAGCCCCTGAAATACACATACCCCGCTCCCCCAGGCCCGATCGCGTGTGGAACTTCTCGCGCACCCCTGAAATACACGCACATGCTCCCCCAGGCCCGATCGCGTGTGGAACTTCTCGCGCACCTCTGAACTACACGCGCCCAGGCCAATCGCGTGTGGAACTTCTCGCGCACATCTGAACTACACGCGCCCAGGCCAATCGCGTGTGGAACTTCTTGCGCACCCCTGAAATACACGCACACGCTCCCCCAGGCCCGATCGTGTGTGGAACTTCTCGCGCACCTCTGAACTAAACGCGCCCAGGCCAATCGCGTGTGGAACTTCTCACGCACCTCTGAACTACACGCGCCCAGGCCAATCGCGTGTGGAACTTCTCGCGCACCCCTGAAATACACGCACACGCTCCCCCAGGCCCGATCGCATGTGGAACTTCTCGCGCACCCCTGAAATACACGTACCCCGCTCCCCCAGGCCCGATCGCGTGTAGAACCACCCGCAAGCCCCTGAAATACACGTACCCCGCTCCCCCAGGTCCGATCGCGTGTGGAACTTCTCGCGCACCCCTGAAATACACGCACACGCTCCCCCAGGCCCGATCGCGTGTGGAACTTCTCGCGCACCTCTGAACTACACGCGCCCAGGCCAATCGCGCGTGGAACTTCTCGCGCACCTCTGAACTACACGCGCCCAGGCCAATCGCGTGTGGAACTTCTCGCGCACCCCTGAAATACACGCACACGCTCCCCCAGGCCCGATCGCATGTGGAACTTCTCGCGCACCCCTGAAATACACGTACCCCGCTCCCCCAGGCCCGATCGCGTGTAGAACCACCCGCAAGCCCCTGAAATACACGTACCCCGCTCCCCCAGGTCCGATCGCGTGTGGAACTTCTCGCGCACCCCTGAAATACACGCACACGCTCCCCCAGGCCCGATCGCGTGTGGAACTTCTCGCGCACCTCTGAACTACACGCGCCCAGGCCAATCGCGCGTGGAACTTCTCGCGCACCTCTGAACTACACGTGCCCAGGCCAATCGCGTGTGGAACTTCTCGCGCACCCCTGAAATACACGCACATGCTCCCCCAGGCCCGATCGCATGTGGAACTTCTCGCGCACCTCTGAACTACACGCGCCCAGGCCAATCGCGTGTGGAACTTCTGTACCCCACTCCCCCAGGCCCGATCGCGTGTAAAACCACCCGTGAGCCCCTGAAATACACGTACCCCGCTCCCCCGGCCCAATCGGGTGTGGAACTTCTCGCGCACCTCTGAAATACACGCACCCAGGGCAATCGCGTGTGGAACTTCTCGCGCACCCCTGAAATACACGCGCCCAGGCCAATCGCGTGTGAAACTTCCCGCACACCCCTGAAATACACACGCCCAGGGCAATCGCGTGTGGAACTTCTCGCGCACCTCTGAAATACACGCGCCCAGGCCAATCGAGTGTGGAACTTCTCGCGCACCTCTGAAATACACGCGCCCAGGCAATCGCGTGTGGAACATCTCGCGCACCCCTGAAATACACGCGCCCAGGCCAATCGCGTGTGGAACTTCTCGCGCACCTCTGAAATACACGCGCCCAGGCCAATTGCGTGTGGAACTTCTCGCGCACCCCTGAAATACACGCGCCCAGGCCAATCGCGTGTGGAACTTCTCGCGCACCCCTGAAATACACGCGCCCAGGCCAATCGCGTGTGGAACTTCTCGCGCACCTCTGAAATACATGCACACGCTCCCCCAGGCCAATCGCGTGTGGAACTTCTCGTGCACCTCGGAAATACACGCGCCCAGGCCAATCGCGTGTGGAACTTCTCACGCACCCCTGAGATACACGCGCCCAGGCCAATCGCGTGTGAAACTTCTCGCGCACCTCTGAAATACACGCACACGCTCCCCCAGGCCAATCGCATGTGGAACTTCTCACGCACCCCTGAAATACGCGCGCCAAGGCCAATCGCATGTGGAACTTCTCGCGCACCCCTGAAATACACGCACCCAGGCCATTCGCGTGTAGAACTTCTCGCGCACCCCTGAAATACACGCACACGCTCCCCCAGGCCCGATCGCGTGTGAATCTTCTCACGCACGCATGTTCCCGACACCCGTAATACGCGTTCCCCGCTTTGCGTTTGTAAACTGGTACAGTGTTGGTGCAGCCCTTTGCGATGGTTTTGCGATCTTGATGGCTTTTCCTTGCGCGAGGGCGTTCTTGGGGGCGTAACTGGCGCTGCTGCAGGGTCGCTGCGCCACTCTGCGCCACGTCTGCTTTTGGAGGCGAGAATCCATGAATACGCTGTGCGCGGAAATTGATTTTATCGCACGCGGCTGGCGCAGACATTCGCACGGGCACGCTGTGCGCCAGCCACGTGCAACACTTTTGTGAGGAATTACATGAATCGGCCTGTTAGTATTTTTGTAAGTAAATCAAGTAATTCCCCCATTGCCTTTCACGCATCAGGATGGTTGAAATTTGAAACCAACCATCCTTGTCTAGTGTTTTTATTTAATTGTTACTGTTATTAAAGTTTTGTCCAAGAGAATTAATCCCTGTGTATAAAAAATATGCCCTGCTAAGCGAATTTTCATTTGCCAGTGTCATTCGTATTTGCTTCTGTCCTATTAAACCCAAACCGCTGTTCACATTGTGAGTAATCGATTTGCCCAAAGACTACCAGTTAGTTGCCCCTATCCTTTTAACAAAAAACAATTTTCCTATGTGCCTTTCTCATTGTTGAAAGCATGTGTGTCATTTTCAAGCTCTAGTAAAATTAAGGTGATTCTCCTTTTCGTTTTTCTAAAACTTTCATTTCATCCTTCAAAAAGTGTTTTTCCTAGGGTATATCCCTTTCTCTATCATGCTTTGAGCTCGGATTTGGTATTACATTTTCTTCGTTTTTCATGGTTTTGAGTTGGCCCGTCATTTCCAGCTCCAGCAAAAATACGTGCGATTTGCAATTTTGTTTTTCTAAATATTTCTTCTCACCTTTGAAAAAATTGTTTTTCCTATTCTATCTTTCTTCCTCTATGATACCTTGATCACGGATTCGAATTATATTCCCTTTTATTTTTTACTTTTATTTCTCTGTGTTAAAATTGGATTTCCCAATTGTGCTAGCTAGTCTGTTTTGAAGTTTGATTTGTCCTCTAGTGTAAGCAGCCCAAAATACCCTTGTGCGCTGTGCTTGTGAGCAGTAGTATTGAATCATTGAATACCCATTTGTCCATCGTTGCAGGGGGGGAGTGCTTAACTGGTGGTGCTATCACTTTGTGGCAAATTATTCTTTTTCTGTTCTGCCATTGAAAAAACAGAATTGACTGTAATAGTATATCTTAACCTGTTGGCTTTGTAGAGATTATTGCATTTTGTGTTGCCACAACATTAGTGGCTTTGCAGCTGGTTGATTTTCCTTTTTCATTAAACGATGAATGAATACATATCTTGTTGATACACACTGGCCTGGTTCCTAGTTCATTGTGACACGGGGTGTTTGTGGAGGTTGGGTGCGAGACGGGTTGGAAGCTACTCAAAAGAATCTGTAGTATATTAAACATTTTAAAATGCGTTTTATTGTGCGCCACGTTCAGTGTAGGGGAAGGAGTTCCCTGGCTGATATGTGCTGTGTAATAAGCCGTGACAGCAAAACAATTGTATTCGTAGAAAATATATGTTTTTGCTCATTACCTAAATGTGGAAACATTGCAATATTACCCTAATTACAGTTAGTTTAGAATTGCCTTCAATACACATGAGAATGAGGTGATCGACTACAGCGAGTACCAAACATCCTGATTCCTTCACTTGGTTCCGAACGTTCAAGGCTGGTCTCCATATGCCAGCATGTGCGCCCCAGTGTCTGAGCATATATATATGTTTAATGTTTAGTACCACATGCACTGCTGCAGGTTGCCACACTGTTGTTGGACATTTTTGGCTCCCGAAATTGTTGGAGTATTGGAGATGGTATTCAGCAATACTAATTGGTTGGTCAGCGAGCAATGGGTGTATAGGTTATTGTGGTTAAATGTGAAGATGAATGTGTTGTATTTGTGACATATGCAGACTCTTTTTTTCAAACGTGGACTATTATTGTAAGAGGATAAGAGTTAGCATTTGCCAGTGCGGAATAAATTAATATTGGACTCTTATTGGTTGGGTGCTTTGTTGAGAGCTTCTTGTTTTTGCATAGCAAATACTATTTCTGACTAAAGGGCTCCTGCCTCGTGCTATCGAAAGACCATAAGGTTAAGGGAACCCCATATAAATGCATGTTACGTAAAACTAATGCTGTGACTCAGGAACCTCTGGCTAACGGGGGCCACTGCCAAACCTTGTTTTCGGAATAACCCAGATTATGCAAAGAACTCCCAGTTAGATACACATGTAGGGGTGCACTCGTAATGCCCATGTCTTCATGTAACGCACATTATATTATACAAAATTGTATGGCAACCATTAGAAATTCTCAGAGATAGAGCATGACGGGGATCCCACATGATTTCACGCCAACCATAATCAGTATGACCTTGACCGATTTGGGGTGTAATCAAAGGCCCCCAATTCAATTGAACTGAAGGGCCATCTGAAAAAGGCCTACCTGTCATTGCCAAAGGAAAAACATCAATTTCATTCACAAAGGAAGAAGAAATTCAAAGGTCCCTTTCACATGAAAAACTGGATTTTTGTACATTGACACAAGTTAAAGCAAGTCATGAAAAAAATGTCCTCCTGCCAATATGAAGATGTAAGGCAAAGACTGTAATGCTCCCGCGTCCAGATCACTGGCGCTTATGGAATCAGTGGCGGTTAGGCCACCATTGACTAGTCCGTCACGCTCTTTCCGCTGTTCAGGGTGACGCTCTAGTCTTTTTGCAAATGGCCGCTGCAGGGAGGTTCTTAGCATAAACACTCCCTGCAGACTTCACGTTGCAACCGCTTTTGGCAGTTTCTTTGTTGCGGCTGCACGCTCGTGAGTTTTCCTCTTTGTGGTTCCTCTCACGGAACGGTTATCCTTTGTTCTTGGCTGGCTTCGGTCCGGCTCCTTGCTCCTTTGCAAGTGCTCTTATCTGCAGCCCTCTCTTTTTATCTCTCTTCTTCCTCCAGCTTCTGGAGGGCTGTCTCCTAGCCACTGCAGTGTTTCTTTATCCGCTTCTGTCTAGTTGCTGTGTTCCCCTCCTGTTTCCTCTCGGAGCCTGTCCTTCGCTCCTCTCTATACTTTTGTTTCTACTGATTGACTTTCACTGCACCTTTTCATCCTGGCTCTTCTTCAGTTCAGACTCGGCAGCTCTCCCTCTCCGCCCTACCGTGTCTTTGACACTGCTATTCTTCTGCGGATTTACTGCTGCCATCACTGCTGTCATTGCAGTAAGGTCTTTATCGGATCTCCCGCTGTTTGCCCCATTCCATACCATTCCACATCTATGAATTTGGCTTTGCTGGCTCTTCTACAAGAAGGACATTACTTTTTCTGGATCCTTACATCCTGTTGGTTTTTTTGTGCCGCCAAGGCTTTTTCCCCATTTAACAGCCTCGCTTGGGAGGAGGGCCACAGGGCTGCAGCTCACAGGTAGCCACTGTGGCTTCCTCTTTGGGAAGGACCACTCTACAAAAAAAAGAAAAGGACTATCTCTCAAGATGCCAACTGACCCAGAGCAGCTCTGACTCCAGTGAATCAGGTGAGGAGGGAGTGGGAAGATCTGGGAGTGGAGAACACATAAAGGGATCTGTTAAAGATATAGTGTGTTTGTTGACAAAGGGTAAGGTAGATTATGCTTTATATGCAAAATACCGGCAAAACATTTGAAAAGAAAAGCCTGCTTGGTTGGCATGAAAAGTTTCTGGGGGCCTATTTAGGCAGGTTATGCGGGTGTCTTGCTGCAAGGGAAATCCAGAGAAGGCTAAAACAAGATTGGAAAAGCACATCACATTACTGGCTGAGAAATAAAATGCAGCATTTTCACTGAAACTGCCACCCATCCAAAGGTGGTGCACTGTAACAATTCAGACTCACTTTTCAGCAGGAAAACGAACAGTAGATAAGTAAAAGTGTATTGTATGAATGACTGAAAGAAACAGCCCTGGACTTTCAGTGAAAAAGCAGAGTGGACCCTGGATACACACTCTGTATGTCAAGGAATCATGGCTGATGTTAGAAAATGTGAGTCCATTTCAGCCCAGGACAAATGGTGGAGCTCTGGGCAAAATTCACAAAGGACTCCCACACTGAAAGCCTGGCTGGCATCCAAACTGTTTGCAGCTGCAATACAATGTGTCATGCTAAGAGGTGTTGAGAACAGACTTTCCCTAGACCTACTGTCTCTGAGGGCAGTTCTGAGCAGGCCAAATATTCGGGCTGGTGCATGAGCAAAGTAGGGGGGAGGTGTGAACACAGGGGGTTTAATTAAGGCTGAACTCTAGAGAAATAAAATACAAGAAAATAGAAACTTTTCAGATGTGAGGACAGGATGCCAGATGTCTGCAGAGGAAGATCTCTGTGTAGCAAATGTATCCCCCATTTACGATCTGCGCCCTACACCTCAAACAACAAAGAGATTTAGGGGAGGCATGGTATCACAAGTATGACACTGACACAAAAGATACCATTTGTAAAACCTTTATTAACTTTGCGGGGTTTGGCAAAAACTCCTACTTTGCCCTATAAATAGGATGGGAGTCGTCTCAACCATCAAATAATAAAGAAAATAGTCTTAGTCATGTCTGTCAAATTAAAATGGCCTATGCCAACAAATCCTAATGCCTGCCCTATCTCTTGTACAAAACAGCGTGCAAAGGAGGTATGTATATAAAAGAAAAATCAGTGTTAGACAAAGAAAAAATTTGACTGAATCAGCTCTCCCCCCCACGTTTAGACAGCATGGAATAAGGCAAGTCTCTATAGGTAGGATGACACACTCTGGCTTCGGCTTTAACACTGAAACAGTTCAGAACATGGATTGAGGCCCACCTGGCCTTCCACGTTAAAGGCTCTGGTTCCAGTCTTTTCCAAGTAATGAACCAAAAAGTTCACACCAGTTCCCCTCTGTCGGGCTCGGATCTCTTAAAAAAAAACCAAAAGTTCAATGTTGGTGCACCTCTGCCGGGCTCAGACCTTTCCTACTTCAACGTGGGTCCCCCTCTGCCGGGCTCAGACCTTTCACAGTTCAACGTTGGTCAACCTCTGCCGGGCTCAGACCTTTCACAGTTCAACAACACTTGTCAGGGCTCACTTCCCCAAGCCTTTTAAACTTTGGGTCTCCCTCAGTCGGACTCAGACCATTTTTCGGATGCCAAAGACTTTCGGATGTGCGGTCTTCCTTTACAGACCACTGCAGAACCACTGCAACTCAGAATTCAATGTTCAGCTTTTCCTCTCCCCTTCTCTCAGGGTTAACTTTGTTCACTTTTCCTTTTACAATTCATTCACTTTTATCACCTCAGACAATGCACCTTTCACTGAGACTTTAGAATTGGGTACTCCCTTTCACCGGACCACTTTGTTACTCAGTATCGCTGATTCCACAGCTGTCTTTATCTTAATGTTCATTCACAGGACTGCCTTTCCTCACGGCTCATCCACACACGTGCAGCCTTCAGTTGCGATATATTGTTGCAAACCAGAATCTTTCTTAGCACACCAGTCTCTCAGGTCGCTTGCCAACTCACCAGCTATTTGCGATTCTTTCTTTCTTTTTTGATTCTCCATTCACAAGTCAAGGTTAGTACCACAGGCCTGGCCTCACTTCCCCAACTCTGCCGTTCACCCGGGACGGTGGCTGGCGTCCTTGAAACACAATGCAGTCGTTGATATTGGGATCTGGCCTTCTCCACATTTATTTCACAGCGTTGTGGAAGCAACAACCTCCTGTTGGGAATTTATGGGGTTTTTGACCAGCTGCTCTCGTCCCTTGATCCTTCCCTCTGCTCCAGTAGGTTCACCGTTGCCCGGGGAGTTCTGCTCATACTCGTGTTCCACCTTGCTCAGAATGTGTCTGTAGGTTCTGTCTTTTATTTGTGTGAGGAGAGCTAATTAGAATCAGGTGTATGCACTTGAAATCAATTGCCTGACTTTGTCTAACCCAATTAGCGGGATATGTCCAGCACGATGTTTTAGAGTTAGTCTTGTTACTCTCAGTCTCCCTCTTCCTCAGACTAGTGTTTGTGCAGAAAGGGGGGGGGCGGAGTTGGGACCTCAGATCCTAAAAAATAAGAGGGGTTGGATGTACAAAAACGGGGGGAACACCGCCTCTCACCATTGGGGGCATCACCCACTACCAGAAGACCCCTCACCCAGGTGATCCTCCCGCACTGGTCCACCCACAGGAACTGGATCCAAAAGCGATGGCCATGTCCTGGCCACCTGGATGACAAGTCCCCAAGGAATAGCGGGCAAGACACCTTTTGATTTCTCACATATCCTTCCCCTATTCGAGGTGGATACATTTGTTCTTTTCTGTAGTCTCTAGTTTGATGGATCCAGAGAGGACAAGTGGAAAGGTTATCCAGGGACTCTCGCATATTCACGTAATTTACTTTCGGTTGTGCTGGCAGGGGCTGGATATTGACATTAGACCCTTGTGAGTAGCCCATGAACTGGCTTTGAATTTTTTTTTCAAATAATATCTCAATGGGGGTCTATTCCCATCCATTCCCATAGCAGGGAGGTCTTGGAACAGAAATCAGACTACCACCTATCTTGTGGTGTACATGTACAAAGAGTTACACCCAGTTAGGAAGGCACACATCCCCTTTATTTTTTATTTATTTGTTTATATAGCGCTAAAAGCCCGCGGGCATCAGAGCGCTCACAAGTAGACAAGACAAGAGAAATCCAAGACGGGACAAGATATGTGGGGTTGGTGTTACATTATTATTCTGTGTGGAATGCTTCCAGGATTCATTTGAAAAGTAATTACCTAACCATGTCCGCAAATTTGCTCTGCGTTTTGTTTACTTCACAATTGTATATATCACAATATGTAACTGCTGTATCCTGAATTTCTTACATTGTTTTATTTTGCAATTGTATACCTCAAAATGTAACCTTCTTCTTTAAGCGCCGTTCTACCCCCGGGTCTGGAACGCTATACAAATAAATAAACAAACAAACAAACAAACATTCTTTGGGCAGAAAAGAATGTTCTTGAAGAAAGGTGGAACATTCCGAAGAATCTCTTCCTATAATAACCTCTTCCAGAAGTCCATGGATAATGGTCGATGACACTAGCCAGATTTCCCCTCTGATATTAATGTACACTGGTACTCAGGGATATATTTTGTTATCTCCGTGTAGACAGGTGACTCTGACCATAGTTGCATGTTCTAGATCTGTTGGAATGACTAACTTGGCTCTTATGGCTGTTTGTTTACTGCCCAAATCAATCAATATTTTACTATTCTCCCATTGACCAGAGCACTTTCATATGTAAAATCAGCTGGGGATCGCATTCACATATGCTAAAGGTTTTTAAATCTTACTCTTGTACTTCCCATTCTTCTCCTTTTAGGCACCATATTTCCATAGGCTCTTTCTTTTGATTTTTGGGACGATGCTGTGCTAAACTACCTGTCTCCCTACACGAGAAGCAGATGGATGGTGATGGTTTAATCCCTCCAGGGTCTTCTATCCATAAGTCTTCCTTACTCTTAATGTCCTTTTTTTTAAATGTCTACCCGCTCTTTCGGGGTCCACTCTCAGGTTTTAGAGAGTCCTACTTGTTCTAATGTCTGCTTTGGAGAGTGATAGGTTTGGCTTTGATCTTTTCTGTCATCATTCTTATGTAGGGAATGGAAATGTTTTACTGCATCTGAATGATTTTGGGCAGTCTCAATAGCCATGCCAAGGGTGGGCCGATTTAATTGTAACAAAGCCTTTTGTAGAAAAGGAGGTAGGAGTTAGTAAACTGTTCTAAGATGATAATTTCTACCAGCTCCTCTGGAGTTTTATTACCAGTCAAAGGGGAGACAGTGTTCTTAATTTGCTTGTAACTAGATCAGCTTTGTAAAGTTTTCTTGGAAGCAAGCCTCGACCTGAATCTGATGGGCAGCCAGTTGAGCTACGACTTCTTCAATATTTGCCATATTTTCAGGAGGGGAAAGGGTTCCCTCTGTAGGATTTTCTGACTCGGAGAAAGAAAGGGTTTCAACCTCTTCAAAGAGGGTTTCGAAGTCGTCTGATCCTTCCAAACTGGATTTGGACCAAGGGGGTTTGGTACCAAAAAAAAGAAAGGTTCGGGAAAAGGTGGGTTCAAGGCGCTAGGTCTAATGAATATATGGGAGGGTCTTATTTTTAAGACGATTCGGTCCCATTGTTGTATTTGATAATGTGTTATCGGGATGGTGTCTATTAGCATCTGGGTTTTGAAAAGCAGATCCTGTGACTAACTGGGATTTGAAGTTGGGAGAATAAGATCTCATTAATGGTAGCCATTCAGTCAGAATCAAGTCCTTCAATAATTCTGTTTTCCCGTTCGGTGGGATGACATTCACATGGGTTCTCAACTTTTATCAATTGAGTCAGTAGCCACTCTGACACCATATGTAGGGGAGGCATGGTTATCACAAGTATAACACTGACACAAAAGATACAATTTGTAAAACCTTTACTAACTTCCTGGGGTTTGGAAAAACTCTTACTTGCCCTTTAACTAGGATGGGCATCGTCTCAACCATCAAATAATAAAGAAAATAGTCTTAGTCATGTATGTCAACTCAAAATGGCCTATGCTAATAACATCTTATGCCTGCCCTATCTCTTGTACAAAACAGTGTGCAAAGGAGGTCTGTATATAAAAGGAAAATCAGTGTTCACCAACAAAAACATTTGACAGAATCAGCTCTCCTTCCCACGTTTAGACAGCATGGAATAAGGCGAGTGTTTATAGGCAGACACTCTGGCTTGGGGTTTAACACTGAAACAGTTTGGAACGTGGATTGAGGCTCGCCTAGCCTTCCACATTAAAATCTCTGGTTCCAGTCTTTCCCAAATAATGAAACAAAAAGTTCACATCAGTTTCCCTCTGCCGGGCTCAGACCTTTCACACTTCAACGTTGGTCCCCCTTTGCCGGGCCCAGACCTTTCACAGTTCAACGTTGGTCCCCCTCTTCCGGGTTCAGACCTTTCGCAGTTCAACAACACTTGCCAGGGCTCCCTTCCCCAAGCCTTTTACATTTTGGGTCTCCCTCAGTCGGGCTCAGACCGCTTTTAGGATGCCAAAGACCTTCGGATATTCAGGATTCCTTTACAGACCCCCGCAGAACCACTGCAAATTCAATGTTCAGCTTTTCCTCTTGCCTTCTCTCAGGAATAACTTTGTTCACTTTTGCTTTTACAATGTATTCACTTTTATCACCTCAGACAATGCACCTTTCACTGAGACTTTAGGATGGGCTACTCCTTTTCACCGGACCACTCACTGCGTTACTCAGTATCGCTGATTCCACAGATGTCTTTATCTTAAAGTTCATTCACAGGTCTGTCTTTCCTTGTGTCTCAGCCACACATGTGCAGCCTTCAGTTGCGATATATTGTTGCAAACCACAATCTTTCTTAGCACACACCGGTCTCTCAGGTCGCTTGCCCACTCAGAGTCTGTTTGAGGTTCTTTCTTTCTTTTTCGATTCTCCTTTCAAGAGTCAAGTTTAGTACCACAGGCCTGGCCTCACCTACCCAACTCTGCCGTTCACCCGGGATGGTCTTTGGCATCCTTGAAACATAATGCAGTCTTTGATATTGGGAGTTGGCCTTCTCCACATGTCTTTCACAGCCTTGTGGAGGCAATAACCTCATGTTGGGAATTATTGGGGTTTTCGACCTGCTGCTCTCGTCCCTTGGTCCTTCGCTCAGCTCCAGTAGGTTCGCCATTGCCCGGGGAGTTCTGTTCATACTCATGTTCCACCTTGCTCAGAGTATGTCTCTAGGTTCTGTCTTTTATTTGTGTGAGGAGAGCTAATTGGTATCAGGTGTATGCACTTGAAGTCAAGTGCCTAACATTGCCTAACCCAATTAGCGGGATATGTCCAGTAGAGTTAGTCTTGTTACTGTCAGTCACCCTCTTCTTCATCCTAGTGTTTGTGCAGAAAAGGTGGGAGTTGGGACCTCAGATCCTAAAAAATAGGAGGGGTTGGATGTACAAAAAAGGGGGGAATACCACGTCTCACCATCAGCTGCCTCACCCCCACTCCCAGAAGACCCCTCACTCAGGTGATCCTCCCGCACTGGTCCACCCACAGGAACTGGATCCAAAAGTGATGGCCATGTCTTGGCCACCTGGATGACAAGTGCCCGAGGACTAGCGGGTGAGACACCTTTTGGTTTCTCACATAGACAAATCAAACAGGCTGGCCCAGAGAGACAAATGGCCTGAAGGAAGCAAACCTCATATTTGCACATATGAAGATTCCCTTTGTTTAAATGGACTGACACAATTGTGGCTTTTAATCACAAAATACAAATCACACCACATACATGTATGTTTTATTTTGTATATAATTTCAAGGCGATTTTGGTGAGATAAAATTCCTCCATCTGCGATTTAGGGAATTGTAAGGGCAAGCTAACATGTGTTCCTGGCTGCTTTTAACATGTCCCGAATGTGAGAGTTGGCGTGCTGGTGGATGGGGAAATTAGGAATATGGGAAATAAATGACATGTCCTTAGCTGTTATTCTTTTTGTAACAATGGCAGAAAATTGCAAAACAGCTGTACAACATGGGGCGGACCCAGCTGTTATTTTTTAAAATTCCCCCTGATTAGCTGAATCGGAAAATATATGTTATGGCAGGTGCTAGCAAAAATTATGAAGTTTTGACACATAACTAGTTTTTGCCATACATTTGACATGATAACAGATGAGGATTTCCAATGGGAAGTGCCATATGTCTGCTCCAGACTCCTAATCCAATCCTTATAGAGGGGATGGTTTTGGGAGGAGAAAGGTTACTGTCCAATCCTATTTGCGAGAACTCATGCAGGCTACTCCCCAAGATTGTAAACTTAACAGTGTCATCACTAGTATTTTAAGTGGATGCACTATGAGCAAGGGAGAGAGCTGCTAAATATTACCATCAGCCAGAGCTGCTGAAATTTACCACCGGGAAGAGCTGCTGAAAATTACCATCTGACAACTGCCAGGAAACACCAAAAGGAGACTGTTTATTTTTGGGAAGGCCTAAAAGCTGACTGGGTCCTATGGTGGAAAGTTGGGGACCATCCTTGAGAGTGGAGTGACCAGATCCCTGCCCTGTCCTTCCAGAAGGTCCTGACATGCAGCTGGCTTACCTGACTTTAAACAGAGGTTTTCCAATTGAGCCCAGGGAGACCAAATGTTGGGGGAATCTGCTTACCTTGAATCCTTTCTCTTTACAGTGGGCAGAGTGGTGGGGAGGGTTGGCAAAACTGTGTAGATCCTTAGCCTATTTAACTAAAAAATATTAATTTAATTTAATTAATTCCCCTTGGCAGTACACCACGGGGGGATTTAAACCAAAAGTGTGGATGAAATCATTATTGCCATATGCATTTGTACCAACCTATAATCCCAACTGCTCGCCTTTTAAGCAAGCACAAAAATCGAAATTGAACAGCATTACACATGTAAATGACTTTTGTTCATTGACCAGTTTGATTATTTCTTGAAGTGTAATCTGTAAAAAAAGAAAGGTATTGTAATTTCTGTGATTTATTTGTTTGACAAGAAGTTAATTCTGAGCCACAAAGAAGGTGGCGTTTGTAGGTTATTGAGATTTCTATTACTTCTAATTTAAATAAATATAAATATATTTCCTGTACACCAGCCTGGTTCTTGGCTCATTGGTAGCTCAGGGCGAGGGATCCAAGGGGTATTAGATGAATTGGAGATAGGGCTGAATAAAAGAACTAACATTAACAGTTTATTGTGTGAAACGTAGGTTGGGGAACGAAGGAACTCCCTGTGTTGAGGGTAGCCTCTCAATTAACCATTATATCCTAGCAGCGCAGCCTACCCACCAGCTGCCAGTTTGACCTACTAGCTGTCTGAGCTGCTCCTGGGTAATTGCAGAATCCAAATGTCCAGCCGGAAAGTCCTATGCCCGAGCCTGGTTTTACCCAATGGGCACCCGAGGGGACACCGTCCCCGCGGGCTTGGCCTGTTAGACTGTCCAAGGTGCTTTCTAATACACAATCCTTTTTCGTGCACTGCGCATGGTGACCCTTCTTGCGCAACACTGGGTCTCACTAAGACTGGACCTATACCAATGCAGCACATCCTAACCGTTCTTCAAGAGGCATGCCTGTAATGAAATATGAACAATTCTTCGTCAAGATGCACTATCAAAAGGGGCGCACCAGGAGATCACAGCATCAGTCCTAATAGGGAAGGCACGCTAGGATGTGCAGAAAATCCACCGACTCCTAAAAGATCACTGCCCTACTATGTTAGCCTTAAATGGATCCAGCGACTTGGCCAACAGCACCCCAACAACATGCGCACCATGTTCCGTAACTTGAGTAATTTCACTGTCAAGCTGTGTGCGAACCCCTGTAAACCATGCCTGCACCCCACCACTCTGCATACGTGCACCCCTACCAGCAATCGGCACCCCAACTGCATGTACCCAACCCTATATTCCCAATCGGACCTTACCTTTGCGCAGTCATTCCTATGCGATTCTGACCTTACATCTGCTTTCACGTTGCGGATTGATCCAGGGTTTTGCGTGCTGAATCCCCTGACTTGGTGTTGCACGGTCTGTTCTGTGAATACACTTGATTGTGTGCAGGTGGAGACATGCAATCTGCTTGAGGCAGGTCATCCCTCGACATGTCCACATTTTCCCTTCTTCTTCCTCATTTTGCATATTCCGCCCACTATTTCGGACTCTGCATAGGCCCAACCCGCAATGCCTTGATTGCTTGCAGAGGCGGGCCAGACCTCTGTGAAGTCCCCCGCAAGTCCCGGAAAAGTCCTGCAAAGTCGATTCCATGCATAGACGAATGGGTTTTGCATGCACAATGGCCTGCAAAGTCTGGATTTCCCATGCAAATAATTCTATAAATCAGGCATTGGTTCAATAGGCAAACCTATTAATGTATAATAGCATAGGAGAATTTGGAGCTTTGTTTCCCAAGCAAATCATGTATCAGGCTGCAGGAGACAACTGACCAAACAAATTGATAGCGCGGGCCCCATCGTTCCTCCAAACTCCAGACACTCCTACCTCCTTCCATAAATCAGGTCCTTAATATCAGAGACCAGCCTATAAACAGGATTTGGACATGAGATGCTCTGCATTGCGGTGCTTACACAGCAACGCATTGACGCTGAGCTAACTATCTTGCAATCCATTACACGAGCATCTAAAACCAATTCCTTGCATTGACGCAGAGTGCTATGTGTCAACATCAAATTTATTCTCACGCATGGACCAGGCTCACCTTTGTAGCAAGCCGCCATTGTCAGGCCACTTCATTGTCACCACCAGCTGCTCGAGCTAATTCAGACTGTTTTAAGTTTAATGACTATAAACGCACAAGGCAGTTCACACTATAACCCCGGCATCTGTCCATTCATAACTGTAGCCAATATATACCCATAACTCATTCCCCTTTTCCCCCAGAAAAGTGTAGAATGAGACCTGGTAGTTTGTTGGCATAAAAGGCCGCAGAATTTATTCCACAATAACAAAAAACCACACTGCACACATTTGTGGAAAAATTGTTCGCAAGATGCGGCGACTGCTCCGTGTTCCCAGAACATGCTTCCCCCTTTCTTTCCTGAGAGTCCGTAAGTAGGCCCAACTCTCCCCACCTTGCTGTCCGAGCCTCACCTGCCCATGCAGGTGCCCCTGGGCGGGGAGAGTGCCGTTTCCTTTGGAGGAAGCTGAGCCGTAATTGTTCCTCCCCGACGCCCCTGCCGCTTAGGCTCCCAAGGGGCGCTGGGTCCAAGAAGGGCGAAGACCCTTCCTGCTTTCTCCTGGCTCCTCTGGAGTCTGTCTCCTGTGTTTGTCTGGCCAAACACCGCCACGCCACGAGTGGGTTTTCCGCCCACCGTGGCTCCCCCGTTTGCTCCTCTCCTTACATTTCCAAGATTTTTGTACAGATATTCCACAAAAACAAGTCCATCCCTACCGGCGATAGGTGTACCCCATCCTTCAAAAAATATTCTGGCGATTTCAAATTGATTAGGCCATGCCTGACCTGACCAAAACCCCTGCCCCTACAGAATTTCGCCATTGCACAATTAAGCTTGCGCCTGGATTTCTCCACTGCCGGGTGGTTATCTGCAACCCTCCATTCCAATCTAGGGATGATTTCCGACCAAACTACCTCTGTTTCCCCTAACTGTCCCGCAAGCTCCTGTAATGAATACATCATCTCGCGCATGAGAGCCCCTCTCCCTAGGCTAGTTAAGTCATTACCCCCCAGGTGAATGATCAGTATTTCAGGCTTACCTCTGCTGGCTAGGAGCTTGCGCACCTGGCCCTGCAGTTGTGCCCATTTCATGCCCGGCACCCCATGCCACCTGATACTGAAATTGCCTGCCGTCTGCTTTTCTTGCTCCGCTGTCCAGCACGCCCCGCCCTAGACACAAAGGAGTGCCCTACTACCCAAACCGATATCTTCTTCTTCCGGGCTGGTGCTAAGGGAGGAAAAGAAGAAGGCATGTCACCCTTACATTTTTTCTGGCCTAATGTATCTCTTAAAGCAACCAGATTTCCATCTGCTAATCTGCTTGATTGCAACATCCCCCATACCCATGGCTGCTGCGGATGTCGCTGCCCTGATCCGGAATGAATGCGTCCCAAAAACCCCCTCAGTTTCCCCAATTCTTTCTAGAGCCAGTTCCATCACCCTCCTGAATTGAAAGCGACTTAGCGAGGAGCCGTCTTCGTGAATAAGAAACAGCGCCTTGGTCCCTGATACAGGTCTCACCCTGAGGAACCCTGCTACCGCCGCGACGGGGCAGACTGTACTCCCCGCAATGTGTTGCAGGGAGACTGTACATCCTTTCCCCTTCTGATCTGTTTTTGACCTTTTTAACCATAGCGTTACCTGTCCTTCTGAATATTGTACGTCCTGAATCTGCAGATACCCTGTGCCTTTCGCTTTTTTATTCTCTGGGATCAGTTCGCTTACCCTGAATGCCCCAAAAAATGCTAATGAAAACGCCGTCTTAAACAGTGCAACTTCAAACTCCCCATGACAGATTTCATTCAAACAGGCCACAACCTTCTGTAACTTGACATAATCAATGGGTCGCCTAGCATCTGCTTGTGGTTTTGCCTGCCTGGCCCAACCTCTCATGGCCATACAAAATAGTGTTCTTTTGTGGGGTCAGGCAACCCTTGTAATTTAGAGAAATGGGTGATGGCAGCCAAGTGGTGTGCCATCCATGACCTGGATTTTCCACCTTGCCATCCCCATCCCACAAAGGCCCTTATTGGCCTATCCTGGCTGTTTACCACCAGTTCCTGCTTGAATTTTTGGTACCGTTCCCAGCAAGCCAGATACCTTCTGTTTGTGTCTGGTGACAGCGCCGTCTGAATCAGGGAACTCAGATTGCCCCAATCATGTCCCACCACTTTGGATTGAATGGCGTCATCCCTTTTTCTGCTCCCGGGCAACTCTCTCAAAATTTCCCCCACTGTAAACGAGAGAGAGCATCAGCTGCTGTGTTTTGCACCCCTGGGATATGCCTCGCTCTTACTTCAATGTTCCATTTCAGCATGCATTTGTAGAGCTCTCCCAGTAACCGCAGTACCCTAGAGGTTCCGGCGGATCCCTGGTTAATTATCTGGACCACTGCTAGGTTATCTGACCACAACATGACTTTCCTGTCCTTCAACTGCTCCCCCATAGCTTAAATGCCACCACAATGGGGAAGAGCTCTAACAGTGTAATATCCTTGGTGAACCCCCCCAGCATGCTACTCTTCGGGCAAGGCTGCTCCGCACCACTGGCTATCCAGGATTGCCCCAAACCCTAGAGCCCCAGATGCATCTGTAAACAACTTGCGCCTCTCATCGCTGTTGGTCAAGGTTCTCCACACCCGGACCCCGTTAAAACCGTCCAAAAATTCATCCCACAAAGCCAAGTCCTCCTTCACTTCAGCCCCCAACCTGGCATGTTGCCCTGAATGCTTTAGGCCCACCATTTTCAGTTCAATACTCCTCGCGAAGGTTTTACCTACTGGGATAACCTTGGCTGCAAAATTAAGATTACCCGCCATGACTTGCAGCTCCTTTAGAGTAGCCTTCTTCTTTGACCTTAACTCCTTGATGCATGCCTTCAGTTTGGTGACTTTGTCCTGAGGTAGCCTACACACCCCCTCCACAGAGTCAATTTCAATCCCCGGAAAGGTTAAGCACGTCACCGGGCCCACAGTTTTCCCTTCAGCTAGAGGAACCCCCATCACTCCCATCAGATTTTGAAACACTTGCATGATCTCCTGACATCCTACCGTACCTTTTTTCTCAATGAATAAGAAGTCATCTAAGTAGTGCAGGAATGTCCCCGAATCGCATTCCTGTTTTACCGTGAACTCAAGGAATGAGCCAAATGCTTCAAAGTAAGCACATGAAATGGCGCACCCCACAGGCAGACATTTATCAAAATAGTACATATCCTTAACCTTAAAACCCAACAAGTGCTGGCTTTCTTCATGTATGGCTAACAACCTGAATGCTGATTCAATGTCTGATTTCCCCATGAGGGCACCTTTCCCCGCTGTCCTGACCAATTCAACGGCATCATCCAGGGAGGCGTAGTGCACCCTGCATTTCTTTTCCACAATCCCGTCATTCACTGAACCACCCTCTGGAAATGACAAGTGATGTATTAAGCGGTACTGACCCTTCTCCTTTTTCGGTACCAGCCCCAGCAGTGATATTACCAAATTAGCTAGGGGGGGATGTTTGAAGGGGCCCGTCACCCGGCCCAAGTCCACCTCCTTGGATACTTTCCGTAATACAACCTCTGGCATTGCTAAAGCTGCCTTCAGGTTCCTTACCTCGCCCCCCTCCAACCTGTCTGCACATGGGATCTTGAACCCCCACCTGAAGCCCTCCCATAACAACTTTTCATCTTCAATATTATGATATGCATTCAACGACGGAGTCATCGCTTGTAATTTAACCGGGGTGGGTAGCCCGCCTTTAATCAATTCATTACATATTTTGCGAGGGGCTGCTCTTGACAGTATGACATTGACTTTATTCACTCTTGGCCTTGCTTTTGCCCTTGGGGGTGCCCTTGCGTCTGCCTTCTCCACTAGAGGAACCATGCTCCTTGTTGCTATTTCCTCTTGGGTGTTTCAATCTGCAAGTTTTGCCAAATGGACAACCTTCCTCTGAGTTGACCCTCCAGCACTCAGCCTGCTCCCCCTGGTAGCTGGTCCTATTGTTCTAGGAGGAGTGCCCGCGAAAGGATGCCCTTCCACGCCTAGAATAGCCACCTCTGCCCCTCCATACCTGAGTTTTTTCAACTGCTGGCTTCTCCCCCCCTTCGCTTGAGAGTACCAGTTTGTCCACCACACCCCCAACATCCATTTCATCCCAAGCCAAGGCAGGCCACATTTGCATTTTTAACCGAAAGGCCCTATCATACTTAAGCCAGCCTTCACCTCCCTTCTTTAAATAAATATTCTGAATGTAATGACAGTAGGCTAACATAGCTGAAGCATCCTGGGGGTGCTTTTCAATCATTATAGAGGTATAAATCAAAAATGCTCTAATCCAATTATGAATGGACGCCTCAGTTTTGGGTGTCTCCTTCTCCCTCTTCTCCTTCTCTTTCTCGGATAATTCTTTTAACCCGTTACCCAGAGGATCCATCTCCACTAACTCCAGGATTTCTTTCCTCCATACCCGCTCCTTTATTGACATTGGAATATGCCATGACAAAGAGTTCACTGACACCCTGGCTGGTGCAAACCCAGGCATAGTTCTCCCATACTGTGTCATAATGCCCCCTGTTCCCCCCTGACCAATGACGCCAGTTTGAGGTAGCCCCAGGTTAGCTACACCCTGGCCCCACCAAGCGGCTGGCTGTGTTGCGCCGCCGGCTGCTGCATCCCATTGATTCCCTGTGCTGTTCCCTCCTACTAGGGTCCCAGCACTTGTAGGTAAAGGAGGCTGTTCAAGAGGAGCCTGAATTGCGGCTAGATTAGCCATGACCCCAGTACCCACACTTTGGCCCATGACTTGTTGACTTCCCACTCCAAAAGTAGGGGCATTCGGCCAACCTCCTGGCCATTGTACCCCTGGACCTGGCAGCACACCCGCCGGGAAGCCACCCCCTATTTGACCAGTCCCCGTGGCCCCCGTCGCCGGGACAGGTGTCACTTCCTTCTGTTGAATTACATTTGCCCCATTGCCCACTTGATTAAAAGCATTAACATTCCCACTTAGCATTGTGCCATTGCCCCCCTTCCCCCATGCTTGCATACACTGTAGCACCATACCTTTCACCACCTCCATGCAAGGTGCTCCATTCTCCATCACTGCCGCCGTTCTGGCTTCAAGCGTGCTGGGTGCTACCTGGGACGTGGAGGCTGGCATAAATGTAGGTGCTGGTACGGCTTCAACCTCTTGTACCTGCACCTTGCTTCTAGCGGGCGCCGCCTTCCCTTTCTGCTGCCCGCTGCTTGCTCCCTGCTTGCCTTCGCCCTCTGAGTCATCACCCTCTTTCTCTTCCTTGTAGGTTCTTCCTCTTCCTCCAGCAAACTTTCCACCTCCTGCTCCTGTAATTCTTCATCCTCCGCGAACATCAATGGCGATTCCGGCCTGCTGCTGGCGCTACGGTGATTTCCCCTTGGCTGGCTCACCAGGGAGTGCATCCAGTCACTGCCATGCTTAGCCACGACCACCTTGGCCATAGCCAGGAACGCCTCCATGTCCATGCTTGCCCTGGTTACCCGCTCACAAGACTTGGCTGGGACACGTGTAGCTTCTTCAATTCCTATACCCCCCCTGAAGTCTCCCCAAGTTTATAGTTCCGCTCTCAGGATCTTTGTTCCGTTTTTCTTTTGGGCAGTTTTTGCTGAGAGCGCGCCGTAGGACAGCCTTCAGGCGGAGCCGACCCTCCTGCAGCAGCTCACCGTCGTCGATGCCCCCGGGTATGCAGGTCACCTCCAGGGGGCCGCGCTCACCGCCGTCGATGCCTCTGGTTGTAAACAGCTGATCCGATCACCTCCGAGTCCGCGCTGCGCCGACGCACCGCCTTCCTGCAGCCGCTCGCCGCCGACGATGCTTCCGGGTGGAAACAGCTGATCCGGTCACCTCCGGGTCAGCGCTGCGCTGAAGCACCGCCTTCCAGCAGCCGCTCACCGACGTTGATGCTTCCAGTGGGCACAGCTGCTCCGGTCACCTCTGCCGTTCTGCGATGAAGCACCGCCTTCCTGCAGCTGATCCCAGACCGACCGAGCGAAGGCTCCAGCAGCTGATCCCGGCACTCACTAAGAAGTTAAGGTAAGTGAGCCAGTAATCCTCTCCTGCTGGCGCCGCGACGGTTTGCGAAAGCTGCAGCCGCTCGTGTAGCACGCGTAACGTAGACCTTCCCAACGCAGTTCTCCTGGCAGCAACGAAGTCCTCGAACCAAAACGAAATCTTCCGTAGTCCACGAGCGGGGTCCACAATTGCAGCTGGATGCTGCCTTCTGTGAGAGCCCCCGCTCCCTATAAAGGGGGAAACCCCTCCCCTTTCTTTTGTTTCCCCTTTTGCGGGCTTTCCCGAGTAGCTGCCGCGCTTACTGGATTCGCAGGCCTTTCCCGCTTTTGGCGCTCTCCTTTTCGTGGGCTTCTGCCCGTTTTGCCGCCTTGTCCCCGTGCCTCCCCCATTCCGCTGAAGGGAAGGGGGGGCGAGGGACCCACCAAGGAGACACTGCCCAGGTGCCTCCTCCATTTTGCAGGGCTTTTGTCGTCGGCCCTTGCATAACCTGTACTCACTGATCGTGAATGTAAAATAAAGGCAGTCCTCACACACTACAGACCGTGCTTTTCTGAGGCACCAATTATATACTAAGAGGCGCAGGGAATTATTCCTGGGCCCCATGCCCGGTCGAATGTACAGACTGTGCTCACTTATTATGCTTTTAAAGTAAAACAGCCCTCACACAGACTGTGCTTTTCACGGCCGAACTTACATATTAAAAGCAGGTGAAAATATTCCTGGGTCCTGTACCCGCCCTAATGGAAAAAACTTGCTTGTAAAATGTAAAATGCTAAAGGTATGTTGCCTTAGCCCTTGTTCATTGAAGATGCATGTAAATTGAACAAGCCCTCAAATACAATGGACCATGATTTAGGCGGCACCACAAAATTATTAAAACAGAAATATTTTTGGGACCTAATTCCACCACCGGGACCCGGACACATGTCCCCCGGATCCGTAGTACGGGGACTACTCTGTCACGCCACCCAGCAACTTCCTGAAAGCTTTCTTTAGTGACCCATGCAGCCTTCCTCCCTCTCGAGATCAGGAAGCAATTCCGGGGTCCATGTTAAAAGTCCATCACACAGGATGTTGCAGAGCACCTAACACTATCAGTGCACATGCCGAACCTAGGGCCACTGACGGTCCCTAACCTGGGGACCGTCGAACAATTCACTTCCCCTCGCGCAAGTGCATGTAGTGTGAAAACACATGTGTTGCACACTCGGGCACGACATTACCCCCGACCCCTAAATGTGACAGCGCTTGAAGCAGAGCGAACTCCACTCAACATTCACCCGCAGTTGTTTACCAATAATCTCCGCTACAAAACGGCGAAGAATCAGTCTGTCACAACATGCACTCGGGTCGGGTAACACAGAAAGCAATGTATTACTGTATGCCTGCCCTACATGGGGTCGGAGAACAACAGACACTGTTGTAACTCGTAATATGCCCCGGGACACCCACGGCAAGCAGGCCCAGCCCCCAGTATCTTAATAAGGATTCCAACAGACATCTGCGCTTGTTACGGGTTCCCGGCGGCAACTGCTGTCCTCGGGCAGCCCCTTTATTAAATGCGCATGCACAGCGTTAATCTTGCCACCACGCACGCGTAACACCATGTGACTATGTAACATACCTCTTTTTTCATAACAGACAAAACAAGGACATCAATTAACATACCTAAGTTGTCAATGTGACACATAATAGGGTACATCTTATACCATACGAATACAGGGCCCAACATGGCCATTACCGTCCAATCTGGTGCTCAGGGACTCGATTCCAAAATATAGTCTTTGAACCTGGTCGGATATCGTTGTTCTTCACGGCGGGGGTAGCGTCCCTCCTCCTGGCCCACATCTTTGGGAATTTCGTCTAACATCGGATCCCTGGTGTCTTCTTTGCGCTCTGGTGCGCCCTCATGGGTGAGTAG
Source organism: Ambystoma mexicanum (assembly GCF_040938575.1). Lineage (NCBI taxonomy): Eukaryota > Metazoa > Chordata > Amphibia > Caudata > Ambystomatidae > Ambystoma > Ambystoma mexicanum. The sequence continues at coordinate 875,722,570 of NC_090932.1, read as the reverse complement.
GGGACCCACACTCGATAGGTTCTTCTTGTGGTTCACGGGCTTCGATGTTTTTAAAGAAACAGGTGTTCCTCGTGATCGTCCCCCTGCTGTTGCCTGCCGTGACCATAGACCCATTTACATGAGTCACATCCATGGGGGTGGGTTCGGAGTTTAGGGACAGCTTCCTCTCTCTGTGCCGGTTCCACACCAGGACAGTGTCTCCTACTTCAATGCTTGCCGGCTTCAGATGTCTTCGGGCGTTTACGCGCTCATTCCGCACTCTCCAATCTTCTAAGGTCTTTTGGTCCTCAATGATTCCGGCAGGCCGTCCCTCAGCCTCGGGTATCAAAGCTCTCGGGCACTGGTTGAACAGGGCCTCTGCTGGGGCCAACCCTGTGAACTGGTGAGGTGTGGATCGATATTCGCGGAGGAATTGCTACAAATTTCTTTTAATGTCCCCTGTTGGCCCTGAGTGATCCGAAAAATCTTTTTGAGGGTGCGCATGAAGCGCTCGACCTCCCCGTTGGCTCTCATCCAGCCAGGAGTCACCTTCCTGTGCGTGACCCTGCATTCATCCATGAAGGCGGCAAACTGGCAGCCCTGAAATGGGGGTCCGTTGTCGGAACACAGTACTTGGGGAAAACCATGAGTCGTAAACATTTTGGCCAGCACTTGGATGGTCTGGTCGCTCGAGCTTGACTCCACTAGCTCCACTTCTGGGTAGAGGGACCATTGATCAATGAGGACTAGAAAGTACATGCTCCTTCCGGTGGATCCAAAGTCTGCATGTACGGTACTCCAGGGCTGGTCGCTCCGTTCCATACTTTCAATGCATGGTTCTTTGCTCACGGGCGCCGCAGCTTGACACCAGACACATCAGTGTATATAGTCCTCGATCCTCCCCTTGAGGTCTGGGAACCAGACTTTTGCTCTAAGCCGTGCCTTCGTCTTGGCAATGACTTGATGGCCACTGTGTGCAAGTTCTAACACTCTGTCACTAGTGCTTTCAGGATTACGATCTGTCTTCCCCTTAATAACAGGCCCTGATTGGATGTGGACAGTTCGTAACATGCACGCCACAGTGATTGCATGTCCTGCTGTGTATCATTTCATTTCATGGACAGGTCTGCCAGCGCTGATTTCCAGTCTCCACTTCGCATCGCCTTCTGGATAATCTGAAAGCACCGTCAGCTTTGGATGCTTCGGCCAATTCGTCCAGTGTTAGGGCTATTGGCATGGATGCTTATACCACAGACTGAATTACTTCCTTGCACTCCCCTTCCAAACTTTTTGTGTGTGCATCGCTACCCCTAGGATGGCGGGATAGATAATCCGCTGGGTTGTGCATCCCTGGCCTATACTGCAGCTTCACGCCGTACTCCATGAGGGTGAGCATCCACCTCTCTATCCTCGGTGGTGGTTTGGAGGATGCCCCTGTCAGATGGGGATCAGGGGTTTGTGGTCCGTAATAATTGAGACAGGTTTTCCGAGGATGTAGATTCAATTTGAGAATACCTTTTCTCAATGTCTGTGAGGGCCTTACTGGCGTATGCAATGGGCCGCAATTGTCCCTGATGATCTGGTTGGAGCAATACTGCCACTAGTCCAACAGGGTTAGCGTCCACAACTAACTCTGACTCTTTTTTCGGGTCAAAAAAAGCGATTGTCTCGTCCCCTGTAAGTGCAGCCTTGATGGTGTCAAAGGCAGTCTGTGCCTTTGTGGACCATGTCCACGCTGCGTCCTTTTTTGTGAGGGCTCTAAGGTGTTCCGAGAGGGAGGAAAGGTTCATGCTAATATCCCACAATAGTTCACCATCCCTAGGAAGCTACGCACATCGGAGGGAGTCTCAGGTGGCCTGGTCTCCTGAATGTCCTTCACCTTTTGGGGGTTGGGTGAGATTCCTCCAGCGTGACAAATAAATCTGAAAAACTCGATGCTCTCCTTTAGAAACTCACATTTATCAGGATGCAGGGTCAAACATAGATCATGGATCAGCTCCAATGCCATCTCAAGCAGGATCATGTGCTCTGTATCTGAAGTGGCATGCACCAGGATGTCGTCGCTGAGGTTAATTACATCCTTCAGTCCAGCGAGAGCACCCCTAATGACATTCTGAAAAACTTCCGCGGTGGAGGAAATTCCAAAGCTTAGCCTTTTGTACTGATATAGGCCGTTATGGGTGGTGAACGTGGTGATGTACCTGGAATCTTGATGTAATTCCAGCTGGTGGTATCCCGAGCATAAGTCAAGTTTCGAGAATAACTTGGCACCCTGCAACTCACGACCACATCATCCAGCGTTGGCGTGAGATGGCGTTCCTTCTTAATCTCTAGGCTGGGTAGCCTCATGTCTACACAAATGCATGCTGACTCAGGTTGATTTGGTTTTGTCGCGACAACAATGGGAGACACCCATGATGTGGAGCCTTCAACCGTCTCGATAATGTCTAGATCTACAATGTTTTGAAGCTCTTGGTCAACCTGCTCTTGGATGTGAAAGGGTATGCGTCTGTGCTTCAGTGCGGTTGGTCGCACCAATTTGTCAATGTGCAGCTAGATCGGCTCTCCCTTCAGTTTCCCCACTCCTTTGAAAAGATCTGCAAAACGGATGGTAATGTCCTGGATGTCCACTTTGTACACCGAAAGCGCAAGGTGTACTATGTCCAGCGCTTTGGATGCGGCACAGCTCAGGAGAGAGTGTGGGCTGACACTGGTTACAAAGAACTTCACTTTTATTGGGCGGCCAGCGTGTGGAATTGATGTAGTGAACACCCCTTGGAGCGGGAGAGGATGGTCACCTCCCAACAAATATATCTTCACTTTAGTTTAGTTTCCAGAGCTGGCAGTCCAGCTAGAGCTTCGTAGTGCTGTGATGCCATCATGCATAAGGATGCACCAGTATCAATCAATACTGGGCTAGGTGTCTCGCAGATATCTACCACACATGTGGGTTGCCTGTGCCTCTTGGAGATGGAATCAATGTTCGATAGGAAGAATACTTCATCTTCTTCTTCTTCCTCAGCGATGTCTAGTTCCTGTAGCTCTTGTTCCATGGCGGCCACACTTTTCTGCCTGCGTAGTCCACCACTGTTGGGCCTGCTTGGGCCTCGCTGTATGACCACTGGACTTGCTACTCTGCACATCCTCGCAAAGTGGCTGGCCGGTCCCACAGCGCCCTCACACCCTCCCTTTTGCAGGACACTCACTGGAGTGCGGAAAGTCGTACCTGCATTTCTGGCATTGCTGTGGTACGTCGTTCTTCTTTTGGGTCCATCTCGGGCATTGGGATCCACTGTTCACTGTCCGTCCGATGGCATAGGCTTCCTCATCCTTGCCTGACTTGGCCACTGCTTCCATTCGAGCAGCCCGGCTGTCAGCCAGTTCGTATAACCGGCCCCCATCGCGAATCTGCGTCAGCGTGAGCCCCGGTTCACGGAGCACTTGATGCTGCAGTTTTCCCGAGCTGCAGCCTTCGATGAGTTGGTTTCGGACCATCCCCTCCTCATTCTCCCATTTGCTGGTACTGGCCAAGTGACGCAGCCGCCCACAGAAATGATCCAGTGACTCATCCTGCTGCTGCTTTTCACTGGTCATCACAAAGCGGTCAAAATCCAGATTGACTAGGGGTCAGAAATGTTCTTTCAGGGTGTCTTTCAAGGCCTGATACATGACAGCAGTCGAGTTTAGTGACTCCAAGATACGATGAACCTCGGAGCCAGCAGCATATAGGAGCGTTGCCACTTTCGCGTCATCGTCCATTTCTCCTGTGGCTCTGAAGTACATCTCAAGTTTTTTGATCCACAGTAGCCACTTTGGGCCTAGTTTTGATGGGGGTCCTGACATGTTGAATTCCAGCATGGGAGGCAGAGTACCTTGTCGCCGTGGCATCATCCTGACGGGAGGATGCGCAGGAGGCTGCACGACAGCTTGGGTGCCATCTCCAGGGCTACTCATTGCTGCGGACCGCACAAGCACCTCGCACTGTGTGGAGGCTGCAAGTCCACTGTGGTGTAAAACTCGTAGCTCAGCAGAAGATGGGGGGCCACAGCAGGCTTACAGACAGAACAGGATGAACAATGTTGCTCGCCGGCGTGATGAGGGTGAGAGGCCCAAGAAAAATGGTCCCACGTACCATTGTTCCAGAAAGATTGTTTCACGATATGGAACACTCCACATGTATCCTCCGACAGGACAGATGCGCCATGGAGGACAGGTGCAGGTCTCCCAAACAGTCCCTTTGAGTTGCACACTGTTAAGTGTACACGACATTGTCAGAACACGATGTTCTGTGAGAAAATAACCTCAGTTGTGTTCATTCTAAAAAATAGCCTGTGAAAGGCTCCAAACATTTCTCCAAACGGTGCACAAGCACCCTGTGAGGCCGCAACCGTTAGATGGACAAAATGGTGGTCACATGTGCACCGCACGGGTGACGCGTCTAGTGGGCGCTGAAAGAAATGTTCCCAAATCCCTTCATGGTTGTTGAGCACTTCGTCCCCCACTCACCGGCTTCCTCGTCGCCAGTGTTGTAACTCGTAATATGCCCCGGGACCCCCACGGCAAGCAGGCCCAGCCCCCAGTACCTTAATAAGGACGCCGACACACGTTTGCTTGTTACGGGTTCCCGACAGCACTGCACCGTTAACTTTGCCGGCATGCATGCGTATCACCATGTGACTATGTAACATCCACAATGATCTTCCTCAGGTTGTGGGTGATGGGTAATGAGGATGAACCGCCGCTCTGCCCACTTTAATGTGGGGCGGCGACCCACTGGATGCAGGTAAGGTCCTCCCTTAAACTTCATTTGCCGTGCCCATTCTGACTGTCCCCCTGGAAGTTCCCTAATCAAACAGGGCCCGCCGTGGCCCATGAGGCAGCCCCTACTTATATAAGGGCATGGCGGTGCCTCCGAAATGTAATCTATGTTATGTTAAAGGTTCTTGTACTGCTCTCTGTTGCCACCTGCGTGGTCTTTTGGCGGTCTGGCAGATCTGCAATGCAAGGAGGGTGGTGGGATTTGTTAGTAGGACTGAGCCAGAGAAGAGCATAGAGCTGAAATATGGTGTTGGCAGCCTCAGTTCGGAGAAACCGGCCACTGAGCATAGGTGTGTTTTTGGTTGGCAGGCATCATATGGTGTTCAGGTGAGATTGTGCATGATTTGTTTCCTTGTTGGGGTTGGGATCTAGTCAGGCATTCAGGAGTTCCATAACATTTATATTTATAAGATAATTTGCATGTAAATTTGAGTGTGTGTAATCAAATACATTGTTTACACTGAATCCCTGACATGATGTGACCCACGAGTATGCTGTGCACTGTAGACCTTTGCTCTAGATGGAAGCTCTCCAGCTCACCCTGAAGATCAACACTTCCGGGTTCTCCAAGTACCCATGTTTGAGCTTGTATCTCTTTAAGAAGGCACTCAGAAATCACTCACCTTTTTATGACAACACTTGAGGCTTGTTTGTTTTGATCAGTGCAGTGTACGGAAGGTCTTAAATGTTTTGGATACATGTACTCCAAGAACATCGAACAACAAACAAAATGTTCTTGACGCAAGCTCTCCGCTCACGCGACGTGGATGCATTTGAAAGCTTTATTGCACAGCTACCAGTGCATTGTGCGTTTTGCTTTGCAATGTCGGAACAGCAGCTAGCCTCCTTTTCATAAAGCAATTTCTAGCAAATTCCATATTAGACATCTTTCTTTAGATTTAAAGCAGTGGCATTGCCAAGAGCACAGCGATTCATTGCAGTTGCTATATTAGTAAACCCGAGTCCAGTGGTTTTAAAGGCCTTCCATTTTTCTTACTATGATCACATGGGAACAGAATACTTCAAATAGATTGATTTGATTGTTGTGTCGTAAATGCTGCCAAAGAAGATATCCTTCTGGCACTTGAAACATGATCTACATCTTTGTGTTTTTTCCCTTCATGGCAGCAGGATGCTAATGGAGACCTTCTGGAGTATTACATTGCAAGTCCCCTGGAATCCTTGATGCGCAGCCATTTCAAATTGTATTGGCCGCCCTTGAGTATGCATATCCTGTTTCAGTCTGAGGTTCCAACAGTAAGCACTATGAGGGTAATTACAGTTTAGCCAGTAATTGTAAAACAGACAGCCTCATTACAAGTGTGGTAAAACAGTTTGATAATGGGGCGGTAATTTGAGTACCGCTGCATTACCGCACCACCGTCCTACAGGTTTGACTGTGAAGTGGAGGATTTTCCTACAGCAAAAAAGGTGGAAGGAAATCTGCCACCTTACTGCCCAAAAATCATCAAAATCTGAAGAATTACTGCTGGCAGAATTATTGTCAGTGGTATTATATATGATATGGCATTTATAGCACACCTATACACAAGTGTTTCAAGGCACGAACAAACAGAAAACCCCAGGGATTCTTATGGACGCCAACACATTGGGAGTAACACCTCTGACCACCACTTGTAATCCCGTGGTAAATCCATGATACCAAGTGGTGGTAACGGTAAATCAGTTTGGTCGTATTCTTGTGGATTTACTGCTGGAATACCGCCAAACTCGTAATGAAGGCAAATATTTTTAAATATTCCCTGGACAATTTACCACTGAATATTTTTGCCATATGTTACTCCTTGCAATATCTCATGCTAAATATATATTACCTTGCTATGGGTCTCAATGCCCGCTAAAGATGCCTGCAATTTTTACCACCACCCAAGAAATGGAGGTAAACATTTTAAAAACTCTACAGACAGTTTCCTAGGTTTTGTTCCTGCAGTGAAGGGAAGAATATGTGCCTCCCTTCAAGAGATACCCTGATTGGGGACATGCAGTCTCGGTGAGAACGGGGCATCTCTGATGAACCTCTACTCGACACCCCAGTTATGAAATGCGCAAAACGCTCATGAATGACCCTTCTGTGCATGCACTTTATTAGCAGTTTCAACTGCTACTGCATGCATTCCTTTTCTGTCCTCAAAATCGGGGGAAATGGATTTGAAATAAATACAAAAATAAGGAATGTGGATCATCCTTATCTGTTACCCCCATCGTGGTGGGTTTCTCATGATTAGGCGGATTTCTAGTAATTGCTGCACCCAAGGTTTCACTCTGGAAATGTGCCTAACTCGTAATGCGACCCTGTGTGTGGCATACAGTATTTGCTGCTTCATTAATTTATGTAACAAGTACCTTATTGCTATTGTGAGTGATTTTTAACTTTCTACCACATCTTCATTTCTTTCTTCGTTCAAGCTCCTTCCCCCAATTGTTGCTCATAGAGCAGCTCCCTATCCCTTTCACCAAAAACAGGGTAGGAGGTCAATTCTTTCTTTCCTCCTCGAGCCTTGAGTTCACAAGGGATTGGATTGTGTACAATTATTTCCATAGTTACAGCTGGTATTAACCAGTCCAGCAGAGTGCTACCTCTATATGTTTTGATCAAGGGTCTTTTTGAAGAAATTCAAGATGAGTAATTAATTTGGTGATGGTAGACATTTTGTTTCATTAAACTTATTTTCAAGAGACTGGATAGAACATTTTCAGACATGGCTCGTGCGAGACTCGTTTGCTGGTGGTGTTTTTGTGCATATGTGTGTGTGTCGGGGTGTGCATTTAAAGTGTATCTATGTAAAAATATAGCATGCAGTGTGTAGAAAACGAGCAATGAGAAACTAAGCTAAGCTACTAAAATACCTGAGTGTGTCTTAGAGGCACAATTGACGTCTGGTTTGTTTTTGGCAACATTTTCCATAATTTAACTCCTCATTTATGTGTAGTCCTTTATTTCCGACTAGTTGTTCTGTGGAGGCAATCTTAAGGATAGGGACTAAACAATGATAGTTGTTGGGAGGCATATTTTTATGTCATATATAGCTTCTGCCCTGCCCCAAATCCAATACCGCAAAGGTGAGAAACGTAACTTACTCAGACAACCATGCCACCCGTATCCCAGGCTGGTACAACAAGACATAGGGCCTCATTACGAGGTAGGGGGTAAAAATCTGTCATTACCAGCATGCCGGTATGAACTTGTTCATGCAGTACCCACTCCACAAACAACGTACGATTACGAGTCTGCATGCACACGCGTCCCTGCATGCCGGTAACGGATGCACCGTCTTGCCGGTGAAGTCCCCCACACCCCTGATAGCGGCATCAAAGAATGCATTGAAACCTCCCCCGCCACTGTTGGCACCCTAAATAATGGTCCCGCTAATAAGGGTACTGTCATTACCGGTACCGTCAATACTGGCACTGGAAGTAACCTCATCTTGCCGGAACAGGAAATGCACCGCGGCCATCTTAAAAAACACAATCCATTGCGATCCTCCGTGGACGGGACAAGAGCACCCAACTTCCCAATCCCTACTGGTGGACAATGTAAAAAGTCACCAAGAAAGGCGCAGTATGTTTGCGAAAACCGTGTTTATGCGATGATGAGCTGAATATGCTTGCTGATACGCTAGTGGAGCAGATGTAGTTTTTTGTGCAGACCTGTGCCATCCAGCAGAGCTACAGAAAAAATAAATATGGCAGGAGGTTGCCAGAAAGGTGAGTGCGGTTGGAACCACTGCACTCTCCGTAAAGGACTGCAGGAAGCAGTGGGACGACCTGCGTCTGCGAGTCTGTAACATCTTATCGGCCAACCGCAGCCAGGGGCAGATAACAGGCGGTGGTCCAAACTCCCCCATAAAGCTGTAGAGGTGGGAGGAAACCTGTAGCTCCATCATCGACATGGAGGCCATTGAAGGAGTTGGTGGAGCAGAGTATGGAGTCCCATCATAGGCTGATGAAGGTGAATCACCCTTTGCGCACCACACAAGTCACCACAAACACCTGACACCCAAAGTACAATGTAGGCCAACAAATGTGATTTTGATGAGAGCAAATACATGGCCCATCATGCACACATACACACATCTCTATTGAGATGCTGGTCCCACCACTGTCACATCAGAACGCATGCTGCATGCGGGTCCTATACCCAATACACACCCGATACACAAGCAAAAATCACATGTCACACAGTGCGCAAGCCACAACACACCTGTTGCCCTCGCAGAAGACACCATGGAAAACATGTCTACACTTGAGGGATGCCAATACTACCCCACCCCATCTTGCAAGCACCCTGTCCTCCATGCCAACAAGCATGCAACGAACCACAAGGCCCAAACTGCACAAACACCAATGCATGCATGATGCAAGTACTTCCATTACTCATGCCCTGCCTCTCTGTCCACCACAGGCACGGATGCAGACAGCGACAAGGATGATGCAGCGGCACAGCCCAGGACACCTGCCAAGAGGTCCAGGGGTCAGAACGATGGCACCAGGCCATCCACGTCCAGGGGCACAAGGATGAGCCAAGGGGCTCACAAGGCACACACAGTGCCTAACCGGCTGCACAGCCCCCAAAACAGGTCCATCAAACACCTGCCCCGCCCCCATGAAGACACACATTTCACAGGATGTGCCCACATCTGTGGCAAGCAACCATGACGGCACGCAGTTGGCAGTCACAAGTTCAGATAGGGAGGTTGCTGCATCCACCCAACATAGTGCTGATGAGGACGAGGGGCATGAGGAGGACACCAATGAAGGAGGCAGCATGCTGGGGGATGGTGGACATACGTCCAGGCCGCAGGACACACCACAGGGCACCCCTCAGCATGAGCCAGAAGGAAAGGGCAGCCTGGAGGAGTGGTCTCCACCAGAGGCAGCCCGCCTTGCGCACGTCCACACCAGCCATGCAAACATCCACTTCCACCGCAATACGGGACCTCGAGGGACGTTTGTCAAGGATGGAGGGCCCCCAAGAGTCCATGCATGCACTTGTGAAGCAATATGTTGCATATGGGGAGGCAACACGCCGGGTGATGAGAGAGAACACTGTGGCCATCATCAAGGCTGTAAATCAAAATTATAAGCGGGTCCATGAGGGCTTTGCAACTGTGACCCAGATACTGGATAGAATGGCCGACACCATGGAGCAGCGGCGCCTTGTGGCATCCGAGCCACATCCCTCCACTTCCTTGACTACCATGCCTGCCAACTCAACACAGACAAGCCCTGTGTACAGGTCCCTGCGCAGCATGCAGCATGCAGCGCACAGACATGCAACCCCCTCCATCAAAAAGGGGGCAGCAGTAGCAGGGGTACCCTGCACGTGTTGACTGTCGGTGCATCTGGACACATGTTCTGCTCTTGATGTAGGGGGGTGTAGGGTAGGGTAAGGGACTGTGTGGGGGTCGGGGGCATTGTGTGGGGTATTTGGGGGGTGGGAGGAGGGGAAAGGGGCTGTGTGGGCCTGTTGGGGGGAGGGGTGTGTGGGGGTGAAGGGTTCATTCATGTTGAAAATACTATCTATTTAATACACCGATTGTGTAAAAAAATTCACATGACTGGACATTGCTTCTTCAGCGTGTGTCAATTTATTGCATGACAGTGTACAGTACCCATTTTTCCCCAAGACCAGTGCCCATATTTCCCGAATCACAGTGCCCAGGGTCCCACATCCATAGCACTCTCTGCATCCCAGTGCATCAGAAACTATGGTCTATCACTGATTGGTGCACAGCAGCTCCCTCATGTGCATCACGACCTGGCAGATGTGCAACATCTTCTCCGTCCTCATCTTCATGTTCACCTGGTGGTGGCTGGTCCTTGTCAGGTGGCAGATGTACGTTCCGCCGGATGCACATGTTGTGCAGCATGGCACATACCATGATGATCTTGCCCACCTTCTCAGGCCCATAAAAGAGTGCACCACCCGACCTGGTGATGCAGCGAAACCGTGCCTTCAACAGGCCAAATGTCTGCTCTATGACCACAAAAGTGCATGTATGGGCACGATTGAAGTCCTCTTCGTGCCTGTTCTGTGGATTCCTGACAGGGCTGAGGAGCAACGGCTTCAGGGGATAGCCAGGATCACCTCCATGGGAGCACAATAAGGTATGTCTAAGGGTATTTCTGCAATTCTATTTGTGCTCACCCTGTACATCATTCATGTTCATATGCAGTATATTGTCAATGGCAGCTATGACTTCACATCTGTGCAACTATCTGCCCTGTACACAACTTGGCAATCCATGGTGCTGGTCTTGGGTGACGAACACAATTTAGGAGCCTTGACATTGGAATCACCAACCACCCAGATGCAGTGACAAGGTCCATGATGTACTCACATGTGAGGGTTGTGTGGCAGGGGATGAGACCACATGCATGTTGGGCACTATTTGATGCATTAAGCTGATGCCCAACATGATACAGCTTGTTTAGTCTATCATGCTTTTGGATAATTGTTGACGCCATGCACGTGTCCCTCGATGTCTTCACAATGGCACAATGTGATTGTTGGTAGGGTCCGCCAGTCTAGGGATGTGTTCCTTGGATGATGCAGGGTGTTGACTTGCATGCTGGTACTCATGTGCTGTGGGTGATTCCCGCACTAATCGCACCCATGTAGGTGTTGTTCACTACTTGATGGGTCAAATTTGAGGCATCCTTGTCACATGTGCTTTCCCAATTGTATTCATCTGCACATGTTGCCATGGTGTTATGCAGTGTTACTGTCGGGGAGGGGCAGTGACAGGGAATTTCCCTGAGTGGGAATTCATACTATGCACTCATGGATGTGCTTCAATGTGGTCATGTGTATTAAGCTTTGTGACTGCATGATGGTGCATTGTGGTGCTGTGGGTATGGTCAGGTGATATCCAGTGGACAAGTTCAGGGGTGTGCGCTGATTGTGAGTTTGACATTTACACATTGGTGTGCGGCCAGAGTATGGCGGCCTCCATTGTCTGTGTCATGCATATTATTTGAATGATTATGGGCACAGTGTTTGCCAGCATGGACAGTGCCCAGACACCCCATTGAGGACACTCCCATGGCCCAGAGGGCAGACAGGTTGCATATGCAGGTACTCCCCCCACCCCCAAAATACACTCCCATGGCTCAGAGGGCAGACATGTTGCATATGCATGTACCTCCCCCCTAAAATACACTCTCATGGCCCAGAGGGCAGACAGGTTGCATATGCATGTACCGCCCCTCCCATAATACATTCCCATGGCCCACAGGGCAGACTCACCCAGCAGCCAGGCACGTCGGGCAGCATCTCGTTCCATGTAGCGGGGTAGCGAGGAGTTCCACAGCACCTTTGCATCAAGCCTGGATCCTGGGAATCTGGCACAGCAATGTGTTTATCATCTTGCTGGCATCACACACCATCTGCACATTGATGGAGTGGTATAGCTTCCGATTGCCATACACCTCCTCCACGGCATGCAGGACTACCAAATCCATGTCGGTGCAGTCGAGGGCACCAATGACATTGGGCATGCCTGCCAGTGCATGAAATGCTATTTTGATGTCATTCACCTCCTGTACTGTCCGTGATAGGGATATATAGGCCCTTGCGTACTTTAGGAGTGCATCCAGCACTTGGTTTAGCACACCGGAGAAACATGGTTGCGAGATGCCTTGCAGCTGGCCCACTGTGTGCTGGTAGGTGCCTGTGGCCAGGAAGTGGAGCACAGACGCCACCTTCAGCAGAGGGGAGATGGCGGTGCCGATGTTGATCAGGTTGACCACTATGGTGGTGATGGTGTCCTTGTCCAGTCGGGGCAGGGTGTGGATCTGTGCCTGGCCCTTATGCGAGGGATTGGTGGCTGCCTGCGGGGAACCACTGTCTGCACTGGTGGAATTTGCTGGGGCAGTCTCACCCTCCTTCTCCTCCTGCAGCTCCTCTGTAATCCCTAGTGTACTGCCTGCTCAAGGAGTAGCAGTGCAGCCATGTCCTCCAGCTCCAGTATCGCAACTGCAAGTGGAATCATTTTGGTCTTGGCAGGGGTGTGGTGTGTGGGTGTGCTCCTTTTGTGCAGGGCCAAGCTCCATTGCCTCTACCTGTGCTGATTGTGTGCACCTGTGGCTGTTGGGAACACAGCAGTTTACTATTAACGGGTGATTCGCGATGCCGGTATTGCCGGCCCTTCTTACCGGCATCTGGATGCAGGTATGTGCATGTCCGTGCGACTGGTAATTCTTCCTTGCGGCATGCCGGTGTTACTGGCACAGCACCAGCACGCATGACGGTATAGTGGTGCACGGCCACAGCGGGTCCCTATTGATGCCGGTAGGACTGGCATTGCAGGTTGTGATGGGCCGGTCCGGTAAACAATGCCGGTAATGCCTTACTGATATTGTTATTACCGGACCGCCAAACTTGTAATTAGGCATATAGAGACAATCTGAGATGAAGATGGCAAAAGCGGGCAAGCTGACATTGTAACATCAATAGGCGTACACACTAGATACGTAGTAGATAAACACTCTCCATGAAGAACATATATTAAGTCAAATGTGCATTTAGACATGAAAACATTAACATAGCAACTACAAGACATGAAGAACATAACAGAACCAATGTATAAGCTGAATGGACGACACGTGAGTATAGCTCACTAACAAACAAAACCAGAGTGTAATAGGGCAGCCATCTTCTCGAAAATGGACACCGCAGCATGATTTTAAATAGACAAAAAGCTTTGAGACCTTCGGAGAACTTAAAAGACTGAATCGCAGAAATACACAGCTCTGCAGAGCTCAGAAAGCATTTAGCAGTTACTGCCAAGGCCAGAAGGAGATAGGTTGAATGGAAAAGGCAGATCAAAGACATGAGATTGTGATTCCTAGGACATAGGCAGGATACTCCCCAAATAATTCTAGCATAGAAGAGCACAACCGACCCTTGTTAGTTGAAGGATACGGCACAGTGAGCCAAATGGACCCCATGGCGAATAACTCAAGAGAGTCCCCAGAGGCAGATGAAAATGTGGCACACACATTAATAATAACTAAAATCCCAATAAATAAGAGGTCATTCCACTTCGGAAGACACTGGCTATTCATTAGGTGCCAGCAGAAGATAGGACACCTGTGATACTCCCTAGAAGCACAGACGGACCCAAGGCCAATACCATAGGGATTGCTTAGCTCATGGCCTAAGGAAGGAGGGATGGCAATTTCTTTAATGAATAGAAGACAATTCCTGGGCCTCTCTCCCACTACTACCTGTCTGGCGCATATCTTGATGACCTGTGAAATGTCCAAGGTTGGTTAGTAAGAAGCCCACCAATCGAATCCCTTAGTGTCATGCTGCCTACCATGTAGCATGCCAACCAATTGTTTTTCTTAGAAGTGATGTACTTTTACTTGTATCAATATTGGGATGGTCTCAGATGGAGCCATCAGATAAAGTTGACCCAATCAAATCTTGAACCCATGTAAGATCTATATGCAGTCACCCCCAGTAACCTATCTCCATTCCCCTTAGGTTTATGTAATTATGATTATATTACGATGTCATTAATGATGCGTTTTGAGTATTTAATCCATTGTTTGTATCCAGAGAGCTGCGATATTCAAGATTGTAATGCTTGTTTGCTGTCCCTGCTTTGTTTAGATGATAATAAAGCTGAGCTTTGCCTTGTACATTGTCTACTTCATTATTAAGTTTGGCTTGGAGTACTTTCAGTACCTGTGGCATACTTGGGACTCTGGGTCCCACTCAACGCATGTTAGCAGATGAAAGGCTTGTCTAATTGATGTCGGAGTGTTGGGAACGTCCCTGCTGTATCCTCCCAAGGCTGCGGAGTCTACTTGTGGAGAATGAGAACAATGCACAAAAGAGAAGGTTTGACAGGAGGCCCCTTGGAGAAAATCCTGTCTGTTCCCCCACGGCTGCCCCGTAGGGCGTGGAGAGTCACAGGCTGATAGGTGAGACCCGACACCGAAGACCTTCAGCAGATCTGTCAATGGGAGTATAACATTGGCACAGCAAAATGGGGGAGGGGATTTTTGTATATTGGGGGGACTGTGATGAGATAAAGAAACTGAGAAAGAGATAAAAGAGAACTTCTGACAAGGGCTGGGAAAGACTACTTAGTAAACCTCGTTACAGGGTAAAAATGAAAAGAGACATGTAACTTCACCGGGAGTTGAGAAGACAGCAACAATTTGCATTGTATTTTGTTGTGTACTGATTGCTGGTGCCAGCTCCATGTTGTAAGATTGCTAAGGTTTTGTAGAAACTGATTTTTGTGTATTTGTGGAGGATTTAAAGTGGGGGTGTGGACAGAAGGTTGTGGCCCGGTGTGGAAGCAGCAAGGTGGGGCTGCTCGGAGCTTGAGTGGTATTGTGGGGCCACTTAAAAGGCTTGAAGGGCAGCAAGGTGGAACTGCTCAACAGGATTGGGTGATGCAGGAGGCATGGTCTCGGAGAAAGACGCAGGAAGTATTACATTTGTGGAAAAGCATTGCAGGGAGAGAGGTCATGAGAAGGAGAAAAATAGCGAACGAGAATTAAAATAAGGTTTGGTGATTATTGGTAAATTATGTGTAAAAGTATTAAAATAAGGGATAACACAATAATTCATCAATGTAAGGCATTACCCGGGTATAAGGACAAATTACTTAAATTACACACTGAATGGTTTCAGGACACAATGGGCAAAATGTTTATGCCCTGGCCACAAGACGGCCCTAATTCGAAGACAATACTGCAACACATAGTAGTATTAGTAATAGTATCAAACACATGGGTGGGAGGACAAATCATGGTCAAGCTGGATGGCAAGGGCATTGATGACTCTAAAGAGAAGGCAAAAGAAGTTAGAGACAGGCAGGGGTAGGAAGAAGAGAAAAGAATGGAGGAGGTAAGAGAAAAGGATCAAAGAAGAGAACATAGAGAGAAGGAAAACTTGAATGATGAAGAGAGAGAGGGAGAGGAGACTTGAGGAAGAACAGCGAAGAGAAAGAGAAACAGAGGAAGAAAGGGAGAAAAAGCGAGATGCAGAATGAAGCAGGGAGAGGCGCAAAAAGGCAGAGGAAGAGATTATCACAAGGCACGCCACCCCAGAGAGAGAAAGGGAAAGGAGACGGGATGAAAAAGGAAAGAGAGAAGCGACAAGAGAAAGACAGGGAACGTGAAAGGAGCTTAGAGAAATGCTGCAAAAAAGTTGATGCAATCATGCACAAGAATACAGGGTCGGACTAGGAGGAAGACGGCTTTATGGGAAGGAAGAGTTACAGTTTAGACAGGAACAGAAAGGGGGGTATAGGGCGAATAGAAAGATGGAGATCAGGACAATCAGAGGAAGGCAGGAATACCAGAGAGGTGGTGATATGTGGAAGGTAAAGGACCATCCCATTGAGGACAGGGAAGATGCAGAATGTGATGATATGAGATTTGAAGACAAAAGAAACAAAGACAGTGAGGGTGAGGTAGCATGAGCCGACCCATCCACATGTACCCAGATAGGGAGAGGGGTAGTGTGGGTAGAAATGAAAGAGCCAGCAATAAGGCCAGAACTGGCTGGGTATCCACAGCATCCCAATGTGCATTCAGGCAGTCCAGACGAAGGTAAGCTGTATTTAAATAGATTGAGAATCTTACCTGGACAGAAGAGAATTAGTATGACAGATGTGGTGACAAAGACAAGAGGCGAAGCTGCACTGGAACGAGACACAAGGTTGAGCCAATTTCCTCTGATTGAGAAGGGGAGGAGTAGTACAATACATACCATGGCCACAGAAAGATAAAAATAACCTGGTTAATAACCTACCATCACTCACAGCAGGAGCGGGAAAGTGGATTCATGAATTGGAGAGAATGACAGCTAGGTTGACTTTAGCAGTAGGTGACAAACAGCGTGTTCTCTGCTAAACTGGGTGAGCAATCAGAAGACATTTAGAAATGAGCAGGTTATCCTGGAGAGACTGCCTTAAACACACAACATGATGGGCCAACTTATAATAATTGCACAGTGGATGTTTGGATGGCAATTAATATACAATATCCAGACACATCAGGGGGCAATCATGACATGGAAAATGGGTCGCAAAGGAAAACCCTGCGGCATACATACAGGACATTGAAGAAAAATGTACATTAGAGACACAGGAACCATGGGATAAAAATATCACCATCTTTTACCACATTTTTAATCAGGGACTTCTCAAGTAAGTACAGAGGCAATTAAAGCAAATTGTGGGCATAGAGGCAAACCCATGGATAGAGATACAATTAACTATTGTTCATCACTGCAGATTGAAACAAGAGAAAGATCAAAAGAAAGTTGAGGAAAAGAAAAATGGAAGAAGCAAAGCTAGTGCAAAAGAAATTATCAACATTGACAATGGATGGGGCCATGTTGACAAACACAGGAGAAAACAATGCTGTACAAGAAGCACTGCAAATGCAGTCAGGGACCAATGGACATTTTTTTGGGGAGAGGAGAATATAACTATTACACTAGGGATGAGGTGATGCACCTAAAGGTAGAGGATTTTGGTTTCTAGCTCAGCAAGGAAGAGGATTTAATTGAGGGCCATCACAATTTGGATGACAGCCACTACAGTGTTTGACATGTGGGAAAATGAGGTGAATTTCACATCAATGCAGAGGCAGGGGAGGAATGCAACAGAACTGGCAGCAGGCAGACACAAGAGGGGGGCTAGCATATCCCCTGCCATACATTCCAGAGTCACTAGCATATTATGTGCAGGATCACACACAGTATCAGACAAAAGCACCACAAATACAACACACACACCAGGGAATGCCAGTCCAAACACAGTAAGCACCAATGTAGACACATCAGACATTGCTACAATAAACACAAAAAAACGCAATGACAATATGGACCAGAAACGTATTGCTACAGACATCTACACCTAGGATAGGGGGTGTGACAGTAGTGGGAGCGAACCCTTTTTGTTATGCCAGACATTTGAATGTATAGAAAAGTATAAGTATGTGTTTTTTTTACTATATGTGATAATCTGCGTTTTGTACTGTGTTTTGTATAAGGTCGTTTTATACAGCCATTATTACAATTAAATAAAAAAAATAGTGGAATTACAGGGAATGGCACCACCGGAAGACCAGGAATCATGGAGTGGGTGATAATTGTTCCCCACAGATGCAATATTAACACAACCTTTCCTTTACACCAGCGACTGAATGCTATGCAGGAGTTTCATCAGACGATGGCACAAACCCTGCTTTCAGGGACCATTTGTCGTAGAAGCTGTCACCCCATCTGCAGTAAAAATAGAATGGCGTCACACCTGGATCCACCTCCACAACATCAAGCTGTAAAAGGAGACACCCTGCTGTCTGCGGATATTGTATCTGAAAATGACAACGTTTGTGACCTCAAAGGTGAGCACTAACAAGAGCCAATCAACCGCAACCGCAAGAACAACTGAAAAAGAAACAAAAGATTCTCCAGCACGAGAACCTTTTTGCTAGCTGACATTTGCACTTATGTTGCTCGAATCCTTTCATTCGTAGTGAAAATCTATTTTCCTTCAGGAACATGGAACTTCGAACAAGTTGCTATATTGTGTAGAAATAGAGAAGACCTTACCATTTGTATAATATTTCTTTCACATGACTAACTAAGATTGCCCTGGTAAGAAGGAGGGCAGAAACATTTTCTTTGGTAGAACCATGCATGCACTAAACACGGTTAGATATATATTTTTATTTATTTATTTTTTTATTTGCAATTTTATTTTTATCACAAACCTTATAGCAAAATTAAGAAACTATTCCATACATTCCTTTCTCTTTCAAACCATAGCCTCTCACTTGCAGGATCCAATTTTGTCTGATGGCAGAGCACCCGCCAGATAATTCCTGAAATAGTTAACAGTCGCAATCAATAGGGAGGGTTGTTCTCTTCTCAGCACCATCCTCCACCAGTCATCAGCTGACATTAACCTATAGCCTGCTAAATGTTGTCCAAAATAATGAGTCCCTTCTAAGGTAACACCTGGACATGCAGTAAATAGATGCAGGAAGGTTTTAGTTGAGTTTTATCAATTACAAAACCTACAGGTTTTGTCTTCACTCCTTCCTTAAACTTTTGATCTTACTGATAGCTCTTCCATTCTTTGAAATAGCTGAAGTCGAAGCCTCATAAATACTGATCTTACATTCAGGTCAGGACATTTCTTCAGGTACAGTTGGATCTCACCTTGTTTTTTCTCTTCGGATGCCAGGGCTTGATGTAAATTTATTAACCTCTTCTGCGGTGGTGATCCAATCCTTTTCTCTTAGTATTTTCTTTATTTTCACAGGGATTATCAGTAGCTCATCAATTGAACTCTCTATTTCAATGAATAGGTTCCTACACTCATCTCCCCAGTTGGAAAGGGCTGTATCACCTTTGGTCAGTTTGTGTTTGATCCAGTGGTTCATCGGCGGCGTGGTAGCACTCATACAATTCCCAAATAAATTCAGTGTTTTCCATTTGGCTGCCATTTTCCTTGTTTCCAAGCCTTTTTATTAGGGTAAGAATTTTCGTTTTATCGATGTTAATTTCCAAGTCGTTATCCGCAGCGTACTCTGCTAGTTTGTTAAGTTGTCTTTGCAGGCCAACCTCTGTGTAGTCGAATAGAACCAGATCATCTGCATACAATAGATATGGGATCTTTGCCTTGCCAATTTTATGGGGGAACTTCTTATTTGATCCATGTATTTTCCCAAATTTGCAATGTACCAGTTAACATCCTTGCTTGGCACCCCTTCCTTTAGGTATCTCATCACTAAGCAGCCCATTGGCATTAAGGCAAATTCTTATTGTTTTACTGGTATGCAGGCCATGGAGTTGTTCAACCAGATCAGTAGGGCAGCGGGCAGTTCTTATCAACCAGCTTTTCCACAGACGATTGCGGTTTAGGGTGTTGAAGGCCTTTGAAACATCTACAAATGCCAGGTTTAATTTGCTGCTGGATTTCAAGATTTTTGATTTCAGTAAATAGATTAAGAGAGCCGGGGGGCGGGGAGGTCCCAAGCCCCTTAACAAAGCGTGCCTGGAACTTGTTGTTTATCCCATTGTTCTGAGACCAAACCATCAATCATTTCAGAAGCAGAGTCACATATATTTTCCCCATTATATCCAACAAGGCTATTGGCCTGTAGTTACTGAGATCAGATCGGCTCCCATTTTTGAAAATAGGAATTACATGGGACATTCTCCAGGATGGCAGGATTGTTCTTGTGGCTAACACATTTGTCAGAACCAGATCTATAATTTTTGCCCATTGTTCTGGATTTTCTTTTAGTGTTGCGTTAGCAAGCCCATCTGGTCCCAGGCTCACGATGGGCTAAGGTTTCTGATCATGGTGGCAGGTCCCAGTGATCTACAGTTTGGAGTGTAAGATCTTTAAACAAACATCCAAAAAATGTCACTCAGTTTGTTTCAGTTACTCCATTTAGGGGGGTTGGAATTCTTGCTCTTGATTTGTTGGTCTAATACTCTAATCAGAGACCAGATCTCAGCTGTCAATTTTTTTCGCCAGTGACCGAAGAATTGTTTCAGCATAATGCTAAAGTAAGGTGCTTCTATGGTTGATTAGCCAGGATTTGTAATTTGCCTCTATTTGCTTAGTTTCACTTTCAATCGTTCCCATCAAAGGTTTCTTAAGGGCCCGCAGGGCATGCCGCTTATCCTTACGCTTTTGCACTTTCTCTTTATCAAAGGTGTGCTGGTGTGTTTGCCCTTGATTGGCATAAGTGGCCCTTTCTATTATGTGGTATAGAGCAATAATGGCTGTATAGTCAATTGGGGTCATCTCCCCCATTGTGTGTGCTGCTTTCAGCCTTGCTCCTAACCTTGCAACAGCTTGTTCAACTGCCCTGGTGTTCATCTTCAGCCTAGCACCTTTATTAATTACTATGACTTCAGTAAGCTATTGCTGTACTGGCCATATAATATCATTAGACCTGGTACATTTTAACCAATTATAGTCACTTCTGATGATGGTAGTGACCTCAAAAGAGCCAATGGGCCTCATTACGACCCTGGCGGAAATCGAAAAACGATGGCGGAAATGCAATACCGCCATCGAATAGCGCTCGGTGCGACTATGACCCGTCACCGCAAAGTACGATGCCATTAGCGACACCGTAGTGAACGCCAACGCTAACTGCACCAAGTACGCGCGCGCGCGCCATGTCAAACCGTAAATACCACCATGGCGCAAGGGTACGCGAATTCCGACCCTATCGGACATGTACCTAACGCCATCAAGCACGGCGGAAAGTACCATTCCGCCATGGTGAGAAGTACGGCATCGCGAATCAACCGTAAACGGCCCCACTGAGTGCCTGTACACCGCTCCCTGGCCACATAGTACAACTCCCCGTAGGTGCAATGAAGTCACAATGCAACCAGTGAAATGTACAAGTCACCCATGCATGCCAACGAACAAAAGAATCTCAAGAGGGGCCAATGGGAGCTGCAGGGCACAGATGGCACGAATACAGAAGCCATTCCAATGGACATGACCACAGTCCCCCACCAAGAAACGCACGCAAACACAGGCACCTGTGACCAGCAATATTCCGAAAATCACATCATTCCACCAGTCCACCTGGCTGACCGGCATCTGTTACACAAAACCTAATCCCCCGCCCCTGAGCATGACATCATTCAAACAGTCATATTGGCAGCCCTCATCCCTGACCTCACTGGGCTTCGTAGGCAAACGCGCCCAGCACAGTACCACGCAGCTATACTCCGAAGCTGGAACCCAATGCAGATCTCCTCACAATACATCGCTCCCCAAATAGGAATATGCCACATCACTTGCAAAGAAGAACGCTACACGGCCCATATCAGAATAGAAATTTAATGCACAACAAATACACCAAGCCCATACAGCCATTAGGCCATGAACTCCAAAACACATTTCACCATTGTGGGCTGCATCCGCAAGAAATGACCAGCTACTTCTTGTGTGACGCCCTGTTCCTTCATGGTACACAGGGCCACATTCTCGTACGAAAAGGCAACATGGAAGCGCACAGAACCGCAGGGCCGTCCCAATGGGGAGGCACTAGTCCAGCTGAAAGGCCGAAATGTTGCTCCGAGCCACTAGTACTGCGTAAGGGCATGTGGCCCATTGGCGATCGTCCCATAAGATCGTAATGCTGCTCCACTGATTAACACGAAGCAGCAGGTGTTGGGAGTAAAAGCCATCTGCAGGAGTGGCATACAGATGGCAGTGGCAAAAGGGGAGGAGATACCTGTCAACCAAAAGAAAAGAAAAAGAACAGAATGGCCATCAGAACTACATCCGAACAACTCACTTCAATGATCACACTAAATCCACAGCCATATGCATGCTAGCCCACTCCAAAGGATCATCACCACCCCAAAACCACTTGCGACTCATAACTATCTATATCGAGGTGTAAACACCATCACAAACGAGTGTACCTGTGCATGCGTCTGTGAAAACAGAATCCATCAGATGGGATTGGTAACGTGCATGGACACAAGTGTCTGAGGGCGCGTCGAGACAGGGAGGGCTCAACAAGGCCAGATAGACGATGGTCCCACTATGGCAGCCCTGCATCACATAGCGCAGGGGAGGCGGACAGATTCCAAGAAGCCCTGTACATGGCAAACACTGTATCAAATCATCTGTCCATGCATCCATTCATCATTCCCTCATCCCGTAATGATAACGCCTGTTTCCATACTCACATAACATGTGAGAATTCCATTGAGTCTGTGCGTTATGCAGCCTGCAAAATCCACTGTGCCCCAGCCCGTAATTCCAGCGTTGTGAAGTAACATGTATTTGGGAACGTCCGGCCTCACCGTCCACTTCGCTATTGCGCATCCCAAACTATTCATATCAATCATTGCATCCTCGCCATGGCCCCTGTCCCAAGGACATTGAACAATAGAACGTTATATTTGCAGTCAGACCTGTGGGCATCTCCTCGCCGCTAGCTGATAACCGAAAGCGCCGCCCTTCGAATTCCTCATTTGCAACATCACGTCGAAAAGGCATCTGTGGCCGCTTGAAATCACAAATTAATCCATCTAGTGCGGCTGTGTGTGAAAATGGCAACTGCCTTCACTCACAAATGGGACGCGACGCCCGTTGTTGCAACTCGGTACAGTGATGCATGAGGGTCCACCGTTACTCGAGTACTACGTTCCACTGACCCTTCACAAGTCTGTTCGCGACTGCAAAGATTGTATGTGAAACAATGGGACCATAGCCGAATGAACATATCAACCAATGTTACACGGCCATCGGGTACAAATACATGATTGCAATAGCAAGATGCCATTCCTCGAATTGCAGCGTTGTGTGCGGGACGTGCTCGGCCAAAGGGGAGAGCAGCTTGCACAGGTGGAATGAATCACCACAGGTGGAGGCCATACAGCCTGAAAACACATAAATTGCACACCCAGTCTCCTCCCACAACCACACCCACTCCGAAATGCTACCGGCAGGACTCGCGATGTTGGCCCTGGGGGACCTGATAGCACTGCAAGTACTCCAACTCCAAGAAGAAGACGAACACCAACTACAACCGGCCGCACGGAGGAGACGCAGGAGGAGGAGGGCAAGGCAGGGCCAGCAAGGGCCGCCAGCACAGCCACTACCACCACGCAGGCAGGCCGCAATCCCACGCCTCCGAGCACATCCGTTCAACCTCACTGATGAGCAGATCCACACCCTCTACCGTTTGGACCGGGACACCATAGCCGCCATTGTGGACATGACACAGGCTGACCTTGTCAGCATGATAGATAGCCCAACCGCCATCCCACCCCTACTGAAGGTGGTGTCTGTACTCCACTTCCTGGCCACAGGCACCTACCAGCACACAGTCGGACAGTTGCATGGCATTTCTCAGCCACTGTTCTCACGGACACTATTGCAAGTGCTCGATGCCCTCCTGCAGCACGCAGACGACTACATCTCTCTACCACGCTCGGAGCAGGAAATTACCAACACAAAAGTGGGATTCCATGCACTTGCCGGCATACCGGGTTGCCTTGGTGCCATCGACTGCACCCATGTGGAATTGGTCGTCCCACATGCCATGAAGGCCCAGTACTGCAACCGAAAACAATTTCATTCTCTGAATGTACAAATGGTGTGTGACTCCAACAGGATCATTACACATTGTTGTGCCCGATTCCCTGGATCAACCCATGATTCTATGGTCTTGAGGAACTCAACAATACCACGCTACATGGAGCGACACGCAGGGTACAGATCCTGGCTACTCGGTTAGTCTCATTTCATGCATGATGATGTGGGGTATGTGATGCGGCAATGACCTGGCAGGAAGGGGGGGGGTGCGTACGTAGCAATGGCATTCCACATAATTCGTTTATCGTCCACATACAGGTGATGCCGGATATCCACTGAAGAGATGGCTCCTCACACCAGTCCGGAACCCACGGGACCAGCATGAGGAGGACTACAACCATGCCCACTCACGTACCCGTGTAGTCATTGAACAGGCATTCGGCCTACTGAAGACTCGTTTCCGGTGCCTCAGCAGGTCTGGCGGGGCACTCCTGTACCGCCATGAGAAGGTTGCAAAGATGGTGATGGCATGTGTCATGCTACACAACATGTGCGTACGTAGAAATGTGCCCATGCCCCCTGACGCAGAACTGCAAGCACCTGAAGATGGTCATGATGAGGGTGGGGATGTGGCAGCACCTCAAGGAGTCCGCGAGGCACAGGAGGGCCGTGACATTCGTCAGCATCTCATTGATGCATGCTTCTAGCACTCACGCCTGGTGGCTGATACATGGACACGGGACTCGTGGCACTGTGTGTGTCTGGTACATGCACAATATGGACTGTA
This sequence comes from Ambystoma mexicanum, assembly GCF_040938575.1. Classification (NCBI taxonomy): domain Eukaryota; kingdom Metazoa; phylum Chordata; class Amphibia; order Caudata; family Ambystomatidae; genus Ambystoma; species Ambystoma mexicanum. The sequence goes on along the minus strand of NC_090932.1, from coordinate 875,697,889 downwards.
CGCCTATGATGGCCTAGTACACAAAGATCATTGTCCACACATCTCATTGGTTGATCGTGCATTGTTTATGGCATATGTGATATCATGTTGAACACCCTATCGACCCGCCACCCAAGTGAGCCCAACACACCCCCTCCACCTTCCTACCTCCCCCCCGAACACCAGTGTCCAAAGATGCTCATTGTCAGTGGGCAGTCGCTATTGCAAGCCCCCTCTGTGGGTATCAGGGGCACCCCTGCCTGTGGAGCGCAGGTTCCTCCCAGATCTACGTTGGGGGCTGCCCTGGACGGAACTTGCAACGGATGATGTCTCTGCCTGCTCACGTCCATGCATGTCCCTAAGGGTTTGTGAGAGCTCAGTGAGCACACGGCGCACTGCGGCAAGTTCGGCACATACGTCTTTGGACGTCGCATGCAGTTCCCCCCTCAGGCTCTCGGTGCTTCTCTTCATTTGGACTCTCAGGCTCTCGGTGCTACTCTCCATTTGGACTCTCAGGCTCTCGGTGCTACTCTCCATTTGTGCCCTTAGTGTCTCTGTACTTCTCTCCATTTCTGCCCTAAGTGTCTCAGTTGATGTTTCTATGTCTGCCTTAGTGCCCCCACATTCATCGGCATGGTCCTTGAGGAGCGTGGCCAGTTGCTGCTGTTGCACGATTAACTGGTCGAGGGACTGTTGCCTCTGCTGGGCCATGGCCATTTGCGGTGGTGTCACAGAGTGGCTGTTCGCCTCATGTTGCCCTGCCACAGGGCTTGTGGGGGATGGCCAGTCATCGTCTTGTGGGTGCCCCTGCGTGGTATCCTCATGGTGTACGGGATGGAACAGACAGGGGGATTGGGACAGGTCATGGATGGATCTGACTTCGACATCCCCGTCTTCTGTGTCGGAGCATGCTGCCATTAATGGGGTGTCACCTATGGTGCTGCTGCCACCAGAGGCAGTGCCTTCTGTGGCATCCATTGGGGGGACCTGTGGTGCTGCTGTTGTGGGCATGCTGGCTGCTGGGGTGCCTGTTGATGTTCCCTCCTCTGTGCTGCCACCTGATTTGTGCTGCTGCCGTGTCTTGATGCGTGCAGCTGAGGTGGAGGGTCTTTGGCCGTTGGTCTTGGCCCTCTTTGCAGGTGTGCTGGTAGGGGTGTCCTGAAGCTCGTCGTTTGGATCGGACCCTGTGGTGGAGTAAAGGAGGGCGAGCGTTATTAATGGGTCTGTGGGAATTGGAATGGCAATGTATCACATGCATTGGGGTGGTACCTGAGGGTGATTTGGGTCGGGGCCTTGGAGGTGCTTTCATTTGTGTGTGGAGTGAGGGTGCAGTTGTTTGGCAGCCTGCAGTTAGGGTGTGCCTGCTGCACGTGTAGTGGGTGTTTTTGGGGTTTTTAATTATTTATGTATTTATTGTGAGTTTTAAAGTGCGCTATCAGGCCAATGTGTGTGGACGTTCTCCTGGCCATGTGTTGCTGTTGCGCTATGTGGACACATGTGATTCACATGATTGGACATTGTGGATTTGGCATGGTTTTATTTGGGCCACCTACCGGATTCTCCGGATGTCTGCACTCCTTTCTCCATCCCTCCGACTCCCTCTATGCTCTCCATTCCAATGGTGGAGGCACAGATTTCTTCCCAGGGGGTCAACTTGATGGGTGATTCCGATCCTCCCCCGGTGGCTGTGGCAATGTTGCAGTTGGCAGAAAGTATGCTACGGACGCGTATCCGCAGGTCGTCCCATCGCTTTCTGCATTGCTGTGGGTTGCGGGGTGCGGTCCCCACCGCACTTACCCGCTGTGTCACCAGGGCCCATATGGCCTTCTTGTTCGCAAGTGCCGTCCTGGTCATTTGCGTGGAGAAGACGGCGGCGGCATTCTCCTGGAGGGTCTCTGTGAGCACGGTGAGTTCCTCACGGGAGAAGTGGACCTGCCGCTTGCGGTCGCACGCTTTCTTCGCTACTTTTCCCATTTTTCTTGGTTTCGCTAGGGTGGATGACGGGTTGGGATGTGTCTCAGGGTAGTGTTTTTAGTGGTTGTGTGGATTTTGTGGTTTTATAGGTGTACGGCGTGTTGTTTCCCGTTCCGGGCCCATGTTTTTACTTCCGTTTCCGTATATTTACGGTCACCGTACTTTCCGGTTGGCGCTCACTGCGGTGTCCGCTAAAATGGGTGGCGGTATTGCACCTAGGGCGCCGTACGGCGGCGGTGTGGGCCGTTTTGGGGTCATTTCCGCCATCGCGGACTTTGCACTTCCGCCATGCCGTGGTGCTCGTGCCCGATGGGTCGGAATGGGCCGCACTTTGCTCCATCGTGCAATGGCGGAAACGCTATTTACGCTGTGGCGGTCCGGTCAGTCACTTTCCGCCAGGGTCGTAATGAGGGCCAATGTCTTTAATTATGTCCCTTGAAAGGAAGACAAAGTCTAAGACAGAGGATTGAGAACCTCTTTTCCATGTTGGATGGCACGTTCCGTTGGCTTCACAGTGACTATTTATGACATGAAGGTCCCGTCTTCTCATCAGATCTGACCACAGTTCTATTTTTTTTAGAATTCATTGATTGCACTACAGCCATCTTGTTGACCAATTTCTTTTGGTGAATTGTAGGTCAAGTTAAAGTCACTACACAGAATGATAGATTAATTATCTAGACTGTATGCTTCATCGATGGCCTTTGCCATTCCATCCAGCTTCTCCATATTATTTAATGCAGTGTTGCTCCAGTAGATATTAATTAATGTGAGGTGACTCTCGGTAGGCTTCCTTTAGGTTTGGTTGACACCTTTCTTTCGTAGGGTTGTTTGTTGAATAAATGGTCCTCTTGCTCTGTTCTTGGTAAGTTTTTAGTTGGCCATGGTGTAAATTAATGTTAGGAGGCCTGCTCTAGGCTAACCTGTTTCCCCTCTAATGGCTGGGTTACACAGTATGGTAAATCCATCAAGGCTGGGCTTGTATCTCAGCCAGGTTTCTTGTAGACATAGAAAGTCATAGATGTCCCAACAAATCTCTCCCCCCTCCAACAGATGGGAAAACCCTCTTGTGTTCCAAGATACAGTTGAAAGCTGGTTTTGTTGGATCGCCAGGTGGGGTCTCTGCTATTCAGATGATGCCAGGGCTGTTGAAAGCCAAGACCAAGAACCATCTTCTTCCTCATCTTGCATGGAGGCCAGTTTATAGTTCATCTTCCTATTCTTGTACTTCCCTGGCTCACAGATGCTAGTCAATGATAGATTTGGTTTCTGGAGTATTAGGAGCTGGTTGGTTCGGGCTGCAGATTTTATATTTGTTTCAGCTGAACCCGTTGACGTCTTCATCTTGTTGAAGAAATTTCACGACCTTGGCCCCTTGGGATAGGTTCCTATGTACAGTTATGCTCTTTTGGTTATTCCTGATATTCGCTAAAACAGCTGCGGGGTACGCTTCTGATGCCCCTGGGTTGAGGTCTGTCAAATCGAACCCTAAAGTAAGAAAATGTTCTACTGCTGTCAAAACCAGATTTTTATCACCATGGATCTTAGGGGTAAATGCACAAAGTCATTTCTATCCTCCCTTCTAAACTCTATTATGGCAAAATCTTCTGTGGTAATTTGTCTTAGTTGGGGGATACAATGGCGTGATCGGACCACATTGTACCTAGTCAAGATTAAATGATCCCCTTCTTCCACCACTCTTTCCAGTCTGATGCATTGTGTGTAATCCTTTGTTCAAAATTAATTGATGTTAGGCGATCCTCTGCACACCAGTCCGCTACACACCAGAACACTGCTCACATTTCCCCAACTCCTCCTCCCACGGTTCGAGGCTCAAGTGATTCGGTGAACCCAAAGGACCGGAAACTCCGTACCAGCTATGGTGTACGGTCTCGATTGCAACCCTTTCTGCATTGGCAATTGCCTTGGAGAGCGTATAGCAGAAGGGGCGGTGTTACGTCTCCACGTCGATCACGTGATCCAGAGTGGCGTTCCTCACGTGACCTTGGTGGACGTCACATGACCCAGAAACGCACAGTATAAAGGTCGGAGAGACAGAACACTCATTGCTTCTCAGCTGTCTTCAGACTCTGTTTGGCGTTACCCATTGCTCCATTGTTACCTTGATCACGGAACTCTACCTCGGACTCCTTCGGATACCCTTTGTACCTTTGCTTGGAACTGTTTACCTGTTGCCGGACTTTGGACTACATCCTGACTTGCTTTTGGATCATCCCTTGGTACTTCATTGAACTCCTACGCCATTTCCCTTCTGGGGATCCAAGTCACGCCTTCACTCCTACAGGTGGCTGATCCTTCATCCACGCTCTCTTACGGTCCTACTCTTCCAGGGACCGCCGCATCATCTGAGTCTCGAACCTCTACTAGGTTCCCGGGGTTTTCCTAACACCCGATAGGTAAGACCTTCTAGATCCTTTTGATTTACTGAATTGTATTGTGGTTGCCTGGTACTTAACCTCCTTCCTTTTTGACAGCAGCATCGGTGTTCCAGAGGTTCCGTGGATCTGGGAAGTCATCTCCCACCTGTGGCCTCAAAGGTCGTACAGCGGGTTTCTTTTAGTTCCCCTGTACGTCACTTGGGGACGGAGGTCTCATCGGTCTACACGACACTCAAGTCAGAACAGACTGAGAAGCCGTATAGTCGTGTTAGACAATGCAGGGATCCACGGAAGAACCCATAGCTGCTTTAGTCCATGCGATTACAGTATTAAGGGCAGATATGGCCGCCGCAAATACGGTGATCCACCAAAGGTTAGACTCCATACAGAGTGTTCAGCATTCCCTTCCTGCAGACCCTGAGTTCGGAGATGCTAGTTCCTCCACCACACCTCCTCCCTTGGCTAGTACTACAGTCCCCACCCCGGTGATACTCCCAACCCCTACCCCCCTGGCCGCTCCTGAACGTTTTCAAGGTGACCCCAAGAAATTCAGGACCTTCATTAACCAGTGCAAGTTACATTTCTTGTGCAGACCTTTGGCCTTTCCTACTTCCACTGCTAAAGCCGCCTTTGCCCTTTCCTATTTAGCTGGGACAGCTGCAGCTTGGGCTAACCCTCTGTTGGAGAATAATAACCCAGTCATTTATGATTTCGATCTGTTGGTTCTAGAAATGTCTCGAGTATTTGATACCCGACATAAGGCACAGTCTAGGGATTTGGAGTTGTTAGAACTAACTCAGGGTAGAAGGACTCTGATAGAATACATCACCCGCTTCAATCAATTAGTTGCTGAAACATCATGGCCAGAAAGCAAGCGGGCAGTTGTCTTTTATAGAGGGTTGAGTAACATAATGAAAGATGCTTTAGCAGTGATCCCTTCTATGCCCACTCAGTATCCGGAACTAGTTGATCTCGCACTACAAGTAGATGCACGACGATTGGAACGTAAAGCCGAGCTGGGGGTTTCTTCCCACCCTACACTTACCAGTACTCCTACCTCCAGTGCGGAAGAACCTATGCAAGTGGGGGGTTTACGTAGCCCTATTACTGTCATGTACCGGCGTGTAAGCAGTGTCAAGAAACGGATGCATAGCCCTTTAAGAACACTACAACCAGGGGCTTGGAAGTTGGCATGGCAACGCTGGCGTCCTCTCAGCGTTTCCCACGGTCGACGCTGGAAGCCGCGGAACGCTGTCATGTGACCTCACCTTTATATTCTCCGCCTACACTCCAGATCGGTGCTTCTGATTGAGAATTGGTGGCGCCTCGTATCTTGTACCTTGTATCCAGTTTTCCTTATCATCCCGGTTCTGTCCCTTTCCCTTCCCCTTCCCTCCAGCATTTCTGATTACCTCGTTGCCTCGACCCGGACCGTTTACCTGGCTTTGGATTTTGGACTGCCTTGTTCTTGTTTGCTGCCCGCATCATTCTTCGACCTCGGACCGCTCACGGATTTCCTAGCCTTCGCCCATTGGTTTTGGTTGCTCTTCGGTTGTCTTCTGGATCATCAATCATCTGGACTGCATCTGGGTATTTTGAGGAACTTTGGAACTTTTCTTGAACTTTGGATTGTTGACCTTGGAACTCTTGAACTTTTGGATTGTTGAACTTGGAACTTATGAACTTCCAACCTGGGGTTTCCTTGTGACGCACACTATCTAGTGTGTATTAGGCATCCTCGTGCCGGCGGGATAGGTGGTTGAGCTTTGCTGGTATTCTGCATTGTGGACTTCGGAGTTCTTCTCTTCCTGGTTCCATCTGGTTCTCCCCGGAGTAACGGTAAGCCTAGGGGTTGTTATCAGAATTGGGATCAACGTATTGCATTCTTTCTGTTGTGTTCGGGTTTGGTCAGAAGGGCGGTTGTTATATTATCTGTATTGTGTTAACTCCTCACTTACAGATCCAACGCCTGTCCTCGGCTACTCGTACCACCCTGACTTCTGCATTACAACTTTTGCGTCATCTACATTACAACTCCTGCGTCCTCTGGGTCTCATCAGGTATCCGTTCTTTCCTCTGATTGATCGCTCTGGCTGTCCATTCCTGGGGCCAGAGGGTTCCATCGGGAGGAAGAACTCTTCGGCTACACGACGTGGGCAACTGGATTCTGACATAATCAGAAGCCTTTCAATATGGATACCAATGAGACGCTGTCCACTATTTTACAATTGGTGGCCGATTTACGTAATGATATGACTGCGGCTCATTCAGCCACGCAGCGACGCATTGATGAGTTGCAAGCAGGGTTCCAACCCCTTGGGGCAGCTGCCCCACCTTTGGCCAGTGTCTCTGGGGCAGGTGCTGGTCCATCCCAACAGGGTGCTGGACCAGTTTATATGACTACCCAGTTCCCTTTGGCTCCACCGGAACGCTTCAGTGGAGACCCCAAGACCTTTAGGACCTTTTTGAACCAATGTAGACTACACTTTCTGTGTCGTCCTGCCTCTTTTCCAGATTCCACTACTAAGGCGGCGTTTCTGTTATCTCATTTAGGGGGTACCGCGGCTGCCTGGGCTAATCCGTTGTTGGAAGAGGGCAGTCATCTTCTTTACAATTGTGACGCCCTAATTGAGGCTATGAGTCGTGTGTTCGACACACGTTATGCCACACAAGCTACGGATTTAGAACTGCTTGGTCTCCAACAAGGCAGTACACCTCTCCTGTCCTATCTAGCCAAGTTCAATCAGCTGGTGGCGGAAACTAATTGGCCTTGAGAAGAAGGCCTCTCTCTTCTATAAAGGGCTATCCGACTCCCTAAAAGACACACTGGCTACCGTTCCGGTGATACCTACTGCTTTTTCAGAACTATTGGATTTGGTTCTCCAGATCGATTCCCGACAAGCAGCACGGAGGGGTGAAAAGAGAACGGTTCCTCCTGTTGCTATCTCCGTTCCTTTACCTGCCGCTGGATCCACGGAACCCATGCAGATTGGGGCACTTAGAACTCCTCTCTCGGCTGAAGTTAGGGAACACCGGAGAAAGAATGGATTATGTTTCTATTGCGGAGGTTCAGACCACTTGCTCCGAGAATGTACCAAAAAACCTGCTAAGAAACAGGGAAATGCCAAAACCCGGTGACTGAAGGGGTCCAGATGCCGGGTGTTTCTTCGATAGACCCTACAATATACAGTCCTTATTGTCTATCTGTTTCCCTGTCGTCTCCCGGTTCTGAGAAATGGGCCGTGATGATGGTCCTGGACTCAGGCGCCACAGGGAATTACGTGGATGCCACTTATGCTCAGGAGTTGGGTCTGCCAGTTATGCACAAATCATGTCCTGAAGTGGTAAATTCGGTAGATGGCTCTTCCTTGGTCTCTGGGTTAGTGACGAAGCGGACTACTGACCTCACCATGATCACTGACTGCGGTCATCAAGAGAGCATCTACTTTGATCTCATTGCGGCACCACAGTTTAAATTCATTCTTGGCTTACCTTGGTTAAGATTGCATAATCCTTCTGTGGATTGGCATTCTGGGGAGGTATGTTTTCCGTCGGATTACTGTGAAAGGAGATGCCTCACTATCAGTTCGGAGATCACCAATCCAAGTCATGCTCTTGCTGAAACTACCCGTACTGTGGGGGCAGTACTTAACACTGTCCTTCCTATGGTGTACAGGAAATATCAGGACGTATTCGACGCACGTGGGGCAGAGATACTTCCACCCCACAGGCCCTATGACTGCCCTATCGAGCTGATTCCTGGAGCTAAGATTCCGTCTGGGCGCATATATTCCCTGACCCCTAAAGAGGACGTGATTTTGAAGGAATATATTGACAAATCCTTGAGTACTGGCTTTATTCGTCCTTCCCGCTCACCTGCTGCCTCACCCATGTTCTTTGTCCCTAAGAAGGAGGGGGACCTGCGTCCTTGCATCGATTACCGTGCTTTAAATGCCGTCACGATCAGAAATCAGTATCCGATTCCTCTGATTTCAGTCTTATTGGACCAATTGGGTGCAGCTAAGGTGTTCACTAAATTGGATTTGAGGGGAGCCTACAATCTCGTCCGGATTCGCGAAGGCGACGAGTGGAAGACGGCCTTCAAAACCAAATATGGCCTCTTCGAATACTGCGTTATGCCCTTTGGCCTATGTAACGCTCCGGCGACCTTCCAATACTTCATCAACGACGTATTTAATGACATGCTAGACCAGTACGTAGTCGTTTACTTAGATGACATCTTGGTCTACTCTCCTTCGGTGGACACTCACGTCATCCATGTCTCCAACGTTTTGCAACGTCTAAGAGAGTACCACTTGTATGCTAAGTTGGACAAGTGCAGGTTTCATGAAACCGAGGTAGAGTTCCTAGGCTATGATATCACTAGCCGGGGAGTGCAAATGAGCCAGTCTAAGATCACCGCGATATTGGAGTGGCCTCGTCCTGATACCTTGAAGGCTCTGCAATCCTTCCTAGGTTTTGCAAATTTCTATCGGCGGTTTATCCAAGACTTTTCAGCCATTGCCTCTCCACTTACTAAACTAACCAGCACTAAAAGTTTGTTTGAATGGAACGAGGAAGCTCAACAGGCTTTTGAGGCCTTAAAATCTGTTTTACCACGGCTCCCGTCCTTCAACATCCGGATCCCTCTTTGCCTTTCATTGTAGAAGCAGATGCTTCAGATGTTGCACTGGGAGCTATCCTGTCCCAACTTTGCCCCGAGTCCGCTGGTTTACATCCTGTTGCGTATCACTCCAGAAAACTCACCTCTTACGAGAGGAATTATACGATCACAGAACGGGAATTGTTGGCTGTAAGAGACGCCTTTATGGTATGGAGACATCATCTTTTGGGGTCTTCCGAACCAGTTCAAGTGTTTACTGATCATCGGAATCTCTTGGCACTGCAATCAGTGAAGTGTACCACGGCACGTCATGCCAGGTGGCATGAATTTTTCGCCATGTTCAACTTCACCATTACCTATCGCCCTGGTTCTCTGAATTCGAAGGCTGATGCTCTTTCCCGCATCCATGGAGTCCCTGAACCATCCGAGCTTAAAGGAGCTCTTCTATTACCCAATCAAGTGGTGTGTGGGTGTACCTTGCGCCCCTCTCTGAAAACAAGGATACAAGAATGGGTGAGAACTACTCCCTCCGAGATTTCTAGCCTGGGGTTGGAGGTCATCAATTCATTGCCTTATAAGAAGGGTAAAATATATGTGCCTGACTCCGACACAAGACACACCGCCATACAATGGTGTCACGATTCAGCGGTAGCGGCACATCCAGGTACTGGGAAAACTATTGACCTTTTGAGAAGGTGGTGCTGGTGGCCCTCCATGTCACACGATGTTCGGGAATACATCGTTTCTTGTGCCATTTGTGCACAGTGCAAACATCAACCGGGCAAACCGGTGGGCCTGCTTCAACCCATGCCTATTCCAGACAAGCCTTGGTTTATGGTCTCTATGGATTTCGTAGTAGAGCTTCCGGTAGTCGACGGCTACGACACTATATGGGTGGTCGTGGACTATTTCACTAAATCAGCCTTGTTTGTACCCTGCCAGGGGATTCCTTCTGCTCCGGTTTTGGCGGAACTGTTCTTGAAGAACGTCTACCGAAGATTCGGTCTGCCTTCCATTCTTGTTACTGACCGGGGACCACAGTTCACTTCTCGTTTTTGGAGAGCCGTGACTTCAACGTTGGGTATAGACGGCAGGTACTGTAGTGCATACCATCCACAAACCGATGGGCAAACAGAGAGGCTTAACGCCACCATGGAACAGTATCTACGATGTCTTACCCACCAACGCCAAGATACGTGGGTTTCTGTTCTACCTCTGGCCGAGTTCGCCTACAATAACTCTATGCATACGGCGACAGGTGTATCTCCGTTCTTTGCACTATATGGCCAGCACCCCCGTTCTTTGCCCAGTATTGCTGATTGGCCATTACAAAATCCGGCTGCCTCTGGTTGTCTTAGGAACCTATCAGATACCCACGCTATAGTTAAGAGTCAACTATTACAGGCCCAGTCACGTACTAAGTCATCGGCAGATGCACATCGCTCACCGGCTCCTAACTACCGACCGGGGATGAAGGTCTGGCTGTCCACAAAAAATCTACGCCTGCCTGGTCGAAGATCCCTGTTGCCTCGGTTCGTGGGTCCCTACAGCATTCTGCAGGTTATTAACCCTGCGGCCCTCCGATTGGCTCTTCCTGCAAAATGGAAGGTACACCCGGTATTCCATGTCTCTCTAGTGAAACCATGCCACCCATCTACCAGACTTCCTGCTCATCCACCACCGATTAGGGTGCGTGGTTTTGATGAATATGAGGTGGGTGCGATCTTGGATACCAAAGTCCGAAGGGGCAGACGTCTCTATCTGGTCGATTGGAAGGGCTATGGTCCCGAAGACCGTACGTGGGAACCTGTGGGAAACATCCATGCTCCGGCCCTTTTGTCTCGTTTCTGGTCTGCTCGGGGGGTGACACCCCCTTTGAGGGAGGAAACTGTCATGTACCGGCGTGTAAGCAGTGTCAAGAAACGGATGCATAGCCCTTTAAGAACACTACAACCAGGGGCTTGGAAGTTGGCATGGCAACGCTGGCGTCCTCTCAGCGTTTCCCACGGTCGACGCTGGAAGCCGCGGAACGCTGTCATGTGACCTCACCTTTATATTCTCCGCCTACACTCCAGATCGGTGCTTCTGATTGAGAATTGGTGGCGCCTCGTATCTTGTACCTTGTATCCAGTTTTCCTTATCATCCCGGTTCTGTCCCTTTCCCTTCCCCTTCCCTCCAGCATTTCTGATTACCTCGTTGCCTCGACCCGGACCGTTTACCTGGCTTTGGATTTTGGACTGCCTTGTTCTTGTTTGCTGCCCGCATCATTCTTCGACCTCGGACCGCTCACGGATTTCCTAGCCTTCGCCCATTGGTTTTGGTTGCTCTTCGGTTGTCTTCTGGATCATCAATCATCTGGACTGCATCTGGGTATTTTGAGGAACTTTGGAACTTTTCTTGAACTTTGGATTGTTGACCTTGGAACTCTTGAACTTTTGGATTGTTGAACTTGGAACTTATGAACTTCCAACCTGGGGTTTCCTTGTGACGCACACTATCTAGTGTGTATTAGGCGTCCTCGTGCCGGCGGGATAGGTGGTTGAGCTTTGCTGGTATTCTGCATTGTGGACTTCGGAGTTCTTCTCTTCCTGGTTCCATCTGGTTCTCCCCGGAGTAACGGTAAGCCTAGGGGTTGTTATCAGAATTGGGATCAACGTATTGCATTCTTTCTGTTGTGTTCGGGTTTGGTCAGAAGGGCGGTTGTTATATTATCTGTATTGTGTTAACTCCTCACTTACAGATCCAACGTCTGTCCTCGGCTACTCGTACCACCCTGACTTCTGCATTACAACTTTTGCGTCATCTACATTACAACTCCTGCGTCCTCTGGGTCTCATCAGGTATCCGTTCTTTCCTCTGATTGATCGCTCTGGCTGTCCATTCCTGGGGCCAGAGGGTTCCATCGGGAGGAAGAACTCTTCGGCTACACGACGTGGGCAACTGGATTCTGACAATTACAACATCTGAGAGGGAACGTAGAAGGGTAGATAATGCATGCTTCTATTGTGGCATCACGGGACATTTTGTGAAAGAGTGTCCTCGACGTCCCAAGAAGAACCAGGTTTTTCGGACAGCTCGACCTTAGACCCGGAGAACAGGTCGAGTGTTCAGTCTCTATCTCCGGGTACCCATCTTGCCTTTGCTCGTGTTCAACCCGTCTCTGTAAACGCTACACTATGTCCCTCTACAGGCCTTCTGCATACAGTCACAATCATCATTGATTCAGGTGCTACTGGAAATTACATAGACATTGCTTTAGCCCATTCCCTCAATCTACCTTTAGTGGTAAAAACCCGACCTGAACCTGTTCAGGCCGTAGATGGCTCTGCGTGTCATAAAAGTGATGAATGTCACAATGATCTTACAATTTAAACAACTGGCAGGTTACCCCAAGGACTCACCGTTAGCTCTCTTCTTGTCCTGTGACTGACACCTTCTAGCAGGGGAAGACTCTCCTTGTTCCAGGCGGGGAGATGAAAGTGAAAGCCTCCCAAGTACCTCTTCCCCCTCCCGGATAAACCAGGTAAGAGAAGAAGTCCCCGGGAAACCCTCTGGGGAAGAAAACCCTGTGCCGATGGTAGCGGTAAGATGTCTTCAAGTTTCAGGTGGAGATTCCGGTGAAGTCCGGAGGACGCTTGTCTTGAAAGAGAAAGAGACTGGTAAGTACAGGCAGGTAAATGGAAAAATGGATATATGAGATATATAGGTATGGTGATTACCCTTAAACAGGAACGAAATGTGGGAAAAGGTGCCAGCCAGAGACTTCAGAGGACTTCTGAGAAAGTAAGGAAGGTTTTGATGAGAACAAGTAAGATAACTAAAACTGAATAGTGGAAAGCCACTGGGAAGTCTTTACCTGAGAGGAATGGAGGGCGGAGCTAGGAGTTGTTTCGATAGAACAGAGTTTTGCACGGGCGGTCTCAATACCGGGGTTACATAAGCCTGTAGCTATACGAAGGAAAAGAGATCAGTAAGTCGGGAAAGGAAGAGAAAACGGGCATTAGATATGTCGGAGAATTCCGAAATAAGCTTACCGCCCTCCGAAACGAGACCGGTAGGCAAACTTTGGTGAGAAGGAGATGGAGTCCGTGGAATCGGGAGACAAAGAGGCAGTGGAAAATGCACTGAAATTCAGACAGAGCAGAACAGTTTAGAATGCTGAAAGGTAGTGTTTAGCAAGCCGTATTAGGATTCCTAGATGCGAACTTACGTAGCGTTGTTGAAGCAGAGTAGCAACGCAATTGTGTGCTGATCACAGGAACAGATATACCTACACTCGGGTAGGGAGACAGCACTTCCTGGAAACCGAGTCGTGCAGAATCTAGACCCGCAACTCCAGTTACGGCGGCCATCTTACTAGGAAAAATGGCCGCCACCTGTCGTCCAACGGTCCATCGATGCCACAAGGACCACCGCCTTCGAAGGGGCGTGACAGTATGCCCCCTCAAATGCCCCGGGCCACCCGGTTTATTCGGATGGGACCGAAAAAACCGGCGGACCAGAGCCGGAGCATGTACAGCCGATGCAGGTTCCCAAGAACGATCAGCCGGAGAATACCCCTTCCAGTCAATCAAGAACTGCAGACGGCCCCGAAAGAGACGAGAATCACAAATACCAGCCACTTCGTATTCGGGACCCATCGGGGTGATGACAGGAGGGGGTGCACCCATCCGTACTCGGGAAAAACGATCCACCACGTCCTTCTTCAATTGCGACACATGGAAAACAGGATGAATCCTGGACCAAGACGGAGGGAGCTTGAGCTTGTACGCAGACGACCCCATTCGTTGCAAAACAGGAAAGGGACCGAAGTATCTCGGGGACAATTTGGACGGCACCAGATGACGAGGCAAAAATCGGGAAGCCAACCAAACCAAATCTCCTGGCACCATTTTTGGAGCTGGAGTGCGATGTTTATCAGCAGAGCGTTTGACACGGGCCTGGGCATCCAGAAGAGAGGATCTGGCTGTTCGATGTCCCAGCTGAATAGTATTGATGAGATTGTCTACATCGGGAAATCTAGATGCGGAGACTGGACCGCTGGGAAAGCACTGAGGGTGGTATCCGTAGGAACAAAAGAAAGGGCTGAACCCCAAGGCTGAGTGTCGAGAGTTATTATATGCAAATTCTGCCAAAGGTAACAATGAACACCAGTTGTCTTGCGAGGAAGAGATGTAACAACGCAGATAACCTTCAAGGGTCTGATTTAGACGTTCCGTCTGACCATTTGTCTGCGGATGGAATCCTGAACTCAATGCTCGGGAAATATGCAAACTCTTGCATACCTGCTGCCAATAACGAGATGTGTATTGGGAACCTTGATCAGAAACAATGGTCTCAGGAAGTCCGTGAAAAGAGAAAATCCGTGAAAGAAAGACTTTTGCCATCTGGGATGCGGTAGGAATCCGCGGAAGTGGAACAAAATGTGCCAATTTCGTGAAGTAATCTATTGTGACCATGATTACTGTGCAACCGTCCGAGAGTGGCAGATCGACAATAAAATCTGTTGAGATCATTTGCCAAGGACGGTTAGGAACTGGCATTACTGAGAGGAGGCCCGAAGGGGCAGATCGCGGGCATTTAGATTGCAAGCAGATGGCACAAGCGGAAACATAATCTAGGATGTCTCGATTCATTTCCGGCCACCAGAAATTACGCCGGATCAATTCTTTAGTATTATCCACACCTCTGTGACCAGCTAGGTAGGAGTCATGACAAAGATTCAGAACCGTTCTTCGTAGTTCACTCGAAGGGAGGAAAAGCCTTTTGTTATTATAAGCACATCCTTGGACCAAAATGAGTTTCCAGGTTGTCAGAAAATATGGATTCAACTGGATAAATTGCAAAGTTGAGTTAGCCACGTTTTGCAGAAATGTGGTAACTACGTGCACGAATGTGGCTCTGGGAAACAGAGGCTCTGTTCGGAAAGGCGTAGGGGAGTTATAATCCTTTCTAGACAAAGCATCTGCCTTGAGATTGGCTCTTCCGGGAATAAAGGTAAAGACAATCTCATACGGTGAAAAGAAGTGTGCCCAACGTGCCTGTCGGCTATTTCGGGTCTGAGCATATTGTAGAACACGTAAATTACTGTGATCAGTTCTGACCTCAACTGGGTGTCTTGCCCCCAACAGCAGGTGTCTCCATTCTTCAAATGCCCTCTTTATGGCTAGTAGTTCTTTTTCAAGCACTGAATAATTTATTTCAGAGGGAGACAGAGTCTTAGAAAGATAGGCTACAGGACATTCCATTCCTTGATCATTTTCTTGGAGCAGAACTGCACCAAGGGCCTGATGAGACGCGTCAGATTCGACAATGAATCTCTTGGATTGATCTGGAGTAATCAGAATGGGTCCTGTTAGGAAATGCTCCTTCAGTCTCTCAAATGCCCGTTGAGCCTCCTCTGACCAAAAAAATCTTACATTCTTTTTAAGAAGAGCTGTCAGTGGGAGTATTTCTTGCGAATAATGTGGGATGAAACGTCTATAAAAATTTGTGAATCCCAGAAATCTCTGTAGATCTTTGATGCACGTCGGTATCGGCCAATCAGTAATAGCTGAAACTTTCCTAGGGTCCATGGCTATCCCATTTGCAGAAATTATGTATCCTAGGTAGGCAACCTGGTTCCTGTGAAACTCACATTTCTCTAGTTTGCAATAGAGATGATTGTTAAACAGTCTCCGTAGGACTTCCTTTACGTGCTGACAGTGATCCGATGGGGATGTAGAGAACACCAGAATATCATCTAAGTAGACAATTACTGAATGAAGAAGAATGTCTGAAAATAGGTGGTCCATAAAGCGTTGGAAGACAGCGGGGGCATTGGACAAGCCGAACGGCATTACTTTATATTCATAATGTCCCAAAGGAGTACGGAAAGCCGTCTTCCACTCATCGCCAGCTCGTATACGGATGAGATGGTAAGCCCCGCGGAGATCTAGTTTTGTGAAAATGGTAGCTCCTTTAACGGCTTCGAGTATATCGGGTATGAGAGGCATAGGATAGCGATCAGGGATTGTGATCTTATTCAATCCCCGATAATCTATACACGGTCTGAGTTCCGTAGATTCTTTCTTGGGGATGAAGAATAAGGAAGCACCAGCTGGTGAGGTGGATTCTTGAATAAGTCCATTGTGAAGATTCTTTTGAAGATATTCCTTAAGAATTTCACGTTCTCGTCCTGATAGGACGTACATGCGACCGAAAGGAATCGGTGCATCAGGAACTAGTTCCAAGGCACAGTCATCTCTCCGATGTGGGGGTAGTTCGGCATATTCTGAATCAGAAAATACTGTCTGAAATTGCTTGTATTCGAGGGTAATTCCTGAATATGGTTCAACATAGAGATGGAACCCGTATTTTCCAACACGGAAACAGTAGGACGAAACCCAACAGCTCCGTCCAAGAGACAGTGCGTCAAACAATGTTCAGAACCCAAAAAAACAGTGCCCGCCTTCCAATTGATATAAGGATTATGGGTACGAAGCCAAGGTAACCCTAAAATCACTGGATAGTGTGCTGTACGGATTACATCAAAGACAACAGATTCTTGATGGGAGGAAATATTCATCCGCAAAGGTATTGTTTGTTCCTTTATGGGTCCTGAAGTTAACGGACTACCATCCACGGACTCAACTGGTATTGCCAAGGTCTTAACTGAACACGGTATATTATGAGCGGTCTTCCAGAGGGTATCAACAAAATTCCCTGCGGCCCCACAATCTATTAAGGCCGTGACCAGAATGGGAACAGAATCTCCCCATTTGATTTGGACTTGCAAGGCCATCATAGTAAGATCGGGGATCTCTGTTACTTGAGATGGTATCATAGAGGATGAGGAACCTGTTACTGATTCCCTAGCCGCGGTTCCCCTTGCGGTTGGGAAATGGCGTTTCCCTGTCTTTTGACTGGGATTAGAAGACAATCTTGTATAGTGTGTTCCTTGGAACCACAATACATACATAGCCCCTTGACTCGACGTCTATTGCGCTCTTCTGGAGTAAGACGACCTCTGGTAGTTCCTATCTGCATAGGTTCTTCCGTCTGAGATTTTCCTAAATTAGGGTAGTATGTAACAGGTTGTCTCACGGGACGGCCGCGACGTCGTTCCTTTATTCTTTCTTGCAATCTGTAGTCCATCTGCATGACCATGGTGATTAATTCTGCCAGATTTGGAGGTCTGGGTACTCGGGAGATCTCATCTTTTAACTCCTCATTTAACCCCCTGCGGAATATAGTGATCAGAGCATCGTCAGCCCA
Source organism: Ambystoma mexicanum (assembly GCF_040938575.1). Classification (NCBI taxonomy): domain Eukaryota; kingdom Metazoa; phylum Chordata; class Amphibia; order Caudata; family Ambystomatidae; genus Ambystoma; species Ambystoma mexicanum. Next base: position 875,680,656 of record NC_090932.1, on the reverse strand, counting down.
AGACGTGCCAGCTGCTAACTGCTTAAAATTGGTGATGTAGGACAACAGATCTTGAGATCCTTGTTTGAAATCCAATAACTGTTCTTGGGCTGAAACCGTGATTTCTTGACGGCTAAACATGGCTCTTAGACTATTCAAAAAGGCAGGGTAAGAATCTAGCAAGGCATTATTTGTAGTAACAAGAGGCGTGGCCCATGCTAAAGCAGGACCTGTTAAATTTGCAATTATGTGTCCTACTTTATCACGGTCACTATGAAAAAAGGCGGTCTTGAATGAGAACTGAACGGTACAAGCTTCAATAAAGGCCTTGAGTTTATGAGGATTACCGTCGTATAAGCCACCCGGAATTGGGCCAGGAGGTATCTCAGAACAACTAGGGACTCTGCCTACCTGTTGTCGGAGATGGGCATTCTCCTGTTTTAGAGCCTGCACTTCGGCCGTCAACGCTTGTACAGCGGTGATTATTTGTTGTTGTTGGGATGCGTCCATATTTCCTTGTAACCCTGAACCCCTGAGATAACCTGCACAGAATTTCTGAAAGCTCAGTTTAAATTTCGAATCTCAATAATATCTTCTTTAAAGTGGGCGTTGCTAACTGTCATAAAAGTGATGAATGTCACAATGATCTTACAATTTAAACAACTGGCAGGTTACCCCAAGGACTCACCGTTAGCTCTCTTCTTGTCCTGTGACTGACACCTTCTAGCAGGGGAAGACTCTCCTTGTTCCAGGCGGGGAGATGAAAGTGAAAGCCTCCCAAGTACCTCTTCCCCCTCCCGGATAAACCAGGTAAGAGAAGAAGTCCCCGGGAAACCCTCTGGGGAAGAAAACCCTGTGCCGATGGTAGCGGTAAGATGTCTTCAAGTTTCAGGTGGAGATTCCGGTGAAGTCCGGAGGACGCTTGTCTTGAAAGAGAAAGAGACTGGTAAGTACAGGCAGGTAAATGGAAAAATGGATATATGAGATATATAGGTATGGTGATTACCCTTAAACAGGAACGAAATGTGGGAAAAGGTGCCAGCCAGAGACTTCAGAGGACTTCTGAGAAAGTAAGGAAGGTTTTGATGAGAACAAGTAAGATAACTAAAACTGAATAGTGGAAAGCCACTGGGAAGTCTTTACCTGAGAGGAATGGAGGGCGGAGCTAGGAGTTGTTTCGATAGAACAGAGTTTTGCACGGGCGGTCTCAATACCGGGGTTACATAAGCCTGTAGCTATACGAAGGAAAAGAGATCAGTAAGTCGGGAAAGGAAGAGAAAACGGGCATTAGATATGTCGGAGAATTCCGAAATAAGCTTACCGCCCTCCGAAACGAGACCGGTAGGCAAACTTTGGTGAGAAGGAGATGGAGTCCGTGGAATCGGGAGACAAAGAGGCAGTGGAAAATGCACTGAAATTCAGACAGAGCAGAACAGTTTAGAATGCTGAAAGGTAGTGTTTAGCAAGCCGTATTAGGATTCCTAGATGCGAACTTACGTAGCGTTGTTGAAGCAGAGTAGCAACGCAATTGTGTGCTGATCACAGGAATAGATATACCTACACTCGGGTAGGGAGACAGCACTTCCTGGAAACCGAGTCGTGCAGAATCTAGACCCGCAACTCCAGTTACGGCGGCCATCTTACTAGGAAAAATGGCCGCCACCTGTCGTCCAACGGTCCATCGATGCCACAAGGACCACCGCCTTCGAAGGGGCGTGACACTGCGTTAATTTCTGGTCCTGTTCTACACCAAACTGCACCTCTCTTGTTGACCATACAAGATATTCATACAGAGACCTTAAGTTTTGACTTAATCGCCACACCTCATTTCGGTATCATATTAGGGATACCATGGCTACGTGAACACAATCCGCTGATTAATTGGCAATCAGGCACTGTGCTCTTCGAATCCGACATCTGTCAGAATTATTGTCTCCCGACCCATCAAACTATCGACACCCCTTCTCAGGCTTTGGGAGCCTTAGCTCAACTCACGCTGAGTGTTGATGGATCCGAGGTGGTGACTCCTCATACCGTTGGGGGGTTGATGTCTGGGATTCCGTCTGAGTACAAAGCATTCGAATCAGTTTTTGATCGCGGCTCTTCTGAAGTACTACCCCCACATAGACCATATGATTGTCCCATCGAGCTAATCCCTGATTCCACTATTCCTTCGGGCAGGATTTATTCTTTGTCTCCCTCGGAGGAACTAGCATTGAAAGAGTATGTACAGAACGCCCTTAGTTTAGGACACATCCGCCCCTCTACTTCACCAGCTGCAAGCCCTATAGTTTTTGTACCGAAGAAAGAGGGGGATTTACGTCCTTGTGTGGATTATCGATGTCTTAATGCCATCACAAAGAAGGATAGGTATCCAATTCCGTTAATCACACCCTTCTGGACCACTTATCACATGCTTCTATTTTCACCAAGCTTGATCTGCGCGGCGCATACAATCTTGTACGCGTTCGCGAGGGCGATGAGTGGAAAACGGCTTTCTGTACCCGTTACGGGTTGTATGAATACCTAGTCATGCCCTTCGGTCTTTGTAATGCCCCGGCCACATTCCAACGCTTTATGAATGACATATTCAGGGATATACTGGATGTTTACATGGTTGTATACTTGGACGACATCTTGATCTTTTCACGTAATCTTGATGACCATGTAAAACATGTCCGAGAAGTACTATCCCGTCTCAGAAAACATTCCTTATTTGCCAAACCTGAGAAATGTCAGTTTCATGAAACATCTGTTGAGTTTCTGGGATTTCACATTACTCCGGGAGCGTTATCCATGAACGATTCCAAGGTCAGAGCAGTCTTAGAGTGGCCAGTACCTCAAACACTCAAGTCCTTGCAATCCTTTCTGGGCTTCGCCAATTTTTATAGGCGTTTCATTTCCTCTTTCTCCACAATCGTTGCCCCGCTCACGGCCCTGACTAGTCCTCAGGTACCTTATCGTTGGCAGAGGGAACATCAGGAGGCTTTCGAGGCTTTGAAAACCGCTTTCACTACCGCACCAGTGCTCCAGCACCCCAATCCTGACCTCCCATTCATAGTTGAGGCGGATGCCTCTTCTTTTGCCCTTGGTGCGGTATTGTCCCAATCATGTCCTACAACCGGCAAATTACACCCAGTGGCATACCATTCCCGTAAGTTCTCCAGTACTGAGACTCACTACACCGTTACGGAGAAGGAACTCCTGGCTGTCATGGACGCCTTTCGTGTTTGGCGTCATCATCTTTTGGGGGCTAAACATCCGATCACGGTATACTCAGATCATCGAAATTTACAGGACCTGGCTTCGTTGAAGTGCATTAATAGCAGACAGGTTCGGTGGCATCTTTTCTTTTCCTCTTTTGATTTTCGTATTATGCATCGTCCTGGAACTTCACATGGTAAAGCAGACGCCTTGTCACGTTACCCGGGTGGGGTCGAGTTGCCAACCTTCCCTGACACTGTTCTCGGAAAGAGTCATGTAATTTGTCTCTGTACACCCTCATTGCCACTATTAGACTCGGTCCGAACCTGGACTAGCATTAATTCCGAACAGTTGCGAGAATGGGACCCCGTGTATTCTAATGGTTTGCCTTTCGTGCATGACCGCCTGTTTCTTCCCACACCTGACACTCGTAATCTGGCCCTTGAGTGGTCTCATGATGCTCCTTTTAATGCCCATCCCGGTCAGGAGCGCACTTTAGATCTCCTCAAGCGCTGGTGTTGTTGGCCCTCTATGAAGCGCGATGTGGAGTGTTACGTTAATTCGTGCGCGGTGTGTGCTCAGGCTAAACATCGGAGAGGCCGACCGGTTGGGTTACTACTTCCGCTTCCGGTACCTCCCAGACCTTGGCATACACTGACTATGGATTTCGTGACCGATCTCCCCACGTCACAAGGTTTTGACTCAATCTGGGTAGTGGTGGACACGTTCACAAAAATGGCCCGTTTTGTTCCTTGTAAGGGTATTCCTTCGGCTCCGGTCTTAGCAGACTTGTTCTTTGAACACGTGTTCATGTTACTTGGGCTCCCTTCGATCATTATATCCGATCGAGGATCACAGTTCACCTCTCGTTTTTGTAGATTGTTGACTAAATTGTTGGGCATTGATACCAGGTATTCTTCAGCCTATCATCCTGAGACTGATGGGCAGACTGAAAGGACTAATCAATCCATGGAGCAGTATCTTCGCTGCCTTATGTTGCAACACCAGACCTCCTGGTTGGCCGTTATACGGCTTGCTGAGTTCGCATACAATAACGCGGCTCATTCAGCTACAGGTTGTTCGCCTTTCTACGCCCTCTATGGCCAACATCCCAAGGTCTTGCCGGTCCCTGATGCTTCTATTTCATCAAATCCTGCGGCCACGACATGTCTTAGGGATCTATCTGCGATACATGCTAGTACTGTGGTCCATCTCACTGAAGCAAAGGCGTCTATGAAGGCCCGTGTGGATGGCAAACGACTAGCTGCTTCTCCTTTGGTGGTGGGTTCTAGAGTCTGGTTATCTTCACGTCACCTTCGCCTAGTGGGTTGCCGGAAATTGCTGCCTCGTTTTGTCGGCCCGTATGTAATCTCTCAGGTTGTGAACCCGGTGGCGTTTCGTCTGGTGCTTCCTAGTTCCTGGCGTATCCATCCTGTATTCCATGTCTCCCTCCTCAAACCTTGTCCCGACTCTGTCCGTCTTAGAACCCCTGTTGCGCCGGTGTCCCTGGCTTCTCCTGATGTCTTTGAGGTGTCGGCCATTTTGGGGTCCCGATGGTTTAGGGGTAGGCTCCAGTATCTAGTGGATTGGAAGGGTTACGGTCCGGAGGAGCGTTCTTGGGTTTCCGCCTTGGATGTAGACGCTCCTCGGTTGGTGGCCCGCTTCCATAGGGATCATCCGTCCTGCCCACGGGGTCGTGGGCCATTGGGGAGGGGCTATGTTAGGCGATCCTCTGCACACCAGTCCGCTACACACCAGAACACTGCTCACATTTCCCCAACTCCTCCTCCCACGGTTCGAGGCTCAAGTGATTCGGTGAACCCAAAGGACCGGAAACTCCGTACCAGCTATGGTGTACGGTCTCGATTGCAACCCTTTCTGCATTGGCAATTGCCTTGGAGAGCGTATAGCAGAAGGGGCGGTGTTACGTCTCCACGTCGATCACGTGATCCAGAGTGGCGTTCCTCACGTGACCTTGGTGGACGTCACATGACCCAGAAACGCACAGTATAAAGGTCGGAGAGACAGAACACTCATTGCTTCTCAGCTGTCTTCAGACTCTGTTTGGCGTTACCCATTGCTCCATTGTTACCTTGATCACGGAACTCTACCTCGGACTCCTTCGGATACCCTTTGTACCTTTGCTTGGAACTGTTTACCTGTTGCCGGACTTTGGACTACATCCTGACTTGCTTTTGGATCATCCCTTGGTACTTCATTGAACTCCTACGCCATTTCCCTTCTGGGGATCCAAGTCACGCCTTCACTCCTACAGGTGGCTGATCCTTCATCCACGCTCTCTTACGGTCCTACTCTTCCAGGGACCGCCGCATCATCTGAGTCTCGAACCTCTACTAGGTTCCCGGGGTTTTCCTAACACCCGATAGGTAAGACCTTCTAGATCCTTTTGATTTACTGAATTGTATTGTGGTTGCCTGGTACTTAACCTCCTTCCTTTTTGACAGCAGCATCGGTGTTCCAGAGGTTCCGTGGATCTGGGAAGTCATCTCCCACCTGTGGCCTCAAAGGTCGTACAGCGGGTTTCTTTTAGTTCCCCTGTACGTCACTTGGGGACGGAGGTCTCATCGGTCTACACGACACTCAAGTCAGAATAATTGACCGGGTTGTGGGTTGTCTTCAGTATCGTCCTTATTCATAGTGGGTGATGTACGCCTCTTTTTGTTTACTTCACGAACCATGGGATCTCTATTCCTATGTCTTAACCGAGTAACTGGGATCATAGAGATGTATATGTACTTTTTTTGTTCCTTCATCATTCCACAAACTCTTCTGTGGTAGGTTCGATCTAAAATGGGTTTGAGGGATTATTTCCTTAAACAGGGACAGGGGAACCCGAGAAATGTGCTCTTCTTCTTGTTCTCTGAGTTTAATTATTATACGTTCTCTTCTCTGAGCCAGTGTAAGAAAAAGGAATGTCCCATCCCGGGCGCTTATTGTCTCAGGTGATAGACTTATTTTTGATTCTTCAAGGGGTAGCGGGTCTCATGTCCAGTTGCCGGTATGTCATTTTCATTTTCTTCGACCAAATACATAGATAGATTCAACAGTGGGTTGGAATCACCTAAATTAGAGGTGTTTTCATCTTCTTTTCGAGGTCCAATCTCCTTGTTTTTGGGCCAAGTATTCTTCAATTTGAATACATTACCCTTCTTATATTACTTGTTATCTCTCCCTGAAAGCGTATTTTTTTTGAAGAAATGCCGTGAATCATTGCCCCTAGAGCTTTGGCCGTGTCTTTGCAGTGAGGCTGATGGCATACTCTCTGTTATACTCTTTCTTTTATTACCAAACAGGGATATGTTTTTTCTCTGGCTGCTTTCTCAATAACCTCAGTGGTGGGTTCCAAGTCTAGGGAGATTATAATTGCCTCTTATCCTTCGCTCACAGCGAGACTGGTTTCCTCTGTAGACTTCCTCTCTCTCACTTTGGTTTCCACCTGCTGTTTGTAGATAGTTTGAGAGTGGCAGTTCTATGGCTGAGATCCCCTGGGGTTCCACTGTTCTTAGGTGGCTCAACTTCTTGGTGGGTTCTCAGTCCTATTCTTTGTTCCGTCATAGAATACTCTCTATTGGGTTGGTACCTTCCTTGCAGATTATCAGGTCAGGCTTCACTCTCCAGTTGTAGCTTGGCAGTGATATAACTTTCCATATATATACATTTTTGAATGGACCATAGCAAGCAGAGTAGTGTGGTTAGCCAGGGTATCATGAATAGCCTCATATAACTTAATGAACGGGGCCATTGCAATAGTGATCATTGACATTTAGGTCAAAGAGTCATATTTTGAGGCCCTTTGATATTTAGGATCATATGTTCCAGTTGCTAGTTGTCTGTCTTTATTATATTCCTTTGTTCTAGATGGGGTAAGATATTGAGGAGTGCTTGGAGTATCCGTCACTGTCGAGAGGGCGGTAGAGTTAATTGGTACACAATAAGATGAAAACCGCCTTTCTCCTGCTTCTGAGAATAGGGTCTCCTCTTTGTCTTTAGCAGTGGAAGGTTCAGCACCACTACTTGCCGAGTAATCATTGTGCCCCCACCTAATTCGTCCTGTAGATTCAGACCTTTGTTCAGAATCCACTCCTTTGGATTCCAGGTCTTCTATCATTGCTTTTAACTTCTTCACACACCTTTGTATATTTATTAGGGTGTCAGAAGATTCTATAGCCTTTTGTCTCTCCGATACCCTAGTCGCACTACTGATGGACTTCTTGATCTGCTCCAGTTATGCAATTTCCACAGGATCCAGGTTGGTGTTGCCAGGGTCATGCCCCTGGGCTCCTTTTAGTACTGTATAAGAATTTAGTCTTGGTCTTTTAAACACTGGGCCTCTTCTTTCTATTAGCTACTCGCAATCAGGATGGAATCCAGGTTACAGAGTAATTTGAGCCGGGGTGGTACACAAGCTATCTTCTCCCTCGAGACTTCTAATAGTTTGTGGTCTGAAGGTTCTCTCTGCACTTCTTCTGCTGAGTTATTTACGACAGTTTTACCATTGGATTGCAGATGTTTGAGGTGATATGCTAGTACAGTTTGCTTAACTCTTTGGTCGGAAGATGGCCCCTCATATAGATGGGATTTGGGGTGGCCTTATATATTTTTGTCAGGACCCGCCCAATTTGATTTTAGCAAAGGAGAAGTGATATGGATAATATTGGGCTGTGGCAGCATAGGACCAGCAGCATTGGCTCTAAGAGTGTTACGTCCTGATGTTTTGAAAGAGGCCGCTGCCATCAGCCGGCAGATCTCCATGCTGCCCACTGTCCAGCTTCTGTCCACTTCAACTTGATGAGATTTTCTTGTATTGTTGCATATGTCGGTTCTAAAGAAAGGTCTTTAGCACATGCCGTAGTAGCAAGGGTTCCCATAGACCACATCAGGACGAGAACTTCAGGTTGCTCCTCACTGCCTATAGTAGGCAAGGTTCTTTCACAGTTTTGGATAGTGTCTAGTAGGGAGGGTTGATTTGAGACAGGGTTTACAGCCGCCCAATGGGCTGTTGTGGCTGCCATCCCCTCCGACTCTGGACTCCTCTGATTGCACACCCCTGGGCTGCATGCTACTCCCAGCACGGCAACTCCCACAGGCATGGCAAAACCCCTACCCCTCCAGCTATCCCCCCGGAAACCGCAGGCCGTCATTGCAATCAGAGACAGACATGGGAGGGGGCAATGGGAGGCGTGGAGAGTTCAGTGGAGGTTGATCCCGGGCAGGGAAACAGTCAATTAGGTGGGCGTGAGGGGTAAGGCGCCGTTGGTCAAGCGCAGTCATCTCTTCAGGCACAACCTAAGTGACTTAAGGTCTTTCGCTGGCTCTTTATCTGGCTTACCTGTCAATCTCTGCGGCACGCCCACCGAGCGAGTCATGTTTCCAGTAGTAGATCTTGTGCTTGCACGTTGCAGGCAGCACGAGCTGATGGCTTGTTCTCCTTCTCGAATCTCTGCCTGCTCCGGATTTCCAGCTTTCTTGGTCATTACACTTGGGGATCAGTCCAGCCACTCGAGACAGTCAGTTGACTGGTGAAATACCGGACTCATCAAAGGACTCTACGCAGGTGCTCCGTGCGGGGTCCAGAGGGATATCATTTCCCTTAAAGTGAAAGTCACGGCAAAACAGCAGAGCAGTCAGCACACCTTTTCCTTTCTCCAGCAGAGTATACAGGGCACAGTCCTTGTAGCAGCCCTTTTGCTGAGTGACTGGACTCATCACAGGACTCCGTGCAGGTGCTCTGCGCAAGTCTGGATTGATATAATTTCCCTTAAAGTGAAAGTCACGGCAAAATAGCAGAACAGTCAACACGCCTTCTCCTTTCTCCAGCAGAGTATACAGGGCACGGTCCTTGTAGCAGCCCTTTTGGCGAGTCACTGGACTCATCACAGGACTCCACAGAGGGTCCGGATTGATATAATTTCCCTTAAAGTGAAAGTTACGGCAAAACAGCAGAGCAGTCAGCACACCTTCTCCTTTCTCCAGCAGAGTATACAGTGCACGGTCCTTGTAGCAGCCCTTTTTTTGAGTGACTGGACTCGTCACAGGACTCCACGCAGGCACTCTGCATGGAGGCTGGATTGATAAGATTTCCCTTAAAGTGAAAGTCACGGCAAAACAGCAGAACACTCAGCACGCCTTATCCTTTCTCAAGCAGAGTATACAGTTAGATATTCTCTCTTAGCACGAAGGGGGAACTATGTACTTAGTGTGAGAATCCCAAATGTGTCTCACTTACTAGTCCCCGGAGATCTGTCATCCAGGTGGCCAGGACACTGCCATTACTATTGGATCCAGTTCCTGGGGGTTGACCGGTGGGGGAGGATCACCTGGGCGATGGGACTTCGGGGAGTGGAAGTGGGACACAGAAGGTTGAGACGCAGTATCCTCTTCCCTGCTGCACAGGGATAAAAGGTGGAGCACGAAAGCACACTTCAAGCAAAGCCAAATGCACAAGGAGACAGCGACACTAAACCGGTAGTTCAAACGGACAAGAAAGGCAGTGAGACCTGGAAGGTCGACAAAGAAGGAATTGCCCATGTCCTTTTCAAATCAGACGCGCAAAGCCTCCCAAAGGGAAAGGATAAAACCGGGAGTTGCAGCTATCGTGCACAACAGCAGATGTCAATTGCACAGAGGGGCCTCCTGCTTTGATAATGCAGGCGAAGAGGCAAGCTGGCTATCGTGGTACTATCCTTGACTCCAGAGATCTGAGAAGCCAACACATTCAGCACAGCCAGCGAGTCGGAGGAAGCTGATAGCAAACCAAACTGTGTTGAGCTCAAGGTTACAAGTAGCAACATTTTGTATGCAAGGAATCCAAAAAAGAAACAATGTGTGTATGTGTTTGAAATTTAAAGAAAGCCCAGTTGAGGTCCAGGTGCAGAAGGGACCGGCACCACGTGGGCACTCATTCGAAAGACTCCGACTGGGACCTGTTCTTTGAAACTACAAGAACCAGAAGGCCCTAGGAAATGGTGGCGTGAGGGATCAGAGTGGTCCTAAAATGGTCATGCCAAATCCCTTGTACAATTGAAAGTCTCTGACCCATTGCGAGAGGAAAGCTAGTGGAAAGGGTCCCTGCTTTCCGATAAGATTGTGAACTGTGGAATAAGGCAAGTGTGAACCTGACTAGGGATGCCAAAAGAAAACTAGGAGAAGGAAAACCCTACTTTCTGATGGGACTGAGCAACACATGAACTGTGAGAGAAATAGATGAACTGTGTTTTTTTTTTGTAAACTTTATTTTTGGGATTTTACAACTTCAAGCACACACATTTGCACCAACCGGGTGCATTCACAGCAGTTACAACTTGCCATCTACTTTGCTCATGATACCCCCTCTCCCCACAATCCTTAATAGTTACTAGTTCATTGTCAGTTCCTGGTGTCTTAACCTGTTATTAACGGCCCTCTTTGTTGGTTTCCACCTTCCTATTTTGATCAGGTAGCTTGAGTTTGTGAGTCTGAGATCTCATCGGTATTCAGCAAGTATAACATGTATGGGGCCCAGATATCGGGGGGGGGGGCGCGCGTGTAGTGGTAATGTTCGTATAAATTCGGTGTCCATATCTTGACAATATAGAATGTCTTTTTTCCATGCTGAAACAGCAGGGGTAGGGCCCCGGCCCCATGTCATGGCTACTCTTCTGCGTGCCAGTACTAGTAGTAGGGCTGCTAGTTTCCTCACTGCAGGTTGTAGGTTTTTGGTCAGACCCAGGAGCGCCACCAGTAGTATAGAGGGCAACTCCTCACCCACTATATCCGTTATGGTTTGTAGGACCGTGGACCAGAAACAATACATCTCGAGGCAGTCCTACGCTAAATGCATAAAATCTGCGACAGCGGCGCTGCACCTCAAACATTGTGGTGACAGTTCTGGATGGTGTCTGTGGCTCTTCACTGGGGTGTGGTAGGTCTGGTGTATGAAATTAAAGTGAATTTGTTTGTAGCGCGTGTTTAGTGCCACTTTCTGGGTCTGACGAAGAATGTATGTCCAATCCTCATCGGGTATTGTTACTTAAATGGCTGTTTCCCTTCTTGTCTTTATTCAGGGGTCAGTAGTGACTATGTCCGTTAGTAAGGTTTTATATAGTAGTGACACTAGTCTCCTCTCGCCTTTCGCCTGCATTACGTTATGCAGTAGATCCCATGTTACAGGTTGTTTAGGAAACGATGGGAATATGCTTTGTAACGTATAACGTAGTCTAAAGTATAGGAATATGTCTAGTGAGGTGATGCCTCCCCTTTCTTTGGCCATTTGTGGGGTCAAGAACGTGCCCTCGGGGAAGAGGTCACTGAGAGATTGGATGTTGAGCTTGTCCAGCCATTTTAGAAATACTTTTTCGGCTGTTAGTGGGATCCCTGGGATGAATTTGGCTGGTAACAGGGGGGGAGAACCTTATGTTCAGCTCGTATTTCTGTGTGATCCTTTTCCAGACTGCATAGGTGGATAATACAGTATTCAGCGTGTTATGTGGGACTGGGATATGGCTAATGATGACGGCTCGCAGTAAGTTGGGGGATGCGAGGGTTCGTTCTACCTGCAAATGCGGTCGGATGAAGTGTATTGTGTACCATTGGCTTAAAAATTGTGCTTGGGCTGCCCAATAGTATTTTTCAATATCTGGAAGTGCGAGGCCGCCGCTTGATGTAGATAAAGTTAGTGTTGGGTAGGCTACTCGCGCTGGTTTCCCCACCCTTAGTAGTGCCAATATGAGGCTTTTGAGTTTTTGGAAGAATGATCTTGGGAGGAGTATTGGAATGTTCGTGAATAAATAGAGGAATTTGGGACGTATAACCATTTTGGTCAAAGAGGCTCTACCCCAGAGTGTCAGTGGGAGTGATTTCCACCTTTGGACCCGTTCTTGCATGGAATACAGTGTTGCCATATAGTTGTCTTTAAATATGTTGTTATAACTGAGGGACATATAAATACCCAGGTATCGGACCTTTGAGATTTCCCACTTGAAGCCATGGTCATCTGCAAACTTAGTGGTATTCGGCGTTAGTGGGAATACCACTGATTTCGAATGGTTGGTTTTAAGGCCAGAGACTTGGCTAAATTTTATCACTTCGCCCATTATTGGGTTAAGGTTAGTTTAGGGGTCGCTAACAAACAGCATAACTTTGTCGGCATATAGGGAGACCACAAGTTTGTGGGGGCCTAATGTGATGCCTCTGTGTAATTGGTACTCTCTCAATCTGGACGCTAGGGGCTCCATCACCAGGGCAAAGATAAGGGCGGAGAGGGGGCAGCCCTGTCTGGTTCCACGTTCTAACCTGATGCTGGGGGATCTAGTGTTGCCCAGACTAATATAGGATATCGGGTCATTATAGAGTAGTGATACCAGTTTTAGGAAGAATTTCCCTAGTCCCATTTGTTTAACTGTTGCAAAAAGGAAGGGTCATTCGACCGATTCGAAGGCCTTCTCGGTGTCCAGAAGCACGGCTATTGCTTGCTGTGTCGGGTCAAGTGCCTCAATGACGCCGAAGAGCCTTCTGATGCCATATGTTGTGCTATGCCCTTGGATGAACCCGGCTTGGTCACCCAGCACGAGCGCCGGCATTATGGGAAGTAAACGTGTCGCAAGGATTTTGGCTAGAATCTTGTTGACCAGGTTGATTAGGGAGATCGGTCTGTAGGATGCACATTCCCCAGGGGGTTTCCCCTCTTTGTGTAGTAGTGTCACCGTAGTTTCGCGTAGGGTAGGTGGTAGAATCCCCCGCTCTGTTGCTTCTTCGTAGACCTGAAGTAGTAAAGGGGCTATGGTGTTCACGTGTGCTTTGGAAACTCTCCTGGGAGCCCGTCTGGACCGGGTGCCTTGGTGTTCGGGAGATGTTTGATTGCTTCCAGGATTTCGGCCAGTGTTATTGGGGCATTCAAAGGTTCACGTAAGTCGTTGGTTACCCAGTACAGTTCAATGTCACTAAGGAAGTCCTGAAGCATCTCGGGATTAGTGCTGCCCTTGGAGCTGTATAGATCTTGGTAAAAGTTACGAAACTCCTCGACAATGCCTTCTTCCGTGTAGACTTGGGTTCCCTCAGCGTTCCTGATGCACTCCACCCTGGTGGGTTTCTTGTCAATAGTTAATATCTGGGCCAGTAGCGCTCCCGGTTTCTGGCCTTCACCATATTGTCGGATCTGGTGCCTATGCCCGAGGAATTTCTGCTCACGTTCAGCTTTCTCTTTAAATTTCAGTAGTTCTTCTTTCAGATCCGCTTGGGTCTGTGGTTCACTTGAGGCGTCGTTTTTAGTTTCAGGCTCCTTTAGACGTTTTTCACTCTCTGTCAGCTCCCGGCGTATCAGCTTTAGGATACTGTTTTCTTTTGCCATGCAAACTCCCCGAACGAAGCATTTTAGTGTATCCCAGCGCAGTTCACTGAGGTTTGGTTGGCCTCCAAAAAGGATGCAATTTCTTGCTGTAGTTCAGTTGTGAACACAGGATCGGCTAGTGAGCCTGGCTTGAATCTCCAGTTGTACCTCGGTGTTGGCGCAGCAGATAGCGTGAATTCCAGTGTTACCATTGAGTGATCCGAGAAGGAGTGTGGATGGATTTAACCGAATCCCCAGTTGAATGGGTTGAGGGCTGATGCCAGAATATAGTCTATGCGGGAGCTAGTATTGTGGACAGCTGAGTGGAATGTGTATTCTCTTGCATTTTGGTTGGAATGTCTCCAGATGTCAATCAAGTCAAAAGTGTGGCATATTTCTTTGACTTGGAGACTCGCTTTGGACGGTTTTCCTGTTGTGTTGTGGGACTTATCGATTCTGGGATTGAATGGTGTATTAAGGTCCGTTCCACAGATGACCGTTGCATCGTTCGCCTTTCCGAGTTGCGCCATAGTCCAGTTGAAGTTGTTTGGTCCATCGGTATTAGGAACATATGAGTTTACAAGAACACTTTCTTTCCCTGCTAGGAGGCCTCTCACCAATAATGCTCTCCCCTCTGTGTCTTTCTTGGATTCAATCAGACTGAAATTGGCTCTCTTGTCTATTAAGATGGCGACCCCTCTGGCATAGGATGAATATGATGAGAAGTACCCGGGCCCATTGTAGCTCTGCGGGTGGAAGAAGGTGAGTCTCCTGTAACATGGCTATGCTGACTTTATGTCATCTGAGGTATTGGAGGATTTTTCTGGTTTTTGTTGGTTGATTGCCACCTCAAATGTTCCAGGTGGCAACTTTCAATGGTGTTACTGGATGACCAGCGGATAGAGGGTGTTAAGTCTGACATGTTCAGTCGGATTCGTCCGGGATTTGAGTTTGCTTGGTACTCTAGCTGCACTTTGCGATAATGGGGTGGGGTGTGAGCGTATGAACGTGGTGGTTCTTAGTTGAGCAAACGATGGCGACTTTCTATTACTTCCCTCCCTTGCGCGGGCAACCCCCAACTGGCCCACGGTAACCCTCCCCTAGTAAACAACTGAAACAACATAGCTGCGCTTGGGGCGCCAGTAGCCTTCCAAGAGGGAAGTGGGCTCCCCAAATTACAGGGAAAGAGAGCTGTGGCTCTGGTATACTGGTGGTGGTCGCAATTGGGTGCTCGCCCTGCTTGTTGCTTGTGGAACTGTGTTTTATGGTGGGCCCTTCTCATCCGGTCTCTACGCTGTGGTCTTGCGTTGGTGGGGCCGGGTCCGCAGCCGGCTCGGTCTAGAGATTCACTGGCTTCTTCTGGGGTGTTGAAAAACTGAGACCTCCCTTCATGTTGGATGCAGAGTTTAGCGGGGAAGAGCATGGAGTATTGGATTTACAGCCGTAAATGTCCTTCTTTGCGCTTGCACTGCTTGGGAGAAGTTGGGGAAGAATTGGATCTGGTCACCATCATATTGGAGGTTGCCTTTTTCCCTCGCTGCCCTGAGGATTGCGTCACGATCTTTGTAATTTAAAAGCTTTGCTATTATCGGATGAGGGTTTGTGCCTGGGACTGGTCTGGCATTGGGAACCCTGTGTGCTCTTTCGACGACAAACAGTTGGGATAGGATCTCCTTGCCAAATAAATGTCTGCAATTCTTACCCCCACCAGCCTGATGTTATTTCTCCATGAACGACCCTCCAAGTCTTCATTCTTGGCGCACACTGCTTTCATCTGGGATTCCAGTGTAGGCACCCTGGAGGTTAGGGATGTTACCCCGTCATCGAGGTCTGATATGCGTTGCTCTGCTGCGTCCAGCCTGTCTGCATGTTTGTCCTGCCAGTGTTGGAGCTGGTCAACCTTTGAGGACTACGTGTTTAGCTTGCTTCCCAACCCTCCGATTCCAGCTTTCAGCTCAAGTAGGATTTCCCTGATATCAAAATTTAACGTCTCCTCTTCAGCCTGGGGGGCCTCTTGTGTAGGCGACGGTGGTCTGCTGGTGGGGTTGGGCATTTTGGCTGAGGAGCCGGCTTCAAAATTCAGTTTTCTTTGGGACTTATCTGTTTTCCCCATGGTTGACCTATTGGTGGTCGTTTTGGGACTAACTGCAGCGTGTAACATTGCAGGTATTCTTGGGCGTGGACTCCAGTGTTTCGTGGCTCATGCCAGCAATGTAGGCAGAATGTGGGAATTAGGTTTTTAGCACTTCCGATAGGAGTTTGGGTTATGCAGGACCTCTTCTCCTGGCAGCTCGTGGATCTAGCTGGTGTTTCTTAGCTTTTAAAGGCTTCTAAACAGTGTGTGCCCTCAGTCTTTTGGGAAGCATGGGACATCCTGGAGCCCTGGCCTCTGCTCGTTCACTTGTTGGTATCTTGAGCCCTTGGTAGATATAACGGAGGCACAGGTGGATCTGTGCTGGTCTGTCTGGGGCGGGGTCCACCTCTTGCTCCTGTGTGGAGGCTAATCAGTCTGTGGGCCAGTGCCCTCTCTTGTTTACGTGGACTAGTTCTACTGTTAGCGTTACATAGGCTGGGAGGTGAGAGTTGCCGTGTAATTGCTGCAGTGTCAATGAAGCGGCGTTACGTTGCCCTTGCTGCGCAGCGTTGGTCTGCCGAGGTTTTATTGTCCAGTGGCTGTTAGCCATGTGTGTGGCTGGTGGTGGTATGCAGCGGTATGTAGCACAGGCTGCGTTGCCCCAGGGGTTGGCCGTATCAGGTGGTGCTGCGGTGGGCGCTGCTACACGGGCCTGGGGCACACTGCAGGACCAGGCTCCAGCAGGCGGGGTGTGTCTCTATGCCGCAGAGGGACTCCCGCAGCGACCGCGGGCCGCGTCCAGGAGCCCCGCCGCAGGCCCACTTATGATGATTCCTTCCGAGGGAGGGCAGGGCCTGCCGTGGCCGCGTATGGCCCCAGGTGTGTGGAGCGCGGCTGTGTTGTGGGGCTGTGATGGCCCAAGCACTCCTACCTTGACTTCTCTTGGAGCTAGTTCCGGGGCCACCACGCCGATTCTCTGCTCCACCGGGATCCACTGGAAGGTCTCCCCTGCCGGCGACCAAACCACTTGCGTCCCCCAGGTGTCCGGGTTGCCTGCATGCCTCAGGGCAATGATGGTCCGCCCTCGGCAAGTGAAGCCGCACCTCCCTGGTATGCGACCCGGACTCCAGACGCCCTCCTCCTGGAGGCGTGTAGCACACGCTCGGCGATCGGCCCTCGTAGGCGGCTGTTTCCCTGTGCCGTGGATGCACAGGTCACTATCTGCTGTGTCACCCACTCACTGGGTCTGGGGCCGCGTTTTTGGTCTCAGCGTGACCGGCTGGGTTTCCCACAAGATATGGGCAGCAGCTGGCGGGTGAAGACGGCGCCACAGAGTAGGATTAATCAGGATTTATGGGGAGCCGCACAGAGCTCTCTAGGAAGCCGCCATCCTGGTCGGCTCTCTAGCGCCCTCTTATAGATGAACTGTGTTAAAGAAATTAAAGAAAGGCCGTAGTGATGCCGATGGAGGGAGGCCCATTTTTGCAAGGAGGATCCTAGACCGACAGAGGAAGATCCTAGGGGCAAAAGGCAATCGCCCAAGGTGCAAGACTACTGAGTGAACTTTTGCATGCATGTTATTTGCGAATCAAGAATAATAAACCCGTGAACATTGTGTCGACAAGAGTGAACCCGATCGAGGGTTGTCCGCAGTGGGCAATTGTTTAAAAGAACATTTGAATATCAAAAGCAATACTTGGAAGGCAGTAGTGAACCCGAAGGAGGTAGGCCCAATTTGCAAGTGGGATCTGCGCTCGACAGAGGGAGATCCAAGTGGCGAAGAGCAATAGCCCAAGGTACAAGAGTACTGAAGGAACCTTTTGTTTGTTTGTTATTTTGAATCAGCAAGCCTTTTCTGGAAAGCGACTTAGCCTCTGAAGGATTTTGATACTATTGAACTGGAACTGTGAACCTCGTGCCGACGAGGCCAAGGTGCCTTGTCCTGTGCTTCAAACGTGGGGAAGGGAGACCCAGCCTTTACCATCCTGATTTATTATTTTGTGAACACTTTTTTTTTTCTGGTGAACATTACCCACATTCTTTTTGTAATTTAGTTGTATGTATTGGCAATAGTTTTTTGTGTTTAGGCCTTTTTTATTGATAAGAAACCACAAGAACTGCCTTGTTATTATTTGATGGTCATTGCTTGCTCCCATCTTAGATTTAGGTTTAGATTAGATGTTTATCTCACCCATTATAAAGTTCCACTGTGATCACTTGTGCCTGTCTTTCCTGCTGCCACCATGAGTTCCTTACATTAGTTATTTTACAGAAGGTAGATTCACTGACCATTATTAACATTTTTTGGTCTTTATTTCTTCATTTGTGTTGCATTAAGACAATTGATCATTTATGATACAGTTAAACCAGTAAACATGAGCATAACACTGGTAGTAATGGCAATATAAATCACTCCCAAGCAATTCCCTGAAGTGAGCACACAGATGAAAAGGATAAAAAAATGTGTGCTGGAAGACTCAATGGCCCCGGGTTTATATGGATAATTCCGCTCATGTCACCAATAACCTGTGATATCAGCAAATGCGCAAAGTCGGGAGACAGACGTCTGTTGCAAGCTGTTTTGTGTGTTCCCTCATACCTTATGCCATGAGTGCTTCCAGAATATTCATAGCCACAAAAATACCTGCAAACAAAGCACATTGCCTAACACATTTAGCACTTTGCACCACTAGGGAGCTAGGCCACATTGTGAAGGATGATAAAAAAGACATTCCCTCATGAGGACAATTCAATAAAAACAAAAGCAATGATGAATGATGGCAAAAAATGAAAGTGATGCAGTATACTCTAGAAAGCCAGAATAGAGGAGAAGTTAAGATAGCAATGCGCAGGAAAAGAAATATCTGGGTGCTGGAAAAGACCTCAGTTACTGATATATGGCAAGTGTTCACCTCGGAAGGATGGGCTAGTGGGTTGGATTTTGGCATGATGATAGTTTGTTTTGATCTTTTGGACTTTGAAAACACGATAGCTATATCAATCTTCTTCTTTTGCTAACCTCTTCTTTGAAATCTCTTTGCAAAATCCTGTGAATAAAAGGAAGAGAAGAACATGTAGATCATTTGCACATTTGAACCCTCTGGGTTATGATATGATATGATATGATTGTTTATTTATATAGCGCCTATACACAGAAGTGTTTCAAAGCGCTTCAAGGAGGGAGGGAACATGGGAAATACAGTACATTCAGTAAAGTCCTTGAGCAATATAGAATGTGGAAAAATAACTACCATAATAGGCCTGACGACATTTCTGATAGTGCAAGTGCCAAAAAACACGTAGGGTATGAGGGAATGGAGAAGGAGAACAAAGCAAGCAGTAACATTACCATGTCTGACGACAATTTACGCAGTGCAGGAGGAATACAAGAGGAGGAGGGTTGGGAGGGGGGGGGCAGGGATAGAGGCGGTGAGGAGGAACGAGACAACTGCTGAGCCAAATTCATCAGGTAAATTTAGAAGCAGGGGGGGGGAAAGGAGTACAAAGGGTAGGAGGGGGGGACAGACAAGCTGATATCATCGGTCAAGAACAGATGATAGGAGTAAGTGCAAGGAGGAAAGAACTCGAGGAAGAGTTTAAGTCCCAAGAGGAGGGGGGAGATGCAAGCAAGTGAGAGTAGGAAGTAGAGGAGGGTGGAAGGGTCAGAGCAGGTGTACAGGGCACAGGTATGCAGAAGTAGGCAATCAAGGTGGGTTTAAACAGTTAAAAAACAGTGAATGCAACACAGGAACATGCATAGATGATGGAGCAAGCAAAACATTCTGCTCATGGCCTTGAACGTCTCAGCCGAGGGCCCAAAATACTAAGAAGATGGGACAACTCTGTGAAATGCGTTTCTCTTTTGTTGTCCACCCCATGATACGATTGGTGTATAGATGAGGAAGGTGAGACTCTGCCCAAGACCTTATGCTGCAAGACGGGCAAGAAAAAGAAAGAGATGCCATGGTCTCTATTTAGTTCAAGTAGGCCCTGGTCAACATACTGTCTGTTATAATGAAGAACACCTGGCCAAAGATGAGATGTCAAAACTTCCAAAGTGCAAATCCCTCCACCTCTACCTGTGTCCAGTTGGATGAGGGCATCTGATTAATCTCTAGCTGGATATAGTGTATAAAGAGGAACCACAGAGTGGCCCCATCTGTATCCACTTCATCTGTGTTAATGACTAATAGATCTGGTGGGAAACTCAACAGAATTCCCTTGACACATTTTGAAGGTTCAAACATCACTGTCATTCTCTCCCGATCTTGGAAGACTCTGGGACTCAATTCTATGAAGCTCTGTGTCACTCACCGATGTGGATGGATGTAGAGCCTGATAAGAGGTGAGTTTTGTCCCCGTGACCCAATCAGCTTGATTGAAGAGCCTGGGTTATTCCTTAAACTCTCGATGCAGTTCTTCCTCTCAATAGACCCCTCTGCTGTGGTCAAATAAAGATCAGAAAGAGGAGTTGAACAAGCGAAGGAGCAGGTAGCAAAACGCTGCTAATGACCCAAGCTGTAAGGAAAGAAAGAACAAGGTTACTGACAGCCAAATATAAAGCACACACTATAACTCTTGGTGTGGCTATTAACCTGTTACATGGAGCTTGATGGGGTATGAATAAGGAACCGGTGAGCTGTTCTGGTGAACCTAAAGTGAGACGAAAACAAACACAAAACCTCTTAGTAGGAATGCCCTTTCCTATAATGCTGAATAAAGATAACCCAGACCTTCCTTACCAGGCAGCACAGGATGTGAACAACGGAAAAACAGGGAACTCAGAAAAAAAATCTGCAGCCCAGGGTGAGTACAACAAAAGGGTAAAATAACAAACAGGAAGATTAGTAGAGGGAACTGACCCAGACAGAATGAGCCGCGTTGGTGCATTACTTAAACAGCAGGGTGTTCCAAAGTCAAAGTGCACAGACATTCAGTACAGTTCACGGGAGCATGAAAGGATCCTATGGGAACCTTGGGTAAGTAACTTTAAGTAGACAAAGAAATCTGTGAGGTGGTTTAAGGTGAAGGTCACACAGTGCGGAAGACAGTACTTGATTGAATCGTAGAGGAATCCAAAATGGTATGCCGCACTGAAGTAACATGCAACGCAGCGGGGATCCATGCAGCAGTTTGGCAGCAGCGGCTCCGGGAGGTGAAGCCACAAGAACTTCAACGGGAGTCTGATAGAAGGCAGAGTTCGGCAACGTGCGTGTACTCCAATGAACAAAAACAGCAGGCAAAAGGCAGTCCGATAGAAGGCAGGGTTCGGCAACGTGTGTGTAATCCAAGGAACAAAACAGCAGGCAAAAGGCAATCCGGTGCAACAGGCTGGATTCGGCAGGCTGGAGATCAGATAAGTGCTGGAACAAAGTAGCGCTGCTAGACAAAATGGAGTCAATCAGAAGCACCCGGCATTAGGCTAGAACGCTATTTAACCATCCTCCGGCGGTGTTTCCTGCCACGCACAACCGCTGAACTGATGCCATGACCACTGTTAGGGGTCACAAGCTGTGCCACAAGCAGGCTCCCACCAGAACCCGAAGGGCCTTAAAACTTCTGCAAAAGGCTCCTGGAGCCAGTCCTGACAACTTTGGCACCAGGCTGATATGCGGTAAGAAGAGACTTATCAGGCTTGCTTTCATTTATGTACATGGGTCTTTAAATCCAACATGGAAGCAACCGCATAGCTCAGTTCTTATGAACCAAGCCATGCGGTCTAGTGTTTTGGGTGTGGCTGGGCCTGGAACTACTTTACCTGGTACTACTTAACATGGGCTATATAAACCACACCCAGACGGCAGAAGACGCTTTGCGTTATTCTGCAACTAGCAGCGTGACGCTCATCGTGTCCATGTCCTGGTCTTCAGCATCTTCCTGTTATCCTGCAAGAACAAGATTACTTGTCTTACCTGAGAATACACCATCTTCCGCTCAGCATTTCAACCGGGCCGCAACTTGTGGAAACCGAGAGAAGAAGACACATCACCTGTGAGTACTAGCTTGAGGGATTCCAGCAACCTGCGGCCACAGCTCCCGTTCAGACATTGCGACCTTCTAAGCAAGAGAGGGAAAAACAATATTAGAATGCGCACGCTTCCAAAACATCGAATTTCATCATTCTTACCATCCAGAACTCCAGGGCAACACCCTGCAGGAGAAAAGGAGAAATATTCAGGTTCGCTTTCAATATTTAACGCCTGCATAGCGCTTAACTTACCTTAACGGATCCCTGGGGTCAGTTTTCATCGTGCTCTCGTCCACTCGTAGCACCGCAGCAGCCTGTGAGGAGAAGAAGAAGAGAACACAGGTTAGCTTTCAAAGAGACAATAAAGAACACCGCGCTTCGCGCTTTCCCTTACCTTAGAACGTGCCTCTTCATCCAGCACGACAGCATCAAACATTCACACCTGAAAAGAAGATGATAAAGACATTAAGGGGATTTCCACCATAAAAAAGAACTAAGACTTACAATTAACAAACCTACCTGCCTACCAGCAGAGTCGGGGTCCAGCAGGCCTGGACCCAAAGAAAGGTGTACTGCACCAGTGAAGCAAATTGGGCAGATCGCCAACAAACGGCAAGCACCTCTGCACCAGACGCAGGACGGATAGCTCACCCTCCAAACAATTAAGGTGAGAAAGACTCAGTGGGAGAGGGATCGGTCAGAGGGAGCTGGGAGATTCACCCATTAGAGACAGTTATCACAAATCCTCCCTTCTGTGATTTGCCGATTCGTTATTCCGCACTGGGCAACTACGTATCCAGGGTTCCAGATCCCAGAGCCTTCCAGACGCCCCTGGGGATATCAGGTGAGCGTTACACCTGATCACGTGAGCACCCAACGCGGCGCGGCCAGAAACAAGGAGTAAAGGGGTGGAGTACCATCAACAAGGCAACCGCCAACGCCGCAAGAAAGGGACTGCCAGATTCTGATTGTGCAATGACAGAGGAGTACAAGGGGAGGATGAAGAGCCCGGGAGCGGGCATATGAACCCAAAATCCTAGCACTCTGTGATGCAGGATCCCAAATGTGTAGTACACCCCAGATCAGGAATCTCAGATGCAGGAATGGCCACTGCA
Organism: Ambystoma mexicanum; assembly: GCF_040938575.1. Classification (NCBI taxonomy): domain Eukaryota; kingdom Metazoa; phylum Chordata; class Amphibia; order Caudata; family Ambystomatidae; genus Ambystoma; species Ambystoma mexicanum. Next base: position 875,657,992 of record NC_090932.1, on the reverse strand, counting down.
CAATGTAGGAACATGCTGCTTGTTGAAGGAGAACTGTCACAAAATGCAAAGGGATATCAAAAGACGGTCCACAGAAGAAACATGGGGATCGGAGGTACATATAACTAAAACTTACCATGTTCTCCTGCATCTTATGCCAATGCCTTGCAGTTGCCTAGTTCTTTTGGAGGCATATGGACAATCAATTCCTCAGCTTACCAGATCTGAGCTCTGGGAGAAGAACTGACTACCCATCCCTTCTGTAGTGGGTACCAATAAATTTGAAACACCCTGAGTTGATAAAAGATGAGAATAGTCCAGGATTACGAGGAATCCATATGATATCATAAGATTAAAAACCAAAAACATGTCTGACTTTGTCTTCTGACTGAAGGGGAGTGAATCAAACATTCCTCCAAACATGGGTTTAAAGAGAAATATACCATGGTTGTGCAAAGGTGCCACAACCAGTAGGACCCTGAATTGGAAATAATTGTGTCAGATGCTGGAGCAAAGATACATTTGATGACCTTCATAGATCAGGATACCAAAGCATGAGACTTGGAGATCTATAGCTACCAATAATTCCATTGTCTGATTCAAACAATAATAGGCACAAAAGTCTCCTCCTTTGTCAAGACCAATGAGTTTAATTATTTTCAGGTGAATAACTACCCGTCCCCATGTTGAGGGTTTCATCACCAAAAGAATTCTAACATAAACTTTGTGAATCCTGAGGAGAGATGACAGCTTCTGCTCTGATTCTCAAAAGGACCCTTCTCTCTTTCCAAAGAGCCTTTCAGATGACTCGTCTGAAAGATGCAGTGTCCAGATGAGGCTGGAAAATGGAGGGAGGTATGTAATCTCTACTGAGTAACGAGTAACCCCGCTTTCTTACTGTCAGTACCTAGATATCTGAATTTGACTATCTGCATGAATGTAAAAAGAGAAGTTCTTCCCTCTGTTGCACGAACACAACCCAATGTATAGTCAGGATTGGTTTGAGCCTTTGGATGCAGGGAAGGAAGGGTGACTGCCTGAAACCCAATATCCACTGGATTAAATCTTCTTTTCGTTGGATAGGGAGGAGGACATATGTTTTAGGTGAAAGAAAATGGATGCAGGTGCAGTTAAACTATCAATACCCTTATGGTTTCCCTTGAAAGACGGTGCATGTTACCTATCCTTCAAAGATTTATGGACAGCATCCTCTAATTGTAGCCAAACCAGGTCCTGACCTGAAAAGGAGTTATTAGGACATTATATCTTTCTGAGATGTCCACCTTCCAATTCCTAAAATGGATATGTTTTTGTGTTGCTACTGAAGTGCAGGCTGCAAAAACAGGATTTAAAGAAGCTTAAAGTTGATGTCTGATATGAACCTTCCATGCACTTCCGTATTAGCCAGCAGTTCAGAGTAGTCTAATTCCCCTGAATTCCTGTACTTAGAGTTTGGAAAACTTTATCTAGATACTTAAAGAAGTTTGCTCCATAAAGTTAGCCAACATAGGATATCTAACATGGTAGACAGAAACTCAGTCTCCCCACCCAATAATTGCTAAACCTCAGGCTGAATGGATTTAAACATTCTCTGAATTCTGTCATTTCCTCATTAGGAGGTTACCCACTGTGCTGTGCATAGGACGCTTAGGAGTAGAATGGTGACTAAGCAGCGGGCCCCCTATTACCACTGGGTTGGCTCTCTTCAACCGCTAGACCTATTTTAGCACTCAGTTGGGACCAGGGCAATGCCTGTTCTATGCATGAATGTACCCCTAGGTTTATTTGGATATCCTTTCATTCATGTCTTTATAATTAGGGGATGGCCAAGAGGAAATGAAGAGAGAGAGAGGAGAAATGAAACGAAAAGCAATAGAGGAAGTGGAGGAGTGTCCCCAGAAACGACCATTGCCTCTAAATTACTTTCTAATTTCAAAGTTTCGTCATTGAAGCATTCATGGCTCACAACAGATTTTCAGAAACAACATAATCCCCTTGTGGAAAGTTAGACATTATTAAAAGTTTAGTCAGACATGGCAAGGATTGCCTTGCATTCACTAGCCGACTGCAGAATCACAGTGTTTTCTCTTGCATGTTCAATGTACTCACTCAATATCCAGCATGGCTAGGAATCAGCTAGCACTGAGACTTGAAGCTGACCAAAGATCCTTAATCCTCCAAGGGACTGGGTATTTACATTTCTGCATGTTTAAAAAAAACCTCACAATTAATGCTTCTGGGCTGGCTTCTCTTTTACTAGGAAACTACACTGATCAAGTGACATCGCCTGCTCTCCAGGGGTGTCGTTATAACCAACAATGACTGTAATGCTTTTGAAATGTAATGTTTTTGACTAAAACATGGAGTCTGTGTGAAATGCATTCTGGGTGCACCCAGAGCAGCAATGGACATTTACTTCCTCAGTGACATCGGCATTTAACGTGAAGTTTGTTTCACTGGGAATCATGTCTTTTCAGTGAGGCTCACTGCATCTATTATTCTGCATTGCTTTAACGATTGTTTTGAATAAAGGTCCCGGCTGATAATGTTGTAGGAGCCGAAAGAAGCTTATGCTGTCTTTCGCACTCCCGCGACAAAGGGAAGAGTTTACCTCTTGAAGCTGCAGTGGGCCATTCGGCCAACGATTGATGGGATTTGGCAACACGTGAAAAGCCACAAAGTTCTGCAAAATCCCCCTACACATTTGTGGGATGTTTAAAACGACGAGCACCGAAAACAGTCAGGCAGAAAAGCTTTGGGGAAGCCTGGACACACAGTTTTCCATTCCTGTTGTCGGGACAATCTCTTGTGCCTGGCCTGTTTTCAGAGCTTATCATTGATGCTGGCTAAGATGAGGAGTGTTCTGCAGTGACCGCAACAGTGAAGTATTTTTATACCATTTACAAATCATTCATTTATTTTCCTTATTGCATTTTTTTTAATGTGTGCTGATTGGGAATAAACAGCCATAAAGAGCCATTTTATAATCTGAGTGTGTGTCTGTGTGAATAATTGTCTCTCATCGACCAAGGTTGTTTTTCAGTTAGTGTAATGGGAGAAAAATAAGATGTGCACTGTTTGAAACACAAAACAATGACCCAGATCTCAATTACCTGAATCACCCTAAACATGGACCACACTTGCCATTCTGCCTGTAATGTGCTGCAAAAGTGGAGAAGTGATTTGCTACCTTTATTCACAGCCAAAAAAATACAACTCAGATTTAGCTAATCTGTAGTAGGAAACACCAGTGGCCTATTTTCTGTTTGTTGGACACACCACTCCTTGGCCGGAGGCCAAACCCAGCACTTAGAATATGAAACTAAATCTAATGTAAAGAAAATAAAACAAAGAGAGAGAACAAGGCTCATCGAGGCCTTCTAATTAGTTGTCTAAAGTGTGAGAAACCTGAAGGTGTCTCCCTAACTAGCCCCAGGGATCTGCCATCCAGGTGGCCAGGACACAGCCATCGCTATATGAATCCAGTTCCTGGGGGTGGACCAGTGCAGGAGGATCACCTGGATGGGGGGTCCTCAGGGAGTGGAGCAGGAACACCGATGGGTGAGATGCAGTAAACCCCTTCTCATAGCCCCTCTTCCCCATACTACTACCTAGAATACTCAACCTCTCTATCCCCCCCTTTTCTTACACAAACACTTTCATACATCATGAAAGACGACAAACACCAAAGCTGTTTACCTGACATGTCCCAACACAAGGGTCCGGAAAAGTCAGCCAATTGACCATAATCACACACACACCTGACGGCCCTTTCCCTTTCCCAAAGGGTTAAAAGGTGGCGCATGAGAGCACAATACGAGCAAGGCAGAGCGCACATCGAGAAAGCTAACCCAGCACACTAGTTCAAGAGGAGGAGAAAGATGGCGAGAACTGAGGGGGAGACACGGAGAGAAGGGACCTTGCCCTTTCCAACCCAAGTCTGTGAAACCTCTGCAGAAGTAATCGTAAGACCGCAAACAAGATGCTACTGGAACTGCCTTATTATTATTTGAAGGCCGAAGCCTGCTCCCATCTTAGATTTAGGTTTAGATGAGGCGTTTTTCCAACCTACTTATACAGTTTAATAAACACCCTTGAACTGTGATCACTTGTGTCTGTCTTTACTGTTGCCACCATGAGTTCCTTACAAAAGGCAGACAAGCAATAAGTAGTACTTAGGGAAAGGTAGTGTGGTTAGTGTCACAAACTGTTAGTGGGAGGAGGCTGGAATTACAATTTTTTGAAGGGGTGTATGTGCTTGATATACCAAGTGGGCGTCTGGGGTGAAGCTGGAAACCACATTTTTGGGAGGACTGGGCCTTAGCAGGAGATGAGGAGGGTATTGGCACTGAGCCAAATGCTCAGGAAAAACTGATCTGAAGATAGTTACGGACGGGGCCTTTATGAATAAGGCATCAGCAGCTCTGCCAGACATCGCCTCATCACCACAGAGACAACAAGCCTAGAGAAACTTATGCCCATCATTAACATGATCTATAAACTGCCAAAACAACTAGAAATTAAATTAGACATAGCTAATTTAGAAAAAGTGATACAATTCCAAGCAAAATGAGCCAATGCACCAAAACAATGAGAAATATTCCAAACAAAATAGGTACACAACAGAAAACAAGTTTATGATATTAAAAAAAAATGCAACTGAAACATATTTCAAATATAAAATAACAATTTTGTTATAAAAATGTTAAAGTCAAGGATGTATTAAGAGCATGGAGCTGAATATTATGCCACACTCATTTCTTTATCATTTACAAAGTATTAAGAAAGCCAAAAATGAAATGTATCAGCTCGAATTCTGATAATGCACTTTCAGCGTATAGTCCATTGATGGGTGGCAGTGCCACCCAGCCTGTCCCTGCTCATCATCTTTCTGGTCACCAAATCCGCATTTATGATGAGCTGCTTGACCCGACTTGTTTGTCCATCAGATAATCAGAAACATATCCCCATACGTCCCATTTCTCCCAACTTCAGTAAAAGTGGAAAGTACCATCAGAGCCCAAGGTTGGAAAGAAGCACACTGTGGCACAAATTGGGCTAGGAATATGAAATGATAGCAATCGATGAGATAAAATATTCGATTGCATGTGCTTAATGAAATCTCAACTTTTCATCATATAATTAGCAAAGTCGTTGTTTTAAAGCAGGGCACACAATTCTCATATTATGCAAATTCAGAGTTGGGCCAAAAATGCAGCCGATGCATTCAAAAAAGGCATATATTAAAATGCAATAAATACTAATTAATTCGACTGATCTTCGAATATCTCCAAACAACGTCTGGTCTGATAGGCCAGTGAGGCCCCATCGTTCATGTTGTTATGGGTCTGGGTTGATTGTTCGTGCCGCATTTGTTCGTGGCCGAACTGCCCGTAGCCTATTGGCTCGGGACCTGTTTTTTCTGTTCATTTTTGTTGTCCCCCCACCACCACTGTTACACCAGCGGGGGACACCCACGCAGCCCCCAAAACCCCAAAATACTGAACATAGGGGGCGGCGGACACCCCTGCAGCCCCGCTCCTCATGTCGTTTATGTGCAAACAAAAAGGATAAAAGGTCAAAAAGTACAGGGCAAATTCGGTCAGGTGAGAGATGCAATCAGAAAACATCAATCAAAATGAGTAATACCGATGGTACGAGCCTCTACAACTGATGCTCCAACCCCCTCCCTAAAACCCCCTCTCCCATCACCCAGCAAGCACGTCGGGCTAAATTTGGAAGAGGAGCCCGGAATAGTTAACACAAAGTGTCAAAACATTTTTTTTAAAAATTAAAATAAAATCAGTGATTCAATATAATTTATTGCACATGTACACAACATATCAATCTTATAGAAAAATATTTCATACAAAATTCACAATAATAAAGAATGTTCATCTCCCACATACAATGACATACATACGATCACAACACCACCTGTGAAGAGATAAACCAGTCTATATAAATCTGAAACATCTGATAGAACGTATACAACACGAGTCAGTTGTTCCAAATATTCTCTCTCGAAATGTACATTTATTAAGTGACATCACAGTAATTTCGGTCCCATAAAGTAGAGCGACAGATCTTGCTTCACATGATTGGATCCCAGTGTAGCCTACTTAAGTTTCGGCTGCTATTGCCTATTAATTTCGATCAGTCAGACACGAAGATTCTCAGGTCTGCCGTCTCGCCTCTGAATATTGTCCAAACATTACAAGTCTTTTTTTTCTTACAGAAGCCAATTGAATAAAGGCAAATAGACTCAGGGTATTACCAGGTGAATTTACTCCTCTATTCTATAGTTTGAGAGTCAAAAACAGCATTGCAAAATAGGAGGGAGATTTTACAAGATCTTCCAAGAATTTGCACGACTTGCTGCTGTGTCTCTCGTGGTAATACCCAAAAAGATTGAGGAAGAAAAGACTGAATCCCAAAAGACTGAATTTGGGATGCCGAATTTGACCGTATATATATGTGGGGGGAAGTAAATGTTAATAAAACATTGAAGGCTAAGGAGGGGGAGGGGCTGCAGGGGTCTCCCCTCACATATATATATGCGATCAAAGGGCGAAAAATACATTCAGTCTTTTGGCATTCGTTTTTTTTACTTCAGAAAATGTATGATAAACTGTCGCCTGAGACAACTGGATTGTCTCCTTTGAGTATTTGGGGGCGGGGGCCTGCACCCAAGAGAGAATTGATTCAATGGATTTTCTAGGTAGGTAGGCTGTCGTACACTGGCAATGGTGTTTAAAAGGGTTGTATTCAAAAATGAAATTCCCTGTCCAAACAATTTTGGATCCTCCTCCATATTACCGAATGCCGCTCTCCTTGAGCTCAGTGGCATGTCCAGACTATTTGGACTAGGGTGGGGAACTGACTTATGCAAGGTGGAACTGGAACACACACACACATACACACATATACATACATACACACACACACACCTGAATAGCATTCATTTACTATTTGCCTCCACTACCCATATCTAATTTAATTACTAACAGTGTCTTACATTCCTGTGTTTAAAGATCATAGTTTAGGATAAAGGGGTGGTACCTGGCGTGGCCAATCAGATTCCATGGGAAGTACATTCCACCGCTAGCCTCTCCCTTGAGACGCCATTGTTTGAGCTTTCTCCAAAATGGGGAGCAAGACAAAGGGGCAGGTAGTGGGGAGTAGAAAGATGATTTAGCTCATTACTACTAATGCTTCTGCCTTTGGCAGAAGGGTCCATGGTGGGTGGTCAGAGTGAGATAGTGAAGGCAGGAGCAGGTGTCCCAATGAGGAGGATCTCAGTCTTAGTCAATAGCATACACTGCAAACTGAAATACCTCTAGGGGCACCTAATTTTGTCATCTAAGGCACAGTGAGATCAAATGATTTGCTCAGGATCACGTACTTTGTATATGAAGTGAAGCTCAAGTTGGTACAAATATGTGTTATTGTTTAGGTTTGGAAACCTAAAATAATACTTCATTTTGTACAGTCTTCGTTAGTAAACATACTTTATATAGATTTTGCAGCAGCCTGCAAATGTTAACTAGCCCCAGGAAGAAGTCAAGCAAAAAGAGAGACAGCACAACTGGAGCCCAAAATCATCCATGTTCCTCTCATAGCAGAAAAAGTCAAGGAAGGGAATTGATGATGCCGACCAAGGAACTCAATTTTCAAGTTAAGAGGGACAAATCCTCTGAAACTCACAGTAATATATCCTTAAAGACTGAGGGAGGGGTCATTATCACGGGATAATGAACGTCACCAGGTTATTGCCTGAGGTGAAGCCGAGGGCCATAAATTGGGGAAGGATGATTATGACAAGCAACAAATGACCCCTACCCACGTCTGCAAGGCTATTAGCACACAGTGGTTGTAGAAATAATACATATTTTGAAGTTTTGATGCAGAAGTAAAGAAATTTGCATAAATAACTAGTAAAGTAAATAGACAAACTAAGTTAGTAAATTCAATTTGGTTTTATTTTGGAGCTTTTAAATAGCAAGGTTGTCTTGTAGATGGCGTTTAGATTGGTGATGTCCTGTGGGTAGACACCGGTGAGGGGCGTGAGGATTTGTGAATCATCTGCATAGTTTGTGTAGGAGATACCTAGTGAGTCAAGATGACCAAATAGGGGTCTTGTGTAAATGTTATAGAGAGTGGGGGTGATGCAGGATCCTTGTGGTATTCCACAGGAGGTAAGGTTTGGGGGGCAGCAGAGTCACTAGTGTATACTCAGGAGGTGTTGTGTCTTGACTGTTGTGTAGTCAGAAGAGTCCTCGCTCCACAAGTGCCGCACAGAGAGAATCTAAATCACTCTCTGTACAACCTTTGAGGCCACAGGTGGGAGATGATCTTCCGGAACTGTGGACCTCTGGGAACCCCGAACCACTGTAAAGAAAGCACCGGTTAAGTAACAAGCCTAAAACAGCAATAACAAACCAGACAACAAGGAAGTGGAACGGTCTTACCAATAAGTGGCCATGATGTATCTGCTGCACTTATAGAGGAGGTTCCGGGACCCAGCAAGGCTGTTTTCTTTTGCAGGGCAGTAGATCAGACTGAGCTGTGTGTGCCGGGCCCACCTGATGCCAAAATCCGGACAAGGAAGCTAAGCGGAACGTAGTACTAAAGAGTTAAATAAGTAGAATGTCCAGAAGGCAGTCCATGAATCGTAACAAGGAATCCAATGAAGTAGAAGCCAGGGGAAATCCGATAGCAGTCCGTAGAGTAATCCGAGGTCAGTGTCCAAGTAATCCGAAGGTATAAGTGTAGCGCCGAACAGGTGTCCAAATAAACAGCTGTGAAGCACCGAAGTGTTGCGATGCGGCTGCTTAAATACCGGCGCTGCCTATTATCTTCCGGTCACATGAGTCGCAACCGCATCACGTGAGCGTAACTTAGAAACACGTGAGCGGGAGATGCTGGTCATGTGACGCGGAAGAAGCCGGTCTCGCAATCGCCAAGGGACACGCCAATGAAACGGGCATCTCCGCGAATAGGCAGCATGTCAAACCATGCACGGTGGCACATGGGGACTCGGGGAAAGCGCAAGTGAGTCCTGGAACCGGGCAAGAGGACGGGATGGGATGGAGGTGCGAGGACGGGCAAGGGGATCACTAGGGACACTGAGGGGTGAGTGTGTGGAGTGTGTGACAGGAGGATATATCTGCCAGAAAGGAGGCAATCCATGTTGATACTTCGGGGGAGAAGTTAGCGGCATAAGTGAGATGGTGGCATAAAGTTTGCTGATGGACCACGTTGAAGGCGGCTGAGTGGTCAAGCAGGGGGAGGAGGGTGCGTTTTCCAGAGTATCTAAGTTCATGAAGCTGGTTTTTCAGGTCCATTAGGGCAGATTCCGTTCCATGGCCGGGTCGGAATCCGGATTGGTGAAGACTGAGGATGTGGTATTGTTCTAGGTAGGTCTGGATTTGGAGGTAGGCTGCTATGTCAAAGATTTTTAGTATGAAGGGTACAGTGATTATAGGATGGTACTTGGTCGAGTAGATGAGTCAAGTGAAGATTTATTGAGCAAGCATGAGATCCAGGCTTCTTTGAGTGCGGATGGAATGGAGCAAGATGCAAAGGAAGTATTGATGATGGCTGTGCACTCTGCACAATCCTTGATGAATGCGGCTGAACAGACTTCACATTTACATAGTGATGGTTTGAGTCCCTTGATGAGGAGTGCAAAGGCTGCTTCTGAGACTGGATGAAAGTTGAAGGGTGGGAAGGTGGATGTGGGCGGGGAGGGTGTTGGATGATGTGCTGTTTGGCTTGGATGGTTGTTTGTTTAACACGTATCTTGCCTTAGAGTAGGGCGATTTTGCCCAATCGGGCAACTTGAGCTTTGCTACACCAGGAATCATCTTTGGGGAAGTTGGAAGGTGGGGTAGTTGGGGTCTCTAATTCAGGCAACATTGCAAAAAGTTCAAGTGAATTGGAGTTGGCACTGGTAATTCTGGTGTTGTAGCTGGAGGCTTGGCTGTGCGCATAGCCTGTTTATATTCTTTAGTGATGATGGAAACGTGGGATTTGGTAGTGTAAGTTTGGTTATGAAGCCATTCGACCTCAATGGCTCGTTTTTACGCTCAGATGGATTGGAGGTCAGGGGAGAACCAAACGTTTTTGTGTGTGATTGGTTTGGTCTTATGCTGTTTTAAGGGGGCCAGGGTGTTGATAGCTTGGGATACCAAATTGTTAACTAGAGTGGTGGGGTCAGTTTCTGAGAGGGTTGGTATGGAGTAGTGTGCCAGCAGCGGGAGAAGTCTCGGGAGAATAGCTCAGGGCAACACGCTCGCCTTGAAAGCAAGATGAAGTGGAGCAACACAGGTTCGATCCCTGGGACTGTGCTTAGAAACTTCTGGGTATTAAGCACATTATAAATAACCAATTACAAAGAAGAGGTTCTTTTGTGAGATTGCGAGAGAGTGCGTGGGAGATGGGGAGGGGCGTGGGCAGGCTATTTGGTGGTGGGGATAGAAAGGGTTATAATGTGAGTGTCTGAACAAGGACAAGGCATGTTAGAGCGAATTGGGATATTGCAGTTGAAGTCCACGGCAGTCTAATGTGCGTCTTAGAATGTGGGAAGGGGCCTGCACACGCTGGGTGCCACCTAAGTTGCAAAGTGTGTTAGCCAGAGGGGTGGCATTATTATATATTAAGTTTGTGCCCTACAGTGGCCATAGCAGTGATGATAGCGGTCAATGCTTGTGATTTGATGCATTTGTCATTATATACCAAGATAGCACCACCCTCCAATAAATACTGTTTTTGACAGCTTCATCTGCTCATTTTGTTTCAATATGCTCCACCACACCTTGGAGTACTCCTAGAACATGTTTTTTCTTCATTTTTAGTTAATATATGACAAAAGCGCTGACGCAGCAGAGCGCAGTAATTCATCCAGCAGCTGGAACATACCATTACCAAACTCACAGAGACACTAGACTAGAAATGTCTGTCATCAACTATTTCTGTCCCTCGTCATGTGTCAGACTGTCTTCTTGCATCGCTGTCTGTCTGTGTATTCTCTCCCTGGGTGTATTCCTTTTCCTTTGTGGCCCTTTCTATTTTTCTTACTGTCTCTTTGTTGTGCCTATCTATTTGTACCCTTCCCCCATCATTGTGAGTGCCTCTGTAAATGTTTTCCTTCTCTGGCTTTACACCTCTTTGTCAGTGCCTCTGTATGTTTATGCCTCCCCCCCCCCCCCCGATGTACCCCTCCCCCCGATGTACCCCTCTTTGTGAGTGCCTCTCTCTATTTGTGTCCCTCTGTGGATGTACCCCTCTTTGTTTGTGGCACTCTATATTTGTGTCCCTCTCAGGATATACCCCCTCTTTGTGAGTGTGTCTTTCTATTTCTGTCCTTCCTCTGATTTGCACCACTCTGTTTGCTCTCTCCTCATCACGAGTTGGGCGGTAGCCCTTAAATGCAGCAGTAATGCTATTACCACCGCATTTAAGGGTCCGCCCAATCACGAGTCTGGCAGCATTTACCCCAGCTCTAAGCTGGGGTTAAATGCACCAGGCCTCATCACGAGTTGGATGGTATCCCGACTGGCATACCGCCTAACTTTATTTGCATTACTGCCCACCCGTCTGGTGGTAATACCGCCAGATCATGGTTTGGGCGGTAAAGGTTATTCCCCATTCGGTTCATTAGACCGAATGGGGGATTTTTGCACAATTACTCGCAGCGGTATTACCGTCCGGTAATTGCATCAAAAATCAGCAATTTTCCAGCGTGTTTACCCCCAGCTCTGAGCTGGCGATAAACACGCCATACTCATGTTTAGGTGGACCCTTAAATGCAGTAGTAACCCTGTTACCACCGCATTTAAGGGCTACATTGCTGCCATTTGCATGGCCCGTTGGAGTTTTTAATAACATAAGAGTCGTGTAACTTGACATAAAAAGTGCCCATCATTATCGGGTACATTGCAGATTCCCAGTCAACGAAATTCTTTGCTCTGGTGGATCCCATCCTTCTGGATAGGCTGTAAGAAGGGAACCAGTTGATCAAGCACTTTTGGCCTCTGGATCAGAAGATGATTGAGGTAAAGGTGACGTTTCCACGTGGATCCAAGTGCAGGGGTGATGTGCGCTTTCGGATTGAGTCCCAAGATAAGTCATGTTTCTGGATTCAGCACCAGTCGGTTCCATGTTGTTTTATCGACATGAGTTCATTTGAAGTAATTTACTTCGAAGGAATTATGCCGAAAAAACGAATCACTTTTTATTTCGTTTTTAATTTGGGGGGGTCTTTGTCCCACCAAACCACCCATTCCTTATACTACTCCCCCTACATCAAGTCCCTCCCCACCCTTTTTAACCTCTTACCCCCAACCCCCAATAATTCCTTTCGAAGTCAATTACTTTGAAGGAATGCCTGTCAGCATCAAAGGCTACCATGGCACCTGCCACCGTCGCCCCAACATGTCTTCAACGATAGGTCCTCAATGTCGCGACAGAAGCTGAAAAGAGCACTGCGGCATACATACCCTGCAACATTTACAACCCTCATTTAGCAAGTGCCTCAGATACAGCAATTATCTGCAAAGGATAAGCAATGCACATTTTCAGAATACTTTCAAGCCCTGCATCCAAGTTATGCGAAAAAAAAGTAGAAGCTTGGAAATTAGAAAGGGAAAAGGCTCCCAAGGGGATCTTTGATCGCAAGCGTCTCTATTGCAAAGTGTCGACAGCGCTGAACGCAGAAACAGAAGCCAGCGCGCAGGAGCGCCTTTTTGAATCATTATACAATTTTAATATGGAAATATATGCACATTCTAATGTACCTGTCAGGTTAGATTGCTTGAGGCACTTGATAAATGATGAGTGCAAATGTTGCTGGATGTGTTCTTTGCTGCTGATAAATCAACACCGGAGACCCATCAGCGATCCAGCGCTGGAAGGAGGCTTGGCACTGAAGTCGCAGCCAGTTGCATTGACCATTAAACTGTCCCATCTCATCATTTGCATCATAATCTCACATTGAAAGTTGTTACAAGGTTGATTATTTCCAAAGGTCAGTGTTGCTGATTCTCAGTTAAGTTTAATAGCCACAATGAACAGACAAACATACAAATGCAACTCTCGTTTATTGCTCTCCGTTGGCTTAGCCAAAACCGAGCTTCAATTATGTATGAACGCAACTATGTTTCAGTATTTACCAAAAGAAACAAACTTGTATCAGAAGTAATATATTTATTTAATTAGTTAAAAAAGATAGTTGAAACGCTCAGTGGGTAAAGGTAAACTATGGTTACATCACAGGATAAGGGAATCAGTCACCAAAAAAGGCAGTTATGTTTTCAAAAGCAAACATAACGGAGTCTCCTCAGTTGTAAACCAGCCATAACTTAAGTCTCTGTCTATTGTGTTTCTCTTGGGGTAATGGCTCAACTATTTAGGTTTTTCAGTTGTTAGTGTGTATATTTTGTGTTGTCCTTCACTTGAAATGTAAGCAAGCGATAAAAAATGTTTTCTCTTGGTCCATGCTTGACATTTGAACAAGTCAAAAGCAGTTTCTCTTTTTTTGTTGAATTTTGTCCTTTTTGTTGTTGGAGTCCAGTTCAAAGTTTGGATACTGTTATAGATGTCAAGAATTTCATGGACAAAGATAGTATGATTAGTACACATTATTGAGGTGTGTAACACGGTTCTCAGGAAGGTTGGGGTGTGCCAAACTAGGGATGTCCCTAAGACACTCTCAACCTCCATATGGGCTCCCTTCACCCTGGCCCAGTGGTCGCTAACCCCTACTATGGCCCCTAGATGTATTACTAGCCCCAGGTAGCCCCTAATATACAATTCTAGGACAACTCTAAGGGAGGACCCAAAGGCCGTCTCCTTCTCTTCTCACTCCCTCTGGGATTTTCCGAGAGGTTTCTCACACTGATAGGTTTTGTGATTATATGACCCAGATGTTATCTGGACTCCTCTCCTTCACACTCTCTTACCTTTCTCCTCTCCTCATGACTCCCCTCCTATTTCTTACCAATCCAATAATATCATCTCCACACTTCTACCTCCTTTTTTCTTATTCATCGGCCTCTGCCTCCTCTTTCTCCTCTATTTTCCTTACCGCTCTCTCCCTCTGGTATCTTGATCTTGTCCCTCTCTCTCTCTCTCTATTCTCCTTATCTTCTCACTCTAGCTCTCTCACTCCTTGCTCTGTCTACATCCTCTCCTCTCCTCCTATCTTCTCCATCCTTTTTCCACCCTCATCACTTCCACTACCCGTTTTTCCACCACCATCCTGTCACACTCTCTCTTTCTGTGAAAAACCTGCACAACTTTCACTCACCTTGTTACACTATCTAACCCCCTTTCTACTCTTACTCTTCTACCCCTACTCTGTCATTTTCTCTCTCTGTCTCTCTATCCCTCTCTCTCTCTCTGTCTCTCCACCAGTCACGCTAAGGCACTCACCCAACCACTCACTCACTCCTTGTACCACTTGCTTTTTATAGCTCAGCCTCTCTTCTCGTTTACAACCCCCCGACTCCCATTGATCTTTCAGGTCACCTGCCTGATTGGTCAATCTCCTCCTTTTCGTTCCCCAGGGGGTAAGGTTTGATGTCAGAGTCTTTTGTTTGGTCTCCAACATGATTTTCATTGCAATCCCGATGAACAATTCGTTTTTGCAATGCCTTCTTCGTGGGCCAGGTAAGGTTGCATGTCCCACTCTATGGTTGTTTCCCCTGCCAGTGCCATGATGGGGGCTTAGGGTGTCAAGCGTTCCATTGTAGTGGGTTTGGTCTTGCAGTTTCATTCCAGTTCTTTCTTGCGGCAACTCATGGCATTCTGGGAGATGTAGTTCTGTAACAGAAACAAAAGAAATCTAGCCAGACTAGAGGTGGCTAGGCATTGTGGACTGGGTGGTGGTACCAACTCTTTCACATCACATAGTACATAGGAGGAAGTCGGGGAATGGGTTCCCTCTCAACTCCCTTGCACCGCCTCTGGGGTAGGTCAAGCTCTGGAAATGCTCTGATAGGACACCCACCCCAGATTCAGAGGGGTCTCAACTATGCACTGAAAGGCTCATCTCCCTAACCCTGTCACATACCTCAACCTTTTCTTCAAAGCCCCAATACTCCTTCCTCTCACTTCCTACCCGGGGAGATCTAGATAGTTAGTCTACATTAGATTACTTCCTATTTGGATGTTCGATCTTGAATGAATAAGGCTGTAGGCTCAAAAACCACCTCAGTATCCTAGGATTTGTATCTTTGTACCTTGGCATCCACACCACTGGGGCATGATCAGTTATTCATTTGATAAAGCATCCTATGAGGTAATACCTGGGGCTATAAACTGCCCATTTGACTGCCAAGCACTCCAATTCCACTACCAGGCAGTTATATTCTCGTGTATGCAGTTTTCTGCTGAGAAATACTATGCTTTTCATCTCTCCATCCGCTATTTGGGATATGATGGCACGTGGTTCTTAGAGAGAAGCATCGGTCAAGAGGATGAATTCTTGTGCAAAATCTGGCATAATCAAGATTGGACTGCAGCTTACTTTTTAATTCTTCAAAGGCTGCTTGTTCGGTTTATCACAAAGAATGGAATTTGGTTGATTTTTCTCCAAATTATTGGTCTAGGGTACCTCCAGGGTCGAGAAGTTAGGAACACACCTTCAATACTAACTCATCAATCCCAGGACGGGCTGCATGTCTTTCTTAGTTCATGGTTGAGGAACCTTCTGAACCAAATCTACCTTGCCCTCACGTGAAAGCAGGTAGCCATTGCTGACCTGGAATCCTCGATATTTTGCCGATTTTTGTGCAAGATGACAATTGGAGGGAGTTGATGTCAGGTAGAGTATTCTCAAGCGAGTAAAAACAGCATACAGGTGTTGCAGATGTTTAGCCCACATCTTGTTATGGATGGCAATGTCACAGGAGGATAGCTCAGGGGCAATGTACTTGCCTTGAAAGCAAGACTACGTGGATCAACACAGGTTCGATCCCCAGGTTCACGCTTAAAAAAAACCTCTGGGTATT
The DNA here is from genome assembly GCF_040938575.1 of Ambystoma mexicanum. Lineage (NCBI taxonomy): Eukaryota > Metazoa > Chordata > Amphibia > Caudata > Ambystomatidae > Ambystoma > Ambystoma mexicanum. The sequence goes on along the minus strand of NC_090932.1, from coordinate 875,641,997 downwards.
AAGAGAGTTATAAATAACCAATTACAATTACAATAGATAAGCTCCAGAAAATTCTCGACATGGTTCCAATACCTGGTCCATAGGTCTTTGGAATGTTGCTGGTGCTGCATGTAGTCCAAAGGGCAGGAATGTAAAGTTGAATAGCCCACCAGGTGTAGAGAAGGCTGATTTTCCCTTGGCCTCATGGTGGAGTGGAACCTGCCAATATCATTTTGTGAGGTCTAACGCTGAGATGACCATCTCCTTATCCATGGTTTTGACCAGCTTGCCAGTTAGCAGCATAGGGTAGTATTGACCTTGAACACCTTCTTCAGCCAGCAGAAATCAATACAGAAACTCTGATAGCGGTGGCATAATCCATTATCACCAAGATGCATTTCTTCTTTTCTCGGGACATTACAGAGGTCTCATTGTGTACATACTGACGCAGAAGAAGGACACCTTAATGATGGGTTGAGGTTGGAGAGGATCCTTTTGTAACATCGGTTGATGAGGTCTCTTGATAGACGGGGAATAGAGTGCAAAAAGTCTTGATTTGGGCATAAATTACCATCCAGTAGAATCTATCCAATATGTTCTTCTGGCCTTCTGTAGTCCCATATGTAAATCAGTTAGTTAGGAGTGGTCCAGCTCCAGAATGGGCTTTTGGAAGGATATTTAAACTGGTAGCTGGTAATAATTCAGTATGACTCCCTTTGGGTGTACCTTAACCTGGTATAGTAGCCCTCTTCTGTATAAAAAATGTGGGGTTTTAAGAGTCTGACTTTATTCTTAGGACACCACAGTCTTCTGAGCTTGGACCAGCAGTGGGTCCTCACTCTGGGTATCTGGAAACTCTAGGGATGCCAGGCAGGGACTCTTTACTGGTTGTTGGTCAGATCACTTTCTCCAGCTGTCATCATATCTCAGAAGCCGGCTTTAACTCACTCTGTTTCTTTCAATTCCGTCACCTCCTCCAGTTTGGGGATGATAATCTTCTCGCGGATCAGGTTGAACAGGACCACCTAAATTTCTCTGCGGTAATAGCCATCTATCACCCCTGATCTGACATCCACAGAGTGTTTATGCCTAGGCTTGACTTTGAGACAATCCTTCCATGTGTATCTTTGGGATTTTCCATCCATGGACCTGCCTCCACCAGGGCCTTCCCTCTGGATGGGACCAGCACTTTTCAGCCCCATACAGATCACATCCAGCAGTTCGTGGAGTAGCCCTGCCAGGGGGCATGATAGTCTTGGTCAGTTGGACTACTCTCAACATTCGTAGCTGTGCATGGCCTCTGCATAGGGGATTAAATGATCCTGCAATGGCACCACTTGTCACAGATGGCCTCAAAAAGCCACAAAGATAGTATATTTATTATGATTTATTGAGGTCTGTAGCAAGGTTCTCAGGAAGGTTGGCATGGGCCAAACCTGGGGGAGGGAGCTAAATCTCTTTCAACTTCCTCATGGGCTCGCTTCACCGCAGCCCTGTTGTTCCTAACCCTGGCTGTGGTCCAGAAATGTATTACTAATTCCAGGTAACCCCTTTGAAGCAGGCCATGGACGCAGGTAAGTGAGGTTCAACTTTCTTTATTTAGCAGGCCTGTGGGGACTCATAAGGAGTCGCCACACGTACCATCAACGGTCCTGAAATCCCTCTCCCAAGACTTCCAGGTTCTATGGATGGAAGGCTTGGGAGATGGATCCCAACACATCTTCCCCTTCACAATAGCAATGCAAAATATAAATAACAACAAGACTTAACATAACAACATCTATGAACTTGAAAACAACTATGGTGACCAAACAACAATCAAAAGGCAAAAAAACGAGGATATTTTTCATATCAAATCGAAAAGTCCTGCAAAAGAAAGTAAAAAGGTCGGCAGGGCTGACCTACCTAATGCAACCCCATTACTCTCATACATAATTCTGCAGCCACTTGGGTTCTCGTCTCAATCTCTTAGACTATAATTCTACATCACCAAACAGAATCCCTTGACACTCCACGGCCACCATTCTCATATTTGGCCAATTTTCCCATAGACCACACTTCCCAACTTCCACAAGCACCACAGCATTCCTCACTGCAGAGATGCTCTTGGGACCAATACATTTACTTGGGTGAATCTTAGATTCTGTATAAGGACCCATTCTCCCACTCTAGATCCTTCACACCCTTTTTCCTGTTAAACATTTCTTTGGACATACTCTGACTCTGTTTTATGTAATCCATTATGCCTTTTCTGTCCACCACCACTGAACTTGCCAAGCCTGACCACCCGAGGCAAAATTTGGTACCTGGTTCTCTCCCTTTTAGAGACACAAACTGTGATAACTTTGTTACCAAATTGGGTGTGGTGAGATAACTCCACATCATATGATCTAAAACTTCTTTCCACGGCAACCATGATCGTAATGCCAACTGGATATCACTCTTAATAAATCTGCTAGTCCTTTCTATCATCCCATTTGCCCCTAGATGATATAAAGCTGTGCGTGTATGTTTGATAGCATAATTGTTGAGAAACTTTTTCATGAATTCCAAACAGAATTGAACCCCATTATCAGAGACACTTTCTGAAGGAAAAAATTCTCTCAAGAAATCCTTCTCTAAAATGCCACTAATTCTCCTGCTGTCATCTCTCTGACAACACTCCACTCCACCCATTTAGTGTGGAAATCCACCAACACAAACAAAGATTTTAACCCCTCACCTAACCCCATAATGGTGCCCATTATGTCAATCGCCACTTTCTTCCAGGGTCGATCAAGCACAAAGTTGGGAATGAGGGGGGTTTCCCGTACAACCTTATTCTTGTTAGTCAAACAACAAGGGCCACAATTCCTGACATAATTTTCTACTACTTTGCCCATACCTGGCCATCAAAAGCAATGTCTTAGTTTCCTCTTGGTTGTTCTTCCCCTAAATGCCCTTGATGAGTTATCTCTTCGAACTGATCTCTAATCTTCTCAGGAGGTACAATACACAATCATCTTCTGAGCCTCCCATCAATGACACTCAACTCATTCTTAACATCCCACCAAACCTCAAACCTCTTCTCTAACATCTCTTTGTTGGGCCACACTGACACTGTCCACTCTCTAATAATCTTAATTTCCTCATCCAAGTTCTCACAGCTCTCCTACTCCATTCTTCCTACACATCCTAACTTGACTTCCGCAACAATATTATCCTCCTTCCACTCATCACACACTTCCTCACCCACTACCACAGGCATCCTTGACAGGTAACCCGCAACAACATGGCGCTTCCCCGGTAAATGACACACCTAGAAATGATATCTTTGCAAACCTAGATACCATCTGCTAATCCTGGGAGAACCCGCAGCCCAGTTTTCACACTCAAACATTTGGGCCAATGGCTTGTGATCCGATCTGACAATGAATTCCCTGCCCCACAAGAAAAACTTGAAATGACTTATTGCCCAATAAACTGCCAAAGTTTCTCTTTCAATGACTGAATAATTCCTTTCAGCACCCTTCAGTGTTTTTGATGCAAGCGCTATTACTCTTTCTTACTTATTATTGTCATACTTGGTGAGGGTTGCTCCCAGCCTCAAAAGGCTTGCATCTACAGTTAAAATGCATCAGTCCTCTGGTGAAAACTTTCCTATTAAAGGGGTTTTCACAATGTCCTATTTTATTTTCAGAATTGCCTCCTCACAATTCCTTTGTCTACTCAAACATGACCCCTTTCTTGAGTAAGGACCTCAGGGGTGTGGAAATAACTGCAAAGTTCTTTACAAATTTGTGGTAGTATTCAGCCAAACCCAAAAATAATCTCAATTGGTCCTTATCAATGGGATTGGGAGCTTTGTCAATGGCCTCCACCAGACTTGGTTTTGGCCTGATGCCATTTGCAACACACTATGGCCTAAATACTCAACACTATCCACCGCTATCTTGCACTGTCAAACCTGCAGCTTTCAGTTTACTCAAAAGCAACAGATCATCATGTTTTTCTGGTGACTCGGTATAAATCAATATGTCATCTTGAAATACAATTATGTTTGGAACCCCTTCTAACACCTTTTCCATCATCCTTTGGAACACTGCTTCCACTGCGGCCAATCCAAATGGTATTTGGCAGTATTTGAATGTCCCTTCTGTTGTTACAAAAGCTGTAAGGTGTTGACATTCATCTGAGAGGGGCACCTGATGATATGCCGAGGATAAATCTATAACTGAAAACAATTTTGTATTGTTAAGGTACGATAATGCTCCCGAAATGATAGGTAGCGGGTGGCGATCCACCCAAATGTTCTTATTTAAGTCTCTTAGATCCACACAGAGTCTAATGCTACCATTTGGCTTCACCACAATTATGATTGGAGATTGCCACTCAGAACTTTCAATCCTTTCAATGATCCCCTTTTGAAGCAGCATCTCCAGTTCCTCTTTCAGTTTATTCCTTAGCTGTTGTGTAACTGTTCTTACTTTGTGTACTTTCGGCACTGCCTCCTTCTTGAGTCTAATATAATGTTCGAAACCATTCAGTCTTCCCGACTCTTTTGAGAATACCTCTGGGAATTCTTTTTCCCACTTGTCACCTACTTCTGCTATTGTAATCGGCACTGGTGTGCTCGCTTGGATGCGAATACCTAAATTGCACTGCTCATTTCAGCTCAACAACAATGATCGGTCTTTAGTCACATAGACATCTGCCACTCAACTCCTGCCCTTATACTTGATGACTGCCAATAATTTACCCTGTAGATCAATTTTTACATTTCCATAGGCATAAGGTTCTATGTCGTGTTTTAGCAAATCTTTAACCTTTGCTTCCATGCACTCCTCGTACATCTCTTGTGACATTATGGTCCTTGGAGAGCAGCTATCCACTTTCATAGTCACCACCTTTCCATTTATTAAAAAAACATCAGTTGGTCCCCTTCCTTTTCTGGACAAGTCACTTACTTCCAGCACATGCTTAGTTTGAGTCATGGACTGATTCACTGAGCTTTCTTCTTGCTCTGGTCGTCTCCCTCCTGTTTCAATTGGTTCAATATAAGATGACTCACGACAAACTCTTGCAAAGTGTCCTCTCCTTTTGCATTTAATGCAGTTCACGTTCCTTGCCAGAAAGAATATATCGGAAGATGGGTGCCGATTGCTTCCACACCTGTAACATTTAATTTCCCTTCCTTCATTAGTTCTATTTTGTTTTAATGCGGCAATCTCATGTTCTTGTTTCTCATTTCTCATGCTCATTTTCTCATTCTCATTTCAAGAGCCAATGCAGGCGCCATTGGTTTCTCTTACATAGCACCTAAACTCTCGAATGCCCTCCCTAACACACTCAGCGCAGAACCTTCACTACTAGCATTTCGCAAAGCCCTCAAAACCACACTATTCACATAATGAGGATCACATAACCCTCACTACACTCTAGCACCCCAGCCGTCTCCACCCACCTTACCCTTCTACCTCTCTTCTTGCCAGCTGTACTGCCACTTGCATACTGCTCAGAATTCTGTAATGCCAAGATGTACCATACATGTAAATATATACTATTCTCTGAACCCTACCTGCATATCCAAGATGAAATGTAACTGTAAATATATTCTTTCCTCTGTACCCTTCTGTAAAGCCAAGTTGAACCTTAAATGTAAACATCGATGTAACTACTAATCCTTCTCTTTGTAACCAGCAACGTAGTATACTTGTAACAGCGCCACAATGCCCTTGGGCTAATGTGGCTAATGTGTGCTTTAAAAATTTAAATAAATAAATAAATAGAAATAAATGCTCCACATATATTGTGAAGTTTGCTCCATCTTCTAGCAACTTCCACTGCCTGTTCTAACTGCAAATCTTTCGACAACAGTTTCTCTTGCACTCTACTACTGTTAGTAAATCGTACTAATTGATCCCTTATCAAGGAGTTGGTCATCATCCCAGAATCGCATGTGTGACTCAGTATTCTCAGAGCTGCCACAAAGCATTCCACCGGTTCTTGTGGTTCCTGCGCTCTTTCAAAAAATGTATGGCGTTCAAAGTTGATATTCTCTTTTGGTTCAAAGTGATTTTGCAATTTCCTTTCCGCTATAGTATATTCATCAGTTTCACCTTGACCCGACTCTTCTGGTTCTGGAAGGCCATCATATACACTCTGCCCTTCTGCACCTAGGTTATGCAGAAGAATGGCTTGCTTTTTGCTAGCCGCAAATGTTTCACCTCCTATTGCTAATAGGTGTCAAAAAGTTTTTTCCACCTGTCCCACCTGATTGCAGGCGTGCCTGGTTCAGCTAAGAAAGGTGGGGGTGGTGCCATGCTAGCAGCTGTCATGTTTGTACTTGTTCTGATTATCCTTTGTCTGCTCTGTTACTTTCCAATATTTGAACAACCTTCAGCATGTGACTTTTCTCTGGGTTTCTTCTAACAGCATTCACATTTCTTATACTTTGATGAAATCTGCTTTAATCTGCTGGTTCTGTGCTGTCAGCCCTTTCATTCTGTTTTATGCCATATTGCAGGTCTATTTGTTGTGCCTGTTTCTGGGCTGTATTGTTGTTGGCTGTGTTGCTACTGTGTTGCTATGGCAGCCTTCCTGTTAAGTGCATGGTATTAACGCTTGAGGGTCCTTTCCTCTAACCCACGAGCGATGTACCGTGTTTCCTCCTAAATCCGTGAGGGCTGTTGCTGCTATGTATTGCCTGTTTGCCTCCTCTCTTTATCCCCCTTATCCCCCTCACCTGTTGATGGTGTTGAAGTGACCGTCCTTTGTGTGACACTCTGCTTGGGCCCGGATCTGCTTTTCTTGGTCGCTCTGCCGGTAGGGTGCCAGCCTGATCCATCCAGGGGTGGATATGGGGACCCCACAGGCCCGTGCCCTCCTCGTTGCCACTGAAGGATGCCACGAACACAGCTAAGTGAGGTTCAGCTTCCTTTATTTAGCGGGCCTGTGGGGACTCACAAGGAGCTGCCACACGTCCCATGAACGGTCCTCGAATCCCTCTCCCGAGCCTTCCAGGTTCTATGGATGGAAGGCTTGAGAGATGGATCACAACACCCTTCTATCTACTTCTAGGATATCTCTAGGGCAAGTCCCAAATTGTGTGGCCTTCTCTAGCTCACTCCCTCTGGGATTTATTAAGGAGTTTCTCTATCTTTTGGATTTTATGATTTTCATATCCAGATGTTTCCCATGCTCCTCTCTCTCAGTCACTCTCTTTCACTCCTTTCTCTTCAGCCTACAACTCTCTTCCTATTTGTTACAACTCCAAACCCTCTGTCTCCACACACCTCACTTTTTTCTTGTACTCATCCCTCTGTCCCTCTTCTTTCTCCTCAATCTTCCTTACCTCTCATCCTGTTTATCCTGATTGTGCCCCCCTCTATCCTCTACCTTTCTCCCTCGAATCCCATTATTCTCACACTATCTCTCTCACACCTTACTCCCTCTACCTCCTCCCCATCTCCCCTCCTACTACCTTCCTGCAGCCTACTTTCTACTTTTACCACTTACTACCTCTGTTCTTTCACTGCTTCCTGTCGCAACCTCACTCTCTGCCATATCGCTCACAAAAACCTGCACAATCTCCACTAACCTCCTCTAAAATACTCACTGAACACTATTCCATCTAAATTGGTACCACTCTTTCTCTCACACAATACCTTACTTGCACTCTCTCCCAATGCTCCCACAGTGTCTTCCACACTGCCTTCCACCACCTATTCCACCACCTATTCTCCACTGCCTGGTCTCTGACAATTTACTGGTAAACTGCTTACCTCAGGTGTGAGGGCACCCCATTCCACCCCTGACAGGCTCATGTCCCTGACCCTGTCACATTATGTACATGTCATTTGTATGTGTCGTCATAAGTAGGTCATGGCAGTGGACAAGCTATGTTAGTTTTACAATGTGGCTGACAAAGTTATGGTTGCTGTAAACATCATACGTTGCTCAATGGGTTGTGATTTCTTGCACTGAAATGATAACGTTTCTTTAACAATGTTTTTTTTTCCACTGAATTTAATAGATTTTTTAAGCCAACTCAAAAATGCTGTTCTTTGACTAAAGATGTTTTGCAGTATTTGAATGCGTTTTTTATGATATACAATATCATATCTACACTACTAACTGGACATTGCCCATGCCCTGCCAAACTGCCAAATCTGGCTAATGGGCCTGGCCTCCACTTTAGCCCCATTGTGCGCTTGTATAACCACTTTGACTGTGGGCACGTCAAGGCAGCCAACGTAGCAAGTACATGTGGCCTACGGCCAGGTCCAATGGCCACCTTAACACAGTCAAGTCCTTGGGCCACTAGACAGTGAGTACAATGCATGCGGCCTGGCCCACCGGTCTCTTATTCCCATTTCAGGTCTGTTGGCCACTTCAGGCCTCATCAATCCACCCAAAGTAGCAACTGTTACTGGTCTGTGGCCAGGTACAATTCCCACTCTACCCTCAATACTGATCTATGGGACCTTGACCATAGCCAGCTACCAGTTTGCTGGGTGATGTCCTTTGGTCATTCCCCAAGTCTCATTAAGCCAATCCAGGGTTAAAGTCAGAGTCTGAGATACTGGATCGGGTTTGCGAAACCCAAGATAAAAATGCTATTTTCCGTGCCATTTTGGCGGTATATTGCAAATGACTAGGATGGGATAACCCAAAACTAAGTGGATAAAACTACCCTCTTCCACTATTTGGGTAATTAAAAAAAAATACAAAAAAGAGAGAAGAACCTATGCCTTAATCCATCATACAAATGTATACATTATGTCAGCGCAACCTGATATTCATAAATTAATCACACTATTGATTACAATTTCACTAAAATCACAAATAATATAACACATTAAAACATTTACAAAGTTAGAAATGCAAAAATAATACATCAATAATAATAAAGTGCAATATAAATTACACATCTCCAAAAGCGTAAAGTGCAATATAAATGCCAGCTCTAATATTTTGGTGGATACAAGTATTTTCTGAAGGTCACATGTCCAAATGTTACCCATTTGTTGGGCACATTTAGTAATTTATACAATAGCCCTACATGTTTGTGTTCTTGGTGCTGTCGTTGTATGGACTTTCTTCAGGGGGTATACACGTCCCTGATGTTTTCAACCATGAGGGAATGAGTATTTAGGATTAAACATTTCTAACTTGCTATATTCATATTTCTATGTTGGTAACCTATTTGTTTAACTGTTTTCTGCACATCAAAAGACATATTTGACTACTGTATGATCTATTGCAGGCTGCATTTAAATAAAGGGGATAATCCCAAGAAATAGTAACTTTCTCTCTACTTCTTTATAAGGACACAACTTTAGGGCAAATGTTCTTATACATCTTGATAGATATATGAATTATCTTCTGCTAGTATTTATCTTCAGAGAACAAACAAAAAGGCACACCTCTCTATTACCTATTTAACAATAGTGTGGCGTTACACATTATTAATTCTAACTATGCTCTTTTTTTCTTAGATTTTTCAATTGCAGGTTCCTTTTCTTTGAAGTTACTGTCACCCAAGAGCTAATTTCATACATGAGGGAGTCAGCTTCTAAATGGCAATTTCCTTAGATGTATCGTCAATTTTTTTCTTGTCAGTAAAAAACAAATAATAAATAGGGATATGGATTAAACTATATGAGCTTCTAGTAATGCTTGAATTTGGAGAAACATTTTTTACGCAAAACTAGAAAATTAATGATTACCATTCTGGTATGCAAACCTTTTTAAATTGGAAATTGTGGTGCAGGATGTACAAACTAAAACATTGTTTCCTCATGGGTTACAAGTTCACCAAATTAAATTGAAATATCACAGTGTGCTTTGTGTAATGCCTTTGAAGTATCTCACTACGCTTATGTGTATTAGTATACGTGACATTACGACTTTGCACTGCAACTTGTAACATTGATGCTGCATGGTTTACAAGCTCACTGAATTAGATTGATGAGCCACGACCATATTGTGCATTGAATTTACAGTGCAGTCATTACACTCACATTGTCTAGTGTACATGAAGTGACAGCATTGTGCAACACAATGTAGTTGTAGGTTTCTGTAGCGAATGCCCGACATCTTGAATATATTTATATAGCAAATTGTATATATTATAAACATCCATATCCAAAAAATGTCTGGCCTCAATACATATGCAATTGTTGTCTTATTAGATAATAGATAAAAGCTACCATTAAAAAAAACAAATGTACCAAGCAATGCTATTAAACTTCTATCACTGTACTAATTGTAATTCTCACAGGAATACAATGCACATAAAGTTACATTCATTCCTTTGATGTCATACCATTAAATATTTTCATTGAATCCCTTCATGTGACTTTGTGTTAAGAAAAATATGTTGGCTGAAATCTGATGGTTTTTGGTCTATTTCTATGTGTTCCTTACCATTTATTTGATGCAATATTGTCCATTGAAATTCATTAAATTGTACTGTAATGTGTGATACACACATCCGTTTGGCTTTACCTATGTAGTTCAATCCACATGGACATGTAATTAATTATACATATTACATTTTTACTTTACCAATTAATGAAGTTCTTTAATGTCCATTTTTTATGAAGCCCTTCTCCTATTTTGCTGTAATTTAAAATTCTTACCATTTTCCACCTGGATAGTTTCCCTGTACTTGTTCCAAGCTACTTTGGTTTGTGATAGTTTTGTTTTTAGTGTCTACTTTTCTGATGTCATTTTCTATTATTACATTTTTTATACTGTACTTTTCTAAAACAGCAAAGACAGGGAGTTTAAATTTTTTAATTGCATATCTTGAAAAGGTTTTGATAATATTTTGGTTCATATAGGAGATATTATTGACAAAGACAAGTCTATTGTCGTATAACTTTTGTGTCAACTCTAACAGGGCTTCTCCATTGTTATTACATGCACGCTTAGCTACCTCCTTTTATTTTAACTTATTGATTAGATGATTGACTTCAGTAGTATATATGCAGCTTTGGTGCTGCCATTTTTGTTTAACCACAAAAATTGTCCAAAGCGCAAATCATCCTTTAGTTTTTTGGCATAATGACTGTGACAACAGAGCAAGGAATATGTTGGTTTATGATATAGTTTGACTAGTAACTCACCCTCACCATGATAAATGATGACATCTAAGAAAATAGCACTTCCCTGCTCATTGTAAGTATACATTTAAAATATCTGTTTTTATACACATCACTAGTTTATACATTTATCAAAAAGCAACCAATCTCTGTTAACAAATTCATAAAATGGGATCATAAATAAATATTGAATCAATAAAGTTTGTTAACAGAAAAAATACACATTTCCCTCCGTTATTAAGCATGAATATGATACAACTACTGACTTTCAAAACAATATGAATAGGCCACAATGTCGATAAATATGCAAAGTATCTCTATGTGCAGATTCATACAAAGGAACCAATGAACATATAAACAATAAAGTTGATTAAAAGTAAATATACATTCCTATTTTCTTTTTTGAGCTAAAATATGTATTAGCTGTCAACTTTCACAGCATTATATATTTTCTCCAGTGACTATATGATGATTTCTTAGCTGAGGCCTTTAACTTGGGCTGCCGGGACATTTACCCTGGTATAGCCCATGGAACGCGTTACTAATGCTATAGTAATGTTTTCAAAGCTCTATTACGGAGGGCATCATTGACCTATTTAAAATAACACTCAATACAAGTATACATAAGAGTCCATAATCCAATAATGACATATTTGTTAGACAATATATTTGTGACATCCCTCTGATGAAAACATGTCACTTTCATGTTGAACGTTGCAATATTTCTCACTAAAATGCATATCAAGCACTTAAAATAGGACGTTATACATCTCTGGATCACGTATTAAAAAATAATAGCTATTACGGAAGATTAATGCCTTAATGTTCATTGCAATGTTAGTTATTCAAATAAATGTAAAGCAAGTATACTTATTAGTGCGAGAAAATATATATCTCCTAAACACATAATGAAAGCATGATTACAATTACATCAATTCAGTAAATACATCTCATGTTAAAGGTTAATTCCTCGGCATTTAAACAAAGAGAATTGTTGTGCACATGTTGAAAACATGCTCACATGGATTCAGTAAAGAAAATCTTGATAAATCATATTAATATTTTGATTGGGCAAATTATTTTGGACTATATGCATTAATTATTGAAAAATGAAGAATCAGTATAATTTCTGAGCAAGTGTTAAGCAAAACATTTATATATATGTTGTTAATTTGACACATTGTGAATTAAATGTATACATTTAACCCCCCCGCCTTCTTGTTTTACAGATCGGCCTGAGCGCCTGGGGACCAACTCCTTAGGTGATGCTGCACAATATAAATACCTTTAACTTTTAACATGTGTTACAAAGCTAATTGTTTTAAACTTGTATATATAATTGTTTTCAGATTTATAGAGAATTTACAATTAAATGACTATTTATTCTAAGAGAAGAGTTATTCACTCAATTAGAATGCAGGAGGTCTGACAAAAGGGTAACTGTTGTGACTATTTTGGTATTTTTTGATACATGGAGGGTTTTAGATAGAAAACCTTGATATCTCCCAGCACTGCAAATGTTGTCCTAGATTGTATGAATTGATTAGATCTATAAAAATAATTCAACTAAAACCCAGAGTGCACCTGAGCCCTTTAATTTTATAAGTAGCAATACAGCAATGTTTTGCCTAGCAAGCAAAGAGGCTGGAGGTGGTGCCAGCCTGAATTCAACACCATTGAACAAAATGTAGTGGGCACATTGCAACAGTTCATAGAATTTCGCACAAAAGTGGCGCACGCGGCTGGCGCACAGTGTGCGCGTGAGAATGTCTGTGCCAGCCGCATGCTCTAAAATCGATTTCCGCGCACAGCGTATTCATAGATTTTAGCCTCCAAAACCAGCCGTGGCGCAGAGTGGCGCAGCGACCCTGCAGCAGCGCCAGTTACGCCCCCCAGAACGCCCTTGCGCAAGGAAAAGCCATCAAAATTCCCAATTCAGCGCAAAGGGCTGCGCTAACCCTGGACCAGTTTACAGGGTTGCCAAACAGCAAACGCCAAGCGGGGAATGTGTATTACTGGGGTGCGCGTGAAGTTTCACACGCGAAAGGGCCTATGCAAGTGGGGTACGTGTATTACGGGGGTGCGCGGGAAGTCTCACACGCGATTGGCCTGGGTACGTGTATTGCAGGGGTGCGCGGGAAGTTTCACACGCGATTGGCCTGGGTACATGTATTTCAGGGGTGCGCGGGAAGTTTCACACGCGATTGGCCTGGGTACGTGTATTTCAGGGGTGCGCGGGAAGTTTCACACGCGATTGGCCTGGGTATGTGTATTTCAGGGGTGCGCGGGGCATTTCACACGCGATTGGCCTGGGTACGTGTATTTCAGGGGTGCGAGGGAAGTTTCACACGCGATTGGCCTGGGTATGCGTATTTCGGGGGTGCGTGGGAAGTTTCACACGTGATTGGGCTTGGTAGTGTATTTCAGGGGTGCGCCGGAAGTTTCACACGTGATTGGGCTGGGTACGTGTATTTCAGGGGTGCGCGGGAAGTTTCACACGCGATTGGCCTGGGTACGTGTATTTCAGGGGTGCACAGGAAGTTTCACACGCGATTGGCCTGGGTACGTGTATTTCAGGGGTGTGCAGGAAGTTTCACACACGATTGGCCTGGGTATGTGTATTTCAGGGGTGCACGGGAAGTTTCACACGCGATTGGCCTGGGTACGTGTATTTCAGGGGTGCGCGGGGTGCGAGGGAAGTTTCACACGCGATTGGCCTGGGTAGTGTATTTCAGGGCTGCGCAAGAAGTTTCACACGCGATTGGGCTGGGTACGTGTATTTCAGGGGTGCGCGGGAAGTTTCACACGTGATTGGCCTGGGTACGTGTATTTCAGGGGTGCGCGGGAAGTTTCACACGCGATTGGCCTGGGTACATGTATTTCAGGGGTGCGCGGGAAGTTTCACACACGATTGGCCTGGGTATGTGTATTTCAGGGGTGCACGGGAAGTTTCACACGCGATTGGCCTGGGTACGTGTATTTCAGGGGTGCGCGGGGTGCGAGGGAAGTTTCACACGCGATTGGCCTGGGTAGTGTATTTCAGGGCTGTGCAAGAAGTTTCACACGCGATTGGGCTGGGTACGTGTATTTCAGGGGTGCGCGGGAAGTTTCACACGTGATTGGCCTGGGTACGTGTATTTCAGGGGTGCGCGGGAAGTTTCACACGCGATTGGCCTGGGTACATGTATTTCAGGGGTGCGCGGGAAGTTTCACACGCGATTGGCCTGGGTACGTGTATTTCAGGGGTACAGGAAGTTTCACACGCGATTGGACTTGGTACGTGTATTTCAGGGGTGCGTGGGAAGTTTCACACACGATTGGCCTGGGTACATGTATTTCAGGGGTGCGCGGGAGGTTTCACACGCGATTGGGCTTGGTACGTGTATTTCAGGGGTGAGCGGGAAGTTTCACACGCGATTAGCCTGGGTACGTGTATTTCGGGTTCGGGGGTGCGTGGGAAGTTTCACACGCAATTGGGCTTGCTAGTGTATTTCAGGGGTGCGCGGGAAGTTTCACACGCGATTGGGCTGGGTACGTGTATTACAGGGGTGAGCGGGAAGTTTCACACGCGATTGGGCTGGGTACGTGTATTACCCCCTCCACGGCCCCTGCATGCAGCCCACAACACAGGGGACTACCCTGCACCCCTGGTCATGTCCCACAGGCAGCCCATCCACCATGGGCATGCCCCCCAGCCAAGCCACATGTCACGTTGCAATATGATCACCAACTCATGTCTCCCAGCACCCCCACCCCCCAGCAGTGCAGGGCACCTGCCAGCAGGCCCCCACTCATATCCCACACATGTCCCCCTGCACCCCCACCCCCAGCAGTCAGGGGCACCTGCCAGCAGGCCCCCACACATGTCCCCCAGCACCCCCACCCCCAGCAGTCAGGGGCACCTGCCAGCAGGCCCCCACTCATGTCCCACACATGTCCCCCAGCACCCCCACCCCCCAGCAGTCAGGGGCACCTGCCAGCAGGCCCCCACACATGTCCCACACATGTCCCCCTGCACCCCCACCCCCAGCAGTGCAGGGCACCTGCCAGCAGGCCCCCAAACATGTCCCCAGCACCCCCAACCCCAGCAGTCAGGGGCACCGGCCAGCAGGCCCCCACACATGTCCCACTCATGTCCCCTGCACCCCATCCCCCAGCAGTCAGGGGCACCTGCCAGCAGGTCCCCACACATGTCCCCCAGCACCCCCACCCCCCAGCAGTCAGGGGCACCTGCCAGCAGGCCCCCACTCATGTCCCACACATGTCCCCCTGCACCCCCACCCCCCAGCAGTCAGGTGCACCTGCCAGCAGCCCCCACACATGTCCCCCAGCACCCCCACCCCCCAGCAGTCAGGGGCACCTGCCAGCAGGCCCCCACTCATGTCCCATACATGTCCCCCAGCACCCCCACCCCCGAGCAGTGCAGGGAACCTGCCAGCAGGCCCCCACACATGTCCCCCAGCACCCCCACCCCCCAGTAGTCAGGGGCACCTGCCAGCAGGCCCCCACACATGTCCCCCAGCACCCCCACCCCCCAGCAGTCAGGGGCACCTGCCAGCAGGCCCCTACACATGTCCCACACATGTCCCCCTGCATCCCCACCCCCCATCATTGACAGGCACCTGCCAGCAGGCCTTGACACATGTCCCCCAGCCAACACGTCATCACAATCCAGATCCCTGGCTCTTATGGCCACACAAATCCCACCCCACAGCACCCCAATCCAAACACCCAAACAAGCTTTACATCCACTCCAAATTGAAATCCCCATTACATGATAGATCACAAATAAGCAGTATGCGCATGAGTGCAAGTCTGTCCGACCCACACAATGGCAACACATGACTGAGAAAACCCACATTGTGACATGCATGAAACCAATGAGAGAAGAACACACATTGAAGTAAGAAACAAAAATGTAATCAAGTCAAAATGAAGTGAATGAAATAAAAACACACAATAATGCCAATAATAATGAAAATGCAGCATGTCCCAAAAAATGATAAATAAAAAAAATGAGAATCCAAATTAATCCAAATGAAAACGTGTCCAAAGTCACCGTCCAACAAAGCAAATCCAAAGGGAAAGAAAAGCGTAATATCCATTGCTCCATGGTGAAGAAAAATAAAGATGAAGGAGAAAAATTGACTGTAAAAATATGTGCAAATAGCAAATCCAGGGTCCATGAGCCCAACGACATAAATGAAACTTACAATGA
Organism: Ambystoma mexicanum; assembly: GCF_040938575.1. Taxonomy (NCBI): domain Eukaryota; kingdom Metazoa; phylum Chordata; class Amphibia; order Caudata; family Ambystomatidae; genus Ambystoma; species Ambystoma mexicanum. Next base: position 875,625,710 of record NC_090932.1, on the reverse strand, counting down.
AACCTACCTAATTAATAACTATATACAAAAATGTGGGGCATAGTCCATGCGCCCCAAATGAAAGAAAAAAAAAATGAAACTTAACACTAATGAACTATATACAATGGCGGCGGGCAAGTCCAACGGCTCACTTGTTGATGTCATGGGCCAGGGCATCATCGAACTCCTGTTCAATGTCTTGGAGGCGGGCCTGTTCTCTGGCCCCAAGGTCTCACAGGGATAACACCATGTCCACCTCCAACTCCTTGCGAATTCCCTTGAGGCACTCAGCCCACCTCAGCACCCTGCGCATGGAGTTCTCCGCCCTGACCATCGTGAGCCGTGCCTCCTCTGCCCGCCGCCGCTCCGCACCTATCTGCTGGCCCAACCGCTGCCACACGAAAGACACTCCCATTCCAGGGCCCTCCTGCCCTCCGGCCGATGCCTGCCCCTCTGATGTAGATTGCCCCGAGCCATGATGCCTCCCACGTTGAGCCTGCCGCTGCCTCCGACGCAACTGCCTCTGCCAGCACGACGGCATCCAGGCTGATGGAATCCACCGACGCCGTCGTGCACGTGCCCTGCTCGATGATGCCGGAACATCCTCCATCTGCTGGGGTCCTGTTGCTGTGGTGTCCACCCCGGCTGGACCTCCGACTCCCGACTGTGGCAGGGATGGGATCCCCACCGAGCTGGCTGCGTTGGTCAGGGCAGGTCCACAGGGGCCCCTGGTGGCATCTGGGCCGGAAGACGGCATGGAGAACGACTGGTGCATAGTCTCCACAGAGGAGGAGAGGGCCGGCAGAGTGGCCGACACATGTACAAAACCCCCGAACATGGACACTCCCAACTGGGCCACGTTGGCACACTGCTCTTCGTGATGACGTGCGTGCTCCCCCCGGGAAGCACGCACATCATCACGAATGTCACGCGTGCGCAACGCGACACCAATCAGGACCTTCTCCATACAGCCAGGGGTCCCCTCGTCCGCAGGTACATCCCCCCTACCTGCGGATGGGCCTGGGATGGGGCGTCCCTGCTGGTGCATGGTGGTGCAGTCACAGGGTCAGGGACAGTGACATGCACAGGCCCCTCCGCAGTGACCTGTGCTACCTCCTGCCCCTGGCCCTGGACTGCACCACTTGCACCAGTGGTACCAGCCCCACCAGGCCCCATGCGCGGCTCAGTAGCGGCCTCCTCCTCCTCTGTGGAAACCACCAACCTGGATGGCTCCACACCATCTTCCGCCGTTGCAAGCCCCTGCGGGGGCTCACCCACCCCTTCCGTAGCAGCCGTAGTGGCAGACGCAGCACCAGTCCCCTCACTCCCGGACAGTGGTAAATTCTGGGAGGGTGACTGGGCCTTGCGTCGCTGGCCAGTGGGGGCATCCCCGTCGCTTTGCTCCACAGCGCCGTCTCCGCCCTCTTCATCACTTGCCGCTGTGTAGAGGGAGACATTGAACACAAGCATCAGGATACTGTACAATGGTCCCCTAGACAGGAAGCAATAGCAGATGAGTGGCACTGTCAAACATCACTTCCATCATGTCCCTCCACAACACATGGGGCAGTGCAGGCAAAACACATGCAGTAACAGGCATGGCGCATGCTATGAACATTAGCATACATGTCCAAGGGACTCTTGAAACATACAATGGTGGTTTGAAACTCACATGCATCATAGGTCATGCCTATCACATGCACACACTTCACCCTAGTTTCATCCATCTGGCCTCGTACACCCCAGACACAGTGGATACAAGGATGAGTAGGCTGCATCAGTGAATCTGAACATTGTCACAGACATGTGTCATGCATCCATGGCATTTCCAAGTCACAGACACGCAAGTCAGACACACAGACATGGACACCATACATGTCCATGACAGCAGCACCCATCTCTCACATCCCATCCATGTCCAATAACAGAGACAGGCACGCATTAATGTGTGCATTCCCCATGCTGCTCCTCATGTTGCATTGTAACACATGCACCAACCATGTGGTTCACACATTACTGGTCCCACATGCCTGACCATGATGTCCCTGCACACACACATACGTACATGGCCTTTGTCACATATACAGGCAGGTATCAGACAACCAGCACCCTGCAACATGCCCTGTCTCACACAGCAATTGCTGGCCACTTACCGCTCAACTCCGGACGGGTCTGCCTCCGAAGGATCTGGGCGTGGAGCGCTGGGCCTACGCATTCCAGGACCCTCATCTGAATGGTACTCATGCTGCCCCGGCCCCCCTCCACGAGGCGCTGGGCCTTGTTGAGGGTCCTGGACCTCAAGTCCTCCCAGCGCTTCTTGACATGTTGGAATCTTCGGACTGCCACCCCCTCCGCGTTGATGGCAGTCACAATGTCCGTCCAGATCCTGGTCCGTTCTTCCTTGCCGGCGCGTGAACTTCCGAAGAGGGCATCATACTGCCCCAGGTCTTGCTCCACCAGGACACCAACTTCGGTGGCAGTGAAGCTGGTGGCCCTCTGCCTCTCTGGCTGGGGGTTGCCAGTGGTGCCAGATGGAGATGTGCCCGACATGGCAACCCCAGAGGCAGGAGTGGGTGGGCAACTGGGTCCTGGGGCTGGGCTGTGGAGCGATGGAATCCCAGTCGGGAGTCTTCTGTTCCAGCAGGGGTGGACACAGCAACTGGACCCCTGCAGATGGCTGACGTGCAGGCACCAAATAGCAGGGCACGTGGGCAGCAGGCAGGCAGGCAGCAGCAGATGGCTGGTGGGAGCATGCTCAGTGCTCTTGGGGGCAGGAAAAGGGCCTTCAGGGCAGGAGCGTGGTCTTCTGTGTGTGTACGCGTGGCCAGCTTGATACGGAGTGATTTGTCATGTGAAAATCTTGGACGTCAGTGTGTAATTCGAGGAAAGGCCCTTAGCGCATAAGCGCGTCAGCACACGTACGCGATATCATTGGACCAAAGGCCCTTAGCGTGTAAGCGCGTCTGTGACGTATTGTGCACGGGCGTTGCCCTTTCGCGTGTAAAACTTGCCGCGCACCCCTGAAATACACATACTCCGCTCGAACAGGGCCCTTTCACGTGTGAAACTTCACGCGAACCCCGTAATACACGTACCCTGCAGAAATCGCAGGTGAAACTTCACACAAACCCCGTAATACACGTACCCTGCTGAAATCGCGGGTGAAACTTCACGCGAACCCCAGGAATACACGTACCCTGCTGAAATCGCGGGTGAAACTTCACACAAACCCCAGGAATACACGTACCCTGCTGAAATCGCAGCTGAAACTTCCCGCGAACCCCAGGAATACAAGAACCCTGCTGAAATCGCGGGTGAAACTTCCTATGAACCCCAGGAATACACGTACTCCGCTCAACAGGGCCCTTTCGCGTGTAAAACTTCACGCTGTACCCCAGAACTACATGTACCTCGCTCGCTCGCACAGGGCCAATATTCCTGGGGTTTGCATGAAGTTTCACACGCGATAGGCCCTGTGCGAGTGGTGTACGTGTATTACTGGGGTTCGCGTGAAGTTTCACACGCAATAGGCCCTGTGCGAGTGGGGTACGTGTATTACTGGGGTTCGCGGGAAGTTTCACATGCGATAGGCCCTGTGCGAGTGGGGTACGTGTATTACTGGGGTTCGCATGAAGTTTCACACGCGATAGGCCCTGTGCGAGTGGGGTACGTGTATTACTGGGGTTCGTGGGAAGTTTCACACGCGATAGGCACTGTGCGAGTGGGGTACGTGTATTACTGGGGTTCACGGGAAGTTTCACACGCGATTTTGCTGTCAGAGTGGGGTACGTGAATTTCGGGGGTGCGCGGGGAGTCCTACACGTGAATTGGCAGTGTGGGTCCTCCCAGGTGTTCCCTCTATACCCTCCACGGCCCCTGCAGGCAGACCACACCACAGGGGACTACCCCGCACCACTGGTCATGTCCCGCAGGCAGCCCATCCACCATGGGCATGCACCCCAGCCAAGCCACCTGTCCGCTTGCACCACTGATCACCAACTCATGTCCCCTTGCAGCCCCACCCCCCAGCAGTGCGGGGCACCTGCCAGCAGGCCCCCACTTATGTCCCACTCATGTCCCTTTGGACCCCCACCCCCCAGCAGTGTGGGGCACCTGCCAGGAGGCCCCCACTCATGTCCCCTTGCACCCCCACCCCCCAGCAGTGTGGGGCATCAGCCAGCAGGCCCCCACTCATGTCCCACTCATGTCCCCTTGCACCCCCACCACCCAGCAGTGTGGGGCACCTGCCAGCAGGCCCCCACTCATGTCCCACTCATGTCCCCTTGAACCCCCAGCCCCCAGCAGTGCAGGGCACCTGCCAGCAGGCCCCCACTCATGTCCCTCACAACATGTCATCACAATCCACAATCATGGGCCTAATGGCCACCCAAATCCCACCCCACGCCACCCCAGTCAAAACACACAACCAAGTATTACATACACCCCACATTGAAATCCCCATCACATGAAACATCCCAAATGGCAAGTATGCACATCAATACATGTCCATCACACACACACAATGGGTGCAAGTGAATGAGAAAACATGCATTGTGACATGCAGGAAACCAAGGAAAGCATACCACACAATGAAGTATCAAATAAAAATGTATTAGACACAAAAGCAAGGGAATGAAATGAAATCACACAATAATGTAAATAATAAATAAAAAGCTGCATGTCCAAAATATGAAAAAGAAGATGTGTAAAACTAGAATAAAAATCAATCCAAAAGCAAATGGGTCCAAAGAGTCTGTCCGTCAAATCAAATCCAAAGTGAAAAAAAGAAAAATCCATTGATCCATGGTTAAAAAAAAAGGCAAATGAAGTGAAATCCATTGTGGAACTATATACAAAGTACAAATCCAGGGTCCATGAGCCCAACCATTGAAAGGAAACCTACAAAAACCCTACATAATGAACAACTATATACAAAAAGGTGGGGCATTGTCCAAGCGCCCCAAATGAAAAGAAAAACAAAAGGAAACCTAACACTATATTACTATTTACAAGGGCAGCGGGCTAGTCCAACGGCTCACTTTCGAATTTCCCGGGCCAGGGCATCATCAAACTCCTGCTTGATGTCCCGGAGGCGGTCCTCTTCCATGGCCCCGAGGGTTCGCAGGGACAATGACATCTGGACCTCCAGGTCCCTGCGAATGGCCTCGAGGCACTTGGCCCGCCTCAGGGCCCTATGCATGGAGTTCTCCGCCCTGACCATCGTGAGCCGTGCCTCTTACGCCCGCTGCCGCTCCGCATCTATAGCATGGCCCAACCGCTGCCACATGGAAGACACTTCCCGTCCTGGGTCCTCCTGCCCTCTGGCCGATGCCTGCCCCTCCGATGTTGAAGGCCCCAAGCCATCATGGCTCCCACCTTGTTACTGCTGCTGCTGTGCTTCTGCCTGTGCCCTGGCTCCTGCTGCCTGCACATCCTCCTCCAGCTGGGGTGCAGTTGTTGAGGTGGCCACCCCTGCTGGACGTCCGACTCCCGACTGTGGCAGGGATGTGTCCTCCACCAGCCTGGCCGCAGGGTCAGAGGCAGCTCCACAGGGCACCCAGGTGACACATGGGTGGGAAGATGGCACGGAGGATGACTGGCGCATAGGGGGTTCAGTTGAGGAGGGGGTCGGAACAAGGTCAAGAAAACGGAGGAATCCGGCCCTGGTGAGCTGTCCCAGTGGGTCAACGCGGTCAACGAGCCATGCGAGAAGACGTGCAGTCTCCTCATGAAAAGACTGCAGGTCAGCTCTCATGGCACGTTGATGCAACGCCACCCCACCCAGGACAGGCTCAACCCGGTGCCGGATAGCCACATCCGCAGGGAGAGGAAGGCCAGTTGGTGTAAGCCGATCCCCTCCCTGAGAATGGGTCTGGACGTAGGCATCCCTGCTGGTGCGGGATGATGCAGTGACAGGATCGGGGACAGGATAATACACAGGCACCTCTGCGGCGGCCTGTGCTGCCTCCTGTCCCTGCCCCTGCACTGCACCACTAGCACCAGTGGAATCCCCACCTCCAGACCCCGTCTCTGTCCTTTGCATGGCCTACTCCTCCACCAAACCCCCCACCAACTTGGATGACTCCATGCCATCTTCCTCCATCGGACCCTGTGGGGTCTCAGCTGCCCCTTCTGCTGCTGAGCGGTCCAACTCCGACCTCCACCTCTTGGACCTACCATCGGCAGCTGCGGCCTGGGAAGCGGCACCGGACTCCTCACTCCCCGACGAGATCACAACCTGGGAGGGGAGCCCGGGCCTTGCGTCTCCGGCTGGCGGTGCGATCCCTGCCGCTGGGCTCCACAGCACTCTCTCCGCCCTCTTCATCAGTTGATGCTGCAGACAGGGAGAGATAGGAGACAGGCATCAGGGCACTGTACAATGGACTGATACACACATGACAGTTCCACATGAGTGTCAAACTTCAGACATGGCATCACAATCCCCAACACATATGTCATTTGAAATCAGACACATGAGCTATTCCACAGCCATATCACAACGGCCAGCACCATCCATACACATACAACAGCATGAGCAGCCAAAGATGAGCCAGACATCACATGAAACACAGGGAGTGCACTAGACATGCACACACGCCACCACACTGACATGCATGTGTACACCTCCACCAACTGTCACAGTGATGAGATTGGCATCCATGTCACATCTGGCAATCAGCCTTTTACATATCAGTGTCACATGCATCCATGTTGCATCACTGTTGCACCCTTGTCAAATACACACACATGCACATGTACACGGTGCAGATACATGCAGCTGGAACCAACATCCATGTGTGACACCACTACCATGCCAATTTACATACACAGTCATTCAAACATGTGTGCTCACACATATGCATTTGGCATGCATGCTTACCCACACATTCACCATCCATGTGTCTCACCCATGAGAGGACTCACATGTGTTAGCCTCACGGCCCTATACATACGCATCCATACATGGCCCTACAAAACCACATGTGCAACCTGCACACTACTGGCACACCACCACACGCACAGCTTCCAATCAGTATGCATGTACACTTACCGCTCGACTCCAGACGGGTCTGCCTCTCAAGGACCTGGACGTGGAGCGCTGGGCATATGCATTCCAGGACCCTCATCTGGTGTTCCGACAGGTGGCCCCGGCGCCCCTTAGCATCCGCTGCCTTCAAGAGGCGCCGGGCCTTGTTGAGGGTCCTGGACCTGAAGTCCTCCCAGCGCTTCTTGCCATGTTGGAATATTCGGACTGCCACCGCCTCCGCGTTGATGGCAGTCACGATGTCCGTCCAGATTCTGGTACGTCCTTCCTTGTCGGCGCACGAACTTCCGAAGAGGGCATTATACTGCCCCAGGACTTGCTCCACCAGGACACCAACTTCGGTGGCAGTGAAGCTGGTGGCCCTCTGCCTCTCTGGCTGGGGGTTGCCAGTGGTCTCAGATGGTGGTTTGCCTGACATGGCAACCCCAGAGGCAGGCGTGGGTGGGCAACTGGGTCCTGGGGCTGGGCTGTGGAGCGATGGTATCCCAGTCGGGAGTCTTCAGTTCCAGCAGGGGTGGTCACAGCAACTGCACCCCTGCAGATGGCTGATGTGCAGGCACCAAATAGCTGGGCATGTGGGCAGCAGGCAGTCAGGCAGCAGCAGATGGCAGGTGGGAGCGTTCTCGGGGCTCTTGGGGGCAGGAAAATGGCCTTCAGGGCAGGAGCGTGGTCTTCCGTGAGCTTTCACGTGGCCAGCTTGATACGGAGTGATTTGGCACGTGAAAAAATTGCACGTCAGCGTGTAATTCGAGGAAAGAGCCTTAGCGCATAAGCGCGTCAGCGCACGCATGCGATTCCATTGGACCAAAGGCCCTTAGTGCATAGGCGCGTAAGTTACATTACGCGCGCGGGCGTTTCCCTCATAGCACGTGATGACAGAGCACACGTGGAAAAACTGCACGTCTGAGTGTCATCCCGTGTAATTGGAGGAAAGCGCCCACGTACACGCGTATCTGACGTGTACGTGTGGGCCAGTTTAAAAGCTGCGTGTAGGACGCGGTTTCCTTGTACGTGCTTTTCGTGGAGAGCGAGTGGGTGAAATCTGTACTTCTTGTCGGTTCACACGCGATTACTTCACAGCGTTTCTAGTTCGTACTCCCTGTTACCTCTGACAGCTCTTTTCTGATTTTTTGTTGGGCCTGTTTCCTCAAACAGAGTTCACTTCTCCTTTTGTCCTGTCTCCTCAGGCAGCGTACAATACTTCTTTTGGCGGGGGTGTTGCCAACGCGCACACGCGCATATTTTTCACGTTCATTTTCCAGGCAGACGGTGAGTTCCGCACGTACTTAGCAACTGTGCTTGCCCCGTGCGTCGTGTTCCCCTTCAGAGGTCATTGTAGGCTGTGTGTATTACGCGTACGCTTATTTATGTGTTTCTGGGTGCCACAGCGTAGTGCGAGTTCATTTTTTCACGCACGTGGTCTACGAGGGGTTGTGTGCACGTTTATTTTTTATTTTGGACTGCCTGTGCGTTGCGTGACCCATCATCTTCCCCCAGGGGTCACAGACAGCCTTGTTAGAGCACTAGGGTACGTATTCCATCTGGTATCCTACCCCTTTGACCCCCAATTGCCCAGGACAATAGTTTACTGCAACTCCCATACGCACAACAACATCAGTGCCATGGCTGGGAGGCGACCAAGCGGTAAGGGAGGCAAAGGTGGCCGACCCTCAAAAGGTGGGCGTGGTGGGCACGGTAGGAGACGTGGCCGGGATTTGCAGTGTGCCCCTATGGCCCCATGTGTGGAGGAACAAACAGGGACACCCATGCCCCCCCCATGGTTGAGGGAAACGTGGCTGACACCATCCAAGCTCAGCCCCTGTTGGACCAGCCCATTGTGGCACCTGACCTGACCTGGCACAGGATGACTCCCTGGCTGACTTCCAGGTCAGCAAGTCTAGGCCACGTGTGGCGGTGCAAGTTGTTGTCACCAATCCACGTGGATCTGGGGCAGCTATGTCATCTGCTGCCCCAAGTATGCAGGGTGGGGAGGCTGCAGGGGCAGCTGCAGCTCCATCCGCCCCAGCTCTGACACTCCCAGCCAGGACAGTGTCAGTCCCAGTCCATCAAACTGACGTTCCCCCTGCCAACATTACCCAGCAACCAATGCCTGCATCAAGAACTATGGTCATTGTGCATTCCCACACTCCTACTACCCAGTCCACCGGTGATTCTGCCCCTAATGAACAGAGCGGCGTAAGCCACTCTGGCTCTGCTCCACCTTTAAAGAAGAGGAAGAAGGGTGCTCTGGCACGACAGGCTGAGACCCCAGACACGGCTACACACTCCGGCACGTCAAGTAAGCCTTAATGACGCGGAACTTGATGCACTTGTGCGGTATGTGTCGGCACATAGCCACGGAATGTTGGTGACTGCAGGGTGCAAGACCACACCTGGTCAATGTAAGGCACACTGGCAGACCATCGCCGACAGCATAAGTGCCCTTGGATTTGTGAGGCGCTCGGCTGATGATTGCTACAAGCGGTGGAATGACCTGGAACGCAGAGCAAAGAAGAAGCTGGCCTCAAATCATGCCGCTACTCTGGTGACTGGCGGTGGGTCTCCACAAGGGGACAACAAACTCACTGAACATGAGTCTGTTGCTGGGGCCTTCGTCACAGAGGAACAGATCCAAGGTGTGGGAGGACTACCTGATTATGAAGCATTGTCCGGTGAGTGCCCATGCATATGTGTGTAATGCATGTGTATGTTGTTTCGGTGACGGGTTCTGATTGAGTGCCAGGTGAGGGTGTGTGTGCCTGAGTGGTATGGGTCACCCATGTGATTCATTCAAAACATTCAGCGGCCTGGGATTTGGGTGTGACAGTATCCCTTCTGCCCACATTAGTAATTTGGCTCAACATTACGTCAGTTGCCCTTGAAGTGGCATCTTGCAACAACATTGTTTGTATTTTTCAGTGTTCGTTCAGGCTAATTGTTTCAATTCTCCCACTTTGGCTACTCATTCTTCAGCCCTATTGTCACATTTGTGACATACTTCTGTCATTGATGAACCCCACATTGGACCAGATGTCTTACCTTGTTAGATGAATGATTTGACCATTCAGGCTAATTGAGTATTGGCCTGATCACATGCATTTTTGGGGCCTGTTTGAATGTGGAACATGATAGTTGTTTCCTGTCATGTTGAAGTGACAAACCATTGATGTATACATCGGCCTGCAATCACTGTGTTTTTGGACACTGGATGTGTTGCAGTGTCTGGCACATACCTATTTTGTCACACTATGTAGCATTTTTCATCTCATCATGTCCATCTCACATGGATGGCTGACAGTATTCATTCACTGACATATGGATGTATTTGTGGAATGTACCATGGCTATGGTACATGCCATCTGTGTGATGGCATGTGTCATGTATGTGTATTGGACATGCCACTCACAGGCCAATGTGTGATGGCAGTGCTACCCAGCATGCAGCAAATGTGTGTCTCTTCCATGTAGGTGTCATCAGTGTCTGCCTTTTGGGTCCCCTTCAAACTCAGTAACAGTGCATGCATGGGAGGGTTATAGTCATGCGGGACATGTGTAAATCGTGTAAATCATGTAGTGGTTCTGTAGCGTGTCAGGCCTATTTGTGTGCTATGGTGCTAATTCCTGTTTCCATTTTTTGTCTTTCATGTTTTTGCAGGGGATGACGCACTTGATGCTGTTGAGGTTGAGGAGATGGTGCAGACCCAGGAGGAATCTCAGGCACGACCGGGCACCAGTGGGGGACGTAGTGTGGTGGTGGGTGAGAACCCAATCTTGCTGCGGAACATTCTATCGAGGGGTGCCTCTGGGTGCACCTTACCAGACCTCTATTCAGGTGTTGATTTGGATGAAGAGACCTATGTGGCGTTGCAGGTAAGTGTTTTTGGCAGGGATTCTGTTCTGTCCAACCCACCTGTACCAGGGGTAGAACCCTCTATGGGGATGTCAGTGTTGATAAGTCCACCTTTGGTGGTTACGGATGCAGGGTCACATTCCACAACATCTGATCCTGTTCCTAGGCCAGCAGATCAGAGGGGGAATGCGGTCCTGCAGCCTCAGGCAGTGCTGGCACAGCAAGGCGCAGATCGCCTTGCCCCAAACAGGTGTGGTGCCCGCCGACGCAGTGGCCGTACGCCACCAGGCAATACCGCATGGGAACAATCCATTTACGGTATGGCAACCCAACAGGCAGCATCAGTTGAGATGATGGCTCAAGCAATGGAGAGGATGGCCACTTCCATTGTCCCCCCTGACAGGCAGATGGAGCTACTACAGCAGGCAACAGACTCCATTTGCCAATCACACAGGGAGGACATGTTGGTGTCCAACAGGGACAGACGGGCGGCACTGGAGACTCTACGCTAATCGATATTAATAGAGTCCCAGGGCCACAGTGAAGACCTGAGGGTAGAACTCCATCACATCAGGGAGACTCTTGTTGACCTTGAGGCTTCCACTAACTTGAGGACAGAACAGCAGCTGGAGCGGCTCACACGTTCGCTCTCAGCTGAGATGCAGGCAACTCGGGAGGAGATCTGTGCATCACGTCAGGTTCTGCATGGGGATCTCCGCACGATAATCCTCCAAAACGAGACCTCCACACCCGCATGTTTGCTGCCATGGAGGACCATACCAGGGCTTTGCGTAGGCTGCCTCCCATTGCACCACCACCTCATGTGGCAGCAGCAGAGGGTGATGATAGCGACAGCAGCAGTTCTCCCATTTTGGCATAGCCGTGCAGGCCATGAGCCCATGGAGGTGTTTTTTTCCGCAACATCCACACAGGTGGGTGTTGGTGCGCACCCTGTCCTCGGACCTCCTGGGTGGCCTCCCCCACATGGCCATTTTTGATTTTTGATTTTTGAATTTTTTTTTATTTCTTGCACTGTGTTGCCTTGTGTGGCTCCCGTCGGCATCCGCTGTATTCCGGCTGGGCACATGCAGGCTTGTCCTGAGTTTGGGTTAGATGCTTGGGTTCGTGAGACACAAACCCCTCCTGCTTCCCGTTTCCATGGGCTTGCAAAGGGTGTGCCCAAGTGACATTGACTTACACGGTGACGTAGGACTCCCATGAGCTGTATGGGCAGTCTGTAGTCAATACTGTGTATACATTCCTAGTGGATATTGTTGTTGAATTGTACACTGCATGGTGTATTGCTATGTGCTTGTGCATCCATGTCTTTCGCCAAATTTGCAGGTTAATTCCTCATGTCTTCACAAGGCCGTCTCCTTTGGAGATAGAGTTCATGTTGTAAGCAGTGCACTTGGACATTTGCGTGGCAGCAGCACTGTACAGTTGGAAGTGGCCGATGTGCTGGCATGATCAGGTTGTAAGACTACCACTACTTTAACTTAATACTGTCATGTTTATGCTATGTTTGAGGTTGTGTAGCTGCATTGAATTGTTGGTAAGTATTTGGTCATGTGTGTTGTTAGTTCTACATTACTGGGAGCATATTGTGTGTGGGCACTTTCCATTGAGGACACTGTACTTTGACACTTGTGTGATGTTTTGGGGATTGCTTTGTTTGCTCTCACATAGCATGACATGCCATGGTGTGTTGGGTGGCGGTGCTGGGGAGGGGTTGGGTGACATGGCACTGTTGTCATGTTGTATTTTGCAAGGGGGTAATGATTTTTGCAGCATAGAAGTGTGTCTTTTGATGACACAGCATTCATGGTGTTTGTGTAGGTAGGGCACACAATGTAACACTTCCAGGTGACCAATCTCAGGCTGGTATGGTTGTGACAGTTGACAGTCCCTTATGTCATCATCATTGATTGTCAGCTGGCATGTGCCAGGGCTGTGTGCACTCCACAGGGGTGTGATTTTAGGTGAAGTAATTATCCACCATCTGTGTACGGGCTGCCTCACCCTGTGCCCTTTCCCCTCCCATGCGCAGCGGGCGTGCTTGTGGTTGGGGATGTGGGGGCACCAGCATGTCCACCGGCAGGCCCCGGCGTGTTGCAACGTTGTGCAGGACACATGCTGCCACTATGATCCTACACACTACTGGGGGAGCATATAACAACTGCCCGCCAGAATGGTCAAGGGAGCGAAAGCGTGACTTGAGCACTCCGAATGTGCGCTCCACTATGCCCCGGGTTGCAATATGGGCTGTGTTGTATCTTACCTCGGGTGGCGTAGTGGGGTTCCGAATTGGCATCATCATGTGGGTGCTCAGAGGGTAGGCACTGTCCCCTGGGGAGGTGGTGATGGGTATCATTAGTGGGGTTGTGACATTGCTCAGTATCTGACATGCATGCATGTGCTGTGGCATTTATACTCACCGAGCAGCCATGTTTCGCCATGCCGCCCAGCTTCTAGGTCCCGGTTTAGGGTTGACATTCTGTAAATGAAACTGTCGTGGGTGGACCCTGGATAGTTGGCATATACTGAGGTGATGATTCCCTTGGCATCACTACTACCTGGACGTTGATGGAATGCCAGTGCTTGAGTTTCTGTAGATGTGCTCTGATGCCCTGGGGGGACGCAGAGCCACATGGGTGCAATCAATGGCACCTAGCACTTTGGGGAAGTGTGCCACCCCATAAAAATCCTGGACGACAGCCTGCCTTTCTGCAGGTGTTCTTGGCAGGTATATGTGCCTGCGGACTGATGGGCGTGCAGTCATCATGGCCAACACCTGGTGTAGGCAGCGTGACTGCGTGGCCTGTGACACCCCCCCACCCCACTATAGCAGTTGTCCTTTGAAATGATCCAGTGGCCAAGAAGTGCAGTACATTGAGGACCTTCTGCAGGGGGCTGAGTACTTGTGAGCACAGGGTGGGTGATGTGAGGTCATCCTCCCACTCACTGACCAGGTCGAGTATTATGTGAGGTGGAAACCTGTACCTCCCATACACCTGGTCATCAGGCATCCCAAAAAGGCTTGTTCTGGGTGTAAAAATTCTGGCCCTGACTATCCTCCTCCTCCTCTTGCGGTATCCCACGGCCACTGCTGCTAGGAACGGTATATTCATCCTGGCGTCTGAGCTTGTTGTTTGCGTGCACTTTTATGCTGCGTGGGTCAACGTACGCCTGCTTCCTGCTGGCGTACATCTTTCTGGATTGGCACGTCTTTTTTGGCGCACGCTTAATACGTGTTGTAGGTGAGCGTGTGGCCGTTCTGCCCACTTGCCTCCTGTACTTCACCGCCCACCCCAGTAATACACGTATCCCACTCGCCCAGGCTCAATCGCGTGTAAAACTTCCCGTGAGCCCCTGAAATACACATACCCTGCTCGCCCAGGCCCAATCGCGTGTGAAACTTCCCGCGCATCCCCGAAATACACGCACACGCCATTTTTGACACAGCGGGTGTCAGTGTTTGTCGCGTACCCCTTTGCACGTCATTTGTCCTAGAGGGCCACAGTATGAGACATTCATCAGCACTGTATATACGTGCTTTTTGTTAGCGCACATTTTTTTTAATGCGCAGGGACGCTACCGCCTGCCTTCGTGTGGCGGACGTGTGTTGATGTACATAGTTGACTTTTGCTTTGTGTCATGAGATCGCCATTTCACTGCTGGGGGGTGGGGGTGCTGGGGGACATGAGTGGGGGCCTGCTGGCAGGTGCCCTGCACTGCTGGGTGGTGGGGGTGCTGGGGGACATGAGTGTGGGCCTGCTGGCAGGTACCCCTCACTGCTGGGGGGTAGGGATGATGGGGGACATGAGTGGGGTTCTGCTGGCAGGTGCCCCTCAGTGCTAGTGCTGGGGGGTGGGGGTGCAAGGGGACATGAGTGGGACATGAGTGGGGGCCTGCTGGCAGGTGCCCTGCACTGCTGGGGGGTGGGGGTGCTGGGGACATGAGTGGGGGCTTGCTGGCAGGTGCCCCTCACTGCTGGGGGGTGGGGGTGCTGGGGGAAATGAGTGGGGGCCTGCTGGCAGGTGACCTGTACTGCTGGGGGTTAGGGGTGCTGAGGACATGAGTGGGGGCCTGCTGGCAGGTGCCCCTCAGTGCTGGGGGGTGGGGGTGCAAGGGGACATGAGTGGGGGCCTGCTGGCTGGTGCCCTGCACTGCTGGTGGTGTGGGGGTGCAAGGGGACATGAGTGGGACATGAGTGGGGGCCTGCTGGCAGGTGCCCTGCACTGCTAGGGGGTGGGGGTGCAAGGGGACATGAGTGGGACATGAGTGGGGGCCTGCTGGCAGGTGCCCTGCACTGCTGGGGGGTGGGGGTGCTGGGGGACATGAGTGGGGGCCTGCTGGCAGGTGCCCCTCAGTGCTGGGGGGTGGGGGTGGAGGGGGTCATGCGTTGGTGATCAGTAGTGCAAGCTGACATGTGGCTTGCCTGGGGGGCATGCCCATGGTGGATGGGCTGCCTGCGGGACATGACCAGGGGTGCAGGCTAGTCCCCTGTGGTGTGGGCTGCCTGCAGGGGCCGTGGAGGGTGTAGAGCAAACACCTGGGAGGAGCCACACTGCCAATTGACGTGTAGGACTCCACGGCACCCCCGAAGTACACGTACCCTGCTGAAATCGCGTGTGAGACTTCCCGTTAATCCCAGATTTACACATACCCAGGCCAATCGCGTGTGAAACTTCACGCGCACCCCAGGAATACACGCACCCCACTCGCACAGGGCCTATCCCGTGTGAACCTTCCTGCGAACCCCAGATTTACACGTACCCAGGCCAATCGCGTTTGAAACTTCACACGAACCGCAGAAATACACGCACCCTACTCGCACAGGGCCTATCGCATGTGAACCTTCCCGTGAACCCCAGATTTATACGTACCCAGGCCAATCGCATTTGAAACTTCACGCGAACCCCAGAAATACACGCACCCCACTCGCACAGGGCTTATTGCGTGGGAAACTTCCCGCGAACCCCAGATTTACACGTACCCCGCTCGCCCAAGGCCAATCGCGTGTGAAATTTCCCGCGCACCCCCAAAATACACGCACACACTATTTTTGACACAGCGAGTGTCAGTGTTTGTCGCGTACCCCTTTGCACGTCATTTGTCCTAGAGGGCCACAGTATGGGACATTCATCAGAGCTGTATATACGTGCTTTTTGTTAGTGCACATTTTGGCGCACATTTTTTTCATGCGCAGGGACGCTACCGCCTGCCTTCGTGTGGCGTACGTGTTTAGGCCTGTGCGCGTCTTTGCCCGTGCGCTGTTTTTCCCTGTTCGATTCCATGAATACATGTTGTAGGCGAGCGTGTGGGCGTTCCGTGCACTTGCCTCCTGTACTTCCCCCTTGACGCCCACATTTTCACGAGTTGTTCCCCATTCCGCGTGTCACGCCCCGTGTTACGCCTACTTTTGTTATGTGCGCCGTGCTATGTGCGCTTTCGCTGTGGCCGTAGCGCACGCCATTAGATGACCTGTGCGCCGGCGTGCGCCACGCAGATTTTCAGCGCACATCCCAGATTTTACTCGTGCACGGACTTCCATGAATCGATGTGCGCAGGTTTCGCTGTGATTTTCGCACTTGCACTGCGATTTTCGCACTTGCACTGCGATTCGCACGGTTTTGCACGCTTGCGTGGGAATTTTCAGCGCACATTAATTCCATGAATCGGCCTCCTATTGTTTTGTTTAGATGAGTATATTCTTTAATACATTAAATAGTTCATGATAGGTCTCCCGATCACCCCTGACATCTTTTTACCAACATAATAAACACAACCCCTTGTAGGGACTTTTCATCAAAATTAATTTCATATGTGATGTCATCATTGATGTCATCAATGACATTTGTGATATCATCTTTGATGTCCTGGGTGTTAGTCTTAGCACTGCACGGTTGCGGCGCGAGTACTGGTTGCTCAGCTTACCATAAATGGTGAACATTTTTTCACTGAATTTCATAGATTTTTATTTGTGCAACTTAACCATAACGTCCCTTTTTACAAAGTTTTTTCAGTGAATTTCATAGTTTTTTATGAATTAAAACGTTTCATGATGTTACATCACTGTTTATAAGTTATTAATAATTCCTCTTTTAACATATATCAATGAACTGTAAACCTCCTTTAGGAAACATATTTTTTGCAATGCATACTGCCGTTTGTCGTTATCAGCTGCACATGCTGGGGATGCAAGTCATGGTTCAATTGCCTACGGCATGAGGCTCGACCATGACTCCAGCCCCAACAAACCACCCCCTTTATCCGCTGCACCTACCCTGCATTCTAGTTCAGTGTCCTCTATACTCTCATTATGTGACCAATGGACAGTGCTCATGTGTTAGGGAGCATTCTCATAAATATGCTAATTTCCCTTACCTTTTGGGACCCCCCAGCAACTTTGCTGGATTTTTAGGACTTTAATTTTTACCTGGAAAGAGTGTGAGCCATTTTTCACACTCTTTCATGTATTTTGATGTGTGTTTTGCTTTTGTGTTCTTTGGATATGTATTTTTAGACAACTCCATAGGCATCACCTTTTCTTGTGTGTCACACAGCACCCTCAGTGCAGTGGCACAGGGATATCTTTCAGACTTCCCAAGGTTTAAATACCTTCTCTGGGACTGACTACTGTCTCCCAGTGAATGTAAAGTTGAATTGACTTTGCTAGTCTTTTTAAATTGGTAGACCCAGCATACCCTGCCTTACAGCAGAGTGCTAGTCTTCCCTATGCCTAGAAAACTCATGTAGCACTCAAATGCTACCATTTCCTCTCAGAATGGCTGGGGGCAGTGGTATTACCATGATTTTCCCAACCGCGACCCGTTTAAACGCTCTGGTAGCTAAAATCCAACGGAGCCATGTTTTCCAAGATGGTCTGAGCCCCCTCTGTAAAAACAGGTTCTGATCGACTTTATTTGCCATTTCTTTTTGGAAAGGTCCTTCTAGTGTTTGTCTCTGCGCGCTAAACCAGGTTTGGTCCCTTTGTTTGTTTGCCTTTGGCAGGCTTCAGTACTGAAGACCCCCTCTGGCGCCTGAGTTTCTGGGGTGGACAGGAAGTGAGGGAGGTGCCTGAAACTCTCTGTGCTTAGTCTCCTAGGAGACCTGCATGCACTTTGGCATGATTGGCTGGCTGACTGTTCGGCAAGGACAGCCACCCTGCTGGGGGAGTGGCAGCTAGGCTGGAATGAATGGGAGAAAACTGTTTAAAAAGTAGGTCTCTGGGACTTGGAAGGCAGAGTCGACCACTGGAACAAAAGAACCGAAGACGAGCTGAAGGAAGACAATTGCTGCAACTCCTGGACTGTTGGTTTGCCGGGTGAAACCCGGCTGCAGGTCCAAAAAGCCTGAAACTCCTTCGATAGAGAAGCCCCTTCAAGGATAACTTCTTCCCTTGAGCATGTGGGAACAACCAAGTCGCGAGCCACCTGGAAACCATCTCCATGCTGGTAGATTTTTGATCAGAGTGCTGTTGAAAACCGGATAGCCAGTGAGAAGGATACCAGTTTGTGGACTTTAAAGAACTCACACCTTAAACCGACATTTTGCCAAGCTTGTGGGTCCGTCCCCGTGCAGTGCAGGAACCTCCGGACATCCTCCCTCTTGTCCCCATGACTGAGGCCTAGGAACAGCCAGATTTGCAGGTACTGCCAGGAACAATTACCTCAGCTACAGCTTTTTTTCATTACCAAGGTACTGTGCAAACGTGGTGGAGAAATCCTCTCTGTCACGGTGAAATTTCGTGAAACTTTCCCAAATTTGGAGTCTTGTTCGCTCCTAATCTGACATATAACTATTCTTTGTGCAAACTACTTCTAAGAACATTGGCAAAAACTTAACCGTTTACTACCAGAACTGTGTTATCCTGTCCAAGACGCTGATCCACTGATTTCGGCCCAGGCCTATTGAATTGAACTGCCTTTTGTAGTGAACTGAAACTATTTGCCCTGCCTAAAAAAGAATTTGTGTTTAATTCTTATAACTTGTGTCCTTTACTCCCATTTAAAGTTACTGAAGTGCCATTTTGCTCCCACTTGTGGGGAGCCTAACTTGTTCAGAAACTTATTGGTTTGGTACTGGAGTGTATTATAGTGTGATATTGAGCTGCTTATTGCTAGGGGAATGTTTTCTAAATGACTATGTCAATAAATTAATATTGCTTTACTGAGAAACCTTGAGTAAGTGTTTGTTTGAACCACTGTGATTGCAAGTCCTTTGTGTAACACCTTGTACTGCTCACATCCCTCTTGAGATAAGCCTGTCTGCTCAGCCCTGCTACCACAAAACTGTGTAGTACAGACTATACCAAAGGTGAGATTGTGCTTACACCTGTAGTCTTAATTGTGTGTAGTGTTCCCAAATGGTACTGCATGTAATTCTGCCTAACATTATGGTTTACAGCCATGGTCAGTCTCCACAATCCATGGGGCATGGGTTTTGGCCTTGCCGCATTCCCCAATGGGCAAATCAGAGAACACATTTGTCCTTGCCGAGGGCCAGGGCCACTGCCCAGGCAGCAAAGTTATATCACTATTTTTTGTACTTACTTTTGACA
Organism: Ambystoma mexicanum; assembly: GCF_040938575.1. Classification (NCBI taxonomy): domain Eukaryota; kingdom Metazoa; phylum Chordata; class Amphibia; order Caudata; family Ambystomatidae; genus Ambystoma; species Ambystoma mexicanum. The sequence continues at coordinate 875,606,271 of NC_090932.1, read as the reverse complement.
CTTTCAAAAAAGTAAAACACGGGACAGATTTACAAAAGCATGCTTGCAGGTCCTTGCTCATGCTCGTCGCGCAAGTTTGCTGCAATCCCGTCCAGCACTTTTGGCTGCAACCTCAAACAGAATTATTTTCCCCATTTAAACCTAGCGCTTCGGCAATGCCGCATGCCCCAATAAGTAAATCTTTGACGAGGGCCAGGGCCACTGTCCATGCAGTGTCACTGCCTTTTTCCATAACCCGCACAATCTGGCCACTGCCCATGGCCACAGGCTATACCTCAGTCACCAAAGGTATAGCACTATTTTTTGTGCCTATATTATGACACTTTTCCAAAATAAAACATTGACACATTTGCAAAACCATGCTTTCGGGGCCTTGCCAATGCTCCTTGCACAAGTTTGCTGCTAATCCATCCATGTTTTATTTTTTGAAGTGTCGAAATGTGCGTACAAAAAAATAGTCATATAACTTAGCCCCCACTTGATAAAATCCATTCAGACTTTGCAGAAACTTTCAAGGTTGTATGTATGATCTTTCTGAAAACGTTTGTGCAGATTCATCAAACGGCAACAAAGTTATAAAAATGTTGAGACCCACCTCTAATATTCCCGCTCTTTACAAAATCCCACCAAAGTTTGAAATACCATTCAAATCTGGGTCTTACATCTTTTTACAAACCTTTGTGCAGATTCGTTAAATGGCAACAAATTTATCAACCTTTCAAATAATTTGGGACCCCCCCATAATTGTGCCCCCTCTTGGCAAAACAGCACCAAACATTGCATAACGATTCCGGGTTAGGTCAAAGATGATATTGCAAAGTTTCATGGCGTTTCATGGAGTGGCGCCAAAGTTAATAGCCATCCAGAAATTGCTTTTTGTCCCACCCTGTAATGTCAAAAAGGAATTCCCCTGAACATCTGAGATGTTTGCGGACATTGGAGAAGAAACAACATCCGATTTTTGGCTTTTTATTGCCGTATCCCACCCTCATCTCTCCTCACCTCCCCAGAAATAGTTTCATTTGTTTGACAAGTGCAATGTTGTGTGTTTTTTAATATGTTTTACCATGATGTCCGCAGACTACGAGCGCTGTTCGCAAATCCAAATGGCGTCCATTTCAAAAGTTTTGACGCACCTTACGTTTTTAACCAACCAATCAGCAGGCACATATGATGTCCGCGAACATCACGTTGCTCTCTGATTGGTCCAGAGGCATCCGCAGACCCGGTGACCGGACCCAGATATTACTATATTTTTACCTACTTTTTGGCCATTTTTCCCAAAAACTATTGGACGGATTTACATCAAATTTACGAAAGCATGCTTATGGGTCCAATCTGGCACTCCTGGCACAAATCAGGTGAAAATCCATCCAGCGGTTTGGGCTGTAGCCGCAAGAAAACATTTATTTCCATTGTGTCTATGAGGATTTCCACACATTTTGGGACACCCCTATAACTTTGCCCCCCGGATGAAACCACACCAAACTTCAGAAATTCATTCTCAGGGGGCCATATAATTGCAAAGTTTGGTGAGGATTCGTCCAAGGGGGGCAAAGTTATAAACCGCCCAAAAACCGCTCTTTCTATGATTTGAGCAACTTAACCAAAACTACATGGCCGCTACCGCAGGACCTGTAAAATATATAATAGTGCGGCAGTCACCAATTATAGTTAAGGTGAGTATCAAGTTCCATAGGAAATCCAAAAAATGAATTGCTAATAACATTTGACTTGACTGACGGATTTGGCTGCAATTTTGCAAAAGAAATAGCTGTCATGCCTTCACCCCCAACCCCCTCAGACTGGATATTCTGGCAAAGATCTGTTAAAAATGTAAAACGTTATTAAGACAGTACAAAATTTTGCTCCAGCGCACAGCCCAAACCACTGGATAGAATTGGACCAGGTACGAAATGACTTGGTAGGAAGCATTGACTCGATTTCCAAGGGGCTAATGGGGATTCTGGGGTTCTTCTGTTGAGTAGTTGTTAAAATATTTGATGTAGATGAGGGTGCCCCCTTCTCCCAAAATGATAGCTATATGTCCCATGGTGCTTTGCAGCAGAGAAGCTGACAGGATTTTCTCTGAAATTAAAAAGTAGCCTTTTTGTGCCCACAATTCTATGGCTAATAACATTTGACTTGCTGGGTGGATTTGGATGAAATTCTCAGAACAAAAGGTTTGTCCACAGCCCCTCCAAACTGCAAATTATGAAAAATACATTATAAAATGAAAACTTTATTTAGAAAACAAAACAGAACAGTTTCACAGTTTTCAGCCCATTAATTTTCCCACAGAGAAAAAATGCAGTATTTGAACAGCTGTAGTGCAAATACCAAGGGGCAGATTTGGACCCAATAAAAAAACAACTTGAGCACAAAGAATTGGCTTAAATGTATTGACTGGTTTGGTGTAAATCCATCTAGTAGTTTTTAAAATATGTGACAGAGAAAGGGGTGCCCCCATTCCTTAAAACCTTTATATCGGCCTTGGTGCTTTTTACAGCAGAGAGGCTGAGCGAGGCTAATAACCTTTGACTTGCTGGATAGATTTGGATGAAATGTTACAAACAAACAGTTTATCAAGAGCCCCACTACACTGGAAATGCCAGGCACAATTCGCTAGAAAATATAAAAGTTATTAAGAAAACATAAAAATGGCTGTTTTCAACCTACTTACATTCATTTTCCCATGGAGGAAAAGGGCAGTTTTTTAACAGCCGTAGCATGAAAACCGCTTGGCAGAGTTGGACCAAATAAGAAAAAATTTGGGTACAAATAATTGACTTAATTTCCTTAACTGGTTTGGGGTAAATATATCCAGTAGTTGAGAACACAGTACGCCCAGCGCCTTAAAACCTTTCTATCGGTATCAGTGCTTTCCAGCAGAGAGGCTGAGAGATGCTAATAAAGTTTGACTTGCTGGATGGATTTGGATGACATCTTGTAAACAACAAGATTGTCTAGGCCCCCCCGTGAACTGGAAATTCTGGGCACAATTCATAAAAAAATAAAAAAGTTGTTAAGAAAAGATTAAAAGATTCAAACACATTTTTCCGCCTACTCCCATCCTTTTTCCCATTGAGAAAAAGTGAAGTTTTTGAACAGCTGTAGTGCGAACACTGCTTGGCAGATTTGGCCCAAATAACAAACAATTTGGGCACAAAGCACTGACCTCATTTCTTTGACTGGTTTGGGGTAACTCCATCCAGTATTTTCTCAAATATTAGACAGAGAACAGTGTGTCCCCTGCTCCTTAAAACCTTTATATCGTTCATGGTGCTTCGCAGCAGAGAGGCTGAGAGAGGCTGATAAAATGTCTGGGTAAGGTCTGAGGTTATTACATCTACTAGTTAAAATATTTGATGCAGAAGGGGGTTCCCATCCTCTCAAAATTATAGCTATATGTGTGTCCCACAATGCATCAGTGAGGCTTTTCAGAAATGGAAATTCTGCCATTTTCTTTTGCTCGATGTGTGAGATAACTGTGGTTATTGATTTTTGTATTGTAATACTGGTTGTTTAAAACAACCTTACATAAGTCACACTTATCATAATTAATAAAGAACAAAACATCAAAACACACAATTTAGTAAAACATATAACATTCCATTACACTTCAAAGCTCGGCATTTATCATCATTATTCACTAATACATTCACATTTATCACCCATGCGTCACTGAGAAAACACAAATCAACCAAATCAAAATACAGTTCATAACAAGTCCTACTCTTCTTAGTACAAACAGCAAGACAAACTTTCTTCCGAGTTCATGTTCTGTCCACAATGCACTTAAAACCTCATAATTCATGATTCAACATTTGACAAAGCCATTAAAACCATTAAAAAAACTTCAGTGGCATCAATTTCATTAATAGTACTTTGCCTGTAAACAAACAATTCAAATTTTACAGTAAACCTTACCCATTTAGATTAAAATAAAAAATAAAAATTAAAAGGTTAAAGGGCAAATGCTGAACTAAAGTGAAATCTCATATAATATTTAACATCAAAGTCTTTTAAGTAGAAAAGTTAAAGTGCAATGCTTGACTAATGTGCAACCACAGTCTGACAGATCTTCCGTCGCACTATCATTCACCAATGCAGTTCAATAAGCCCAGCTGCCTTTAGCTATTTAATGACACTATAAGTCAGCCCTGTCTCCTCCCCGCTGGTGACTCTATTATAAAATTCTAACACAATAAAATAGTCATATGCATGCACATACTTTAACCACAGGCCTTTTCTTATTGGCTGTTGGGCCTCACATTCAATAACTACATGAAATCTTGTTTGGAGGCCTCCCACCCCCTTACAGCAACCACAATCCCAAATGGTGGCATTATTAGGGAAACACTTTTGCAATACCTCACCTGTATGTAATATATTTAACCGAAATCTCAGAAACCGAGTTCTACAATAGGAGTTAGGGAACCTTTTCAAATGCAGCACTAGTGTTCCTATTCTCCAATCAACTACTCACCGATTTTTGGATAGTTTATGGGCCTTCATATCATCAATTGTGCAGATCCATTTGTAGTCCAACAATTGTGTTGGATCGCAAATAAGGTCTGCTGTCTGGAGATTGCATTCGGTTGGTATTTTCACCACTTCCTCCTCAACATGTACTAATGGCATTGACCTGCCAGTCATTATCGCCTCGGCCAGGTCCACATACAATGAACCAACCACTGGGTCTAATACATTTCCGTATACAGTCAAAACTGTCCAATATAGATGACACTTGAGTCATGTAAGGCCTAGTCCAAAGTGCAATGTGTCAATAGGAACAGAGCTGGGGAGCCCTAAGGCCTTGCGCCAGAGTGTGGCTTCCAGTAAAGCCCAATTAATAGATCTTGTAGCCCGGGCCGTCTCCATGCCATATAATAGTGCTGCCTTAATTGTAGAAATGAATCAATGGTATTAAAGAAAATGTGCAGTATTTATAGAAAATCTTTTTCATCTGCGACACAAGCTGATCTACTTTCTCCACAGACTAAGCAATCATAATTTTTTGAGATGGGATAGAATTGAGAAACAAACCCAAGGACACCACAAAAGGTTCAGGGACCAACACATGGTTACCCACCTTCCATTTAAACCCAATTCTTTTTCCACCATTACCCACAAAGCGGATGAAAGGAGTCTTTTTTATCATTTTTAAGAGTTATTTTTGGTTGAGAAGCACTGAATTGATACCAGTTGCCTCTGCAATCCTATCTGGGTTTTAGTCCATCAAGATTACATCACCCGCATATGTGAGATAGGGTATTGCAAGGCTAGGAATGTTTGGTGGGGCCAAACTTGACTTCCCCAAATGCTCCCCCAGGTTCGCCAGGCATAAATTGACCTGGCACAGGGCCAGGACACATCCCTGTCTTAATCTTATCATAGTGGGAATAACCCTGGTCAAAGTTCCGTGCCTGCTCAATCTCACCTGCAATGCACTATTCTCGTACAACAGAGTCAATATAGAGAGCAAAGAGGTTGGCATGTTCCAATCTTGCAATTTCTCCTATAGAGTGCGATTTTTCTAAACAAATTTTAATTGTGATTCTGGTTGCACTAAGTCAACCTTACACATATTAAAAAGAAATAGACCAATACAAATTCATTCAACAATAAAATCAAGTAATTACATAAAATCATCACATAAAAAACATCACACTTAAATAGAAAATAATTAAAACATGGCACTTCAGACATAACTCATCAAAAGATGACCATCACAGCTTTATCAGTCCTGCTCTGTTCAAAATTGTAATAACTGCTATTGTCGCTTTTGTTTCATCCCCACTGGAGGGTTCCATGTAATATGTCCCCTCAAAAATATCGCCATGCAAAAATGTTGGGGAAAAATGGCTGTTTTTTGTGGGGACATTATTGCATGGAACATGCGGGGGACACCCCTGCAACCCCTCAAACCCTTTTTTTTTTCTTTTCTTTTTTTTTTTGCTGCCCCTGTCCCTATATATATGGTCACCCATATAATATCGCCACAACCTTTTCCCGGCGATATTATATACGGCAACCATATATATGGGGATATTATTACCTGATACCCACTGGAGACCCGAATAAAGAAGTGAACCGCATCAAGCACTTCATAATTGTTTGGCAGGTTTCCCAGGGCTAAAGTTCTAAAAGTTAACAGTGCAGGCCAGTACATAACTGCATGTCCTCTGTTCTGTGTCACCCTCAAGTTCCCACATGCGTCACTACTTGTCCTGACCTCCCTATTTCTGGATCTTGTTTGTCTAATTTCCCCAGTTGGAAGCAAGTTCAGCCTATATCTCAAAAACTGTAAAGCCCAATAAGAATTTGTGAATCTATCCAAATATTTTGGAATACTCCCCAATTTCTTATCCAGGAATGATGAGCTATAATACAATTTTGACTGCCGAGTGTAAGTAATTGTTGTTATCGAGTCTTCTCTTAACAACACCTTTTTGACCACATTTTGATAGTTCTTAAGGTCTTCCACCGAAACATCCAACCTTGCTAAAATACAATCATCTCTCTCCCTAAAGTTTACCACTGCCATGTGCGTGGACTGCAGGACACCTGCTAAGTCCTCATACAATGAACCCTTCAGAGACATTAGAATCTTTCTGTATGATAGTATCCTCCAATGTAATATTACATTAAGTGTTGTTACTCCCAAGGCAAATCGCAAATCGTCATTGGCATACAGTATGGCAAACCAAGCGCCCTCTTCCAAATTCTAGACTCAATCCTTTCGTAATTTTATAGAGCTCAGATAAGAACTGATCTCTGTTCCGTATAAGATGCCCGGCACCACCTTCATCTTATAATATGACAATAATGGATGAATAGAAAACCTACAATACTTGGCTCTGATCTTTCTCATCTGGGCTCCAGCCTGTGAGGCCTTTAAAAGTTATCGACTGCATCCAACGTAAACCGCAAATAGGTAATTGATGCTGTCGATATTATTACCTGATCATCAATACACCAAGTAAAATCCCTCTTTTCTTTTTTTAATGAAAATCTTAATATACTTGTCTTTTTCCCATTAATAGATAACTCATTGGCCACAGCATATTCCTTAATGGCATCCAGTAATCTTTGGAGGCTCAGCTGTGTCCTATCTATCAAGATAACGTCATCAGCATATATCAAGAACGGAATTGTCAAAGTGAATATTCTGGGGGGGCAAACAGTGCCTTCTTGAAGGCGTCTCCCAGAACAGTCAAGTATAGGTCGAACAAGCAAGGAGCTAATGCACAGCCCTGACAGAGACCCTTCAGTGCACTGAAGGCCCCCGTCAGGTCACCCCCACACATTCAACCTTACTCGCAAAAGGATGTGTTCAGGAATATGTATCAAAATTGACAGCTATGGGCCCGGGATCTGCCAGACTCTCAACTTAAGCCAAAGCAGGTTATGGTTCAGACAGTCAAAAGCCTGCGAGAAATCTAATAATGGAGAATAATGGAAGTTTTCCAGCCCTAAGGATTCCTATTTCAGACAACCAACTACCGAACCATTCAACGTTGTACTCATCCCTCTGCGAAAGCCAGTCTGAAATCTACCCAAAGGGCCCATTTTCCTAATTCACCCTTCAAGATCCTGCAAGACTAAGCCTGCAAAAATCTTTCTCTCGCTATAGAGCAGTGAGATAGGGTGGTAATTCTCAGGACCAGCTCTATCTGCCCTCTTATATATGGGAACTATTATGGCTGTGTGCCAAGAAGTCGACACAACACCCCCTCGCATGATCGAGCCAAACAGTGTGAACATCACCCTTGACCACAATCCTAGGTCAGATGTGATCAGGGTATTCAATATACCATTAGGACCAGCTGCCCTAGAGTTTAAGGCCTTATCAATCAAATTCTCAATACAATCCTTTGACATGTTCAAATCCCAAGCTGACTTAACTGATGGACACAAGAACAGTTGTTCAGAAGCCCTGTAGACATTTTGTGATTTATCCACCGCCGCCCCCCTCTGAAATTGGGTTGCTCTGCGGGAAACCTTGTGTCTTTTGCATGGAATTGACCATATCCCAAATATTCCTTGTATCCTTTTTAACCAAAGTCTCAAGCATTGTTGCCCCATCATTTTGCATCAAAATAAATGTGTAGCTCTTCAACCAGTTCTTACATTTTTGCTTCAAATGTTCAAGAGCAACTAAATATAATTCTGGGGTCAAACAATTACCTCTCCGGGATCAGATCTCTTTTCTGATCCCTCTCTTTTTCTCTTGGACCACTGCATCATATATATGTGATCTCTTGCTACCCCCATTAAAATTATCTTGTGATGCTATTTTGAAGCCATCCAGGAAGGCTTCAAAACGGTTGGGGGTGATCCAGACTTAATTTACTTATCCGAGGATCTCATAAGAAAGTTCTGAACTTGAGTATTAAATTCCTCTGGTCTCCCCACGTATCCTAAGACTCTATTTCCTGACGAGTTAACTATCAACCCACTTACCCCATGCCCTCCTGGAGTATCAATGAGGACCTTAATTTTCAGACTTAGCTGAGCATGGTCACTTATTTTAGAGTCCTCCTCGCTCAGATCCTCACATAATTCGAAGAGGGCAGTAATGGCCGCAACATAATCCAGGTGGGCAGTCTCCCCACCTAGACACCAAGGGGGTCATTACAAGGTTTGCGGTAAGGGGTTAACAGCGCCGGTAATGGTGCCAGAGCCGTCAACCCCTTACCGCCCCATTACGAGTCTGCTCGCGGGCTGATCAGAGGGAACTAGAGCCAAAACCCATCTTGTCAATCTGACTGAGCACCTTTAGAGTGTTCGAGAGGATAGGTATTGCATATAGTTAAATTAAATCCCCATATTCGCAGAGCTTCTGTACCAGAGCATAACTAAGCGGCAATAGCAGGGGAGCTAAGTTTAATAAGCGCCAAATAAGCTGCACTATCCCACTTGATGGAGCTCCACCTGTAAAAAGTCTCTTCTAGTAATAACTGATAGCCAGGGGATTTTCTTCAAAAGAGCCAAGATGTAAGTATGGTTAAGGAAAGGACTGTCCCCCTTTTTGAGTATCTCTTACACTTTCACCAGATTGACCAACCCTGTAGATACAGTCGGATATAAAGATGGCTTAACAGAAATTTCTGATCTTGTATGAGGACCCCAGTATCACCTGTGCCCAAGGTTCGGCCTCCACCTTTAGTGTTTTCACCAATCTTTAGGTTTGTGCATGTTTTTATGTTATTATTAGCCCGGCATGATGTCACTTCTTGGCCTTATGCATTTTTCTATACTCTTGGTGGGACTTGATCTGGTTCGCTGAGAGTGTTTATCCAGTTGTCTAATGGACCCCTTAGTTCAACTTGTCTCAGGATGCCATTTCCCAGATCACTAGTTACCACAGATCATGCTGACAGAGGGGCCAGAGCAGTAGACCCAAGGTGACCCTCTTTCAATACTGCCAAGCTCCTATTGGATAGCTCCACTCGGGTATCACAGCACACTGGTTTCCTTGACTGTTTGTTTCTTCTTCGCTTTTTGGCTAAGTCCTGGTCTCTTAACATGGAGATCTCATTACACAACACTTCGATGGCTTCTTCCTCCGTGCCTGCATGGATAGTTAGTAAGTCGCTCATTTGAATATGGGCTGCTTCAACACATGTATGGGCAGCCACAAGATCGACATCGTCTCTCTCACTGGATGGTCCATTTACAAGGCACCCTATCTGAGCCCCCTCCACTGCCAAAATCTGAGCTGATCCTGCTCCCTCAAATAGAGGATCCTTTGTGTGGGCAAAGGGTTCTCCACCATTGTCTAAGATTAGGTCCACAACCCTTGCAACCACAGTCTTTAGCTCCTGCTGTTCTTCAGCGAGTCTGGAGCACAGAGACAGGAGGGCCTCAATTTTTGCTAGGATCATATTGATAGAGGAGTGAGGGACCTTGATTTCTGAAATGGGATGATCTGGAGTAGAAATTGCTCTTTCCATAGTATATGAAATTTCTTTATCAGAGGATTCCGAGCTAGAGACCAAAGCCTTCAGGTCCGGAGTGACAGCTAAATTGGTCCCAAAAGACTCATCGTGGTTTAGCCCCAGGGTGTCATCCTGGCAAAAAGAGCTGTGCCCAAGGGACTTCTGTTTGAAGTTCATGACCAATTTTAGCAAGGACCCATCATTATCAATCAAGAATCAATGTGGCATGTCAATGGGGTCTGGAATTCTGGATGATTCAACAGTTTGTCGCAGAGACAATACCTGTGTTTCGTTCAAAGGTCTGGGAGCGGGAGGCAAAAGAAACCCCGTGATTTTAGGCTGACTGGCAAGGCATTACTCCGTTTTCCCTCTCTTAGGGAGGGGAGTGTCTTTTACCTGCTTCCGGTATCTATTGGCACTCCTAGTCCGCTTTGTCTGTTTTGTTGCACCACTGCGGAGACCGTAACAATGCTGTCTCATGGTTAGAGTAGACAAGTAGAGAGTCACTGAAGGGGGGATCTCACTCCACAGGCCCTCCGCTCAGCCAGCCTTAGAAAGCTGACTCGGCTTAGCAGCCGAAGAGCCCCGCTCACAACCCCGTCTTCCTTCCAGCCAGAAAGTCACATCACACATGTACAAATGTTCATTGGCAGAACACGAAAAGAAAAATCAGCGGTCTCACCCATGCTCTAAAGGACAAATGCAGCAGGAACAACGTTTACCAATGTCCACAAGGCCACCAGATTTGCCAGAGACTGTCACGACTGCTCCCAATTCTACTATGCAAAGCATTGACACAGAGGTTTTGAAGGTTTGCTCTGCCTGCTGCAATAGGATAGATACTGCAAAGAGACAGCCGAGACTGCTCCCAACTCGGTAGACATATGATTCCTATACTTCTTTTTCCTTGACCTCTCTATCGGTGCTCACTCACACCAGACAGCTCCTTCGCTTCAGTAAAAATGCAAAATCGGCAAAATAAATATCACCCAAAGTTTGATCAATATTTTCAGATGCTAGAAGAAGACATTCTTCAAGAAGTTATAAGGGCAAAATAAGTTGCAAAGGATTCTCCTGAGGGGAGTCAAAATAGTCGAAATGCTCTTGTCGATTTCCTAGCTCAAACTGATGTTGATCTTACCCTTAGTTTGTTGTCTACACTTGCAAGAAATCTTGGTCCGCAAAATAAACAGATCTGGGTGTTTTGAATGTCATCTCCAACATACCGCTCCATGGCACTGGCGATGAGAGGCGTCTGACTGCCCACAGAAAGTGTGGACATTCTCAGTGAGGTCTGATCGTTACGCTCCCATTTACAAGTGCCACAAACTCGGATTTCCTCAAAGCTGCCCTGCTGCAAGGGCCCTGAAAAGCATCCTGCAGTTATAGCCTGTACCTGATTCTATTTTTAACCACTTAACTGCTCAGAAAATTGTATCAAATGGAAATTCCTATGCACCTAGGATGAGCATACTCATCCTTAGCACTTAATTGGTTAAACAAAAAAGAGAGTGATTTACTTAATCGAAAGCCTGCGAGTAGTCTATCATTGCAACAAAAATGGTAGATGTGTCCTTTCCCCACAAATATTCTTGAATGCATCTAATGATAAAACCATAAAGGGAGGTTGAAAGCACCCTATGGAAATCAGTTTGGAATTTCTGCAAACAACCGCTTGCTACTTCCCAGGCTTCCAGCTCACCCCAAATAATCGAGCTTATAGCTCTATGTGGTTCCCACAATGCATCAGCAAGTCTTTCAGAAATGAAAAAGCAGCCATTTTCTTTGTTGCTCCATGTGTGAGATAACTGTGGTTATAATGGTTATTACTGGGGTCAGTCAAAAAAGAATAGTGGAAAAAATGACATTTGGATGTGTGAAGGCATCACAAAGTATGACACAATCAACAGATTCACTTTTGTAAAATAAAATGGTTTATTTCTTAAATGTCAGGATGGAGAAAGGCCTAACTTGCCCTATGCTAAGGTGGGATTTCCATACCTCAACAAACTAAGGATAGTCTTTGTCATTAAGTTCAACTCAAAAGTCTGTCTGTGTCCAAAACCTATGCCAGCAACCAAAGAAACAGTGTTAAAAAATAAAGTGCAGAGAATCTTCAGCTTCCCCTTCCGCAAGTTGATAAGTTCCACAAAGATGCCTCTGGGTTCCCTTTCCCAAGTTCAACACAGTTCACAAAGTCTTGCGGTTTCCCTCCACAAGAAAACAGCTTTTCTAGCTTTTCTAGCTTCAAAATCACAGTCAGTTCAACTCTCTCAGCTTTCAATAATGATTCCAAATTAACTTTGTAACCTTTTAGGTCCTTCAACAATTCACATAGCTTGCTCCTTTCTTTAATTGCTTTATTACTTGTTGGGCAAAACTGCTGCAGTATCTTGACTTTCCTTGGTTCTCTCCAAGTAAGGAGTTACTCAGTCTAGGCGCAGTTGTCGGACCACATAGTCCACCGATTACTGGTCACATAAGCGATAACCCTTGACACTCTGTTATGCTCTGAGCTTTCCTTAGTTCTTTTCACAAAGGGGCTCACTCGGTCTAGGCACAGTTGTCGGACCGCACGGTCCATCCACTACAGGTCACGCAACCAATGGCCCTGGGCACTTGCTTGCCCACTTGTGTTCTCTCCCTTATGAACCTGTACTATTTGTCGCCAATCAATTCAGCTTTTTTCTTACATTTATTTCAGCTTCACCTTGCCCAACTTGTATTTTATACAATCCTTATGGCCAACATAGGTTTTCTTTTCTTTAAACCAGTTTGTTTAATTCACAGTCAATTCTGTTTCTTCTTGGTAGTGTCTTAACTAGGCCTTGACCGTGACTTTCACACAACTTACTTCATAGTGTTTATTTCTTGTCTTCACCTTGCTTTTGCTTTCCCCTTGATTCATAAGCTCTCCTTACTGGCTTTTACTCTGTTAATAATTTCACATTGCCCATCAATGTTTATTACTTGTTTTAACTTTATTCATAAATGCACATCACTTTCTTTTCACTCGTGCAGTATTTTCATATACTCTGCATATCTTTTCCTTAGTTCTGTATTGAATAATTCATAAAGTACTTTGCAGCTTGTTTGGTATTCAATAGTCTTCCATTCCGTCTTCAGACCCATTCATTACAGGTTTTCATTCTTCCTCTGCCCAAATCCAGCCCCTGCAGTGGCCTGGCATGAGTGCTCCCTCTCTGTCACTCACCGGTGTATGTCTTCGGCCGGGTGCTTTTGGTTTCTTTCCCGGCTTTCTCTCGCTCTCCTTTCACTTGTTGGGAGCTCCGGTGAGGTGAGCTTGCCTCTTTCGATCCTTGCTGCTGCGGTCTCCGGCTATTGTTGTCTTCTGTGACCCATAGCTCCAGCTGTGGACACAAGGCACAGGGATCTGCAGGGCTCTTGGCACTCTCTCTGCCCGTTCGGGCCTCAGAGTTTTTATCGCTCCCCTGCAGCACTCAACGGTCTTTTTTCCTGGCCCCTCTCCAGCCTGATCTGTGTCATGTTGCTGTGTCCTTCTCCCCAGGCAGGTTCTCCTTTTTCTCTCACCTGTCTCTCCTTATATGCACCTGTAGCCTCTCAAAAGGCTGCAGGTGTAAATCCTTTGCCTGCTCATAATTGACCTTATTAGTGGGACATGCCTCTTCCTCGTCTCAGTTCCAAAGTGGTGTGCACAAATGGAAGTGTGCATTACTCCCAGTTGCCTATTCCTCGTCCCAGTCTTAAAGGAATATGAATGTGCAACAGTTTGTGTGGGAGAAAGTGGGGAAGACTGATAATAACTTACAAAGGCAAGGGGAGGGTAGGGTGAATTCTGACAATTTCTTGTATTAACAAGAGGAGGTGGAAGTGGGTCTAACTTGCCCATAGAAGGAGGCGTTCTCCTTGTTGTTATCTTCTTTGTCCCTCTATACTGATGGTCTATCAAAGGGTCATTTTGAAAGGAAGAAAAGGATTTGACAGAACCCTATAAAGGTTTCTGAGACTGAAAGTTAATTGTGAAATAAGAATGGGGAATACTGCATCTCATCTAAGGATATCCTCCTTCCATTCCCCAAATATCCTCCACCTAGGTGATCCTCCCTCGCATGTCCACCCTCGGGCCGTTATCTAAAAGCAATGGCCTGCCCCAGGCCACCTGAGCAGAGGATAGCGGGCAGAAGGAATTGGAGGCCCTCAGGTTTCTTACAGAGGAGGAACAATTCTGAAATGGCATAAGGTGGTGAGGGGGAAAGAGGACACCATGTGAAATTGGGGCATTGAGGGGGCTAGGGACCAAGTTCAGTGCTCAAACGTGTTTTGCATAACCGGGTTATCCGGTGGGTTAATCACAGTTATGATAGAAAAATAGATTGTGAATGAAAGTGTGTCAGACAAAAGGACCAGTGTTGGGGGGAATGGGGAAAGGCTAGGGAGGGAAAGTGGACCTAAAGGGAGCGGGGGGAGCATGCCAAGACAAGGGGAACACTTGCTGAGGGCCTGAGAGGGCAGGGAAAAGTTTGGTATTTTGCACAATTTTTATTGATAACTGCGCTTATTTGCGGGTGCCTGCAGATAGCCATGGTCATTTGTAGAACATTACCACTATAACCGCGGTTATGAGGAAAACGTTTTTTGTAAAGAAGAGAGAGTTAAAACAAATTGAACAATACAAACAAAATGGAACTTTACATCTGCAGTGAGGTGGGGGGGCATAGCTAGTGGCCCGGTAGTGTTTTAAAATATACAGTCGGCACGGCCAGAGGTTGTGCTCTCTCTCCAGGTTATTTGGTCCTGGATAGTGGCCCGAACGACATGTGTAGTGGTCATGGACAAAGGCCTTGCCCATCTACTGGATCCAGAAGAAACATAGTGGAGGAACATGTTCCCTTAATATGTTTCTTCTAGACCCAGTAGGTGGCCCTGGAGTTTGGCCTAGCCCTCTATACATGTTTTTGGGCCCTGGCCAGTGAACACAGCCTTTGGCCCTATCCACTGTTTATTTTAAAACACTACTGGGCCACTAGCCATATCCATGATTTCCCACAGCTGCTAAATTTCAAGGGTTTTGTTTCATTAACTCTGCTCAACTTTACTGCACCTTAACTAATGTTTTTCAGTGAATACATATATATTCAGTAACAAAACTTTGTTAGGGACGTTACATAAGTTGCACTAATCAAAACCTATGAAATTCAGTGAAACAACGTTGGTAAAGGGATGTTATGGTTTTAAGTAAAACTGAAAAATCGTTGAAATTCACCAGTTATGGTAAGCTAAGCAACCATAACTCGTGCCACCACCGTGCACTGCTAAGACGAACACCCAGGACATCAAAGATGACATCAAAAATGTCATGATGACATTACTGAAGACACTGTTCAAAAATATAAACACAAACACATTTGCAAAACCATGCTTTAGGATCCTTGCCAATGCTCCTTGCACAGGTTTGCTGCAAACATGTCTATGTTTTAATTTTTCAAAAATTGTCAAAATGTACATACAAAAAATTGTTATATAACGCAGCCATATCTTGACAAAATTCAGTCAGACTTTGCACGAACATTCAGGTTTGGGGCTATAATCTTTCTGCTACCTTTTCTGCAGATTCGTCAAACGTCAACAAAGTTATAAGCCATCTAAAAATGTTGAAACCCGCCTCTAATTTTGCCCCCTCTTGACAAAATCCCACCAAATTGTGCACATCTGGGTCTAAAATCTTGTGCAAACTTTTGTGCAGATTCGTCCAACACCAACAAATGTATAAGCCTTTCGAATATTGTCAAACCCCCCGCCCCTCTAGTTTAAGCCCTCTTGGCAAACCGGCACCAAAGTTTGCAGAACCATTCAGGGTCGGGTCCAAAATGATATTGTGCAACTTCATGCGGTTTCATTGAGTGGCGCCAAAGTTAGAAGCTGCCCAAAAATGTGCCCACCCTATTCTGCAGAAATATGAATAGATGTGCCCGGACATCTGAGATGTTCGTGGACATAGGAGAAGAAAAATGCCTGATTTTTAGCTTTTTATGGCCATATCCCATCCCATCCTCATCACCCCTCATATCTCCAGATGCGGACTACGGGTGGTTTTCGCGGATCCAACATGGCGTCCGTTTCAAAGTTTTGACGCACATCACGTTTTTCACCATCCAATCAGCGGGCATGTGTGATGTCCTCGGACACCGCATCGCCCTCTGATTGGTCCAAGAGTGTCTCCGTGGAGTGAATAGGGAAGTGAGTCCATGGACCAGACTCAGATGTCACACATTTTTTTAGACCTACTTTTTGGGCATTTAAAAAGAAATGGCTCTACAGATTTACACCAAATTTACAAAAGCACACCTTTGGGACCAAGCACTGCTCAGGGCGCAAATTTGGTGAACATCTGTCCAGTTGTTTGGGCTATAGGTGGAAGCAACCTTTTGTTTCCATTGCATCTATGAGGATGCCCACAAAATTTGGAACCCCCTGTAACTTTGCCCTCCTGAATGAAACCGCACCAAACTTCAGAGAATCAATCCAAGGGGCCATATACTTTTTTTTCAAAGTTTGGTGAAGATTTGTATGTGGGGCAAAGGTTTAAGGTGCCCAAAAAGTGCTCTTCCAATGGGTTGAGCAACTTAAACATAACTACGCCCTGTAATTATGTTTAAATTGCTCAACCCATTGGAAGAGCACTTTTGGGGCGGCTTATAACTTCGCCCTACTCAATGAATCCTCACAAAACCTTGCAAAAAAAGTATATGGCCTATTTTGATTCTGCAAAGTTTGGTGAGGTTTCGTGCAGGGGAGGCGAAGTTTAAAGGGGGCCCCAAAATCTGGGTGTTTTCCCATAGATGCAATGCAAACAAAAATTTGCTGAGGCCTACAGCCCAAATCACTTGACGGATTTCAACCAAATGTGCACTAGGAGCGACCACTTGGTCCTGAAATCATGCTTTTGTAAATTTTGTGTAAATCAGTTTAGTAGTTATTTTTAAAATGGCCAAAAATTTGGTAAAATAAAATTAGAGCTAGATGAGTTCGGTCCGCAGACTCACTTCCCTGTTTGGTCCACGAACAGGCCTCCGATGGGTCCAGAGGGCAGAGTGATGTCTGTGGACATCTTACGCACCCGCTGATTGGATGGTGAAAAGCGTGAAGTGCAGCATATTTTTGGGAAACGCCCGCCATGTTGGATTTGCGGACCATGCCCGCGGCCCACACACAACGAGGTAAAAACATATTAAAAAACACAACATTCCACTTGTCAAACTAATGGAACAATCTCTGGGGCGGTGAGGGGTGATGAGGATGGAATGGGATATGGCCATAAAAATCAAAAAAACTGGTGTTTTTCATCCCCAAAGTCCGCAAACAGTCCGGATGTTCGGGCACAGATCTGTGATGTTCGCAAACATCTCAGATGTTCTGGGGCATCCGTACCTATTTTTGAATTACATGGTTGGTGAAAATCAGTTTTTGGATGGCTTATAACTTTGGCACCACTCAGTGAAACCTCATGAAATGTTATAATATCATTCTAGACCTCACTCTGAATGATTCTGCAAAGTTTGGTGCTGTTTTGCCAAGAGGGTGCAAAAGTAAAAGGAGGGACCAAAAATGTTTGAAAGGCTTAAAATGTTGGTGCCATTTGACGAATCTGCACAAACATTTGCAAACAGATTTTAGATCCATAATTGAATGGATTTGCAAAGTTTGGTAGGGTTTTGTTACCATTTGACGAATGTGCACTCATGTTTGCAGAAAGATTATAGACCAAATTTTGAATGCATGTGCAAAGTCTAAATAGATTCTGTCAAGTGGGGGCTAAATTAGATGACTATTATATGTATGTACATTTTGACACTTTTCAAAAAATAAAACATGGACGGATTTGCAGCAAACTCGTGCAAGGAGCATTGGCAAGGACCTGAAAGCATGGTTTTGCAAAAGTGTCAGTGTTTTTTTTTTAAAGTGTCATGCAAAAAAAATAGTGATATACCTTTGGTGACACTGAGGTATAGCCTGTGGCAATGGGCAGTGGCCAGATTGTCCGGGTCATAGCCAAAGGACATAACCCAGAAAGTCTGGGACGTGCAATGGGGTTAAAGTGGGTATAGTCACCAGGGACCGGCTAAGTGGTAACGTTTTTTGAAATCGGTATAGGTTTGAATGGACAAATACATTTTGCCCGTGGTTACAGCTTGAAGTGCTGGACAGGATTTCAGCAAACATTCGCGAGGAGCATCAGCAAAGACCTCAAAGCATGGTTTTGCAAATGTGTCCTGTGTTTTATTTTTTCTAAAGGGTCAAAATATAAGTACAAAAAATTGTGATATAACTTTGGTTCATGTTCAATGGGACTGGCCCTGAGCAAGGACAAATGTGTACTCTGATTTGCTTATTGGGGCATGTGGCATGGCCGAAGCACTAGGTTTGAATGGGAAAGAAATGTCTGCTTGCAGCTGCAACCTGAATTGCTGGACAGGATTGCAGAAAACTTGCACGAGGAGCTTCTGCAAGAATCCGAAAGCATGGTTTTGCACATCTGTCCATTGTCTTACATTTTTGAAAGTGTCAAAAAGTATGCACAAAAAATAGTGATATAACTTTGCTGCCTGGGCAGTGAGCCTGGCCCTCAGCAAGGACACATGTTTACTTTGATTTTCCTGCTGGAGAATTCGAATGGCGGAAGCCCATTCCCCATGGATTGTGGAAACTGCCCATGGCTGCAAGCCATGAGCACTGGCCATTGGTCACATTATGAGAATATAGTGAACACTGAACTAAGATGCAGGGAATGTACGGCGGATAACGGGGCTGGTTTGGTGGGGCTGGGGTCATGGTTGAGCCTCATGCCCAAGACAATTCAACCATGACTTGCATTCCCAGCATGCACTGTTGATAACGACACACATCAGTATGCATTGCAAAAAATATGTTTGTTAAAGGAGGTTTACAGTTCTTTCATATATGTTAAAAGAAGAATTAATAAGAACTTATATTCAGTGATGTAACTTCATGAAACATTTTCACTCATCAAACCCTTTGTAATTCAGTGAAAAAACATTGCTAAAGGGACGTTATGGTTAAGTTGCACTAACAAAAACCCATGACATTCAATGAAAAAAGTTTGTCAAAGAGATGTTATGGTTACAAGTAAAACCGAAAAACCCTTGAAATTCGCCATTTATAGTAAGACATCACAAATGTCATTGATGTCTCTATCATTGAACAAAACCATGTGGGGTAGACATGTAAGAGAACAAAAAGAAGTGGCTCAGATGTGTGATGTCATCTGTGATGTCAGCAATGACATTTGTGATGTCATCTTTGATGTTCTGGGTGTTAGTCTTAGCAGTGCACAGAGTTAGTGCAAGTGATTGTTGCTTGTCTCGAGAGGATAGCTCAGGAGGAACGCACTCGCCTTGGAAGCAAGATGCCGTGGGGCAATACAGGCTTGATCCCCAGATCACTGATCAGGCTCTGGCCTGGCCGACCTCTTTCCTATCAGATCAACCCTCCCAGGTACAACTTGGGTCCTTCCTATCATCTATCTTCCTCTCTACCTGTGGTGTTCCCCAGGGGTCTAACCTCTCGCCCTGGCTTTTCAACCAATACCTGGCAACTCTAGCCCACTGCATTGCCATTTTCTGCTCAAATTTCCAGTGCTACACTGACGACAATCAACTCATTTTCATGCTGCGCTCTGCCACCTCCTCTCCCTCTCTCATCTCTGATTGCCTAACTGCCATTCAAGATTGGTGTGCCGCCAATGATCTTTGTCTGAATGCCATCAAGACGGAGATCCTCCTCATCGGCACACCTTCACAATCCTTTCCCCTCACTCTCTGGCTGACTTCCCTTGGCCCTCCTCCTACCCCCACCTGCGAGGCTAAGAACCTCGGGGTCATCTTTGACTCCACCATTTCCTTCTCCGCCCACATCTCTGAGGTCTCTAAAAAGTAAAATTTCCTACTGCACCTCATCAGAGGTACTCTGCCTTTCCTCTCCTTCCCCCAGAAGCTCATGGTAACCCAAGCTGTGGTTCTCTCTAGGTTGGACTATTGTAACAGCCTCTTTCTAAATCTACCTGCCTCTACTCTCGGCCCTCTGCAACTAATCCAGAACAGGACTGCGAGACTTGTCCTTGGCCTCAAGCCCTGGGATCGTATCTCTCCAGCTCTGTAATTTCCCCATTGGCTCCCACTGGATGCAAGGATTACATTCAAAACCCTCTGCATTGTCCACAAGGCTTTCTGGGGCCTGGGTCCAAAATACCTTCAGCTATCCCTCCGCAAATACCTCGCCTCTCAAGCTCTTCGCTCCTCTACCTCTAACTCCCTCAGGGTCAGTAATATTTCAAAGAAACTAGCTGAGGGTAGATCTCTGTCTTTGGTTGGGGCCTCCCTCTGGAACAGACTCCCGGCCAAACTTGAGGAGAACCATCTCCGGTTCCGAAAGCACCTCAAGACCTTCCTCTTTTTTTCTGCCTTCGCTCCCCCTCTCCCCTGCTGATCTGTTCTCTCTTGGCACTGTGCAGCTGGCCACCCTCTGTCCTCCGGGCCCAGGTACCTGCTCACCCTGCCACCCTCCCGCACTGCTTTCGAGCCACCCCTTGCACTGGGGTCTGTATCTGTACCCATACAGCCCCCCTCCTTTTTTCTTCTTGCACTTATCAGACCTACCCTGTCTGCTGCCTTACACCTAGCACTTGCAAATTGCTGGCTGCACTACCACTGTTTGTTGCCTTTATTATTTATTTATTGTTATTTACCTGTTTATCCTCTGCTTCGCACGTTCCACTTCTCCCCCTTCCATGCACTTTTCCCCTCCCCCTCTCCCATGCACTTACGCATTCTCAATGTCACTGGGCCTAGTAAGATCGCTGTTTTGTTCTCCCCTGTTCCCCTCCCTTGCCTTGTCGCGCTCTGAAACACTTGTGTACGAGCGCGATAGAAATAAAATATCAATATCAATATTTGCGCTTAGAGACTCTGGTTATTAGGTGCGTTATAAATAACCAATTATATTAGCTTACCATAACTGATGAATTTCAAGGGTTTTTTGGTTTTACTTGTAACCATAACATCTCTTTAACAAACCTTTTGAATAAACGATATAGAATGCAAATAACTAACTAAAAACATAAACTAAACCCTACCCCTCTGGAACGAATACAGAAAAGGAAGAACTGTTATGGAATAGCACCCAGGGTACTTGTATGAGGGTATTTAGGTAAGCAATTACTGCAATGTCATTGTTCAACGAATATGTATTTCAAGAAAAGGATTGAAAATGGGGCTTATAAGTTGTCATGGTCACAGAGGAGGACCAGGCGGACAGAGCCTCTTAACAGTACCATATTCTTGGTCATGGTTTGTTCAAAAGCATTGAACTAGGCTTCACTGCACTTTCCTTGCATTTGAAGTGGGTTTGAGATTCAGCAAGCCATGTTGATCCTGGCCGCAAGTCAGTGTCGAGTTGGCGTTGAGACAGGGTTCTGTGCAGCTCAAATTGGCTTTGGATGCAATTTGGTTTGAAGAGTCCACCAGATTCAGATCAGAGATAGAGTCTGTTTGAGAGGATGTTGCTGCATGGTTGAGTCGACACGTGGTACAATGCATTCCAGAGGTTCAAATCAGTGTTCAAGTCACGTTGAGGTGAGGCCCAGTTGGTTCAATGCCCAGTTGGTTCAATGCGGTGCTCAAAGAAGCAGGAAGTTGTTCAAGTGAACGCAGCGATGAGTGCTGCTGGTGCTTTGTGGCATTTAACTGGTACAAAGATGCAAGCAGCTGTAGGAAGATACAAAGTGTGCCAAAAGTAGCACTGCAGATTATGTGATGGTTCTAAGGCATCAAGCACAGTTGAAGGATTCAAATGCAGCTCGAAGGGAAGAACCAGCATTCCAGGCTGCCTTGGATTTCTTCAGGTTTCTGTGAGTTCCAGTCCAAGTGCTCCAGGACAAGGTATGTCCTTTTGATGAACTCCCAATCCAGGGAGATTGGTGTGCACGTATAGGGGCTTCTTCTCCTCCACTCTCAGGGTCCTGGTTCCTGTGCATCCAGCAATGAGGCCTTGGTCCAGATGTTCACCCAGAATGTGCCCTGGGGGACAGTAAGGGAGAAGAGCATCACTTGTCCTTGAATGTCTCCTGTCTTCACCTCCATTATAGAGAACATTGGAATCGAGTACACTCCTAACAGGGTTCCTTCGATGCATTTGTCTCAGCATTCAAGGATGGAATCAAGGAAGGAGTTGGAGATCTCTTTCTTATAAAGTTAAAATGTTACTGGGCAATTTGTGGGGACAGGAAGTAATAGAGACCCAACAGAAAAAAGATGGTGGGTCCTCTTCTCAGTTCCACCTTTCCCTATCTGGCTATTCGAACTCCACCGCATCCCAAGCATGCAGACTTCAAAGGTCCTTTGGTGTGCAACACCCCGGTGTGAGGCTGGCTTTTGTTACGTGAGTGCCGGTTTGAAGCAGGTTTCCCAGGAGATCTCTTGGGGAGAACTCCTGTGCCCTGGGTGAATGCATTACCCTTCCTCCCGGGGAAGCAAACTAAGGCAGTTTCCTGGCTATTGTCTCACTAGTAACTGTGTAGACAGCCAGGCTAGCCAATAATATGCAATGCTTTGAGGTCACTGAAATGGGTTCACAGGGTCGACACTAGTATGATATCAAATTGTTGCAGCTTTAATTAATTATGTGTTCTTATCAGTTACCATACCACAATTAGGTTTGGATTCTTTTGGAAAATACCTTGCCAAAAGACTGATTAAACAGCAAATATTACATTTGAAATCACAGTTGCACAAGTTAAAATGCCACCTCTGGCTTTAGTAACTTTGGGTCACAGCATCTGTCAGGAACGCAAATGTGACTTTTAAACCAGTATTTGCCACTGAAGAGCATGTGCTGCAGTTTTCAGTAGACTGGTGCAGCAAGGGCACATGCATGCACTATGTTTTTGGCGTGGAGCTTTTTATGGAAGAGTGGTCTGTTTTAGCAGGCCTCCCTTTCAGAAACCAGATAGCCTGCATCATTTCATGAGTTCATATAAATAAAAAATACAAGGCTTTCATAACCTTGCCATAATCCGTAAGATTCTCATTCTACATTCAGTCATAAAATACACATCACCCCATATCCCCATCCTTTCAAGAACGCTAGGTTTTATCTGGTTGTGCTGCTGTAAGCAATAATGTGGGTGGCTCTAACAAATGTACACCTGGCAAAGTGACTCTTGCTCACAGAGGGACAAAGAGAGACATAGACATTGAGCGAGTCAGAGGGAAATCAACTAAGACAGAGAGACAGAGGGAGAGAGTAAGAAAGAGAAACGGAGAAAGATCAGAAAGAGAGAGAGAGATAGAGTTGTTGTGTTAATGTGCTCAGCATAACTAGTTGTTTATTATTTACTGAAAACCATTTGAACAATTAGTATCAGCAACTTCAAATGTAGTCAGGATCATCAGAGTAGAAAAAGAAAAGGTTTCTTTGTAAGGTGAATATGTCGCATCAGTAAACATTTTCACTAGTCAAGTCATAATAATTGGCTAATAAAGAATCTTAAAACCCACAAGTGAAGCTCATTCTAATAGCCAGCACTGTAACCTGAGTCCATATTTTGGCCAATAAGCCTCAGTGAGATTAACTATTTGACAGAGATCACACATTTTGGTTAAATATTGAAGTCAGGATTTGATCTCAGTTTGCAATTTATGAACTTGACAACCTTTCTTAGTTACATAAAAGTAGAAAAAAGTGTAACTGGAATCCTGTCTGAGCTAAATATTTATTCATTTAAATCTTTGTGTGATCTATGCGAGTAATAACACATATGCAACAAATTGCTTACTTAAGTGCACTTTTACTTATACACAATTGCACAATCTGTATTTTTCAACAAAGTAACCACATCCATTTCACATAACCATTAATAGATTGTCTATTTTCATTGCTAACATTAAGGGGGTAGTTCAAAGTATTCGGCGCACAAGTGGCGCACGCGGCTGGTGCACAGAGGGCGCGTGCGGCAGTCTGTGCCAGCCGCGTGCGTCAAAACCCATTTCAGCGCACAGCATACTCATGGATTTATACATCCATAAGCAGCCGTGACGCAAAGTGGCGCAGCGACCTTGCAGCAGCGCCAGTAATGCCCCCAACCCCGCCCCATATGCCAAAAACATTGCACAAATCCCCTGCATGGCGCAAAGGCCAGTGGACCAGCATACAGCCCCCCAACCACGAAAACACGTGGAAAACTCCCCTCACACCACTCAGAATACACGTACCCCGCTCGCGCTATCGAAAATGCGTGTAAAAGTCCACACGCACCCCTCGGAATACACGTACCACACCCGCGCTAGCAAAAATGCATGTAAAAGTCCATGCGCATCCCTCGGAATACACGTACCCCGCTCGCGCTAGCGAAAACTCATGTAAAAGACCACGCACAACCCTTTGGAATACACGTACCACACCCGCGCTAGCGAAAATGCGTGTAAAAGCCCACGCACACCTCTCGGAATACACGTACCCGGCTCGCGCCAGGTAAATTGCGTGGGAAAGGTCCTCCCTGTGGTGTGAGCTGCCTGCGGGGCATGGTCTGGGGTGATGGGCTGCCTGCGGGGTATGGGGAGGGTGGATGGGCTGCTTGCGTGTATTCCAGGGGTGCGTGGGGAGTTTCACATGCGATTTCGCTGGCCCAAGGGGGCTACGTGTATTCCGAGGGGTGCGTGTGGATTTATACACACGATTTTTCTGGCGTGAGCGGGGTACGTGTATTCCGGGGGGTGCACGTGGACTTTTATACAGGATTTGGCAGTGTGTGTCCTCTCGGGTGTGCCCCGCTCCCCATGCCCAGCAGGCAGCCCGTCACCCCAGTCCTGGCCCGAATGCAGCCCATCACCGCTGGGCATGCCCCGCAGGCAGCCCATCACCCCAGACCTTGCCCCGCAGGCAGCCCATCACCCCTGGGCAGGCCCCGCAGGCAGCCCATCAACCCCTGGGCATGCCCCGGAGGCAGGCCACATGGCACCATGCACTCGGGAGCACCGACTCATGTCCCCCTACACCCCCATTGATGGGCACCTGGCAACAGGACCCGACTCATGTCCCCCACATCCCCCATTGACGGGCACCTGCCAGCAGGCCCCGACTCATGTCCCCCCACCACCCCACCCCCCCATTGACGGTCACCTGCCAGCAGGCCCCGATTTATGTCCCCACCCAACACGTCATGACAATCCAGATCCATGGCCCTTATGGTCACCCAAATACCACCCCACGCCACCCCAAGTCTAACACCCAACCAAGCATTCCATCCACTCCAAATTGAAATCCCCATGTCATGATAGATCCCAAATAACCAGTATGCGCATGAGTACAAGTCTGTCAGACCCACACAATGGCGACACATGCATGAGAAAACCCACATTGTGATATGCCCAAAACCAATGAGAGAAGACCACACAATTGAAGTTAAATATAAAAATGGATTATATACAGAAATGGATGAATGAAACGAAATGACACAAGAAATAAATGATAAATAAAAGGATGTCCGAAATGAAGGAAAACATATTAATGGTGAAATCAATAAAATGCAAAAAAAAAGTGCCTCCAAAGTGTCCGGCCATAACACCAAATCCAAAGTCAAAATGAAAACAAAACAATTCCTCCATGGTAAAAATAAGTATGTAAAATCAGGTCCATAACTATTTACAATGTAAAAATCAAGGGTCCATGTGCCCAACAATCCAAAGGAAACCTAAGAAAACACCTACCTAATAAATAACTATTTACAAAAATGCGGGGCATAGTCCATGCGCCCCAAAGGAAAAAATAAATAAAGGAAACCTACAACTACATAACTATTTACAAAGGCGGCGGGCTAGTCCCATGGCTCACTGTTTGTTGTTCCGGGCCAGGGCATCATCAAACTCCACGTCGATGTTCCGAAGGCGGGCCTGTTCCCTGGCCTTGAGGACTCGCAGGGATGCAGCCATGGAATCCCTCAACTCCCTGCGAGTTTCCTTGAGGCCCTCTGCCCGCCTCAAAGCCCGGTGTATGGAGTTCTGCGTCCTGACCATCTTGAGCCGTGCCCTCTATTCCCGCCACCTATTTGCATCTATTTGCCGGCCCAACCGCTGCCACGCAGAAGACACTGGCAGTCTGGGGTCCTCCTGCCCCTCGGCCGATACCTGCCCCCGGTGCTGAAGGCCCCGAGCCATGATGCCTCCCACGCTGAGCCTGCTGCTGCCTCCGACGCAACTGCCTCTGCCACCACGGCCGCATCCGGGCTGATGGAATCCCCCCGGCGCCGTTGTGCACATGCCTTGCCCAATGATGCCGGCACATCCTCCATCCGCTGGGGTCCAGTTGGTGGGGTGGCTACCCCTGCTGGACCTCCGACTCCCGACTGCGGCAGGGATGGGATCTCCACCTGGCTGGCTGCGTTGGTTGGGGCAGATCCACAGGGGGCCCTGGTGGCATCTGGGCTGGAAGACGGCACGGAGAATGATTGGCGTATAGTGTGCACAGAGGAGGAGAGGGGCGCAAGACTGGCCGACACATGGAGGAAATCCCCGAACATGGACCCTCCCAACTGGGCCACATTGGCACACAGCTCTTCGTGATGACGTGCGTGGTCCCCCCAGGAAGCACGCACGTCATCACGAATGTCACGTGTGCGCAGCGCGACACCAATCAGGATGGTCTCCATCCGGTCACGGGTCCCCTCGTCCACAGGTAGAGGAGTGCCAGATGACGTGGACCTCCCCCTACCTGCGGACGGGCCTGGGACGTGGCATCCCTGCTGGTGCATGGTGATGCAGTCACAGTGTCAGGGACAGAGACATGCACAGGCACCTCCACGGCAACCTGTGCTGTCTCCTGCCCCTGGACTGCACCACTTGCACCAGTGGTACCACCCCCACCAGGCCCCATGTGCGCTCTGTAGCGGCCTCCTCCTCCTCTATACACACCACTGACCTGGATGTCTCTGCACCGTCTTCCGCCGTTGCAAGCCCCTGTGGGGGCTCATCCGCACCTTCTGCTGCAGCTGTAGTGGCAGACGCAGCACCAGTCCCCTCTCTCCCGGATGATGGATTTACCTGGGAGGGTGACTTGGTCTTGTGCCACCGGCCGGTGGATGCATCCCTGCCGCTCTCCTCCACAGCGCCGTCTCCGCCCTCTTCTTCACTCTCTGCTGTGTAAAGGGAGACATTGAACACAAACATCAGGGTACTGTACAATAGTCCCCTAGACAGGAAGCAATAGCACATGAGTGGCACTGTCAAACGTCACTTCCATCATGTCTCCCAACAACACATGGGTCAGTGCAGGCAACACACATGCAGGAACTGGAATGGCACATGCAACAGACATTTGCATCCATGTCCACGGCAGCGTACAAACATCCAATGGTGGGCTGTAAATCACATGTATCATGGGACATGCTGATCACATGCACACGCATCACTGGAGGGTCATGCATCTGGTCCCGTATACCCACAGACATCGTGGATAAAAGCATGACTAGGCTGTATCAGTGAATCAACACACGGACATGTGTCATGCATCCATTGCGCACACACTACTCAGACACACAGACATGTACATCATGCATGTCCATGACAGCAGCACACATCTCTCACACCCCAAACACGTCAAAGTACAGACACAGGCATGCATACATGTGTGCGTTCCACATGGTGCTCCACATGATGCATTGTAACACATACACCATCCATGTGGATCACGCCTGACTGGACTCACATGCAGTACCATCATGTCCCTGCACACAAACTGCAACATGCCCTTTTTTAAACGTGAATGCATGGCCACTTACCGCTCGACTCCAGACGGGCCTGCATCCTGAGGATTTGGTGTTGAAGCATTGGGCGAATGCGCTCCAGGACCCTCATCTGCTGGGTGGTAAGCTGGACCCGGCACCCCAATGCATCTGCTGCCTCCAAGAGGTGCTGGGCTTTCTTGAGGGTCCTGGAATTGTAGTCCTCCGAGCACTTCTGGACATGTTTGATGTTGCGGGGTGCCACCCCCTCCACGTTGATGGCACCCACTATGTCCTTCCAGATCCTCTTCCGTCCTTCCTTGTCGGCATGCAATGGTGTGAAAAGGGCATCATAATGCCCCAGGACTTGCTCCACCAGGATACCAACTTCCTTTTCACTTAAGCTTGTAGCCCTCTGCCTCTGTGCTGGGGGGTTGCCACTGGTGCCGGATGGTGTTGATTCAGACATGGCAACCCCGAGGCATATGTGGGTGGGCAACTGGGACCTGGGGCTGGGCTGTGGAGCGATGGAACACCAGTCGTGAGTCTTCTGTTCAAGCAGGGGTGGTCACAGCAACTGGACCCGTGCAGATGGCAGATGTGCAGGCACCAAATGGCAGGGCACAGTGGCAGCAGGCAGGCAGGCAGCAGCAGATGGCTCGTGGGAGGCTGCTCGGGGCTCTGGGGGGCAGTAATTCGGCCTTCTGGGCAGGAGCGTGGTCTTCCGTGTGTTGTCACGTGGCCGGCTTGATACGGAGTAGTTTGGCACGTGAAAAAAACAGCACGTCAGCGTGTAATTCGAGGAAAGGCCCTTAGTGCATAAGCGCAAAAGTGACGTGATACGCGTAGGTGTTTCCTTCTGCACTTGTTAATGCTCCGCGCGGGTCTGCAGCGCGATGTATGTGCTTTCAGTGGAGACCGATGCGTGTGTTTTTCCTACTTTGGGGTTCACACGCGATTACTTCACAGCGGTTGCAGTGCCTACACGTATTTCTTTTACACGGACACGGTGAGTCGCGCACGCTATTGCTATTGCACGCTATTTTCCCCACTGCGGGTGCCCCTGTTTGTTGCGTACCCCATTTATTGGGGTCATTGTAGCCCGCGTGTTGATCGTGTATGCTTTTTTGTGTTCCTGGTTGCCAAAGCTTACTGTGTGAGTTTTTTTTACACGTACGTGGACTACAGGGATTGCATATACGTTTTTCTTGTATTTTGGGGTGCCTGAGCATTGCGTGACATGTCATTTCTCCTGAGGGGCCACAAAATGGGACATTCATCGTAGCTGTATATACGTGTTTGTTGTTTGTGCGCACTTTTATGCTGCGCCGGGATGCTTCCGCCTGCCTTCGTGTGGCGGACGCGTTTAGGCCTGTGCGTGTCTTTTTCCCCAGTTACGCCTTCTTTTTCATGCATTGTTCCACATTCCGCATGTTCTGTCCCGTGTTCTGCCCCCTTTTTGGTGTGTGCACCAACGTTGAGCGCTTTCGCTGTGTGCGTTGCGCACAGCGTTCGGGATGTTGCTGTGACGTGTGCGCCCATGCGCACCACGCTCGGATTTGGCGCACATCCCGCAGTAAACACGCGCAGGCCCTTGCATGAATCGTACATGTGTGCGTGCGCTTGCTTTTTCACGCTTGCGCCAATTTTTCAGCGCACATTAGTTCCATGAATCGACCCCTAAATCAAGTGCACTAAGAGACACAATTCAGCCTTTTATATAACACTGCTTTTAAAAATAATTACTTATCTGAAACCATATTTCAAACCGCCAGGAATGTACATTTCCTGGGTGGCCCCAATTTTCTTCAAAATCAGTATACTGAACTTACCCTGATCATATTCAAATACAACAAACTCATAACTGTGCGCACATTAAATTCCACCACACGTGAGTATCTGTTACTTTCAATTATAGTACCATCTTTAAACCAATTAGTTAGTGTGCCATCAAAATGCTGACACCTGTTTCACTTGTGAGGTCATACAATATTCACAACCTCTATTGAGTTTCAGGGCAATGGCTATATCATTAGCTCACTGATTCACACCATGAAGAGAACATGTAAGAAAACAAACACATCAAACAGTAATACATATATAAATAGCCTTAAACCCAAAAATTAACTTATGGAAACAAAAATAGAATAAAAAATTATTTTAAGCATGTATGGCAATGCTCAAAGGCTTTACTCATTACGCAACATGGCTATTGTGAGCCTCATTCTTCGTCATGCTTAGTAACTCTTAAACATGATTATATATTGCTATGTAACTGCTTAAACTCGTTCTTCTCCTAATTAGCTCATGTGCAACCCACTGTGATACTATGAATATTATTTTTACTGGATAGGTTTCCTCCTCAAAATTAGGAAAATTGCTTTCAGTTCATTTAACTAAACATTACTTTATCTCATTAAGCAAATATAACTGCTTATTATATCAGTAGATGTATTGCATGGTGTGTATGTCACCCAAGGTACGCAATCCGGTAGGATCATTTTATTTTAGCTCTATAAAAAACTATAAAAAAGCTACGCTAAGCTAAGCTTAGAGATAAAATACAAGTGCACGGGTATGGGCTAGCCCGTCCAATATGGCAGCTATTCAAGACAAGGAATACTTAGTGAAGCTATATTCAGTGCTAATCTTAGCTTCAGTATTGAAATAGAGGCCAAGACGGTGCTGCAGGTATCCTACAGGATCGCGGACCTTGGACGGCATAGACGCCATGCAGTACATCAACTAACACATAGGTAATTGGGGTCATAGGCAACAATGGGTTAGTTACAAGAAATTCAAGTTCAGTTGGACTTTTTAAGTTCCCAACATTAGCACTCTGTTTATCTAATAGGTAAACCATCGCAGCAAGGTCAATTTCAGCACATCATCTGCAAATAGTAAGAAGGGTGAATTGGAATTGCCAAGTGCACCAACAGTTAAATTGCTGCACAATGTATTTTATAATACTGTATGATTATTTACATTTCATCAAGAAATGCAATTGACAAATTAGTTACATTCATACACGTGGAAGTGATTTGTGGATGAATACACATACAGGTGTTAGCGCTGTATTATTAAAATATCAATGAAGATCATTACTGAATGGAATTAATTTGATTAATTGAACATCACGTTACATCTGTAGGTAATTGAACCTTTTTTAGACTACTTGTAAGCTCAAGGAGAGCATTTACATTTGCTACATGAGTTGGAGTAATGTTTCGTTACATGAACTGAAGGCAAATATCTTAATTTTGAGGAGGAAACCGATCACGTAGAAATTATTATTCATAGTATCACAAATGGGTCACACCTTAGCTAACTAGGAGAAGTAAGAGTTTAAGCAGTTACATAGCAATATATAAACCTGTTTGAGAATTGCTAAGAATGACTTGGGAAGAGGCTCACAATAGCCATATTGTGTAATGAGACATGCCATTGAGTAGAGACATACATAGTTAAAATAATGTTTGATTCTGTTTTTGTTTCCCTGTTTCTATATGTTAATTTTTGGTTTTAAGGCTATTGATAATATGTATTACTGTTTGATGTGTTTGGTTTCTTACATGTTCTGTTTATGGTGTGAATTAGTGACCCAATGATATAGCCATGATATAGCCATTGCCCTGATGAAGCTCACCAGAGGTAGTGAATAGTGTATGACCTAACAAGTGAAACACGCGTTGGCACTTAGATGTCACTAATTGGTTTAGAGACGGTACAATACTTGAAAACACCAGATACTCATGTGTGCTGGAATTTAATGTGCACACAGTTATGAGTTTATTGAATTTTAATATGATCACAGTAATATGTTTAGTGTAATGATTCTGAATAAAAATGGTACCACTAATACATTTACATTTCCTTTGAAATGAGGAAGATCGCGTTCTTACATTAGCACACCACAATTGTAATGTTTCAAGGATGTGTGTTTCTTTGCATTCATGTTGTGATTTGAAATATGGTTTAAGATTTTAAAAAATGCAAAATGATTGTTGGATAAATGGCTAAATTGTGATTCTTAGTACACTTAATTTAATTTGATCATTGAAAATAGAAGATTTATAATGATTGGGCACAATGGTTGTGATTACTTTGTAAATAAATGCTGACCACATGTCTTCCCATCTTCATTTTGTACAAGTATTTGTTAATGTTTGGGTTACAAGAACTAAAATAGTACTCTTTTCATAGAAATGTTTTGATAAGTACACAAATGACATAGCAAAGCAAACTGACAACATATACACTGTTATAATTACACAATGATAGCTTTATTTTGCCCTGTCTGAGTTAAAGACTGAAAGAAAGAATAAACCTCATTAAGAGTTGGGTGGCAGGTGGAAAAAGTGGCATTAACAGAATTACTGTCACTTTTACCACTCTGCTGAATTAAGATGAGCCCTAATTTTGCCAGCAGAATTAGCCCCTGCGTAATTATGTTGAAAATCTTCTGAATTAACACGAGTGGTAATTCCACCGGCAGAATTACAGCCAAAAATTAAAATGATAATTCTGGCAAATTACAAGTGGAAATACGACCGAAATACCACCAGATCTGGGGGTTAATTTCACCAAAAACACAGTGCAGGTACCTCCACCTTAAAGGTGGCAATAAAAGCATCCAGGTGATGTAAATGGACTCACAGGTGCCAATGATTGCCACCAAAAGTGTATTTATGGCCCAGACCTTCCCCAAGTACATGTCAAAGCAACATGCAGCAACAACTAGACTTGAACTCTGGCACCCACAGCCTGCTACTGTTCATTGAGCTACAGTCGCTTGCAAGGCCACTGCAGGTACAGATACAAATGCTCATCCTGTAACCAACAAAGTAACGGGTTTTCTGACCAGAAGGAACTGGAATGAGGATGATGGCCTTGTTTTCCAGGGAATTTGGTGACTACAGGATATACAAATCTCTTCCAAGAGGCTGCTAATGTTGCCCAAGGGACAGAGAGGACACATGCAACATGAAATTGAAGCCAGTGTTTGTGACAGAGAAAGAGGAGCCTGTAGACAGAATTGAAGTTTCTGCATCCTCTGTTGAGTGTGAAACATTATCCTTTAATTCAGGCCCGACAAATTACAGGATTTGAGTCGAGTGCAGTCTTGATTTTTTAAGATTAGATGACAAAATGAAGCGTGGATTAACCCTTGATCCAGGTATGGGCACAGGCCGAACTTTCTGCATGAAGGATTCCAATAGAGGAGTCAGGATCTACATGGAGATCCATGGTGCTGCCTTGATTCAAAAGGGAACCCTTGTAACTGAAAATGAGACCCTGAAAGCAAGAAGTGCCGCCATTTCAAGTCTGAAGGAATGATAGTGTTTTGTAAATACTCACTCCAAAAGTACAGTTCCACCATAATATCCCTGCTGTAGAGGACAGTTCCAATGAATGGATTGATTTCATATGGAACAATGCCATTTTAAAATTGGTGACCTTTTTGATATCCAAAACAGGATGTAATCTACAAGAAATTGTGCCCACCAGGAAGAGGAAAGTAGTAGAAACATGAGAACTCTGCTCTAACAGGTCAAATATGATTGCTTTCTCGTTAACAAAATACAGTATCCGCTGGAGCAATGCTGAGCCTTGGTAGATGATTTCAGTCTTGGAGTTTCCAAAAGTGTAGCTCCAGGTGGGCTTTCTACGAAGTTGATGGGATATACTTTGCAAACAATGTCCTGCACCCACTGGTCTGAAACCGAATGCCCCTAGAGTGGGTACAACATTTGAATCTTTCCTGCAGAGGGGTTACACGCAGCCCATAGTGGATGCCCCTTGACCTCTTCCTCTGCTTTTAGACGGGGGCTGGTAGCACTGAAATGGGAAGGATCATGAAGGTTTCTGCTATGGTGTGTAGGTCCTCCATGCAGATGAAAACATCCCAGGCCTGATTGGCATCAGCAACTTTCTGCCCTCTGCAGCCTGCTTCACAGATTCCCTGCGTAGAGCTTGAGACCATATATGGTCACCAAAGGGGAACAGCAAAAGGAAGGACTTCTGGTCTGAACCCACTTACAAAAAGCATCGCCAGTGTTGACTTGTAGTGCCTGCCTGGGTGGATTAAGCTGCAGTCGCAGACTGAAGAGCGGCAACGGCAATATTGAGGCGATGTGCCCAGAGGTGGTGGGCTGACCTGATAAGTAATGGCCCGCTGCCTTAACGAGGGTTGCGGTGCTGTTACCAAAAGGGTCGGCACGCAATTAGCACCCATGTAGCTTTCTACATGGGTGCTTATGGTCTTTTTTTTAATTTATTTTTTAAAGAAAATAAGCGTATCTTTGTGGCACAGCCTGGCGCCAGGGGGTGCTGCTGTCAGGGAAGTTTGTTTTCCATGTTGATGACTGTGATGTCATCAACAGGAAAATGGACTTTTCTGACAGCAGCACTGTGTGGTGGCGGGCTGTAAAACAAAGGTAAGTTTCTTTTTTAAATGTTCTTCTTTGTTAAAGACACCAATGGCACCCGTGTAGGAAACTACACGGGTGCTACGTGGTGAAGGGGGGAACGGGGAAGGGAAGAGAAGCATCCTAAAGCAATCAACATGTAATGAACATGCTCTGAGCACAGGCTTTCCTTGGTTAATACCGCCCGTGTTCCGAGCATTTTCCTTGGTTTAGGGCGCTGCCTAGGATGCTAATGGATAGAAGCTGCTGTACATGTTTGTGCATCATTAAAAGTGAAGACTGGTGTGCCGGGGTGAAAGGGCACTGCGCCCCTTGCTGGAGGTGAAAAGATACAAGTTTAGATTCAAATTTTCAACTTACATCTTTCATCGACCAAAGAACTGATGGACTGACTCTGCCGGGCCTAACTTTACCCCGGTAAGGTCTGGCGCTGAGTTACTATTCAAGCTGCTATGTATTTTTTACGGTCATCTCATTTCGAGATTCTGGCTGCTTCCTTGGTGTTGTGCTCTGGCGGACCCGCTCCCCAGCCCCAGAACTAGTCAGGTGGGTGGTTGAAAGCTGGACGAGCTCATGGTTGCTAAGCAACTCTTACAGAACTTGGGACACAGTGGCGCTGGCGCTGCGCATGCCGCCCAAGTTGGCATGTAGCTTGTACTTTTAAAAAAATAGTTTGTTGTTTTCAACAGGGGTCACAGATGGACTCTGCGGCCCCTGTTGAAAACAACAAGCTATTTTTTTAAAAACACAAGCTCCATGCCAGGGGTTGCAGAGGCCATGCCAGGGATCCCAGGGGAGTCACCAGGGGTAGCATCTGCGACCCCTAGCGAGCCCCAAATGACGTCCATGCCAGCCCATAACTCATTGATCCATCATTGTGAGTTCACTCTCTCTGATAATGTGCGGGCTAATGTTGTCAGATTTTTGTAGAACAGGAGAAAACAACAGGCACTCGTTTTATGGGCTTCAAAGAACATAAGCTGGATGTGACTCACTCATTTGACCCAACAAGATGAACAATGCTCAGGCGATTCAAACTTGTATCACAATGTATTCTGGTAAATGTAGTCCAGCCAAGGGGCTTGAACATCCACACATTGGGAAAGTCTCACACTTGGGTAGAATCACTTCTGAGTATGATTGTATTGTTTTGGAGATTATTTATCAACCCATGCACGCACCTCCATTTTCAAAGGAGCTGTCAGGGATGTAGCCATGTGATTATTCTATTGTGCTATTATACATGATCTGGTTATAATGGACAATTTGTATCATTCCGAATATTTACTATTCCATATGTTGTTAAACAGTTCCATTCAGGCACAAAAGGAGAATTTAAAACAAAAATGGGATCTATTGATTGTTCATTGACAAACAAAGCTTACACAAAGGATCAATACGTTCACTTTAATTGATAGAAAGACTGTGATTTGTGATTGACAATTTGCAATAAAGATATGTTTACGAACACCGCCCAGTAGGGTAGCTCAGTTTGTCAGGCACATACTGCAGGCTTCAGTGTCAAAGTTCAAAGGCCAGCAAGAAAACTCTGCTGCTTATTCCTCGAAGGTGAATAAAGTCACTGCTAAAAATATTTACTATTATGTATATATTAAGAGACAATCCACAATGTGGAATTTGCAGAAACAAAATAAAACAGATCTTTACTTTAATGTATTTCCTGGAATGGACTGCAGGTGCACATGTTCCTTCATTATGGGCATTCAGGGGGGTGGGGGGCAAGGTAGGATTTGGCAAGCATTCAGACAAGTTTCCAAAATTAATAGGAAGGGACTTTCTCTGGGACTATGACTGCTGCATTGTTCAGAAAATCACTCTCATCGCTTTGAGGTTGTGGTATAGCCTGCATCACGCCATTTGGTATAAAGGTGCAGCCTTTGGATGTGGTACCGGCTTAATGGGGGCCCTGTACCTCCATGGAGTGCGGGGGCCCCGCCACCACATGTACTGGGCGGGCTCCCCTTGGACTCTGCCTTCAGGAAGAAATGATTTCAGTTACATCGTAACATCGTAACAGAAATGATTTCTTTATGAAGGCAGAGTGACTACAAAAATAAACTATTTCTTTTTGAAGTCTGAGTGCTTCCCCTCCTCCACCGACCCCATGACATTGAAGCCTCTAGGCTGGAGGCCTCCATGTCAAGGGGTGGGGGAGCTCTATGACTTCAAAAATAAATCGTTTCTTTTTGAAGTCACTCTGCCTTCATAAAGAAATGTTTTCCATTATGGTTCGGTCCTTAACGGAAATAATTTTGATATGAAGTCGGAGTGACTTCAAAAAGAAACCATTTCTTTTTTAAGTAATAGGTATTCCCTCAACCCCATGATGCGTGCGTGTGTTAGTATATGGTGAAACGGTGCACAATTAAATGTATAGGTGGCTGGGTGTGTGTGCAGAGTGTATGGTGAAACAGGTGCACACTTAAATGTATGGATGGCTGCCTGGGTGTGCCTGTATTTCTTTTTAAAAAATATTTAATTGTTTTTTTTAATAATGTGCTTAATACCTGAGTTTGGTTTCCAAGCGCAGATCCGGGATTCAAAACCTCTGTTGCTCGGCATGGTCTTTCTTCCAAGACCAGCACATTGCCCCTGTGCTATTCTCCGTTCTTGATGAAAGGGTGCACACTTAAATGTATGGGTGGCTGGGTGTGCGTGTGTGTGTGTGAATGTTGAATGGTGTGTGTGCTTATGTTCAGGGGTGCAATGAAACCTACATTTGGGGGTGCTAACCCTTCAAATGTTGGGAGAGGTGATAACTTCATGAGTAGGGGGGTTGGGGCACACTTATTTGTGTGGGCCATCTAACTTCTTTATGCATTCTAATGAGACTATTCTAGTGCAACTTCAATGTTACAAGCAGTTAACTCTCTCCTTTAAGTAATTTTGAAAGCCCACACTTATGGACTGCTGTGAGAATAAGTGGTCTCCTGTCCCCTCTCTACCCTTCCAATCACTTCCCTGTCATGCAGGTACTAAACCTACATCAAGATTTCAATTGCCTAAAGAATCATGCATTTGAATGCAGGCACTAACAGTAAAATGCTTTACGTTAGTAAATGCTGGGCCTTTGTTAACTGTTAACTGCAAAATCAAGGTGCTGTTTAATATCTGTGTCCTGTTCTGTCCGGCAACAGCTCTGTAGGTCAGCCAGGTCGAGTCAACATAGGCCAAAATGTCAAGGGGTGGGGTGGCGCGGTTGGGTTGAAGCAGAGCCAGCTCAATGGTGTTGCACCACTACTTGTGTTTAATCCCTTGGTTACTTATTGGCAATCTTCATTACTCATAGCACAATTCTTCCTTGTGCCACTAATTGTGTATTAGGCACTTTGACTCATACACAAGTACTGGGATGAGGTAGAGGGACATGGAGGCAATGCCTGGCTTAGTTAACTCTAATCCTCATTACTCCTAGTCCCACTCTCCCTGATCCCAGTACTTACCTATGAGACAAGGAGCCTCATACGTAAGCACTGGAACAAGGAAAAGTGATGTGAAGGTAATTCTGGGCTGAAAGCTGATTTTGGGGCTTGGGGCAAGGGAGAGGCGATGTGTGGCAGGGTGGGGTGGGATGGGGTTTGTGTGATAAATCGTAATAGTCATCCATGTCTAGGCTAAGCAGGCTTGCTATGTGGCTAGAGAGGCATTTTAGTGCAGCCAGTCAATTAATTTCTTAGTTTAGCTTGACTTTTTTTAACTGGGCATCTCTCATAAAGCAGTACTGCTAAGTGTAATTACCTCGCAAGAATGACATTTGTGTGCTGGCAGTCTAGCCTTTTCTTACTGCAGCATTGTATATTTTGCAGGGTATCAGTGATAAAATAACCATGATAAGTGTTATTGCTTCGACTGGTACTTTTGTGCAACCAGTCTGCGTATGTCTAAATGTGGCCTGGCATGCTTTACTATATATATTATTCTGTGTCTAGACTGGTCTACATTGTGCAGCTAGTTGGACAAGTTTTCATTGTGGCCTGGCATTATTGATAGCAAAGCATTATATTAATTAGAGCACTAGTGTACATGTGAACTGTTGGTGACTTGCGTGTATTGGATTTTTAGATTGGTTACCCTACAGACCAATTGTAAACGCTCTGGCTTTTAAGCCAATTATTCTCAGAAAGTGTGCTGTATAATGCCTTAAAACACATATTTATATGATTCTCCTAGTGCAGTGTGCGGTGTA
The DNA here is from genome assembly GCF_040938575.1 of Ambystoma mexicanum. NCBI lineage: Eukaryota > Metazoa > Chordata > Amphibia > Caudata > Ambystomatidae > Ambystoma > Ambystoma mexicanum. The sequence continues at coordinate 875,567,919 of NC_090932.1, read as the reverse complement.
CCGTTGCAGCAGCATGTTTGTGCGCATTGTGCAAGTGTGGTAGTCTAGGCCGGCCTAGAGAGTGGCACGACCCATGATTTGTTGCCGAGTTGGCTGGGGGTCCCCTCAGCATGGCTAGCATGGGGGCACACAAATGTTGTGTTATGCCACTGGGATGTGATGCACCATGCTAGCATAGGGCCTGTTGAAGCCCACATATATTATTGATAATTTTTAATATACCATACATTCCAATATATTTCAATTCAGGGTGTCATAAAGAACGGCAGGGGGGAATGATGTCACAGTGTCAATGGAGGTGGATGGGATGTGAACGGAAATGTCATAGGGGCTGGAGATTATTTTGAGTTTCTCAGAGAAGTTCTAAATGCAATTGTGCACAAAACATCAGGTGTGGTGCTTTCACCTCTTTTACATTGATGCCAACATGGCCCATTCCACTCGATATATATTATGCCAGTCCGTGTTAGGTTTGGCTTTAAAGTGGTGCTGATAGCGCTGTCGATAAACCACAACTAATCCCTTGGGAAGTGAAGTTGGGAGAGGGATGGGATGCGAGGAAGGACACAAAGCCTGTGGGAGCTGTTTGGTGGTTTACTCATGCTTTGTCTGACAATGCCACTTCTAGACCATAGGGCCATTGATAATTATAACCTGCACCACCTAACCCGAACCACTGGATCGCTTTTCTAGCTCTGTGCTTTTAAGGGTATACCAATGTTATTTACAGGACATTTTGTGAAAACTTATGATTTTACTGCAACTGTGTTATGTTAGCGGTACTTGTATAGTGCACCGTCACCAACTGAAATGGTCCCCAGGTGGTCTGGCGGATCTGTAAACAGGAAGGGTGGGTAGGGTTAGTCGGGAAGAGGGGAGAAGGAGAGTGGGAGAAGTGGTGTGCTGTTGGCAGCTTCAGCTCGGTATACACCAAGTGCTGGGCTTTGGTGCTAGCATCGGATCGGGCAAAGGCCTCGAGTGCTGTGGGTGAAGTTTATGTGTTGTTGATGCGGTTTGGTAAAGTGCATGCGGATTGCTGGGGGAGAGATGTTTGTGTGGTTTTGTGTGGGTTTAAGTATGCAGAAGGTTGAAGGTTGGGTTAGTGGGGTCTGTATCCTGATTCAGGTACTTATGGTTCCGTTAGAGTTGTATACCTGTGGGTTGGGATGTTGCTGGTTCCTCGTGGGCCGATTCGCTTTGGTAGTGTTGCACTGATCCAACTGTATCCTATTGAGTATGGTTTGGATTGGTGGGTGCGTCTGAAACTAATCTTCAGGTGTGGGACTGGGTGGGTGATATCTATTCTCAGGTGATCTAGTGTGACCCTGGTCGGTTAAGGCTTTGGATGGTTCAGGGTCGGGGTCGTGTTGATGTGTTGTCCTAGTGGATCCGTCTTGGTGAGCCTGTGTATTCAGACGTTCGTATTCTTCTGTCCTCACTGGCTCTTTGGTTTCCGTGGGGTGACCATCCTTGGGACTGTTGTTTAGTTGTAGTTTTGTGTGGTGGGGCATTGTGCTTCCTGTTTTGTATTGGTGGACAGTGTGTGGTGATGAAACATTCTGTTTCTCACCCATTGCATTGGGGCCCGTGGAGCATTGCTTCCTTTCCCTCTCTATGTTTTGTCTTTAGGGCTGTTGGGGAAGGTAATAGTTAAGGTCATGGTCCTCTTGATGATTCGTTCTAGTCTTTCTGTCTTAGTTTGCTATGTTTACTGGCTTTGGTCATATTGCGACTGTCTCCCGTTTGGTTTTTAGTATGTTGTGGGTTATTTACCTCGGCTTTTCCCATTGATTGATCGGTGTGTATTGCAGTTGCTCTACGTTTGTTGATGTTTTTAGTTATGTCGGTGCCCCTGTGGCCAGTCTATCTAGTTATGAGGTGAAGAGCCAGGTTTTGAGTAATTTCCTAAATAATAGGTGGTTTCTTGTGTTACATATGTACTTTGGAAGCAGGGGTGTTGCTAGGTCTGGAAAAGACCCGGGGCTACGCTGATGTCGGAACTGTTGGGACTGGGGGCTAGCTAGTCTTTTGGCTGTAGCTCCTGAGATTCTATCCGGGGCTACAACCAAAAGATCAGGGGCTATAGCCCTCTTAGCCCCCCCTAGCAACGCCCCTGTTTGGAAGGTTGGTCAAGGTTTTCGGGACTTGGTGAGAGAAGGAGGACCCTCCAAGTTTTCTTTTGTTGTAGGGCTTCGGTTCCAGGCGGATGTCCATGCTTGATCTGAGCGTTCTTGTTGGTTGATGTAGGCGCAGTTTGTCTCTTAGGAACTCTGCGCCTTAGTTGTGTACTGCTCTGTGCGTAATGCACATTATTTTGAATTTTTTTGTTGTTTTATTGGTAGCCAATGTAGTGTTTTCAGCGCTGGTGCAGTGTGTTCTCTTCGGGGTAGTTTCAGAAGTAGTCTGGCTGCCGCGTTTTGAATGCGTTGTAGTTTTTTTAAGAGTCGTTCAGGCATGCCTAGGTATAGGCTATTGGCGTAGTCTACTTTGGACATGAGGGCGATGATGGTGGTAAGTGATACAAAAGTCTTCAAAAAGAGTTCCTTTAGCCACTTGATTTAGAAGCAGTATATTGTCCTTCAATAGGCTCCGGGTACTAAACTCCCATTAAAAACAAGCTCTTGCATAGCCAATAGTTTAGGTGCTTCTTTAGGTATCAGATTGCCAGTTCATAATATTCCTACATATTAAGACGACTTACCCGCTGTTGCTATCTTATGGCGAGGGAGCATCATTATGGCAGTGTTTGGAAAATGCCTGTCCCATGCCTACACAAAAAACAAAACAGTTGGCTCTAACAATGCTTGTCCTTGTTCCTTTTTCTTTCACTCCACCTGCTGAGAAGCTACTGCAGTGTCCAATAGAAACTGATTCAAGTGTAGATTCTAACCTGCCACCAGGTGTCAGTGCTGCCTCAGTGTGTGATTCCTTGCTTCATCTGGGCACCAATGCGACACTTGAGCTTTGTTTCGGGGTAGCACTTGTACATGGCATCCGCTGTGGGAACTGAGAAAATGAACTACAGGGCAGCATTTTTTTCAATCAGATTTAATACTTCGAAATGGTGGTTTAGCAGCCTTTTCAAGATGACAGTGGGGATGTCGTGCGCCCTTTCCCCATCAAATGATCACTATGTTAAGCTTATATTTGAAGGGCAGGACATTCAAATTGTAGAACATTATTGTGCACTTTACATGAGGCACTTGTGCCTACGATGAGTGCGATGTTTGAAAACTGGAGGTTTTTCCTGGTGTTATAACCTCTACGTAAGTGCTGTTCAATCACGTGTTGGGAAATGCTGATACTACTCCTTGAATTCACTGAAAACAAATCGTGTTAGGATTTTGGTCCCTGTTCCTCAGGTGGCGCCATTTTCACATACAGCGAACGTTTTAGTCTCGTAAATTCGATGTATCTATTTCACAGACTAATCATTAATGACAAAATATTACTTCCGGAGCGTTCAGGAAATGCTGAGGTGGAATATTGGAGGAGTACCCGAAACAATGCAAGTGATGTCAGACGAAGAAACGCGTGTCGTTTCACACAGAGCCAGGTAGCCATGTTTACACCCGGGCTAAACGAACACAATTTGGGACCCTTCCTCCTCACTGTTTGTGCCACTCCTCCCCTCGCTTCGAATTTAAGTGGTATTCAAACTTTTCTATGCTAAGCCTTAAACCCACCCCACTGAGCAAACATATTGTTGCCGACCCCCGGAGTAAACATATTGTTTCAGGGTCCCACAGATGCCATTTCTTCTTATCTTTTCTAGCAAAAGCAGCCACCATACCAATTGTTTGAAGTGACTGGCAACCCCCTGGACATCCTTCGTGTCCCCTTAGAGGGGGATGGTGTGGGTGTGGGGTCACAGCCCCACTGTTTGAAGAACATTGCTCTAGCTTTTATTTATTTTACATTAAATAGAAAAAAAAGTGGTTTGGTAGGAGCAGTATGCAAACTAAAAGAGACACACGGATCATTTGATATAAGTGTTGCAAGACAGTGTATTTAAGCCTAGATGCAATGTTATTGTTTTTATTTTAGTCATATGTTATTGGTACGTCCCCAGTATGTTTATGAAGCCCCCCACCTGTTTATATATCTAAGCAAGGTATTTTAACTGCTCTCAGTCCTAACTAGACTGAGAAATTACGAACACGTTTTACGCAATAATCCCCAAACTGTGGGGCTCCAAGGGCTTTTAGCAAGGACTGGTGCCACGGCTACTGACCCGCACAGCTCACAGCCAAACGTATTGCTGCTATTAGCACCTTTGTGTGATGTGCCCCCTCTAAACATCCCCCTCCCCCACTTGCATGTAAGAGGTAATGAGTGGTCTAAGGCCCCAATCCTCTTAAACCGTGTACTGAAATGTTACCGGTAATTTCGCAATGACAATTTTCGGAGCTATTCTCGCGAGCTTGCAATATAGAGTTCTTTTGCTTTCCGCTAAACATATTTGCCTTGACAACGCTTCGCAGAGGCCATAGCAACCGAAGATTAGCTGGCTCAGTGCTCTTTGCACATTACCTGCGGGTTTCCTCTAGGGGAGCAGCGTCAACATTCTGGGTTCATGTTAATGCATTTCAAGGGCAGCCTCTCACATATTGTTCAATAGGCCTGGCCCTGCCATGTAGCTTGTCTGCTCTAACATGTGAGTGTTTTTGTGTGTGATGGCACACGAGAGGAGAGTAAAAACTCTTGTCACTTTAGTGCCATCATCGGCCTTCAGCTCACTGCCAAACTCCTAGCCAGCCGCATTACTTATATATTTATTTGTTTAATAGCTTTTTTCTAACTGCCTAATACCATACCTGAGTTCGGTTTCTAAGCACAGATCCAAGATTTGAACCTCTGTTGCTCTGCAGTGGTTTTGCTTCCAAGACCAGCCCGTTGCCCCTGTGATTCTATAGACTTCGGTGGGACGACCTCCAGGAAAACATTCCTCAAGCTTCAAATACATTGTTTACTTCCAATTTCTTCAATGCGATCACCCACCAAATACATCTTCCTATACCAAACTAGGAGACTTAGCAGCTGTATGCATGCAAAGAGAATGGCAGGACTTTAAAAGAGGGCATTGGAGAATTACCCCCAAGGCATGTACATGCATAGACAACATGCACGTAGGAGTGGCTTTGGACATCTTTAAGTGTTGGGCGTGATGTTACCTTCAACTCAATATGCCTGCAGGGTCCTGCTGCAGTCACCCCATGGGCACGGCTTTGCCCACGAGAGCTGGTGATCGCATGATACCTCTTGCTTTATTGCGATCTGTCCGAAATGGCACGCAGATGCTTGCTGCAGTCCCCTGGTGGGCATGGATAGCCCTACAAAGGAAGGTGTTGGCATGATACCCCTGACCTAGCCGCCAATTGCTATAAATTGCACTCAGCGGCCTGCAGAAGACACCCTCTGCTGCCTTCTCCCATCATGTCATGTCTGCTGTCACATCCCTCTGTGGCTAAAATAAATTGCTCTTTGCATGTGCTACTTTTCCAATGTGTATCAATGTTGTAGTGTATCTCAAGAGCTGTTTTAGGATGCTGCATTTCTTGGGAATGACAACATGCTGAGTTCATCTGCCTCCACGCAAGGCACAGCACAGAAAAGCCTCGGGCCTTTGGTTATGCCAGTGCCAAATGTTCAGTTGCAAAGTGATCCTCAAACGTTAAGATCCTGTCACGCGTAACCCAGAATCTATCGTTCATTTTTTGACATACCAGTCCATTGAGTTTTGAAAATGCACCGGTTGGACTGTCAAAGCCTCATGAATGCCCTTGAAATTTAGAGTCCACCCATAAAAGTTTACTTTGAATCCAATAGTGAAGTTGTTTGCACTGCTACATTCTTTGCACCTGAATTCTATCAGAGAATTGTTGCTCCCAGTGGGCATTTCTCAACCAGCCTGTTATGTCATGTTATTGTGCATTTGTATATCGCCTTACATACCATTGTTATTATCTCAAAGCGCTGTGGGTTGAACGTCCTCAGGGATCATAGTCCAGGTCAGTGGAGAGAGTATGTTAGTATATAGTGCTTGGGTACCCTCAGTATTTGTGCAGACTGTGCAGATTGCACGGTGTATAGCTGCATTCTAATGCTAGGCATGTTGCAGTGGTTGTGTGCGATCAGTAGAATGTGTGCAGCAAGGCGTTGACCTCGGGCTCTGCATTCTGGCAATGGTGGAGCTTGTGTATGAGATTTTGTGTGCAGCTCAGCTGATTTGCTTCATGGGGTATAGGGGCATTCTGAAGACTGTTGAGGTGTCCGTAGAGGTGTGTAGGTATGTGTGCAGCTAGGCCAAATTGATCGAGGGGTATAGCTGCATTCTATTGTTTGTTGGTGCAGAGGAGAGAGTTAGCATATTGGTATGTGAGTGTGCGGATTGGTGGGAGACGCCTATTCCTGATTACCTTCCAGTGCTCGCTGAGCTGATTTAATTTATTCTAGAGGTTTGGAGCATTGGTTCTCCCAGATAAATTCTCTGTCTAGTGCAGAGTTTCTTCTGATTACCAGGTTTGAGGTTGACTTTCCCTGCTTCATAGTGTCATCAATGTGGAGTTGCCCTATTCTTAATCTTTATTTGGTTAAGCGAATTAAAGGTCTGTTGACGTCCCTGTGTCTCGTTGAGTCTGCAATTGTTTATTGGATGATGCCTTCTTTTTGTGCAGTTACACCCACTTCTGTTCTATTGGACTTCTTAATATTAACTTTATTCGATGGCTGGTGTTCAGTGGACCCAAGGACCAGCAGCAGCTAATATGTTCTGTTAAGTTAGGCAGATTTATAAACCGCACGTACACCCAAGGGCACTATGGCACCGAGAGAGGAGGAGGAGCATAAGGGACTAAAAGAGCAGTGTTTTGAGCGATCATCGAAAAGAGAGATGGTCAGTAGTTGCATGCAATGTAAACGGGAGTCCGTTCCAGGACCTTGTGGCCACCACAGAGAAGGCACGTCACCACATCCTAGCCAGCCTGATACGAGGAACCGAAAGCAGTAGAGCAGACTGAGACCGGAGGGCGCATGAAGGTACATATTGGTAGAACTTTTCCTGGAGATATTCAGCTCCTTGTTTATAAAAGGCATGGTGGACAATGCAAAGTGATTTGAACAGAATCCGCTTCTCCACAGGAATCCAGTGTAATTCTCTGAGCACAGGTGACATGTGGGTATGAGGGGGAGGGCGGGAAACTGCTCTAGTGGCAGCATTTTGAAGCAGCTGAAGTCTATTACACGGCCTGCGGTAGCGGCCGTGTAGTTATGGTTAAATTGCTAAACCCATAGGAAGCGCACTTTTTGGGTGGCTTATAACTTCGCTCTCCCTGGACAAATCCTCACCAAACTTTTGGTGAGGTTTGGTGCAGCGGGGGCAAAGTTATAAGGGGGGTCCCAAAATATATTTTTTTCCCATAGAGTGAATGGGGAAAAAACTTTGCTCATGCCTACAGCTCAAACCGCTGGACGGATTAGCACCACATTTGCGGCAGGAGCAGCAGCTTAGTCCCAAAAGCATGCTTTTGTAAATTTGGTGGAAATCCGTCCAGTAGTTTTTTTTAAAACATCCAAAAAGTAGGTCTAAAGAAATGTGTGCTATCTATGTCCGCTCTGAGGACACATTTCCCTGTTCGCTCCGCGGACAGGACACGATTGGCTAATTGGCTTGCGTCATGTCAGCGGACATGCAACGTGTTCGCTGATTGGCTGGGTTGAAGCGTGAGGTGCGTCGTATTGTTTTGATGCATCCGCCATCTTGGATCCGGACAGCGCGGCAACGAACAGGGAAAAAATACAACTTTGGGGAGTGTGTTGGTGTGTAAGAGTGCTTGGGGAGGGTGGGGGAGTAAGAGATGGGTCAAATGCTGTATTTGTTTAGGTGGCAGGTGCCCCTGATGTGTTCGTCATGTCCGCGGTCACCGCGGCTGTCCGCGTACATAAAAAATGCATTACTGGCTATTTAAATTTAGTATGATATTGGTTTTGGGTTGTTAGCAGGGCAGTTTCTAGTCCATTTGGTGCCTAGGGTGAAACACTAGGAATGCACCCCCCTGCGCGCCACTACCACTGCACCCCATGTGCCACTCCCACCGCACCCCACATGCCACTCCCACCGCACCCCACGTGCCACTCCCACCGCACCCCGCTTCTAAACTACACCGCTAAGGGACTTCTACCCAAAGTCCAACAGTCTGTCACACAAGGAATGAATTGCCATTTCAAACAGTTGGCTACTTTTTCATTGGTGCCCAGTGGGGGCACACATTGGGACACAGTGGGGGCACACATTGGGAAAAGGGGAACAGTGAAAACAAACACTCTCATACTTTCGCACAGACACAAACACACACTCAGTACAGGCACACAAGAGCAATCATGCATAGTACGGCTCCGACAGGGAAAACACAAACAAAGGCGTCAAGGACTTAGTACAAAGCATAATAAAACAAACATGGCAGCTACCTTCCTTCTGATGCACACAAACGAGTCTGAGATGCAAAGAAATGTTTCTCCCAGGAACAGAGAAAGAAAAGCAGCCGTCTCGAGCACAGGGTACAGGTAGCAGCAAAGGTGGGCAGCCATCAGGAAAGGCGCCCTTTTATGCCCCACACCCACCCCCAGTGGCGCAAAAGTCAAGTGCTCAAAGGGAGCCTGCTCTGACTTCCGTAATGTCACATAGTACTTGTGTACTACGTGACATCAGTCAGAAGAGGCAGCGCCAGCACCTGCTACAGCGCTGCCGAACTCTTTCCCCGCGGCAATCGCGCTGCTCTAGAAAACCAGAAATGTCAACGCCACCAGCAAGGGGCAGGGACCGGGGCAATTGCGCCCCGAGCAGCTGCCTGCCTCGCCCAGGCTAAGAAACGGGCCTGGTTGTTATTACAGCGTTGATTGTAATTAATATCCTGTATAAGTAGCCCATATAGCAAAGTTCAAATGTTTGATTCTATGGGTGTGTTATGCTGTGGTGGTTGTGGCCAGGGCCTAGAGTCTTGGGTGCATGGCCGAAGGCCATAGGCCGTAGGCCATGCACCGAAGACTCTAGGCCCTGGCCACAACCAACGCAGCATAACACAACCATAGAATCAAACATCCATCAAATATCCACAAATCTAAAGTTTGTGTACTGTTTGATTTGTGTAGTTTGTATGTGAATTTTTGGCTAAGTCATGCAATTAAGATTGTAGAGTTTGGTAACAAGCACTGCAGTATAACATATCCAGGGAAGTAAACATTTTGGATTGTGGTGTATGGTTAGATGTTTGCTTCCATGGTTGTGTTATGGAGAAGTATTTGTGAGTTGGATTATTATATACTTACTGTTTGATTTTTTTGTGATTGGATATATTTTCTTCATGACTTGGGTAACTGGAGCAGATATTCTTTTTCAATTTCTGTGATAAAAGAAAAGATCATGTTAGTGTAGGTAGTTCATAATGAGTTATTGCATTGCATAATAGACATTTCTGCATTTTTCTGACCCTCATATTTAGTAGTTTACAAACCAGTGTACTGTGCAATTTGCTCAATTCCTGTGTTTGTTTATTAAATCATTGGGTCTGTGGGAAAAAATAAATCCATGCTGGATTAAAAAAAAACCTTTTTTGTTATGGTACAATATATTTCTTTCTTTGGTTTTAGTGTTTATTTGTTGTTTCTGGCTAATGTTCTATCTGTTGGCTTGTTGCAGATTTTTGGGGCTGTTTGATACTTGTTGGTGTATTCTAATTGTTTACTTATAATTTTATGCTTATATTCTATCTTTTGGCTTGTTGGAGATTTTTTGGGGTAGTTAGATACCTGTTGGCGTATCCTGACTGGTTATATTTTTTTATTTATACTTTCAAGTTATTCATCTATCTGTTGGGTTGCTGCAGATTTTGGGGCAGTTAGATACCTGTTGGCATATTCTAACTGTTTATTTCTTGTTATATTTTAGAAGTATTGATTTATCTGTTTGGTTGTTGCAGAATCTTGGGGCAGTTAGATACCTGTTGGCGTATTCTGTTTATAGTTTTCTAATTGAAGTTTTGTTAATGTTTATTTGTTAATGTTATTTGTTTATTTATTTGTTAATGATTAGTTATAAAATGTTGGTTTTAAGAATATTAAATAAGCGTTTATAAGGTTTGCTGGTAATCTCTGCGTTAGAGTAATTTTACTATCATTACATTCGAACCATCCACAATTCTTTTTTATATATGCAGTGTAGTGATCTGCGTTGGTTATGGCTCCTGCGTGGTAGATTATACCTATTGTTGTGAAGGTTTTCTTACTGAGTGATACTTGACTATGTGTGAATCCAGTCAGCTTGCAGTTGTTTTTGGTACCATCTGCGTTGTAACGTAAAAGCATTAGTATTACGTATTTAGTATGTGTTTGTATTTGTAAGGTGGTGCGATTATCTGAATTGCAGGTAGTACATAATCTGCCATGGTTTGCATTTTGCACAAGTTGCTGAAATGGAATGGATTCGCAGTTAGGTATTGAAACATACACAAAGCGTTCATTAGGGATTTGTTCCTGTGCTACATGGTTGCAGAGAGTGCATGTATGTTTCCACATGTATGAAATCTGAAAGATTTCATTTATAGGTATGTTTTTGTTTTCTAGTACTTTTAGTATGTACATTATAAATTCTTGTGGCTCTTCTTGTGAATTTATAGTGAATTTGACCATTCCAGCACAGTAGTCCAATTCTTGTCTTATTCCATGAACACTGTATGTGTTGTCAGGATTGTTGGTTGCGTTTCTATGAAGGACTAACATTTGCAAACACAATTGGTCTGTATTGTGTAAGTAAATGTTGTCGATAATTGGTGGCAATTGGAATAGAATATTTGTTGCTTCATTTACGTAGCAATTTACACCAGTTATATTTGAAAATTTGAATGGACCCGATAGTTCTGTGTCCAAGTCATTTCTTCGGAGTGTGTGTTGCTTCTTTGAAGAAGTATCTGAGTTACTTTGAGTAGTAGATTCTTCTTTGGTTGTAGTAATTGATGAAGTATTAGCTTCTTTTACTCTCTTTGGAGGATTTGCAGTGAGATCCTGTTTCGTTTCTGTTGAAAGTAGTTTTCTTTTACAACGTTTTGCTTTTTGTGGAACAGGATAGGTTTCTAGATGGGGTGTACAGGGAACATAGTCTGTTGTATTCTAGAATGCAAGGAATATCAACAATTACTTTACTTGCATCAAAGTTGATTAGAAATAGACTGTCAAGTGTACGCAAGCGTGATAGTGCTACATAGCTCATTCCTTCTTTAAAGACTGTGCTCCCAATATCTATCAATGCTTTATCTAGGGTAAGACCTTGTGATTTGTGAATGGTGACTTCGTATGCTAGAGTTAGAGAAAATTGTTCTCTGCGTACATACATGTCTTTGAAAAGAAGGAATCGGGCTGTTGAGCGTCCTATCCTTTTAACTTCTGATAGTTTGTCAAAGAGAATATTGACAGACTGAATGTTGTTGTCACTTGGGTATGTTTGAAAGCGAACAACTGTACCAAGTGCTCCATTACCTAGTACTTGCTCCACGTCAAGGTTACGTTTAAGCATTACTCTACAGTTTAAAGATAATTTTAATATTTTCTCCAAACCAGCTGTGTTTGAGATAGTGTTTTCTAAGGTGTTTAGTCTTGTTGTGGCTTGTTCACACACGAGTAGTGTCATAACATATACGTCCAGTTTGTCTGTGGAGCAAATTTCAATTATTGGTTGTATTTCTTTTTTCAACATTGTTTCATTGAATTTTGAATAGCTTGCAAGAGTTGGCATCAAGGACTTACAATTGACATTTTTGTGTGCTAATTCTTCCATGACATCAGTAGAACATGAGTTATGTCCATAGAGTACATGGATGTGCTGGGCTTTTAATATTGATTGTGCTTCTTGAGATAGTCCACCAACTCTAATACTTTTTAAAATGTTGGCGTATGTGAGGTCTGCAGACTGGTGCATGTTTTCTGTAAATTCTCTGAATTGGAAATGTTGCCAAAGGTTGACATTTCCTATACTGCCAACAGATTTATGGCAGAGTTTGCGCCCTAAGGTTTTAAAAATAGGTTCACCTTTCACTGGTGTCAATTGAAGAAGATCTTCAAAAACAATCATGTGTTTTCCTCCAAAGAGCTCTTCGTAGTCTGTTTTGAGTACTTCTTGTAATCTGAGGTGAATCAAAGCCAACATTAGGTTGGACACCATGCTCACTTCATCTATTAGTGGCATTTTCATTTGTTTCAAAACTCTGCGTAGTTCCATTGCAGCTTCTGTAGAAAGTTTGTAATAATCTAATTTGTTTTGGTGTTCTACTGGAAGGAGTAGTAATCGGTGTAAAGTGACACCGCCTATGTTGTAGGCTGCTAAACCTGTAGGGGCAGTTACAACCGCTGACAATTTGTTGTTTGTCAATTGTTGAAGGAACTTGCTGATGATTTTGATTAAGAATATTTTTCCTGAACCAGCTTGACCACTGTCGTATAGCAGTATAGGTTTGTAGTTTTGACAGGTACACTTTTTATTTTCATGTTGTACACCATGTTCAATTTCTTTTGTTACTTCTTGGAAAATGCTATACTGCTCATTGTTCAGTTTTGATTTCAGTACAGTGAAGTCTTCTGTATCTTCTTTATAGTGCGACATGTTTTTTTCTATTTCTATCATAGCTAATTCTGCCTCATTTGCTATTAGTGGCTGTCCTGGTGGTTCTTGGTTTCCTGTTACAGAAGGTTGACTACTGTCAGGAGTGTCCTTATCTAGTTGGGCCTGCAGTTCTTCATCGTGTTGCTGTTTTTTGTGCAACATTGTTTTGTACTGTGTAAAGTTTACATCTGTTATAGTGCTTTCATTTGCTTTGAAAGCGTCTTCATAGGAGTCATAGATATCTAGTAATTCTTCTTCTTTTCTCCATGGTTTAAAAAGTTGTAGCAGGGAAATGTAATATAGTTCTTTATGTTGAGGAGTTTTTAATGACAATTTGATATGATTAAATAAGCTTTGTTTGGTAAGTTTCACTAAGCTGCCTTCACAATTTGTCACTCTGTATCCACCTTTGTTTTCATCTGGTTTTATATTATTTTTGTATGTGAAGTTTTTGGCTATGTGGTATAGACACATGGTTTCCAAAGTGGTACTCCTGTTTGCATAGTATGTGTCTAGTAAATTGTTTTTCAAAATGTCTTGGCTGTTGGGATCATTTTTGGCTATTGTTTCTATGTCCTCATATGATTTGAGAACTCTTTTTCTAGATTTAGCAGGACCAAGACTTAGCCATACTATATTTTCAGATTTTCCATACAAAGCAGTACCGGTTAAACAGTCTGCAGCTTCATTGCAGCCACATTCTCTATGAGAGAGCATTTTATGCCTAAGCTGTACAATTTCTGAGACAGTGTTTTGTCCAATGATAGGTCATCCCAGAGGTCTTGAAGCTTTGTTTTTTCTGCTTTGGTTAAGTAGGCTGTAACATATCGTGCAACTGCAGTGGAATTGTCTGCAATGTACTGCACATCTATGTTTGCATTCCATAAGGGGCAATGATTGCATTGTAATCATTGATATATTTTGCTTCTTCTGTTCTTCAAAGTAATATGTGTCCTTAGGTGATTTACCTTTAACACTATGTCTAACTGAAGACATTTTGTTTACTTGACCTGTTGCTGTAACTGGTCTAGGGAAACCAAAGCAGCATTTGGTGTAGTATTTCCCTTTGTTTTTGTATTTGCGATGACAATATTTCCCACATTTGTGTCTTTGAAATTGTAAAATTTGTGCATGAAGATCACTATTTGTTGTTTGTGAAGGAATTTCACAAGTGACATATTTTGCAATAAACTGTAAAACAGTGCCATCACTGTCTTGACCAAATTTAGGAGCATCTTTAATCCATAAAAGCATGTGTATATGTGGTGCTCCTCTGGCTTGGTATTCTTTTCTCCAAAAGAAGTGTTACACTTCTTCGAGGGGAGGAACAGTTTTATTACAAATAAAGTGTAGCATAACAAGGAAGCTATGATGATAATATCTTGAAATATTAACAGGATCTAGAGAGCAGAGTTCTGCAGGGTTTAGTATATCTATGTTTGTTTTGTTTTTGTTTGATATGCATAGGAAATCATGTAAATCTTCCCATGCATATTCTGCACAACTTAATGTAACAAAACAAGTGGGTGGGCCAAGGTTTCTTATCATACTACGTACATCTCCGTGATGTCGGAACCAGTATTCTCTTGGACCACACATGTTTGCTAACAGATTTGTAATGCTTGATTGTAGAACTTCATCTTTTTCTTGCACTTTTTGTAGTAATTGCGTAGCTGACATATTTTGAAAATGGATACCTGATTTCAATATGTGTGCAACTCCGTAGCATAGAGTTGCTAGTTCACTTTCAAAGAGTAGGTGGAATATGTATTCCACATTTTGTCTAAATCTGGGATCTTCAGAATACATTCGTAACAAGCGATATTCTGATGCTGTAATCTGAGTGGGTCTATCATCGTACCTTCCTCCTTTCCCAGTAGGAAAGAGTAGAGGAAAGGCACGTGCTTCTATACTTTTTTTCCCATATGCTGATTGGTGATCCTTTGGTTTGTCGCATTTGGTACGTTTCGAGTGCATCGTCTACAGTATCTTTAGAGTGTAATGGATGAATTGTATAATGGTCTAAAATATTGAATACTGTAGCAGGATCTAGAAGTTCAAACTGACCAGTTTCTTGTGACTCTTGAGTTATTTCAGTGGTTTCCCTCAGGTTTTGTTCAATATTAATTTCTTTGTAGTATTCATTATTGTCTTTTAGATATTGCAATGCTTGCTTACTTTATGTAAATCTATGAGTTGTTGCCAAATTCTTTTGTCTTTTGTAGGTACACAATTTACTAAGACAATTAAAGATTGATCTATTGGACATTGCACTCCCAGAGTGTGTACATTTTCTTTCAGATCTAATGGTAAATAAACTACTTTGCCACAAATGCCTTTCACTAATTCAGAGGGAGGCCATTTTGCTGTTTTTGGTTGAAGGCGTATTATTGCTTGAAATGGGTGCACTGTTTGAATCATGATGCTCTCATATAAATTGAGTTGTTGCAGGGGATTTGGTAGTGGGAATAATTCCAAGTTATTTGTGATAGCACGTGAAGGAGTTTGGTTGTTGTCAAGTTTTGCAGTGCAGTAACTGCAAAGTATTAAGGGGTCATTTATTTCGTATTTGTTTTCTGCTATAAGGTAGAGAGCTAATTCAAACCATTTGGAATCTTCATTGTCTTCTATTTTGTATGTTATGTCTACAGTGTTTGTGCTACTTTTATAAAAAAGTTCTGTGGAAACACACACACACACATAGTTTGGTACTTCAGTGGATGTACTTTTAAATTTTAGTATTTCTTTTTTGTATGTGTGTAGTATAAGGTTTCCATTTGTACAATTGTTCCTAGTCTGTTGTAAAGCTATTGCATTTTGTAAGTGGCTTTCACTTCCAAAATATTTTCTCTGCATATGCTCTATTTCTTCAAGTAGGTCTTTGGCTGTGCCATGTAGACGATTGTTATTTAATTTGCCTAATGGTAAAGCTGGACTTTTAGTTTATGGACTAGATTTCTTATAGTTGAATGATGTGTTGATATCATTTTGATATGATGGAAGGTGCTTTTGCAAATAGGTCCTGAAATGCAGGCTAATGAATGTCCTTGTAGTGCTCTGTATTTGCGCATTGGACAGGTATCCATATTTTGTAGTAGTTTCATTTTGAATTTGTCTTTGCCTTTCACATACTGATTGAGGAACTGGCGTAAAGATTAGAATTTTTTTTGCTAATGTTACACATTGACGTGCACGGCCATTTGTACACTGGACGTTTTGGTTCAGTTGGATGGAGAGGTGATAGTGAGTTTTCTGGGGATATTTTTGTATGCAGCATTTCTTGTTCCATTATGGTATTATTAACTTTTTCATACCCTCGTCCACTACTATGTATGGCAATTGTGTTTGTTAGCTTTTGTTTGTATGCTTCTTCATTGAAATATGGTTCTGTGCTCGTGGTGTGACTCCCTTCACCTCCACAGATATCTAAGAAGTTATTTTTGTTGACATTTCATTTATTGAGAAGTCTTTTTTGTAGTTTAGTAGTTATTTTTGTTAGTGGTTTCATTCCGTTTAACACTAAAATAAATAACTTCCTTTTGAGAAGGATTGCACTGTCTATGAGAGCTTCTAAGATTACATTTCTATGGTAGGTTTTAAGGGTTGTGCATGATTTCTCTCCTGTTTTTATAAGATTCTGAAGGACTCTGTGGCAGAATTATTTTTGTAAAATACGTTTTTTTGGTATGGTTACTTGCCACTACATCAAGATTTATAGGAGCAGTGTTAGCAGTAGTGGTAGCTGAATTCTTGTTAATCACTTTCTGTTTCATTTTACATTTTGAAAGAGGGGGCAAAGTTTTTGTACTGGAAGCTTGTTTTGTTTTGCTTAATGACTCTATTAGATCTTTTGTTTGAACTTTTTGTACAAATTCTGCTAGAGATGGATGCTTATTGTGGACACTTTTATTTTGATTTGTTCTACTTATGCGTTGCTTTCTACGGACTTGCTTTTTGGTAGGCATTCTTTGGGGTATGTTGGAAAAAAAGAAGGTATGGGTTGGGCTGTTCTGCAATTTATGTGGGCTGTGTGCATGAGTGTCTGAGTATGATGGTAAGGATGTATGTGGAGGTGTGTGATTGTGCAATGGGCAGCTACAACTAGTTAGGAAGGCTATTCTTGTATTTGTGTGTTACTATACTGGGGTTCAGATGGCAATACAAAGTAAGCTAGTGGTGAGGAGAAGCACTAATACTAAATCTAATGGTAAAGAATTAAAACAGTTCTTTTTTCTGCAATACTAACATTCTAGCGGCTGATTCATAAAATTTGTGCGCCGAAAAACAGGGATTTATGTGCCATTCTGCCTGCAAATCCCTGTTTAACAAATGGTGATTTGTGGGCAGAATGGCGCACACATCCCTGTTTTTCGGCACACAAATTCCATGAATCAACCCCACAGTGTGTTTGAGTAACAGTTAGAACATTATGGTAGTATTGTACTTACTTTATATGTTTGGAATGAGCAGGTTTCTTCTGAGTTTTCAGGAGTGTGGTCTTCACTGCAATTGTAAAAGATAGAAGTTAGTAATTTTGTGTGTTTATGGCAGTGTTGTTAATTTAGACATTGATTTAATGTTTTTGTAGTAGTATTGTTGTTTGATAACTGAACATAGTGTGTGTATGCAGTTTCCGTTGACTATGTGCAGCCGTTGTATTTTACTTACAATCTGTTAGTTCAACATGCTTTGCAAATTACTATAATACTAAGCGTATGAAACTCACTTGGTTTCTTAAGGCTGTGTTATTGGATGTTAGCAGATAGAAGAAATAATCATATACTTATTTTGCTATTGTTTATAGGGTAAATGGCACAAACTGTATAGAAAAGCATGGAATGTATGCATTTGTGAATGTGTGGGTAATAAAGCAGAAGGATGTGATGTAGAGGCAGTGGTGTTATTTCAGCTGGGAGCTTTTTAATGATAGTGTCTAGCTGTGTGACTGTATAAAGATGCATGAACTTATCCTGGCTGTGTGTAATTGTATAATACACTACTAAGTGTTTTTCTACAATTATACTGTTATTTCTCCCATCTTTTAATATTAAATTATACTTTTTTAGATAGCTGTGTGTGTAAAAAAAGAGCTTAGAAAGCACACAGGTTTGGAAGTGACAGTTGATTATAACATATCGGATAAATGACAGTAAGTTCCTTTTATAGGTTATACATGTTAAGTGGCAGTTACTCTGTTTATATGCATTTATAAGAGTTGTACATGTACTGTGCAGAAAATATGCATGCATGTAGTTTGTATTCATGCATGTGGATATGCATGCAGCTGCAAGTAGAAATCTTGGAGACTTGTACAGTAGTTGTTGTAGTAGGTGCTTTCCAATGATATGAGACTTGTACTCAGAGTGATCAACAGTACATTTGAAGTGCTGAACTATGATGATGGAGTTAGATGTGGAGGTCTTTGATGTGATTGGTGCATGGTTGTGTGACTGCTTAGCTATATCCAATGAGCGAATGGCACAGAGAGTGAAGTGGAAGGTTAGAAGGGCTGTCTAAGAGTTATGCGCTCTGCGGACACTGCGGCTGTCCACGGACAGGGCGTGCGACATCCGGGGTTTTCCAGCAAATCCAGCATGGAAAGGGGACTGTAGTGAGCTGAGGTTGTGGATTTGTGTTGAAAGAGGCTGTGTGTAGTGAAGATGGCAGAGGTGGAGAAAGTCAGGGTGTCGGTGGTTGGAGATAGGTTTGTTTATGGTTTATAGCAGTATGCTAAATGCAGGAATGTGGCAAACCATTTTGATGTTTAAAGGAGTGGAGGGGTGTGGAACACTGTGCCTGATTGCAATGTACAGGGAATTGTACAAGTTTGTGAAGATATGGTTAGGATGAACAATCCCCATGTGGTAGTTTTGCACTGTGGTGCTTTGCATTTGGGCTATGTCAGTGTCCCTACTTTGTTGGCAGATTTGGAACACTTGGTTCAAGCAGTAATAAACGTCCTTCCAAATGCCAAAGTTAATTTTTCTGGTTTAGTATCTAGGGCAATATGGGACAATAGTTCTGTTTTTTGTCCTTAGCAAAACATTGCTCGGTGTGCAATCAACTGAGGCATGTTTGCTTTCAAGCTTAGGGCTGGTATGTTCTTCTGTAATAATGAGAATATTGATTCCAGTAATGCTGTTTATTTGAAAGAAGATGGCATTTCTTTATCTTTTATGGGAAATGCCATGCTGTTTTGGCACATAAGGGTTGCTTTGGAGAAGTTTATGTGAAGATTTTAGGAGTAAAGTAAGAAAGAAAAAGAAAATAAATACAGAATAACAGGTGCTGTCAAGCATCTGCAACACAAACAAAACAAAAACGGCTCTTTTTAGAGCCAACCACAAAGGGGAAATATGGTACAATATTTAAATTTAAATTCATCACGCTCAGATTTTCGATATGTCTGTGGACATGGTGGTTGTCCGTGGACACCGTGTATTACATACAGGGATTTTGGGGTGGAGAGGCATGCACATGAGAATGAGTAGAGCAAGGGATTGGTCAATAAAGTTTAGTGGGTGTGTTGTGTAAGGAGAGAGTTTGTCAGAACGTCTTTTTCCTGAGAGAATAACAGGTAGCTATGGCTGGGTGTTTCAGAAAACAGATTATCTGGATTTTGGGAGACTCATGAATACATTGGCTGGTGGTGCATGCAGAACGCTGTGGAGTAGCTGCACAACTTGGATTCCCTCATGTGCACTGGCATGGAGTGCATGGAATGAAGTGGCTGGACTTGGTACCTCTCTGTGCTACTTTGGAGACACAGCGTCATCCAGACATAATTATAATTCATTGTGGAGGGAACAGTTTAGGACATGTGTCAGGAATTTCTTTGCAATTTGCAATGAAAGAAGAACTTGGGAAGGTCATGGACATGTTTCCAAATTCCCAAGTAATTTTGTCTCGTATTGCGCAAAGACAAATGTGGCTGCGTTCTTCCTCATTTGGTCCACAAATGGAGAAAGTGAGGTGCAATGTCAATAAGGCTGTTTGTGCCTTTTTGAGAGATGTTGGTATGTCCTCTTTTCACAATGAAAATATTATGTTTCGTAGCACATACATTTTTCGCAGAAATGAAGTACATCTTACTTATGCTGGCAATCAGATTTTAATGCGAAATATACAAAATGCATTGCAACCTTTTTTGTAATTACATTGATACATTTTGCAGTAGGTGTTAAACATTAAAAGTTTTTGAAACACAAAAAACCACCACCAAAAGGCTCTTTTCAGAGCCACCACTTCTTCCCATAGAAATGTGCAATGGTTCTGATAGGGCAGCACCCCCAAAAATAAATGTCTGCGCACTGTCCGTGGACTTCTAAAAAATGCACAGGGCCCTGCACTATTTATTTGTCACTTCTATTTTTAAACTGTGAAAGGCGGCTCTGAAAAGAGCCTTTTGATTTTTTGGTTTTTGTTGTGTTATATTTTTTGTTTTTTTAAACATGACACACAAGGAAAGGAGGGGGAAGGAGGGTAAGGAAAGGACACCAACCACGATGATAAGAAAGGGCAGGTGGAGAGAGGAAGATGTAGGGTGGGCCTTATTCAGGTAGTGGGCAGACCTTTTTGTGCTCCTTGACCGCAGTATCAAA
The DNA here is from genome assembly GCF_040938575.1 of Ambystoma mexicanum. Classification (NCBI taxonomy): domain Eukaryota; kingdom Metazoa; phylum Chordata; class Amphibia; order Caudata; family Ambystomatidae; genus Ambystoma; species Ambystoma mexicanum. The sequence goes on along the minus strand of NC_090932.1, from coordinate 875,547,672 downwards.
AGCATTCCGAAGATTCTCCCCCCTGCACTGCAGAGTACTGCGTCACAGTACATACACAATATTGTGACCCTCGAAAGGTAAGGGCCAGCATCATAAATGGCTTGTGTGGCAGCTGGAGGGATGCGCTGTCCCGCAGGAGTGTCTCTTGTGGTGACAGGAGCGGAAACAGAGGATATTGTAGAGGAACTCAACCTACTACGTTTATCACAAGGAACAACGTTGTGAATAGCCCCACTGTGGAACGACCTTAGGTGTCGCTTCATTGATGTCATACCAAAGCTGTATGAACCAGGCCTCCCACAACTCAGCACCATTTTGCACTGGTTGCAGGTGACCTTATTCGCACACGCTTTTGGCACTCCATCAAGAATGGTAAACAACTGCCACACCCAAGACTCACGGTGAGTGCTGGTAGTAGGGACTTCCACTACCTTATCCTCTTCATCCGTCTCCTCTACATCCTCACGCCTGTTCCCCTCTGCAGGCCCTTGGGGACGTGGTGGTGGAGGTGGTGGGGGTGCTGATGCCGATGCAGGAGTAACTGAAGCAATTTGGGATGCCATCAGGAACCAGGAAGCAAACGCATCAAAATCAGAAAAAACAGGGGAATCTGCCAAGTTAATCTGCAGTACTGGAAAGACAATGCTCTGTCAGGTAGCCAGAAGCACAATGAGGATCAACTCTGGGGTGTGGGCTGTCCGCGGTCACTTCGAACACCCAGAAAAGCCTCAAAACGTTCCAAAAAGTATGTAGATCGCCAGGGACATTGTCTGGGACATGTGCAATGGTGAACCTTTACTGTAAGATACTTTGGATTGTCCAAAAAAGTACTTTTAAAATGCTCGGGTACCCGGACAGTGTCCGCAAATCAGGACACACCCTCAGCGTGGATGCAGTCACATGATGATGTCACAAACACGTATGCGAATGGGACGGCGGTCCGCAGGACACCAAATGTGCAGGGACGGCTGTGCGCATGCGCGCGGGTGTTGAACGGACAGTGTTCGGGCCTTCAAACTAATGAAAGTGCAACACGCGTGCAACAGACAGTTACGGACAGGCGCTATGTTCGTAGGACCTATGGGTGTGGTACGCATGTGCGTAGATGTTCTACGGACAGTGCGGACAGTCCCATTTTAATAACGAACATTACAAACAGGTATAGTGTTCTTAGAACACCTCCATTTTGGTTAATTGCGGACATTCCGGACAGCGAGTGTGTTCTAAGAACAGTTCCATTTTGATTGCGAACATTACAGACAGGTATAGTGTTCTTAGGACACCTCCATTTTGGTAAATTGTGGACATTCTGGACATCGAATGTGTTCTAAGAACAGTTCCATTTTGATTGTGGACATTACGGACAGGTATAGTGTCCTTAGGACACCTCCATTTTGGTTAATTGCGGACATTTCGGACATTGAATGTGTTCTAAGAACAGTTCCATTTTGATTGCGGACATTACGGACAGGTTTAGTGTTCTTAAGACACCTCCATTTTGGTTAATTGCGGACATTCCAGACATCGAATGTGTTCTAAGAACAGTTCCATTTTGATTGCGGACATTATGGACAGGTATAGTGTTCTTAGGACACCTCAATTTTGGTTAATTGTGGACATTCCAGACATCGAATGTGTTCTAAGAACAGTTCCATTTTGATTGCGGACATTATGGACAGGTATAGTGTTCTTAGGACACCTCCATTTTGTTTAATTGCGGCCATTCCAGACATCAAATGTGTTCTAAGAACAGTTTCATTTTGATTGCGGACATTACGGACAGGTATAGTGTTCTTAGGACACCTCCATTTTGGTTAATTGCGGACATTCCGGACACCCGCGCTGTCTGCGGACACCTTAACTGTCTTTCTTTTAAAAAAAAGACACAGAGGATTGAATTAAAACACACATAATTTTTTTATTATATACAAATATAAAATTTATGAAAGAGGGGGGAAGCAGAAACTGACACAAATACAGGGGAATTAGGGTTTTTCGAGAGGATGGATGGGAGGGGATGAAGGGATGGAAGTCTCATCATAATGTTTTTTTTGGTGGTGAGGGTTTGGGGATAGTTGACTGGGACAAGGAAAGGGGGAACAGGTACATGTGGGACAATGATATTACATTTTTTCTTTTATGTGGTCCTCCACAAAATGTTTTAAAAGATTGAAAATGACCATTAGCATATCCATTTTTTGTTCCATGCGCTGCAGAGCATTTTCTAATGTCTCTTTTGCTAAATTATTTTCACCGTACGTCTGTTAAAAAAATGTGTTAAGTACACATAAAATAATGACTATTAATTGGCTTATATAGAGAAGTGTCTACCATTAGTATCACTGTCCTCACTCATTTCATCACGTGGGAAATGTTCTTCAAGCCATTCCAAAGTACTGGACATTTCTGTGTAAAAAAAAAATATATATTACTTTTAGTGAACGTAATATAGAAAGTTTAGAAATATATAAGAAAAATGAAGTTTACTTACTAGTTTCTGGTAAGTTTTGTTGTTACCTTTGTGTAGGTCGGCTGTTGCTTCTTGCTGTGCAGTTTCTGTGAGGTAATTATGTCGGAGGAATATCTTTTTTATTTTGGTATATTCCATTTTAGTACATATGCTATTTACATGGACGGTTGATGTGTTACATATTTAGGTTCCACTTCTTATTTATTATTACATATAATGCGTTCATGTGGTGCTTTTTGAACTTGTTCAGTGTTTATATGGCATGATAGAACAATCTAAGATACCCCCTGAGTTTTTTGGGTAGTGTGATGTTGTCCGCGTCTGTTCGTGGACCGACGCACAGTCCGCGGACATCAAATCTCTAGCAGGGGGTTCAGCATATTCTATGTTACATGTATATAAAGTAAGGGAATCCTAGTAAACATCTATCAAATTTACACAACGTATTTGTATATTCAGTAAAAAAACTTTGATAGAGAGAAGTTATGGTTAAGTTGCACTATTAAAAACCTATGAAATTCAGTAAAAAGGCTTTGTTAATGTGATGTTACGGTTAAGTTGCTCTACTAAAAACCTATTAAATTCAGCGAAAAAATCTTTGTTAAAGGGACATTATGGTTCCAAGTAAAACCGAAAAACCCCTGAAATTCGCCAGTTATGGTAAACTAAGCAACCATAACTCGCGACACACTACTGCAAAGATGAACACCCAGGACATCAAAGATGACATCACTAATGTCATTGATGACATCACTGATGACATCACATGTCTGACTCCCTCTTTTTTCCTTTACTGACATATCCAGACTAGTAACAGTCAGGAACTAAAAATTCAAAAATGTCTATATTTGTAGACTTATACTTCAAATATGTTCTTGCAATAATTCACTTGGGGTTCACTCACAGAATATGAAACATATACATATGGGAAAACACAGATTTGGAAGACAGCAATGCTTTCTATATATGAAGATGATCAGTAAGGTTATCAACACTTTCTTACAGTTCTGCTTTTTTTTAAATTACTTTACTTTCTCTGGATATGCTCATATATTTATACATTGTATATACACTACTTTTCTTATGGTCCAGTCACATTATATGATAGTTATACATAGCGAAGTAGTAGCTTTGAAGCAGAGCAATCATTTCTATGTATAAAGTTCATCAGTTACGGTATGAAGATTGGTTGATAATACTGTTGTTTTTTTTACTTCATTTTCCCTGTATATGCTCATATTTGTATGTGTTGTTGTTTATTTGTGTTTTGTTTCCAATAATGAAATTATGTAGTAAGTGGGTTTTATTAGCTAGTTATTAAATGTTTCACAGTAGGCAAAACTGTAATAAGAAAGCATTTATCATTTTACTATTCAACATGGTAAGATTATTAATATTGCACCTCCATCATATATGTTGCACACAATGCCTCTGATTGTACATGAGTAGCTTAGCATACTGCAAACAACCTAATAATAGAATGGTATTTGTATCAATGCATTACTTAATGCACTATGTATTTCATGATATTTATTTCAATAATACTTAAAATGTTGTTATCAACATTACTATAAGAATCCCTTGTACAGACTTTTAATGATAAGTAAATGCACATGTGATGTCATCAGTGATGTCATCAATGACATTAGTGATGTCATCTTTGATGTCCTGGGTGTTAATCTTAGCAGTACATGGTGGTGGCGCGAGTTATGGTTGCTTAGTTTACCATAACTGGTGAATTTCAGGGTTTTTTCGGTTTTACTTGGAACCATAACGTCCCTTTAACAAAGTTTATTTCACTGAATTTCATAGGTTTATAGTAGCGCAACTTAACCATAACGTCCCTTTAACAACATTTTTTTTACTGAATTTACAATATAGACAGGTTGGCCAAGATATAGTGAGTTACAGTAATCGACTGTACTCAGAACTAGAGCTGCAACCACAGGAGCGTGGAATTGGGCAGGCATAAAGGGGAGAACTCTCGTCAGTACACAGAGTTTAAAATGGCCAGATTTACTGACAGCAGCAGCCTGATCAGCCATATATAGGGAGGAGGAGACCTTAACCCCAAGGTTTTTCACAGAAGTGGACGGTAGGGAAAACAGGCCAAGAGAAGAAGGCCAGAAGTCAGGGGTCCAGAAGGAGAGGCAGCAGGTAGTACCCACCACCAACACCTCTGTCTTGTTCCCATTGAGTTTGAGTGAGTTTAATGCCATCCATGCTCCGAGGTCCTCCAGGCAGCTCCTGAGCCGGGCAGCAGTGTCTGGACGAGAGAGATCAAGACGAACCAACAGCTGGGTGTCATCGGCATAGGAGTAGAATCTAAATCAGTGGAAGTGGATGAGAAGGAGGAGGCATCTGATATATATGTTAAAAAGTATAGGGGAAAGTGCAGATCCTTGCGGAACCCCACAAATAAGCCCTACCGGTTCAGAAAAGAAAGGGGGGAGAGAGACAGACTGAGAGCGATGGGCCAGAAAGGCAGAAAACCAATTTAAGACCTTGTCGGATATGCCCACTTGCTCACTTCTGACAAACGGGACATAAGTATGGTGTGGTCGACCGTGTCGAAAGCCGTGGATAAATCCAACAGCAGTACTGCTCCCACTCCACCTTGGTCAACCAGGCGAGCAAGATCGTTGCATACAGAATTGAGTACCGACTCAGTGCCCCTTCACGGGCAAAAGCCTGATTGCAAGATGTCAAAATATCCAGAGGATTCCAGGAAGGAGGATACAAGTGGGGAGACAAGGGCCTCCATGACCTTCATCAGCACAGGGAGAAGTGAGATGGGCCGAACATTTTAAAGCATCCTAGGATCAAGAGAGGGCTTTTTTAGCAGAGGTATATAGAGCGTGTTTCAGTGGGCTGGGAATAGAGCCCTTAGAAAACGACATGTTGACTGCTGCCGTAATTTGTTTTTAAGCAAAGTAAGCGGTATAGGGCCAGCCGGCGAGGCAGATTTAAGGCGCTGAATAGCCTCAGAAATGTCACATTCAAAGAACACAGGGAGAGAGGACCAGGTGGACTTAGGCAATGGCAGAGGAGGGGGGGCCAGAACAAGAGAGATTTGACTGGCCACCACCCCAATACCATTTCAAATAGTTTCAATCTTAGTCAGAAAGAAGGATGACACAGTGTTGCAAAGGGCTTGAAAAGGTGTAACACCAGAGCCCGTTGTACTAGGGGTGAACAGGGACTGAACAAGTTCAAATAGAGCCTTAGGCTTGTTGACAGCAGCTTGCACCTTGACACAGAAAAAATATTTTTTTGCAGCGCTAATGGCCTTTTGGTAGGTGGACACAGTGCTACGGAAAATGCATTTATCATTACGAGAGTATTCCGCACGCCATTTCCTCTCAGCACGTCTACAGCTGAGTTTGTGGGCTCTGAGATCATCAGAGAACAATGGCCCCGAGGTATGATTCCTAGTTTTACAGAGCTTCAGTGGAGCCAGCTGGTCTGACACTGTAGAAAAGGATTCTCCCAGAGAGCTGAGGGAGCAAGGACTGTGAGGGGTCAGCTGGGCATGGAGGGAGACAGCCAGATCATCGTTGTTTACTTTGCGCCAATTGTGTTTAAGAATGGCAGGTTTGGCTGGGTACGCTAAAGTGTCCTGCAGCTAAGTCAAGAATGAAATTAGAAAGTGGTCGGTCCAAAGAAGAGGGGAGAAGGAAGAGACCACAACGTCAGAGTAAGGGGCAGAGATCAAATCCAAGACATTGCCATGTTGGTGGGTAGGTACCAGAACAAGTTAAGTTAGACCGAGATCCGCCATCAGAGAAAGGAAGTTAGTAACTGAGCTAGCGGAGCAGGTGTTAGCAGGCAAGTTAAAATCTCCCGTAACCCAAAGACTCGGATGCACGGTCTGGATTTCGGAGACCAGGTCGAGGACATTAGTGCAAAACATGGCATCAACAGCAGGAGGCCGATAAACCAAAAGGATGGTGAGCGTAGAGAGGGGGAAAACAGAAATGCGAGCGAAACAACACTCCTTTTTGAGTGTGTGAGAAGGCACAGTGCATAAAGTTTTATACAAAGCTGTGTGAATAATGGCCAGTCCGCCACCAGGGTGGGCTGATGGTCGATCAACATGGGCCAAAGTATAGTCAGGGGGCAGAGGTTGTACAATAGCGGGGTACAGCACACACTCGGGCATTCCCAGCACGAGCCGACAGTTCTTCATCAGCAAACAGGTTCTTCGATGGCCAAGTCTCCTCTAACAAAAGTCTCTTGCCTTTGAGGCCTGATTTTCTCAACAAACATACACAAAGTTCTATTCCACAAATACTTTGGGTGATGGCTTCACCCCTGAGTCCCCCTCCTCTAGGCGCAGACCCCTCTCAAGTCTTATTCAACAATTTAATCAAACAATTCCTTTCTCAGTGGATCTCCCTCAGCCAGGCTTGGATCCTATATGAGAAGGGGGACACTTCACTTCCCCTTATCTTTTAATACTTCTTGCTTTCTCGAATCTTAATGTCTTCATAAACAGCAGTACAGGTTTCACCAAGCGGGATTCATTTCCATCAGTTTTTCAATAATTTGTCGGTCAAAGACTTTCGACGGTACAGAGGATTTTACAAGACACCTTTATGACCACTTTGACCTCATCCGCCTTCTCCTAAGGCCTTCTGGTTATGGTACTCTCTATCAACGAGTAAACGCCCAGAGTTACCTGCATGAGCACCCAGGTGGTGCCAGACTGCTCTGTTGCTGGTTTTCCCCCTCTTTCCTCAATAATATCTTTATGCATTTCAAAGTTCAAATTAGTCGTTGGCTACTTTTCATTTCACACTATTCGGTTTCTTATCGATACCCCCTTCAACTCACTGGCTGTGATAAACCACCAGGCTTTCTTTCTTCTCGGAGTCAAGGTTGGTACCACAGAGATGAGCGTATCTCCCCGGCTTGGTAATCAGCGGAGGAGGTTGTCGTGTACAGTAGGCATCTGTTGCAACACACGCTGGCAATTGTTCGCTAACTTATGATTCTTTCTGCAGAGGTTTCACTGTGCTTAGTCGGAAAGGGCAAGGTCACTTGTCTCCTTGTCACCCTCTCAGTTTGTGCTGTCTTTGTCCTCTTCTTGAACTGCTGTGCGGAGTTAGCTCTCACGTTGTGCGGTTTGCCTGGCTCGTAGTGTGCTGTCGTGCTCCAACTTTTATCCCCTAGGGAAGGGAAAGGGCCGTCAGGTGTGTGTGATTTTGATCAATTGCCTGACCCTTGTATTGGGACATGTCAGGTAAATGGCAGTGGTGCAAGTCTGTTGTCTTTCGTGTTGTGCGAAAGTGTTCATGTAAGAAAAAGGGTGGGCAGTGTTTTGGAATATCCTACGTGCTAAGATGGGGAAAAGGTGTTTAAAGAAGTGTGATACCACATCTCACCCGTCGGTGTCCCACTCCCCAAGGACCCCTCATCCAGGTGATCCTCCCGCACTTGTCCACCCCAGGAAATGGTTCCAAAAGCGATGGCTGTGTCTTGGCCACCTGGATGACAGATCCCTGGGGACTAGACAGGGAGACACCTTCAGGCTTCTCACACTTCCCCCTGCTACACTGCTTACATGCACCCGTAGCTTCTATCAGAACCCAGACTGCATGCACGCACCCCTTAATCCAACAGGTGATCCATTAACGTGATTTTACCTGCACAGTTGTGGGCGTGCGATCACCTTATGTGGGTCATCCCATGGAACGCCCACATTTTCCTTTGTTCTTCTCATTTTGTGAGTTCTGCCCCCAGCCTATGCGCAGGCCACCCCCACGCTGCGCAAGGTGTCTCACGCAAGGCACTACACCACTCGTAGAGACGTTCCATGCCTGTGCGAACTTTCTGCAGAAAATGAAAAAGTATTGCGCTGTCGTTTCTATGAATCGATAAACGGGATTTCGCACGTGGTTTGGCACGCAAAGTCCATATTTACCGTGCAGAAAATTCCATCAATCGGGCGCTACGGCAGCTAAATTGTTGTGATTTATTTGTATGCTGCATAACCTCGCAAAAGGGAGCAGTGCTGCCATCCACAATGATGCCCACATGCCAAAACCTGAGAACACAGGAGAGAAGGATAAAGATTTGACGCAAGAACATGAACAAAGTGTGAGGCAGACACGTTCTGACCTTTTATAAAATGTCTGGGAATAACTATAACTCCATGGCTGCGGTGATCTATTCACAATTTTGCATTGCCAACACCGATTATTTCTTTGCTCGAATTTCACGTGGTGAGGAGACTATGGGCACCATTGATATTTTAAAGATTCTGCACAAGGCTGGACTGATAAAGTTGAGAGGGTAAACTATATTGGCTACCTTTGCTATTTGTTTCACATTTTGTTTAGGACAATCCTAATGTCGAATATGCTAAGAAGCTTTTTAGAAAGATGTAATGCTATTCTTGGTTTTCATTTTTTAATCTCCTTTACGTGCCCTTTTTTTGTTTTAGAATATTGTTTTATTGGATTTGTTGTGAAATTCATTTTGAAATTATGTAGTTGGAATGTTTATCAATTGTTTTTAAGTTGTGTAAGGTTGAGTAAAAACCATTATCAAAAATTATCTTTTAATGGCACAGGATATCTTGTCAATACTTTGTGATATATGCATTAGCTGGTAAGATAGCTCAGTGAGTTGAGCGCTCGCTTCTGCGATCTGAGCGTGATCTGCAGGTCGCAGGTTCGACTCCTGGCAAGGCCAACTCAACCTTTCATCCTTCCGAGGTTGATAAATGAGTACCAATTTCGGTTGGGTGATATTGTATGTAAATATGTGCTTTGTAAAGCGCTTTGGATTAAGGCGCTATATAAATAACACATCATTATCATTATATATGTATGTGCAATGATGAAGTAAAGAAACAATTATTAAAGTTTAAATCATAAAAAGCGCATAGGATTTTTTTACATTTAAAAGAAGTCAACGCAGAGTCACAGAAAAGTCATTTGTACTGACACCTCTCTGTATACTTGAGTGCCTCCGGTTGAACAGATTTTCACTCATAGAGGTTTACTATTTCAAACATACAAACGCCCAGGCCAACCCCCATGAAACAACACCTGTTACAAAACATAAAAGCATTGGCAGTTGTTTACTACAGCAATGTAACAATACAATACTTGTAATACACTACCATAAGGATTACTGTAATGTCCTTTTTGCTGGGACCTCCAAATGGAACATAAACAAATTACAGATAATCCAAAACAATGCCGTCTCTCCAGCGCTGAACATCCCTAAAAAAGACCACATCTGAGCCGTCAGGAAAAAAGCGCACTGGCTCCCTATCCGGGAAAGGATTATCTACAAAATCTTGATTATTACCCACAAATGCTTGAGTAACACCACCCCGCAATATCTATCCCAGAAAATCTAAAGTTTGAAGTCCATCAGACCAGTAAGGTAATTCCATGCTCATCGACTGGCCCCACCAAAAGTGAAAAGAGCCAAAGGAGGCGGAGTGAGCTTCCCTGCAGTTGTGGTGAACCACTGGAACGCCCTTTCCCAGAGCTAAGAGCAGAGGGCTCCTACTGGGCCTTCCACGTGGCTATTTGCATAATGGACCTCTACCCAAGACTGTAAAGTTATCTGTGTCATAATAACCGTCATTATTAATGTCTGTCTACCTGTATATCTGTGGATCGGCAATACACTGCCGAGTGAAGCTTCTGTATCATGTAACTGGTTCGTAACAGCACCGTGCTTCACACTTCCCATTTGCGCAGACCCGCGGGGGCATTACGAATGTGGACTGTTTGGAAGTACAACCATCTCACTGACGGTTACTTTGTATCTCTTGTAAAATGTTCTCCTGAACCACTAACAATTCTTGAAGGTCTTTATTGTTGGGTGTTGACTACCTGGTAACAAAGCAGAGATGATTAGCAGTTGGTCAAAGAACATAAATAGTTGTTACAATATTTGTAACCGTGAAACAGCTGGGAGCACCCCCTCCTGAAGCTGCTGATGCTTGCTGATGAAGGCTTTCACACAGTTCTTTAATGCATTTGATTTGTTTCATTGATGCAACTAGTAATCCACATTGTGTTACGCTGTTTGAACGCACACCCCCAGCTCCAGTGCTGTTATTTAAATCGCCCAGCCCCAAATGCAGTACGACATATTGCGTTTTACTCTCATCCTGAAGCAGGGCTTCCTGGATATATGGCATTATGCTGGAGAAATCATTATCTAGTTAGGTCAAAGAGCCCTGTTAATGTATTTTGTGTTACCAGAGTCACCTCTTGCAAGGCTTCTTTTGTCACTAGGGATTAACACAGAGGATGGTTTCAATGGTATCTCTGGGTGTTATTTTGAGATGCGTTCAGATGGTGACTGTGACTGTGCACTCTCCTCTTGGTCACTCACACATCTGTATCATACACATTAGACAGCTTGCCAAAGTGAATGGGTAGGGTAACAAGGGCGCGGCGTCTTAAAAACATCAGCCCAATGTACCTCCAGCCGCACCTTCAATACTCTGATCACTGACGTCATTAGCACACCTAACCTCAATCATCTGCATCCACACACTACCGCAGCACTCGAGCCTCCCTCCATGCTGTTGTCCTCCAGAAGCAGGGTGACCATGTGTTCCGAAGGCCTTTACAAGCTCGGTGAACAAAAACACACCTGCCCTCTAACAAACACACATCACCTGTCACCCTCTTGCTATCATACAGCAGGCCCACATTTGGATTTCTGGTTACCATGCATCCCACAGTTGTGTTGCATACGTCTAAGACTTGCAACTTATCATACTTGTCAGTATCCAGACCTTCCGAGCCTGTAATATAAGCACCGAACACTTCGCTGAAGGTGTGACATGATGGCCCTTCCCCAGTTGCAGAAGCAGACTTCTTGGCCTGCAAATATTACTCACGCCCTTTATTTACTCTTCAGAACTAGAGACGCATTGTTTGATATTTTCTACAGCTCTCACACAATGAGAAATACTGTTCATTCACACAAGGATTGGTTCCAAATGGAAGATTTGGCTGACAATGGCCTTTTCTGGAATGTGGTGGCGAATAGTTCATCACAATGGGCTTTCATACCAGCCAGGAGGATCTCAAGTTCAACCTTGACACCTTGACAAGTTGTTCTTACTTCCGTGCAGCCATCATGCAATGTAACAATTCAAGGTAATGGTAAACAAATGTAAAATACGTACCGTCACTGACTTTCCCTTTCCCTTTAATCCGTTCTCTTTTTTCCTTACTCCTTTGCTCCTCTTTTTTCCTAATTAGTGGCTTCCAGACGTTCATCTACGTGCAATCTTTTCTCCCCTCTACTTTTCTCCTGTTTTTCTTTTCAGGCATTTTCTGCTTTTTCCAGCCTTTCACCTTTCCCCATCCTCCTTTGTTTTCCCTTTCACCTCTTGCAAGGTTATATTGCTTTTCATCCCATTCTCTGCTTCAGCACCTTTTTGTCTACATCACAATTGGGGCCCATTCTGCATGTACAACTGTGGCAATTTCAGTGTGAGGACCTTTCCAAAACAAATTAAGGAATGTAGTTAATTTCTGTGCAAAAATACTCAATCACCACTCGAGTAAAGCACTTCCATTCCCTAATTTGCTCTTTCCTCTCGGGTGTCTCCTGTCAAAGAAGATCATAAGATGGCGAAGAAGCTGCAGGTTTGCAAACACAATGACCCCGGAATGGATGGGTGCACTGCGCGAAATACTGTGGCTAAAATGCCACTCCAAATACTATACAACTGTGTTCTGTCCTGTTGTTGGGATGGAAGTGCAAGGTCCCAACCGTGGAAAGAGGTTAAGGCTCTGTAAATTGTATTAGTAAGAAGTGCTGGTCATTTAGTATCAATATTTTGCCGTTTGGCTCGACAGCTCTGCACATGTATTATTTGTAGTTAGCATTCACACACTTTAGAAAGCATCACAGAGCCTTACACAATGAAAGAATTAGCAACCATGTAATAATGTTGCTCATTATACCTAGAGGTTAGAGCTAAGGCATGTTCAATAAGTTTGGTAGCTTGTAGTAGTGATTGATGTTGTGCTTTGGTGCATCAAGGAGATCGTAAAAAATTATGTTTTATTTTGAATCCAGGAAAACTTTTGGTGGCAGGTGAAAAGGTAGCTGAAATGTCCAGCAGTGAGATAGGGTAAGGGCCGTGCCGGAGTAACATGAGGGCTCTGTGCCATGTGAGCATTTTCTGCCATTTTGGATTAGGCCTTGTTAGGAGTTGCAGCTTCTAGTAGTTAGAGAATTAGACCGCCTTTTGGAGATTTTGCTCTGTCCATTTAATTAGAAGTTTATGCATCCTTCTCCCCCAGCGAGTTGTCAGGCAGCCAAGGTTATCGTATAACAGAGATGTGCAGCCCAGATAGCAGCTAATTGTGCCAGGCCGAGCAGCTCACAGGAGCTGAGAACTGAATGTTGGTCTCTGCTGATTAGAGTAGTGCTACCACTGTGTAGGACTAATCTCAAGGTATCGAGCTAGGCTTTGGAGTAATACTGCCCCCATCGAGAAGTGGCCGGAGCTAGGCTTTGGAGTAATACTGCCCCCAATGAGAAGTGGCCGGTCAATTTGAAATGCAGGTGTCTGAGCAAATAGAGCAAATAAATATGAGAAATTCATCCCCAAGAGCAGTGCCTTCACTACGCTTTTTATAAAGCAACTAGTTCCCCAGAGAGATAAGGTAGGAGGCGTGCTGGGGAAATAAAGTGTTCGAAGGCGGGAGTAGCAAGAGGTGATGCCAAAGTGTATAGATGCAAGGTCAAAGAGGCAATATGGAAATGCCAAATTGTCTGGTCTCAGAAGGAAGCCATTTTATTACCACTTGGGGGCGACCTCATTGTTTGCACTCGCTCCCTGATTGGGTCGTGTCTGGGGTATGCATATCATGAGTTGGCCAAAGTTACCTTGACCAATAAGGAGAGTCCATTGTTGCAACAAAGTACCTGAATGTAGTGGACCAATCACATCAAATTGTTTTCTGCTGACTGTACAATTAGGTCCTCTTGTAAGGGGTCATATTTAGATATGCATAGTCAATGGGATAATGAACTATAGGGATGTTTAGATGTCTGTATAGGTTTTAGCCAATGGGGAAAGTGGAATGATGTTGTATCTGATATGTTTTGGTTTGAGGTTTTCTGCTATAGAAGATGCAACTTGACATGGGCGTGTCAAGCATGTACTCAGTTTTCTATGGTCGTTTTTATCATTGGGGGTCATTCTGACCCTGGCGGTAGGGGGTTAACGGCATGGGTAAGGATGCCAGTGCTGTTAGCCCCCTACTGCCACATTCCGAGGTCCCTTAGTGGGTCCCACCAGGAACGGCTGGTCTGACCTGCCATCCTTAGCGGGGCCCGTTAAGGGACCATGGAGCTGATAACGGGCCTGCAATTTGCGGGCCCGTTATTAGCTCCTTCCCCATTCCCATTGAGCCCTATCGGGGCTTAAATGGGAATGGGGAATGGTTTTCTGAATGGGGGCTTACCGGGTCCTCCAAGGTACCAAATCCTGACATGATTCTTTGCAACATACCCACTGAAGCAATACACTTTACTGCCATTGATCTCAAGAATGCATTCTTCTCCATCCCACTATACCCAGATTCCCAATATGTCACAGTGTTTACTAACCCTGGGCAGATATTCCAACACACAAGATTACCTCGAGGGTACTGGGTACTGTGAGTCACAGAGTATTTTCAACAGAGTACTACACATGGGTGTAGGCACATACAGGTACCAGGCACAATCATTCACTTTGTAGGTCGCCTGGTCTACAGCCCTACAGAACAACAGTGTAGGAAAGATTCAGTGACACTCTTCACATTACTTGCAGAAAAGGGGTACAAAGAGGACAAAAACAAAATGCTTTATTGCCTGAAAGAGGTAGTATACCTAGGTGAAATAATATCAGCAGGAAGGAGAGTAACCCCAGGAAGTGCAATAGCAGTACAACATACAGTGAAGCCGAACACAGTAAAGGAGATGCAATCACTCTTAGGACTATGTTATTATTGTAGGTCATGGATTTTTGATTATTCCAGTTATACCAAGCCCTTGTTGCATGGGCTAAAAAAGTACAGAAAGTTAAAGGAATGATTACCTGGACAGAAGAAATGATCACATGCTTCCAGGAGAAATGATCACATGCTTCCAGGAACTCAAAAACGTGATCAGCAATGCCCCAGTGTTAGCAACACCAGATTACGCAAAAAATGTTTCCTTTTCTCACATTCTAATGACCAAGAAATGATGGCCAGTCTCACATGTAAGACATCCATGGGATACAAACCCCTTGCTTACTATATTGTACTTTTAGATACATTAATGAAGGGTCATTTCCCATGCGAGCAGGCTCTAGCAGGAGCGGCTTTTGCAATACAAAAATCCTCTACAATCACAATTGGATGCCCAGTGACATTGCATGTGGAAAATTATGTTTTATCAATTTTAGAGAGATCCAAATCTACCCTCATCTCTCAGAGTGTGTCTGGCTATGAGGTCATATTGTCCAACTCTTTCATTCACATTGTCACACCTTCATTGCAGTACCTGTACAGCCAGGGTAGGAAGTGCACGGTTGTATAACATATGAAGGACCTGAAAATTACACAACCCAGGTCAGGGAGGACGTACTTGAGGAGGGGGAAGTGAACTTCGTTGATGGTTCATCAAACATTGAACAGGAGACAAGACAAAGACCCATGGGTGCAGCAGTATTTAGCCTTGTAGATGGGGAGTATGAGGTCAAGATAGAAAAGAGACTGCCTGAACGTTACTCCGCACAGGCAGCAGAAGCATTAGAAATGTCACACAGTACTTTAGTTACCATTTATTATTAATCAGAATTTGTTACTTCCACCGTGCGTTCAGGATTATCCAGATGGCATAGGGGATGGTTACAAAAAATAAGATGGAACTCCTGTGTAACATGCAGCATTATTAGCACAATTAATTTACACATTGACACATCCCTCTGTGGTTGCTGTGGTAAAATGAGCAGCCCATATGAATAATTCAGACCAAATTCCTTATTGTAATGTTGCTGCAGACAAAGCAGCAAAGGAAGCAGTGCACCTAAAAGGGCCAAGTCTCACAGGATCCACTGACATAGGAGTCCAGCAGGTGCAGCTGCTAGATCCATATAATGCAGTTCCCCTGACACGGATTATTGAACTACAGAGACAAGCTCCACAACATGAGAAGGATTTGTGGGTCAAAAGGTGATGTTCCCTTTCACTGATGGACCTAATTTGGAGACAAAAATATTACAAGTAAAGTAGCAATGCCTCAGGAATTGCTTACAGTTGCCTTCGAGCAATTACACTACCTTACACATATATATAAGCAATACATGACAGCAGATATTTAGCAGGATTGGTTTGTCCCCAATCTTCAGGAACATGTGGACAAATGTGCAGCAAACTGTACCACCTGCCACCTTTACAGTACAGGATATACTCTCATAACATTATAGGGATCATTACCCCACCCCTCAGAGCCCTTTCAAGCGCTCCATATCAACTATGTGCAGTAACTATCATTATTTGATCATTGTAGTATGCCCATTCTCCCGCTGGCTTGATGTAGGACCCTGTGCACACCCTGATGCCAAATCAGCAGCTACATTTTTAGTACACTAGGTATTTTCTTACAGGACACGGGAATATGTGATGTCCTAAAATCAGACAATAGGACACGCTTTTTTAACAAGCTATTCAAATAAATGACCCCCCCCCCCCCTATTGGGAATAAAGCACAAATTATGCTCAGTTTACCAACCGCAAGTAAACTGAATTATAGAGCATCCTAATTGGCTATTAAAACAGTGCTTGTCTAAAATGTGTCACTCTTTGGGGAACAATTGGCTCAACTATCTTCCACTAGCACTGTTTAGTCACAGGAATCAGCCAGGGAAGGAACATCATTTGAGCTCTCATGAAATAGTGACAGTTGGGAGGCTGCACACACCATTAACACTTGCACACAGAACCTCCAATGCTCATAGAATGGCTGACATATTAGGGGAGGAGTTTCAGGACTAGGATTTAACCAAATGTGTTAAGGTTATCTCTCAACAGCTTGCACCTCGTTCACAACAGCCAGTTGCAGTGAACACAGTCAACCCAGCATCTCTGCAATAACCCCAGCTTTTCCCAGGAGATTTGGTGTCGTCTGCTCATTCAGGAATTGGAAAAACACCAATTTCCATGGTCTTTACTAGATGATCTACTCTACATCATCTTCACTAAAGGTTGAAGGACTAAAATACTGAATCCACCTTTCAGACGTCTGAAAGGATACCATTACCAGCCCCCCTCACAGGGAACATAGGAGAGACAGCACTAAAAGATGAGTTTGGCCCAAATGTTTTTTAAATTTCTGCAAACAATGCATCCCTTTGGATATAAAAATATTAACTCTTCTTCACAGCATCAAGAATATAATATTGTGTTTTTTCTCCTTCTCTCTTTCTTTCCTTTCTTTTGACAAGAGTTATGTGGTGGGGCATATAAATGGGGGTATAAGGAGTATAATGACACTGAAGTAGCACACGTGTTAGCAAATAGGAGTGTATCAATGCCCAAAAGTAGAAGGGACACTGGATATCAAGGGGTTCTTTTGGACACTGTTGCAGATGTGAATCACCCCGACATGGATAACCTTTGGTATAATCATATACAGGAGGTGGGAAGGGCAAGGTCAGACAATTCCTGCTACATATGTTCCCTGATCCCACATGAAACTGGCACTCCCAGATTGTTTATTCCTAAAGAAATGCCATCTCTGAGAGCACAGTGTTTAGTATACCTAGCCCTATCTAGGGTACAAGGGTTGTTCCAAGGATACAAGTTTCAAGCAACCTACTACAGTTGGAAGGTGCTGTGTTCTCTAACAACATATGGGAGGAGGGGCTGGTGAGCTGCAGAGCAGGGGACCTAATGGGTTTTTTCTGAGGAAGTAGTGACACACATTAACGAGACCTGCTATGATGTATGGAGCAGATACGTACAGAAGCTGACATGGATAAAGGTGAATGAAAGATCTGCTAAAGTACAGATACTTACACACTTTTCCTTTTGTTTAAGAGTCAATGGCAGCATGCCTGTTGGAACCAATAAGCAGTGCAATCCAACATTGTGTATTCCAGACCTAATTGGAGGGACATCAGCGCTAATGGACATTTTCTGGATATGTGGGACCTCGGAATATATCTCCACATTCCACCCCTCTGGAACGGGGTGTACTCCCTGTCAACATTACATTCCACTGTTCTTATCATGCCTCATGCCCACCTCACCATCATAAATGTGCCATAGCAACCCCCTGTCACAATTGTTCCCCTACCGCACCAGCGTGTTCATCGACCAGTGCACTCCCCTCACTAGAAATTTTCAAATGATTCTCCCAAGACCCTGTTGATAAGCCTATGGCAATAATGGACCAATACCGTCTCTTCAGTAAAACAGAGACTTTCATTACCTCCCAGATTGTTCAAGGCGTTCAGACTGCAGTGAATTTGAAATGGCTGCAGAAACGAGATGGGAGATGATCCAAATTGGGAACGAAACAGAGCATGGCCTCAACTCAATCAGAGAGGAGTTGAGGGCCATCCAGTTTATGACACTACAGAATCGGTACATACTGGACCTCCTCACGGTGATGGAGATAGGGAGTTCCTGTTGCACCTATGATCCACCCAACCACCCAACGATGCAGACAATGGGTCCATGACTTACACCATAGGGGCCCTACACAATTTGTGTGTTGCCATGGAGATGGAAGCCAGGGTGGGAGAGCAAGATTGGCTGGATTTGTTATTTTCATGGGGTCCTTGCTGGTTGGGCTTAGCCATAAAAGTGCTAGTTCCCATTGTGTTTTTACTTGTATTTTGCTCCTGCCAGTTTCTCCTGCAGTGCAGCTCCAAGACGGTACCAAAAGGAGCTATGGTGATGTCCATGACCCTCACAACAAGTAAAGCTACTCCTCTCTTAAAGCACGTGCACACACAGACAGAAAAATGGAATGGCAAAATGGAGCACAAGATTGTAAAGGTAGAACATACAGTTGGTTCTCTGAAGAGGTGCCCAGTCAAAGTATCGAAATAAAAGGATCGAATTACCTTTTTTTCGAATCCAAAAGGATTAAAAAAAAGGGTTGAATGCTTTTTTATTTATTTATTTATATTTTTTAGTTTTGTATGTAAAAAAGTTTTTTTAAAAGAGAAAACGGGTGGTTGGGGAAGGAACACCCCCATAAAAAAAAAAAAATTTAAAAAAAATCGACCTTTTTTTATCCTTTTGTCAACGAAAAAAAAGGCATTTGATCCTTTTGTTTTGAAATATTTGACCTAGAACCCTCTGGGTACACTTTCTCACCCCCTATGTAGGACTATGTAGAGGTCTTACAGGGGAGGGAGTATGTTGCTTTATGACCTGAACCCCAGAACAATATGCCGAGCCTGGAGAAAGCTTACATCATGTGTGTAAAGTCTGGGTGCCCAAAGATGATTCCTACAGGGAGTGGGAAGCAAGGCTATTTAATGAATTAACTAAAAGGGTAGTGTTGGGATACAAGTGCAACATCCCAATCGTGGAAAGAGCTTTAGGCTGCATACATTGTATTAGTAAGAAGCACAGGTTATTTAGTGTCAATATTTGCTGTTTGATTTGGCAGTTCTGCACACGTGTTATTTGTAGTTAGCATTCACACATTATAGAGAGCATCACAGAGCCTTAAATGATGAAAGAAGGAGACACATTACTTAATTGTTTTATTTTTTAAGTGCATATGGTTGAATATAATTCAGCCTTTAACACTAATACCATACAAAAACATCTTAATACATTTATAAAATTATTGTATATATAAACATGGTATTATAAAATATCAATTAACAATATCCTTTAAAATTCATAAGGAAATAATCACCAAACATAGTACTTACAATATAAGCGATATAAAATATGTCTATAATACATACATTGAAATGACAAAAAACGACATAAATGATAAAATATTCCATGCATCAATACAATGTATGCCTTGGTCATCAATTAAATTATCTATATGATGCTAAATGGGAGGAATATATCCCTTATACCGATATACCTTATAACACACTTTGGTAATTACTTAATAGTTTCTTTAATCATTGCCACTGCCCTCAGCCATATATGATGAGCTGCTGCGACAACTACCAAAGAGTCTGCACCATAAGTCATAGACCAACATTGTTCAGACCAAAATGTATTGAATTTACTATAACCTTTCTCATAGTTAGCGCTAAGGACGGGGCAGTGTGTTAATATATGCCTAGAGGTTTCCACATATATCTTACACATGTGGCACAGCCCCATCTCTCTAGGGATACCCTTCAAAGCCCCAATATTCACAAATACAGGTAGGAGATCAAGGCACAGGTATAGTATGAATTTCAGTGCCGGTAGGTGTAATTTCACCAAGTAGCTACGTGGAACATTGGTAAACATTCCTTGCTGAGAATAAGTAACATATTTTCTCTATGTGGCCAAATGGGCCAGTGACTGAGTTCTATCATGTATTTTTGTCATGATGCCCAGTTGATTTAAGAATAGGAGCACTTCCAAATTACTACTATATAATAGACCAATATCTGAGCTATGGATAGCTACACATTTTGCCAAATCACTATACCAATTAACTTAGCCTCTATTGAGTGCCCCCAACATTTATCAATGGTGTTTTTAATAGCAAGCCACTTGAGCCAGGCTTTAGAGGATATGGTCTCTCCATAATGAATACATGAATGGGGCGCTTTTTTTTTTTATATAGGTCAAGATATTCATATATGTAAATTTACTCCTTGGATTCTGTTCCCAATCTCCACACAAAGGACGGTATGCCTTTTTCCTGATAGACATTATTTTAGTTTTTACAGATTTAACATGCAGCCCATTAATAATTTCAGCATAATCATAAAGTGCATTAAGCGATCGTCGAAGGCCTACCACAGTCCTAACTATGATAACTGTATCATCAGCTAGGTTAGGTATGCCACATCCATATTACCAAAATGAGGTGGGTAATTATGGACTGATTTCAATATCTGGAAAAAATCAGCAAATAAATTAAAAAGCAGGATCGCAGGAACACACCCCTGCTTGAGTCCAATGTTCATCTTGAAAGATTGGGATAGCACACCCTCTGGTTATAGTCTAATTCGAACACTATTATCCTCATATAATAACTTTATAAAATATAAAAGGGTAGGGTCGATGCCCCATACTTCCAATTTCTGCCATAGTCGCGGGAGTATGACAGTGTCAAACACTGAGCTATAATCAACAGAGCATAAATATAGTGTTGTTCCAGGATAAGAATATACATCTGAAATAAGGGTAAGAAGTACCAAGATAGAGTGAGCAGCTGCAAAACCCTTTCTAAAGCTAGTTTGTTGTGAACATAATAGACTATTTGCCGATGTCCAGGACGTTAACATTACCAATAGTAAATTGGCGAAAACCTTCGTACCACAGTCCTGCATGGCCAATAGTCTCTAACTATCAGGTCGATCATAAGGGCCTCTCTTATATACCAGCACCAAGTTAGACTCCTGCCATGAAAACGGTACCTTACCCAACTCACAAAAATGTTGGAATTGTTCTTTAAAAAGTGCTGCTGACAAGACAGGATCTTGCTTAATAACGGCACTAGACAGCCCATCAGGTCCCATAGCTTTGGACATCTTGGTCTTATTAATGATGCTCACTGTGATGCTGGAAATGCATCGGAGGGACAGGGCCTCCGTATCCTTGTCCTTTACTGCTTTTTATTGTGTGTTCTGTCCTGTTTTCCGTGCAGGAGTTCATGTGGGACTCCTGGCCGTGCAGCTCTCTCTTTTGGTTTGGTGTACAGACCCATGGGATACCCTTATGGCATCCATGGGTGGGGTTACAACCCTGTTCCCCTAGTGTATGTTTTTTGGGAACCTGTGTGTGGCCCATAGAGCAGGGTATGGGCTGGTGGCCGCTCCATGCTGAATTTGACAAGTGCTCTGAGTATCCTCGATTTTGGGATACCCAGGCCCTGCCAATGGAATTAGTTGATTCCTTATAGGAAACAAGGTGGCCCCCATGGCCTCTTGCTTTCTGTTGCCTGTTACCTTGTTTTCCCAAAGTCCTGGGAAGCCCTGACTCTGTCCCTTCCCCCTGACTGACTGTTGGGTGGAAGATCCAAATATGGTGTTGTTGTGAAGTCCAGGCCAGACTGGCTGGAGCTTTCCCAGTGGCTGTATGTTGTGGGTACACCCTGTGGGTGGGACCTGGGTGAATGGAGTCTGTGACGAATACGCATTCTGTGTTTTGGGTGTCTAGTATCCGGTGTTTGACACAATGACCGAGACATCTCTGCCCGAAACTGGTATGAATGCAGTGTGGAGTGTTGAATGTCCCAATACACATAACTTGTTGTCAGTGTCTGGAGAGGAGTGAATGGCCTGAATGCACTATGCACCTGATTGGATGCCTGCCTGCATGAATGCCCTTCTGACCGATTGGTTGCCTGAGTGTGACCCAGCAGAATGAATGGGAGATCAACTAGTATATCTGGGGGCCTCTCACTGCTAGAATTCGTGTTCAGAAGCGGAAGTCCACTACGAAGAGTAAATGGAGTAAAACTGAAGCTTAACCTTGAAGCCCTGCTGGAAGAGAAGAATTGCTGTTGCTCTCCTTCATCAATCTGAAAGCTGCTGTGACTCCAAGGACTGACCCAAAGAGGACCTGGTAAAGCGCCCTCTTCCCGAGCTACGAGGGACCATCGTGCACCAGCTGATCTTTGCCAAAGCTCCCTGGTAGACAGACCTAAGACAGGCTGCCGACCGGAGAGGGGGACTGCCGCAGAATAGCTTCCACCACTGTTGTCTGCCACTGACGATGACCGCTGTCGCCGACTGGAGCCGCCGTGCTCCCGTTTACCTAAGAACTTCATTTGATCCAAGGACGTTCACGTCTGCATCGCCATCCGCTTTATCCCGCTGGAGAAGGCCCGGCCATCGATGCACCAAGGAGCATCCGCCGGTGGGTTTCCCACCACCTAAAGACCACAGAGACGCTGACGACTCAACACCCTTGCTGGGCCACAGTTGTTCATCATCTCTTTGCGGTCCAGAACTATCATCACCGAGGTGCCACGCACGCCTCTTCCTTGCAGGACGCCAACGCTCCGTCGTCGACGAGGACCGCTAGGAACGAGGCTGCCACTTCACTGCCGTAGTTCACTTTATTCTCCGTTGGACGTTTGACGACCCGTGACTCCTGCCTTAAAGGGAGGGCACTCAAGAAGGGCTGTCGATCTCCCGTCGATGAACGCTACAATTCCAGGTACATTGGGGCTGTAGAACTATTGTAGAGGGAAATAAGACTCGTAGAACAATATATGGACTGGGCTTGTGAAACATCTTTGCTTTACAGGTTGCCCAGGTGGGGGGATCTCCACACAGAATTGTGCCTAGTTGGTAAAGGCCAGTATTCTGCCATTTGTTTAACCATCTTGCTTTCCTTACCCTCTCTACTGCTGGTTTCCTCTTTATTGATCTGTGTGGCATTTTGACAGTATAGTTGATGCACTTTAATGAGATCTGATAATAATTTTGGTACCACTTTAGAACTGTATATATTTACCATTATTGATTTTCTGAGCACAAAGTGAGTTATTGTGATAGCGTACATAACCTTGAATATTAATTATATAATGACTGTGTTTTAACTAATACAGTGTGTGGACATTCCTTTGTGGGGGCTTGGGGACTACACTGTACTTAAGAACCAGCCGCATCACCTCCTGAGAAGCTAGGCCTTGACTGCTGGACCACGTACCAATAATAGAGAATCTTGGCTGGGGTCCTCTGTGCCTCTCCTCCGCCATATAGAGAGCAGAAGTACAGACACCCCCCTCCAGTCTTTACACTCACTACATCAGCTTCCTTAATATACGTACACACTGTCATGCCCATGATATGATAGGCTATTTATAACGCACTTAGTACCCAGAGGTTTATAAGTGCGGACACAGGGATCAAACCTGCGGTGCTCCATGTTGTCTGCTTGCAAGGCGAGCACGTTGCCCCTGAGCTATCCTCTCTGCATCATTGATTTTTATGAATCCCTTAATTTATCTACCTTTGTATCCAAAAATCTCTTCTTAATGTGCACTCCCTACAAATCTCCAGGGATACCACATACTTGTATGGCAGATGCACCCATTGTAACTGGTCTTAGCAAATGGCAAAACATTTCGGTATTGTGAGTCTTGATAAGAATATGTATAAACTTCCAACTGGCTGTATCATCCCGAGAACTATCATCGCGTAGCCAGGATTTATACTGTACTCTTACTCTATTTACACAATTCCTTTTATCAGAAGCAGCCAAAACAGTGCTTCGCCTAATTCTATGAGTCTGAGCATTAGTTTCTTTTTTTTATTTTGCAATAACGCCATCATAAGGGACCCCTGATGTACCCATATGATGATGACTTATTAGACATCGAGTTTCCCTTGGGCATACTGATTTCAATAACACCCTCAAAACCCATCCACAATCCTTCAATATTTCACCTGTAATTTTACTACAATTAGATAACAAAGTGTTTAGGCTATCAATATTAAAAATTGACCATATCAGGCAATTTCCCTGTAGATTTACCAAGGCAGAACACTGTAAGGTTCCATTTATCCTACGAGAAACTATGCATTTCATATATAACATAGCATGGTCACTCATATCGGTTCTGCAGACACGAAATTATGGGGTTAGATCACTTATTACCGGATTAACAAAGATGTAATCAATAGAGCTACACTGTGTACTGTTATTTCAAGTAACATCTTTTACAGAGTATACGCTGTGCAGTGGGCGCAAATCAAATTCAGCAACAATCTCCAGCCATTCCCTTCCCCTCTTCCCGGCCTCAGAGTTAAGGGCCTCACAACACGATCCATTTAAATTCATCAGACAATTTGCATTAAAATCGCCAGTAAATCTAATTCCTCCTTTAGGTTTCTGGAGGGACCACATTTGCAAGGTATCAGATACTACATCCATTAACTCCCCCATACAACTCCCCCTTGGCGTATCATATATGGTAGCTGCCAACATACCACAGTTTCCCTGCGGAAAACTGGCTATAAAGGCAGGGAGAACATTAATGTGTTCGCGAGCAGCCATATAGGAGGCCATGGATAGTTCACTCTTCACCCCAATACATAGTCCCCCTTTAGGTCGGCCAGCCAGCGGAGTTGCAGATAGCCAACCATACTAAATGGCGCAGTGAACCATGTTTCCTGTAAAAGGAATACTCGTGCCTTCATTAAGTTATCACGCCCTCTTGGATCAGATAAAAATGAGTGATGTCCCTGAGTATTCCAAGATATGACCTCAATACTGGTGTATTTCACATATGTTTTCTGTCAGTGAAACTGATTTTGTACTTTGACCCAATTCCCTCTCCTCCTGGGTTGCTCACCAAGAGAATCATGCTTTGCACCCACCCAGTCATAGGGCCTCATTACACGGAAGGCGGAGGACCAAGGTGCTATTAGCACCTTGGTCCATGCCGGTAAAATACTGGCACCGCCTTGGTGGAAAGAGGAATTACCGCCCCATTCCAAGGTTGGCGGGGCGGTAATTCCCCCTTCCACCACTGCCCTTCCCCATTCCCATTTTTGCCCCATAGGGCATAATGGGAATGGGGAAGGTGCTAATTACGGCACCGCAATTTTGCGGTGCCGTAATTAGCACCAAGGTCCCTTAGCGGGTTGGTTTTTAACACCTGCAAAAAGCAGGCGTTAAAGCACCAACCCGCTAAGGGACCTCGTAGTAAGGCGGTAATGGTTAACGTTCACCGTTACCATTAACGGTGACCGTTAACCATTACCGCCTTCCGTGTAATGAGGCCCATAATGATTATTTCTGAGATTAGAAGTGCCTGCATTAGACCACTGATATGACACGTAGGATCTAACGGGGGCCTCAGGCTGTTGAAAGACTAGCAATTCAAATCCTAACTAGAGAAAGGACTTAACATATTTACAAATACACTCTACAGCAAAAGGTGAGACGAAAGTAACAATAACCCAATTAGTAGGGCTATATATAGTGGGCAATTCAAGTCTCTCAATATCCTCAGATGTAATGACACATACATCTGGGATAAGATGGAATAGTTCCAATAGCCAATTATGTTTTAAGAAGGGACCTGCCAAGGGATTGGTCTCTATAACGTTAATGTATTTTGAACCGATTTGCCAATTAATTACCGGGTTTAAGGTCTGATTACATGATACCCTATTGTTCAAAATTCCGACTTGCTCTGTCCAGGTCTCTCAATTCAAACTTGCATCTTTCTCTCCATCGGGGGATAGTGGAGTTGATACTTGTGTAGAGGGGCAGGCCAGACAAGGTTTCTCGCGTACACGCTGGAGAGCAGGTCTCCTTGTATCGCCGCACACAGCACACTAGCTGAGGGATTATCTGATGTGGTATCACCTTCCCCTAAGGATGAGCGACCAGATCCTGTGGTAGATGCAGGGGCATTAAGTACCAGGCCCCCTATAGGTGGAGCTGGAACTGAATCAGTTGATCCCATCCATTTGTCCAACAGCCTCTGCAACATCGCGTGTCTAATATTACCATCGCCCAAATCGTTAGTAATACTAGAGTGCCCCTTAGTATTAGGTGTCACTTCTTGTTTAGTGAATGTGACGCGTTTATATGTGACGCGTTTATAATATCGAGGCACAGGGATAGATTGGGAAACCCTTTTCTGCTTTTTCTTATGCTTTTTAACAGGCGTGTTTAATAACGATAGCTCGATGTGTAACGCTTCGAAAGCTCGCTCCTCCGAGCATGCTGTCACTTTAGCATGTTCGTGATGCAACATGATCCCTTCCTACGTCGAGCATCCATAGTTGAAGTGCACTCACTTCTCGCACAAGTAGAACTTGCATCAAGGCTTGGAGTGCTGGAGTAGGCAATACAGTCTGTCCCTCTGGCGCAGCCTGATTCAGAGGACTGGACATGTCACTAGAGTCGATGACAAGATCAACAACCACAGCAATTATACGTTTTACTTCCGCCTGGTCTTCTGCCAGTTTCGTACATACTAAGAAAAAGCATCCAATTTGGATAATGTGGAGTTGAATGTCGATATTATCCGGATCTTCTCCATATTTAGATCCAGGGAAGGAGTGTCATTTAAACTGGTGATTTCGTAAACACTTTCACTACTAAATAAATAAATAACTGCAAAAGGAGATTTCAGTCGCAGATACTAATTGCTCTAAATCGGGCGTAGCTAAAAGGTGCATGCCAATAATGTTGTTAAACTCGGTACTCGGCCGCTCCGTGTTATCACGCTGTAAATTAAGACACAATTTCAAAAGTGATCCATTATTGTCAATTTTAGGTGAGCCATGCAGCGTGCTTTTAGTGCAATTACTACTATTTCCAGTGCTCACGGGAACATCACTTCATGATTTATCTGATGATTTCCCGCTCTCTCCGAAAACGTGGTTCTTTTTCTCAAGGTAACCCGTGATTTTCGATTGTGTAACAGATTTTAGTCCATTTGAATCTTTCTTGCCTTTCTTAGAATGAGGGGGAAGGATAGAGCCCTGCGTTCCATGCACAGCACTCCGGGGTCGTGTACCCGTGCGGGGGGCAGTGCTACGCAGGCCATACCTGTGTTGTCTAGTACTCTTCATGATAAGAAGGGAGTTAACGAGGGATTACAGGGCAATGGTTCGATGTTACCAATACATGCACACAACCTCAACAATGGAACATGTGCAGACTCTCAAAAGGAAGCTCTGCACAGTCCAAAATAACACGTCCTGCCAACACGGTGTACAAGAACTCAAATTATACCACATGTGCCAAGGCCTGCGTCCCGTACCCGCTCTCCCCTAGTCTGCGTGTCTGCACTCTCAAGCACTCTCTAAATGCATGCACGCAAATGCACACTCCCCACACTTACAGTTTCTCCAAAGGATGGGTGGGACTTCCTGTATCAGATCAAATGTAAAGCTAGTATCCAGCTATTCACAGGTTTGTTGGTTTAAACAAGAGAGCAGAGGATCGTCTGCGTGTCTGCACCCTCAAGCACTCTCCAAATGCATGCACGCAAATGCGCACCCCCCCACACTTATAGTTCCTCCAAAGGATGGGCAGGACTTCCTGTTTTAGATCCAATGGGAAGCAAATCTCCAGTTAATCACAGGTTCGTAGGTTTAAACAAGGGAGCAGAGTATCGCATGTGTGTCTGCACTCTTAAGCACTCTCCAAATGCATGCAAGCAAATGCGCACCCCCCCACACTTGTAGTTCCTCCAAAGGATGGGCAGGACTTTCTGTTTCAGATCGAATGGAAAGCAAGTATCCAGTTAATCACGGGTTCGTAGGTTTAAACAAGGGAGCAGCGTATCGTCTGCGTGTCTGCACTCTCAAGCACTCTCCAAATGCGCAAAGAAACAATGTAACTACGTTGCTTATTATATTTAGAGGCTAGAGCCAGGGTGTGTTCAATAAGTTTGGTGGCTAGTAGGAGTGATTGATTTTGCGCTTTGGTTGCATGCAGGAGATCGTAGAACATGATGTTTTATTTTATTTCCAAGAAAGCTTTTGGGAGCAGGTGAAAAGGTAGCTGCATTGTCCAGCAGTGACATATGGTAAGGGTCATGCAGGAGTAACCTGAGGGCTGGGTGCCGCGTGAGCAAGAGTTTCACCATTTTGAATGAGGTCTTATTGGGTGTTGCAGCTTCTGGTAGATCGAGAAATAGGCCGCCTTTTGGAGCTTTTGCTCTGTCCACTTAATTAGAAGTTATGCATCCCCCCCACCCCAGCGAGTGTGCAGACAGCCAAGTTTATGGAGGAAGGCAGATGGGCAGCGCAGATAGCAGCTAATTGTGCAAGGCCCAGCAGCACACAGTTTTGAAGTATTCAAACACCACTATTCGATCACCATTCTGGTTAAAGGTAGAACCAACTGTATTCACCGAGACACTGGCTCTGGTGGTAGCTTTCTTGCATCAACAGGGCATAGCTCCATATCTGCATGGCTTGCTTATTCAAACTCATTCCCAGAACACATCGGAATGGCATATGCAACAGACAATACTGGACATTACACAAATACATGGCTTCCCGGATCATCATTAGGAACTCCCATCTATTTCCACCGAGGACTTTGGAGCGATCCATCACAAGATGCCAGAGATTAAGTCTGGTCCCACATTTTATGCCACAGGATGTGCCATGGTCACTGATACTGATAGATCATTTCCCCCCTCAAACCTTCACCAGTTTTCAGCATCACAACGGAAATCAGTGATCTTGGGTATGGTGGCAACACTTGAAACATCTTCATAACTATAAGGATTTGGCTGGAATTTAAGCACTGCAAAATAACCAGTCAATAATAAAAGGGTCTGGAAGCCCCATTAAGCCAATCCTTATCCCAACCCATGCCAGTACTTTACGCCCACTTCAATGAGACATGAGATCAAAATCTCTGGAGAAATTAGCTGACTCAATATGATATTGTGCAGAAAAAAGCCTCTCATTATTAACAACGGCTCACATCAGGTGAGTGGAAAATACTCAGGTGTTTCACCCAAGCAGAGTGATTCTACCCTCCCAGGAACTGTTCCTACAACCAGACATGTTCAGCATATCATGTCATCAGTGCGAGAGGTAGGCTCTGAACCTCGTTGCTTCTCTCAACAACTTTTGTTTGCCTAACTTCAGCAACATGTCTTCATGTCACTCTCCAAGTGTTGGGACAGTCGAATAGTGCTAATAATGGTGGCTCCTCATTGGTCAACGTAAGCATGCTTCCCACTCCTGCTACCATTATCAATGGCACCAGCATGTAAAATGCAAAATGTGGGCTCTTCCCCCTCCTTCTCTCTGGGGTCTGTTGCCACAGTCCTCCAAGTGTTGGTGCTCAGTATGAACATTGCTAGGCTTGGCCTGGAATGAAGGGGCCTCTGAACCCCTCTCAACATTCCCATTCAGCAGTCTACACGACCAGCGATGCTATAGCACGCGAGTGACACTGTAAGACCTTTTAGTCTTGGTGATTGTTGAAGTTCGCTAGAGCGCTATTGATTTGCTTTGAATGACCATTTTCTTCTGACTGGACTATATTAAAGGTCTACCCAGCTAATAGCCACTTTGGGCGATTGAGCTTATAGGACACACCGATTAGAGTGATTGGTGCTTGCTTTGCGGTTAACAGTTCATGGGTAGTGATGCAGACGAGGCAAATGCCAGCAAATCACCCAGTGCCAATGTTAAAGCAATCCCCCACAGCCATTTTTCCAGATCTTCTTGGTTATATTGAAACCTTGGTTTCCCTGGTTCACTGCACACAGTAGTTTAGACCTCACAGCTGCTTGTAGCGCACCGCGGTCCACCCTACAAAGTAACTCTTCCTGAACAGAGAGTTCCTCCACTACCTTGTAAAAGGGTGTATGTTCCTGCCCTAAAGATTTAGGAGAGGGCCAACCACCCTGAACATATTAGATGACCTTTTTTATGACTTTGGGGTTATTATATGGCCCCCCAGATCATTAAAATGAAGTGTAACAGCACAGCAAATGCTATGAATGCTTCACTTTAACTATCCAGGGTATTTTTAGTCGATTTGAAGGTGGAGTGCGGGCGCAGACTGGGACATACGTTTCCATGCTGCTGTCCTGCTCCACCTTCATGTTTTTCATGTAGGCGGAAAAACCTGTGAAATCCGCCTGACTTTTGCACCTGCTAAACGTAGGTGGATTCCGTAACAATCCATTGTTCGTTTTTTCTGCAAAGTGTTATTTCCATGCGTCATTTACATTTTTCCAAAGTGGATCAAGAAGGTGAAGTGTAAAGGCAGTATTTACCACTCTGGAAAAGGGAAACACTGCATGAAACGGGACCATTGCACATAAGTGCAAGCACACATGGTCCCATTCTATGAAATGTAGGTGGTCTGTAAAACGTCCTCCATTGTGTTGCCCTACTTCTGTCACTTCATCCTTTGTAACTCAACCTGATCTTAGGGCAACAACATCGCGAATTACAAGGCTGATATCATTATTCATGTCCATTAAAGTGGCAGAGCTTTCATCCATTGACACTCACGACAAGCATTCAAGTCATGGTAGGTTAATGAGATAAGGGCTATCTATTTGTGTTGTTCACATGTTCTTGGGACATGCCCACAGTGCGATTTTGTTTATTGTATGTACGTACTCTGCTGAATTGTTGTCTCCACATTACATTATTTTCAATGTATGTTTATCCAAACATGTTAACTAGTACAGCGATTGCATATCTTTTCAACAAGACAGTTTGGCATGTTATCCTCAGACATGAGGAGTATGACAGTACTGACTGCTAGCATTGGGCTGTGATTTCTTCATCAGTCCTTTCTAATGGCTGGATATTCAATCTTAAATGTTTTAGCAAAAGTAAGCGTTACATGTTTATTGTATGTAGCTTACTATGCTGAATTATTGTCATTCTCAATGTATGCGTATCCAAACGTGTTAACTAGTGCAGTGATTGCAAATCTTTTTGACAACACAGTTTGGCATGATGTGTTCATGTATGAGGAATATGACGGTTCTGTGATTTCTTCATCAGTCCTTTCACATTGCTTGATGTTCAATGTTAAATGTTTTATCACTGCTTAAGTTCCATGATACTGTGTGCATTTATGCAGTACTCTGTCAGTACACGGAATCTCCTCTACCTGTTACTTATTTGGTATGATATTCCCACAAGCGAGGAGTATGATAATACTGTCTGTAAGCATTAGGCTTTGATCTTTTCAGCATTCTGTTCCCGCTGTTCAATATTCAATCTATAATGTTTTATCACAAGTAGCGCCAGGGTGAGTTACATTAGTCTGTGTGCATTTATACAGTATTCTACAGGTGTACAGAGTTTGATCTACCTGTTAATCTGTCAGATCTATGTCCACGTATGCACATCATTACAGCAGCGGTTATTCATTACTAACTGCGACCGGTACATGGGCGCACATTTTTGAATATTTTGAATATTTTTTTCATATTGTGCGTGCATTCTCCTTAAGTGGCCTTACTACTGGAATCATAGTAAACTAACGCGATTTAACATGATTAGAGCAGGGGGCGCTAGTTTCCAACACCTAGCCCCAAAACATTGGAACTCTCTCCCCCTCACCATTAAAAATGAGGAAACACTTATGGGCTTTAAAAAGCTGGTGAAAACATGGCTATTCAACCAATACTAATAAACAAAGCCAGCATAACACCCTGTAAATATGTAATGTGTTCTCTCCTATGTATGTACATACCGCTAATCTGTTATCATCTGTTACTGTGTATCCTCGCCTCTCTATACCATGCATTTTCTGGTAATATAACTACGCCTCTTACTGTAATGTAAGCATTCTCAAGCTGTCTGTAACCTCGCCGTGATACTTATGGGTCTGGGCCATTAACAAATGTAATAAATAAATACATTAAAAAAAATATTTAAAAAATAGACATTTTGTCCAGAAATATTTACACACACTAACCCTTACTGTTGGTTTCATGTCTGATCGTTTGAGGATCGGGGTTAGGGATCTGTTCACAGATCTGTTCAATTAACTGCCAATTTGAACATATGCATTGAAGCACCAGGTTTTTTTTAGGGTTGGCCTGGCAACACCAATCACGACTGTTCTACTATTCAGAGACATCAGCATGCTAAAATAAACACCACAAGTTAGAGGGAGCTGTCCAGTGCTGAAATACATTATAGATTTCAGCACTGGACAAGTGTTACATTTTAAAAATGGGTGTTGGGGGGTTTGTTGGGGACCCCTGGGGGTTTGGAGGGATTGGGGGGGACCCCCCCAAATAAACAATAAACACCACAAGTTAGAGGAAGCTGGTCAGTGCTGAAATACTTTATAGATTTCAGCACTGTACAGCTCCCTGTAACGTTATAACGTTATCGTTGTTTCATAGACATTCCATGCAAAAAATGTAAAATGTTTATATAACGAAACCCTATTCATGAAAGGGTTTCGATGCATAAACACTTTGCACTTTATGTATAATTCGATTAAACATCTTTCAATGGAAATTATTCGATGGAACGAACCCTCGGTGGAAAGAATTTGATGGAACGACTAGTAACCTTTTTCCTCTTGAGAGACAGTCTTTATCACATGGGATCTTTAGTATATGTTTGATGGCATGTTCATTTCGTGCCATTGTGTGCATCAAGATCAAAATACTGTCTTGGAAGTAGACTGCCCCCTTGATGGCCAAAAAGATATCATATGCTAAAGACAACAGTGGCAGAGGTCAGCTCAAATGGGATCCATCTGACACAGTAGACACAAATGTGTGGAAAAGGCTGTACATTCTTTGGATGCCTCAATTACCTTTGATGATAAATTAATCAGAGGTTGAGTATGAGGAAAATTGTGGCATCCCTGATACAACTCGCCTACTCTTCCATGTTTGGTAGTGGGTATCAACATCGATGCTCGGAGTAAGGCTCAGAAGGTCGACACAACAGCATGATATATCTATGATCCCCTTATAGTGCAGGGATAACAGGCACTCGCCGTTCCATGGCACCATCTTTCCTTATGATCCAATCCTGAACCATGTCATCCAGGAGTGACTCTAATCTCTATTGCAAATGGAACGGTACCTCATACATTTGATGCCCAACATATGAGGCTGTGTATTTTAAGATAATGCAATGTACAAACCTCTTTAACTCTCCAAAGCCTTTTGTGAACATTCTGTGATCACCTGACCAGAGCTTGCAGCTTACCTTGAGGAATCACTCTATTGTTGGGACAGTTTGTTATAAATCATTGCTCTTCATTTGTGATCATAAGTAACTGTTGAGCTCCTGGCTGTAGTGTGATGTAGAAGTAGGCTTGATGTTTCCTGATGTGCAGCTGAGCAAGAGCAATCCTTGGGATGCCAAAGGAGTGTTCCCCACAGCGCTATTTTTCTTGTTTTTCCTTATTTCCTACATCCTCTATCTTGTCGATTCACTTTCCCAAACATGGTGTATGAGAGATCACGGAGGATGGCAGCTTCCCAATGTCCACTAGGAATTCTCATTCTGAACAGTTGCTCTAAGATCATTGTGAAGAAAAGGGGAACTGGGTCTGCCATGAGGATAGACATTTTTCCAGGCATTATCATTTGTGCCATGGGACTGGGCTGTCCATCCTCTTCTTCTGCCCCATCCAGCATTATGATCATATCCCCCATCCTAGCCTGCAGGTCCTCTTCATCTGCTGCTTCATCCTGCTGTGAGTCTAGAAGTGCACCATTCGGATTCCTTGCTTGCTGTCTCTTTCTCCCAAGTTGACACACTTAAAATGTTTGGGCGTCCCCAGGAGTAGCATGTATGTCTCCAAGAAAGCCATTGCTTTAGAAATCGGCATGTGCAAGAAACTGCTGTAGCCACAGCGTTGGTTCTGTGTTGCAGCGTGTTGGCCAGAATGTTGCAATGTCTGTTCACATTTCTTCCTCGTTTGATTACACCTGTCACGTTCTTGGACATGTTTGCACTTAGTGCACGGACCAGAGCTGTGGCAATGGCCATTTTTGGGCTCAAGGCTGTGGTTAACTGCTAAACAGCCTTTCCCTGACATACTCACTCCCAGTGTGTCCCATCATCTGATCACTTATGATTTTGACATGGAACTGTACAAAGCTGCAAGTAATCAATATTTCGGAGACAGCTTTGTAGTCTCCAATAAGTTACCTATTCAGTTATTGCCTAGTGCACAATCTTTATCTCTCCTTGCCTATATTGACCTTCAGTAGGTAGTACTTGCCTAGGTGGGTCACTGTTTCATCAAAGGCAATAATGAGAGGGGACACCACGTGTGGCACGATAATAAATGGAAGTTGTCGGAAGCCTTTCTGGGCTTCCGAGCCAAGGCATATCATAAGGATGATCTTGTGTTTCAGGCGTGGATTTGATATCATCCGTTGTTTAGAGATATATGTAAAAATCAGCTTTCTCCCTTTTCCAGGATATGGACGTGGTCCTGGGCTGATGCAAGAAATAGGCTCATGGCACCATATGCTATAGGGGGCAGCGGTGGCTTGGTTATTCCCATCAGTTGCAGCTTTTACAGAAACAGTTTAAATGCATTAAATGCAAAGAGATATTCACAAAACACGTTATATCACTTTCACGATAATTCATTTTGAAGCAAAAACAAAATATTGCAAATCAAAAACACGGGGAGCTAAGTTTACCATGACATTCGATAGAATAGAATAGAACCTTTAATTTATTGACAAAGAGTAGTATGTTGTCACATTAACAATATTATTGATAATGTTTGTAGACTTTAAGTTTTAGTTGGTTTCACCTCAGTGCTTTTGTAAAACATTTATTTTCAAATAATTTCAACTTTTTTTCTGGTTACATGATTCTTTTTTAGTGGTATGGAGTGAGGGTTTCTAATTATAGTTGTGTAATGTACATACTCTGCATGTCATATAGAAGCTGTGCATTTATTCTGAGCATGCGTTACATGTCTGTGTACATTATGTAAAGAAGCTGTTCATTCATTGTGAGCTTGTATAATGTACATACTCTACAAGTTTGTGTAAATTTTGTACACAAGCTGTACTTTTTTAATAGCTGCACATTCATTCTGAGCATGCACACTGTACATACACTGCATATCCATATACATTTGTATGGAGGTTTTACAATAATTCTTAGTATGTGTATTGTACATACTGATGTGGCAGGATTGCTATGCTATTTTATGCAGGATTGCTATGCTGTGTTATGCAGGATTGCTATGCTGTGTTATGCTATGTTATGCAATACTATGTTATGTCATGTAATGCAATGCAATCCTATTAGGTTCTCCCATACAGTTAGGTCTCAGACCCTCAAAGTCACCTCCCTCTGCCTCCTCTACACGCAGCACCCCAGACAGTCCAACACTCCTCCTAGGGCACAGCACACATCAGACCTTCCCTTCCGCTTATTCTCTACAAGTATAGCTGTAGCCCCATATATGGGAGATAACAAAAGGGGTTCTGCAAATGCCGCTTATCCATAATACAAAAAGATGTCCCTGCAGGGCTGTGTCACAAGGTCACAAGTGAGATGTCGACAGTTCTTGCCAAATGTCTGCAATATCATGCCAAGTAACACCCCCATTGTGAAAGTACTGAAACATATTTGTGTTTGCCTACGATATGCTATGTAAACCGGGACTCTAAGGTGGGGGACCTAGATAGAGCTCAGTGTGAAAACTGCCTGAATACTTGTCCTGCTGTGTTCCTGCTTCCCCACTGATAATGTCTCTGTATGCTGTGTATTTGCTGCCTAATACAAGAAGCTTGTTTTACCATCAGTCTGTGTCTCTCCCCTTATTTGCTTATATTGCTTAGGTGCTGCAAGTTGAGGCCAGCCCTTGGGAAGGGGCCCAATCTTGGCCATGACAATACTCTACATGTTCATGTAAATGTTGTATAGCAATGATATATTTATGTTGAGCGTGTGTAATGTACATACTCAACATGTCTGTGTACATTGTGGGTAGAAGCTGTACATTCAATTAGAGCATGTATAGTGTACATACACTGCATATCCATGTACATGTTGTATAGCAGCGTAGAAGCACATGTAGGATTGTGCATCGTAACAGTGTGTGTTGTTCAAGCATGTGTCTCAGGAGGGTGTGATGTAACAATATGTGCCATAGTGTGTGTCGTGGGTGCACGTGCCATAGGTGCATGTGTATTGAGAGTATGTGTCATAGAACTAATGTCATAGAAGCATGTGTCATAAACACGCATGCTATAGGAGAGTGTGTCGTAGGAGAATGTGTTGTAGGAGAGTGTGTCGCAGGAGAGTGTGTCGCAGGAGAGTGTGTCATAGGGAGTGTGTTAAAAGGGTGAGTATCATAGGTGCGTGCGTCATAGCTGCGCTTGTCATAGGAGTGCATTTTATAGCCGTGCATCTCATAGGAGAGGGGGCCATATGAAAGTGTGCTGTAGGACTGTGTGCCGTAGGAGTGCGTCTCATAGGAGCGTATGTCTTAGGAGCTTGTGTCGTAGCAGCTTCTGTCATAAGCGTGTATGTTGTAGGAGCGCATGTTGGAGTGTGTCGTAAGATACCTTACTGTGCATGTTGGAGATTCACTGGTCTATTGAAAACCTTACAGGGTTGTGATCAAATGCTTCCCATATTATTTATGTTTGCATGTTCAGGTAGATACAACCTTTTGTTATCAATCATAGCCAAAAGGAATCACTGCAGTACCATGCATATGTGAATTCCCAAGATGTTGCTGACCAAAATACAGATGCAACAATATGCTAAAGCTTACTTACTGCAGAGAGCAGGGGGTCGATCACTTTCCTCTGCGGGCTCCCCCCTTTGGAATAGTCTCCCCCTCCCCCTGGGCCTTGAGCAGGACCTTCTCAAATTCCGGAAGCGCCGTAAGATGTTCCTCCTTTCCTCCTCCTTCCAACCTTCTCTCCTGGGCTACTCCCACAGTTGCTGAATCAGTGCCCTTGGCCTTTATGCATATTCGGGCCTTGACCTCCTTCAACGATTATTTCCAGCTCCTGTCTATCCACAGGACTTTGCACCTGCACACCCTCCACTCTGGAGACTCACACTTACACCTCCCGTGGCTCTGGCCGTGTAGCACTCAACATTCCTAGCACTTCCTCCATGGCTCTCCTACGAGCTCGGACTCCCCAACACTTAACCCTCTTCCCTCTTTCTTTCTGCACTTGCATGTTCTGAATCCTCACAAGGTATAGTAGGTTTGTCCCTCTTCATCTTCCACTCAGCTCTTAATATTGTGTTGTAATGTACCCTCCCTCCCTCCCTACCCTGTGGGCACTTTGAAACAGTATATTCTCATTGTATTGCCTAACAAGCAAACAATAAATAAATAAATAAATAAATAAATAGCCTTTCACAGGAGACACACTTATTGGAAACAGATGCAGAGAAAATGAGACAGGCTGGGTGGGGAAGGTTTTTTGATCATCTTTTCCTTGCTGTTTTAGAGGGGTGTGTACATTAATTCGGAAAGAATTTTCCTGTGTCTGAAATTTCATGTAAAAAAGACAATGAAGGAAGGATAGTGTGTATAACTGTGAATGTACAAAATGTTATATGCAGTTTTTACAATATTTATGCTCCTAATGGGGGAGATGGCTCATTGTTTGTCTCCTTAGCACAGTTTGTACATAATCTGGGTCAGAACAACCACATATTGGGGGGAAATCTTAATGTCACACTGGACCCACTGATGGACAGACGTGTTAGTTCCTTGTGTTCAGAGGCTAGCGGAAAACGTAGGGCCATGACATATTTTATGGAAGAGTCCAAGTTACTATATGTATGGAGACTTCATCAGCCACAAGACAGGCGGTACACATTCCATCCTGGGCGTCATAACATGTATTCATGTATTGATCTGGTTTGTGTTCACAAAATTGTAAAGGGGAGACAATGGTCCTATCTTGATTTCTGACCATGCACCTGCATCAATTGAGATGTCATTGTCATTTCCAATGTCCAAGACACGCTTCTGGAAAATGGATATTACATTACTTAATGGTGTGGAGGTTATAGACAAAATTGTGAAGGAAGCTAAGTTTTTTGTGGATAAGAACTGGATAGATGATGTGTCTTCGGAGTCTGTCTGGGAGGCATTTAAATGTTACATGAGGGGTATGTTGATATGCCTCTCAAGTAAGAAGAAAAGGATGAGGGAGGAGGAGGTGAAGTTACTTGGGGAGGAAATCCATAAAATGGAAAAGCAAAACAATGGAAAATTCAACTGTAGATTTATGCTCTGATTTGAAACTCAAGAAAAGCAAGACTAGAGAGAATACTTTTGGAAAGGGCGGATAGGCTCCTGTTCAGAACGAGTTGCAACTACTATGAAGGCGGAGAGAAATGTGATCGACTTTTGGCCCATTGACTGAGGTTTATGGAGAATGAGAAGTCAATTAGTGCAACTGAAGGCAGTTAGCAAACTTTAGCTGTTTTATTAATAATTATCAAAATCAGGGAATACAACGGACATCACAGACGTCTCACAGTATTTCTATCAACGTGTTAAATCAAAAAAAACAGTTATATAGTAAAAACTCATCATCATCATTTACGTCATACTATGTGGCAAAATCAGAAAACCTACTTGGGATTGTGGTTGGTCTATGGGGAACATCTATGTATACTTTCTATAGGGGATAGTATTGTGATTGGATCTCTAAAGTCAGGTGGACAACTATGCCCACACCTAGTGCAAGTCATCTTCAGTGTCATAAAATACACGACGTTTCATTGGCTTTCAAACTATAGGGCTCTATAGTTCTTTGCTATGTGGCCCTCTATGATTGGTTGGCACGCTTGTATCCTTCTGGAATATTACACTCGCTAGAAGCATGCAAGCTGGTACCCCAGGAGTTTGTGGGTGGACTTGACCATGCCTCCCCACCCAAGTAGGCCATCATCCATCATCACTCCTGCTGTCTGCCATTTGAATTGTCTTTGAACTCGGCCTTGCAAAGTATCACTGTGCCTGAGAATAGAAGGGAGTGTTATCACAGTCTTATCTTCAGTCTCGATGTAGCTTGCCCAAAATCTGTTTCCATCTACCCCATGTGACAGTAGACTGTGTTCTTAGCTCCTTCTTCACCTTTAAAACTATTAAATGATTAAAAGTTGACACTCATAGTGTTTTTCCATTGCACCTCAACAGGAGCTTGCCTTGCTTCTCACATTCATTGTATCTTCTCAAATAGATACACAGTTTCTTGGCTGCCCCAACCAATGTTCCCTCTAATTATTTTTCCCTAAGTGCGGAAATGATTAGCCTTCTTGCACACATTATATTCCATGTGCGCAACTGAATAACGATGCAAGCCACTTTGTGAGCATGCATAGTTAGTGAGATACCATCAACGAAGTGTTTGGAAGAAAAAGTCCCCTTCCCAACCACCACAATTATTTACAAATCAGTGTAAAAGGAGCATCTTACAACTCTTTTTCCAAAAATATAGGTTAAAAAATCTAATATTTTATATGTGATTATAAGGCGAGCTTATCAACCAGTCCAAGACTTAAAGATATGCCATAGTACCTACCAAAAGTACTCCTGTGCAGAGAGAAAAACATGTATGCACAAAAAAAGCTTTGCATGCTCAGGATAAACAATAGGTTTAGTTGTGGCTATTCATTTGTCAGCACTGCTCAGAGACAAAACAGAAAGTACTGAATGCCATTGGGAAACAACTCCTGCTTATGACAAAAAACAAGTGTAGCTAATCACTGATGTGGCTGTCAAAAATTCCAACATTATGCAATTTTTGCAAATGGAATAATTGCAACTGAAAGGAATGTGTCAGAAAACATGCTAATAAGAGTTCATGTGCCACTTTAATGGAGTAATTGAAAGGCCAGGAGAAAATGCCTCTCATCATTTGTGTAAGGATGATAATTGCATCAGAATAACTGCACCAGAGAATATGATGATCAGAATTCCTGAGCCTCTGCTCACTATCCACATTACGTTGGTCTGTGAGTTGTGATATTTACTCAAAACCAGCCTTACTGCTAGGAGGCATATACTATTTTACTAAAAACAGGGCAATGTACCCAACAAAAAAACGGGAAACCATGAACATATAGGAATCTACCCCCTGCTTCTACCCACACATTTCCACTGATATCTTTTCTAATCAGTGACCAGCGGAGCAATGTCATTGGAAGGAACTCAAATAATATTACTGGCCAATCGCAAGAGGAAATTTAAGGGGAAAGAACATATTTTAATGATAATGATGTGTTATTAATATAGCGCCTTAATCCAAAGCGCTTTAATAAGCATGTAATATCCCTACTGGCAAAGCCAATTACTTTCTAAATACCTGAAAAATCTTTTGATTCCAAGTATGGAGTAAAATCGTATTGGAGCCCTGATTGTAATCCTGACATAGGAAGTAAATTTACAGGGCACATAATACAACCTATATTTTTGCCCACCCTTGATCACCACAGCCTAGACAAAAATCAACAAGTTATCTTCTGGCGCCACGTTGAAGAAAATCACATATATTTGCCCTTTAAGTCAATAGCAGCAAAGTTACAACATATTGAGTACCTTCTTCTTTAACTAGGGACCCCTCTTCTGAAATTCACTATTATCAGTTGAACAAGAAGCATAGGAATACTAGAAGCAATAAATGCAAACCCATGAATATATTGAAAAGACCTCAGCAGCTGAGCATGGAAAGAAATAGAAGGTGCCGTTTCCTAGGCTATTACTATAGTGTTCTATCCTTTAGCAAACAAACATTTCCTTCACTGTACTGTACTGCCAAAACATCTGATTTGTTTTATGAAAGTTGCCGATTTGTTCTTCACCCGAAGGAGTGTTCTCCTGCTCCCTGTGCTAG
Source organism: Ambystoma mexicanum (assembly GCF_040938575.1). NCBI lineage: Eukaryota > Metazoa > Chordata > Amphibia > Caudata > Ambystomatidae > Ambystoma > Ambystoma mexicanum. The sequence continues at coordinate 875,506,718 of NC_090932.1, read as the reverse complement.
CCTCCAATATTAGCTGACAGGGCTCTGTAAAAAGCGTGGGAATGTAGAAGTAAAACTAACTGGGATATTTGCATACCCACAATACTTTGCAAGCAAATACAGTTTAAAGCTTCATGATATTATATTCAGTGCATACAAGATTGTTTGCAACATACCCCACCTTCCAATTGTTGATTAGGTCTCAACAAGTGCTCAGTGAAACCATTTTTGTAAGGTCTATCCCCCAATTTTGAAAGGTTGCAGATTGTATGAAAAGCATTCTAGTTATCTGAATATTGTTGCCCTATTTGTGTATATGAATAATGCCAGGCAGAGTCCATACCAATTATCCCTTACAGGCCAAGTAAATGATATTGCAATGTTGCGCTCCACTCATAGGGTAATGTTAGCAATGCTAAAGTAGGAGACAATGGGCCTCATTACAACTTTGGAGGCAGCCTCAATAAGGGCATGGCTGCCTCCAAAATCGTGTCCGGGTTCCCTGAATGGGGAAATACTGGGCCATTCCGAGTATGGAGAGCCCGGTATTTCCTCCTTCAGGGAACCCGGGCCCGGTCCTTCCCCATTCCCATTCGAGCCCCCATAGGGATCAATGGGAATGGGGAGGGAGCTAACAATGGGCCCTTTATGAACGGGCCCGTTGTTAGCTCCCTGGTTCCCTCGCGGGACCCGCTCTGGACGTCTGGATAAACCAGACGTCCAGAGCGGGTCCTGCGAGGGGACCTCGTAATAATGCGGAGTGGGTTTAACAGCGCCGGCACCATTACCGGCGCTGTTAAACCCATTCCGCACTAGTCATAATGAGGCCGAATGACATTTGCTTACTCAAAATCCTTAGAGGGCAAATTAATATTTGAGTTTTATAATACGTTAACTTGCAAGGGGTGCTCTTCAAGTGCTTGTGTGACACATGTCCAAAGAATAGGTAGCATGGGATGAGGTTAAATATCCTAGTAGCCTGCTTACTTACAGTCAGTACCCCATATATATCTCGGGTTACATAATGCGGGTAATGCTTTTACTAAGGCACCATGAGTAACAGAAATTCTTGTGCTTGAACGTAATTGAAATTATAAGATAAACCAAGACTTGTATCTAGCCTGGTAACCTTTTGCTGAGCTAAGGTAGGCAGAGTCAAGGTTATCTGGTAATATCTGAATGTGGCCTGGGGCGGAGTTCGAGTCATACGGTATAAGTGTGGTAGAGTTAAGAATAGGATCCTGGGTGGGGAGGGAAGATAATTTATTTAATGTGTGCAGGCATATCTTAGTTATATCTTCTGTTCATGGAGCCACTTTTTGATATTCATTTTTAACCTTGTGTGGTGTATTGTCTTTTTAGAGTTTTTAGGTTTTTAAGGTCAAATTTGCATAGCAAGGCAATGTCAATAGGTTACACCAGAATATCAAGACTAGTTGGTATAATTTAGCTTAATTTTGAGAGAAGGCAAATATTGGGTACCTGTTGTGGCTTGTGCCTTATTAAATCTTATTTGAATAGGTGGGAATTGTCTGTGTGCGCTGCAAAAATTCTTCTGAGCGGCACCCACAAGGAAGCTGGTGAAGCGCACATGCACAGAGCTTAGAGGGAACATTGCTGGTGGGAACAACTAGTCTTGACCACTGCTTGAGGATCTGTGACCTGGAAACCTTTGGACATACCCGTGGACTACACAGTGGACTGAGAAGCTCCCATTTGGGCTAACTTGCTGCAGCCATTGTCGCTCTGAGAAGAACCTTGGGAGCATTAGTTTAATTAGTGGCTCGAGTGCACACAGATTGACGCAAAAGAACAAGACCCTATCCCTACCGATATAGGGAGAGGAGAGGATGATCCAGAGGACAGTCGTCTGAATTTCCTGAAGGACAGGGAAACTGCAGTTTCCACATCTCCAGGGGAGCAGGCATCCCTTATTACTCTTGTAAAAAGGGTAGCAATCACTTTAGGATAATGACCGAAGAACAGGAAGAAATTGTATTGAGGAGAACCTAGAAGAACCACACACAGCATTCCAATCATACGTTAAGTAAATAAACACATGGTTGCAAACATGAAAAATCCAACATCCTGCATGCTGTTAATCCAAGGATGGAAAAGATATCTCAGGCAGCTTAATTGTCCCCTACATACATAAAGAGACAATGCCAACCTGACTATGAGCACAGTAAGGAAAAGGTGGAGTGCCTACAGGAGATTTACATCTACTCAATCTTGGACTACTGACTTGTAAATGGGAAGGGCTACACGGAATGTATGCAACACACACAAATATCAATTGTGTTACTATACAAAGTGGGGTTTTCTATAAATGACCCCCTTGACACCTGACTCGCTAGAGGCCACCTGCTCCTCGCCTCCCTGCCACCCTGTACAGTTGTATGCCTCATCTGTATCCTATCCCCTGCTGCATATCTGTTATGTTGTTACCTCTGAAAAGCGCTCTGTTGTGTATCTGTATTGTTGTATACCTCTGTAAGGCGCTCCGTTGATTCTAAAAGCTAGGTCTGTGCTAAAAAGAGTACCATGATAATAACTTAAATTATTGGTGTTCGTCTGTGTGGGAACATTGTAGGACTAGACCACTCTCACACTTTTCCTGAGACTAAGCCTTGTGTGCTCACTCACCTACCATGATTTGGTTTTGGCTAACCTCTCAGTGTCTTCCCATTTACCATAAATAGGGAGGTCTCTTAAAATCCTCCCCCAAGGGCTGATTCTAAAAATCCATCTTAACACATCCAAATCACAGACAGGGGTTACTGATGCCTACTACTCCTACTCACATTGTTGGCCACTTTCTGGTCTGCCAATCATCAGGCTTTCCTCAACACCTTCACATGGCGTTTGTTTTTAACAACACAGCTTTAGAATCGTGTTCCTTCCTTCTTACCAATAGACACAATGAGACAGATTCTCAAAAAAAGATGCATCCCAATGGCATGTGCAATAGGGCAAAGATGCACTTGCACCATTGTGCATCACATTGTGCCCCCTTGTTCCCCCAGAAATACTGAAAAAATGCAGTTGGCACAAGGAATCCCAAATCCAAGCACAGAAAATATGCAAACAAAATCTCAAGCGATGCTCATCTTCATGGTGCATCACATCAGATGAACAATATATTTGCACAGATGATGGCCGACACATGATGATGCACCACAAAAACAAGCACTTCACGTCAGATGCGGAAAAAACATGCACAAATGCAGGGTCGGACTGGGACAAGAAATAGGCCCGGACACGGAAAATAAAGTGGCCCACCCCTCGCCTCCAAAAAGTGGCCCACCTCTCGCTTCAAAAAAAGTAGCCCTCAAACCATCATCCGTGAATTGCGCCCAATCACGAATTTACAGAAAATGCTACTTATGGAGGGTTCATTTGTCTGTTACATCACAACACAACTCATAAAATAACATAAATTGGGGGGCGTGGCCTAGATCCATGGACTGAGGACGCACTTCTCCCGAGCTCCTGCCCTGATCCTGAGACCAATCCTTAAAAGAATTTCCAGCCTGATCCGAGGACGGAAATATTTATATGTCCAGCTGCCTCACCCGATCCTGCACCACTCGAAGGTGAAGTTAGACGAAAACGGAGCCGGCAACATTTAAAATGCGACCTCTGCGCTTCGGTCCCCAGGAATCCAAGATGGCGGCCGCGACTCCGTCTTGAGCGCGCAGACGAGGAGTGCCCGACAACTGAGGGAGGCGGCACCCGCGGCTCCGGAGGGTGCAGAGTCGCTGACCACCTGCGCCACTGACGGCGCTCAGACATCTGCGCCCCCCATCCCTGCGCCGAGGCTATCGCGAGGCGCCTGCCGCCCGGGGCGCACCGCCACCAAGAGGTGAGGAGGAGAAGGCGGGGGCTGGAGGCCCGGGCCGCTGCAGGCCCCTAAGTCAACAGGGAGCGCCGCACAGAGAGGCGCACTAAGCCTTCCGGGGACACCAAGCCCCTTCTTGGGACCCGGCGGCTGGAGGACTTTGCCGCCGGGCAACATTCATCCTCGGCGGACAATTCGGTCCGCAGCGCTCTGACTCGGGCACCCCGGACCACCACTGAGCCCTAGCAGACACCGGCGGGCCCTGCAGGCAGCGATCGCCATACGGCCCGCACACACGACCCGGTGCAGACGACCCTGTGGGACAGGAGCCCCCCGGGACACCTGGATCTAGCCAAACCGCAACGTAATCCTATGAGCCCCGTGGCAGGGGCCATCACACGGCCTACCCATGCAGCGCAGCCGGAGGACCGATACTTGCACAGAGCTGGAGTGCCTGGCCCCAGCACGAGAAACACCCCGCACCAACGGCCAAGAGAGGCTTTACTCCTGAATGATACACACATAATGGGGGAAAACAGCACAGCACCATAGATCCTACAGCACCGAGAGGGGGAACTACCCTTGGTAATAACCGGATCAATATATCACAAAAACGAGGTGAGTGAGGTGGGGCCCCTTACTGCACGCAAAATGGCGGCGCCCGTAACAAACCAGTGAACTGCAACCTCCCACACAGAACGGCTGAGAGGCTACAGAGCGGATCGCCTCCCTAGGCCCAAGCAATCACCGGAAACGGCCTGAGTAGCCATCAGGCCACAAAACTACCAATCCACGACGGCCCCAGGATAGACATAGGCTCCCTATATACCTGACAATTAGAGGTCTCGATAAAAGAAGTGCTGCGGAAAGTAAGGTGCAGTGTCATCGGGACGCCCAAGAGACGCAACGGGTCTGGAAGAGGGGAAGGCACACCGGCTACAGTGCCCCACACCCACCACGGCTGGGACCACACCAGCGGGAGGTCAACATCACGACCGTCTAACCACCCAAAAAACAGAAGCCACCAATGCCCCAGTACCACCGGTGCAGGAGAATAAGGCCGTTGGAAGGGGCTACATCACTGCGGGTCCCAGCGAAGACAGCCATCGGCCCTATAGCATGAGAGCACGCGAGTGAGTCCCGAGGCGGAGCGAGGAACAGGAAACCCAGCAGCAGGGGAAGTCAACTTCCAAAGGCGAACTGAAGGCCGCATCAAGAACTCCCTCACAATAGTCAGGCCCAAACAGCAACAAGTAACAAGGGCAACAGCTGCACAAACGACTCAAGAGGAAGGCCCAACAAACACGCTACTACCACAGACAACAACGGCACTGCACATACCTCTCGGAATACTCAGCCGTAAGCCCTGGTGAACGGGTGACCCACAGGGTTCCACGGTTACTTCACGCCGATCAAAAGCTTGAAGCGGACATCACATAGCATCTCACCAAAAACCCTCTTTAGAAAGAATGTCACCTCCAAGGCAAAAACCCAAACTTGTCACAATGGATTCCTTCACCTCAGTCAGACCAAAACAACAGATGCCACAGAAGACAAGCGCTGCCGAAGAATTTCCGACTCAGGCAGTAGATCCTCGGGACTCCCAAATCCTACAGGCGATAGCAGCACTGAGAACATCCATGGAAGACAAGATTGGCGAAATAAAATCGGACATTCAACTGATGAGACAAGATGCGCGAAACCTAACCGACAGGATGGTCAACGCGGAAGCCTCCCTGCAGGACACCGCGGAGACCACACAGGAACTTAAAGCGAAAGTCAAAGAGCTGGAATCTACAGTAGCTCGACTGGAAACGCGCTCAGAAGATGCGGAAGGCCAAGCCCGCCGCAACAATGTCCGAATACTAGGGATACCAGAAGATTCAGAGGGCCCTGACCCTACCGAATACATTGAATCACTGTTCCTGCAGGAAATCGGGGCAGGCAAACTCACCCAAGGGTTTTCCGTGGAGCAAGCTCACCGATCCCTTCAAAAGCGGCCACCTCCTGGTTCACATCCGAGACCAATAATAGCAAAAATCCTAAACTTCAGGGATCGGGAGGCCATAATGAGGTTCTCGAGGGAAGGCGGTGAGATCAGAAGAGGCGGGGCGTCAATAGTCATGTATCCCGATTACACCCCTGTGGTACAACGAGCAAGAAACTCTTTCATACCAGTAAAGGCCACACTAAGGAAACTCAACCTTAAATACATGCTGCTATATCCAGCAAGACTCAAAGTGCTTCACAACGGGAAGGCAATCTTTCTGGAAACCCCGACGGCGGCAAATCTATGGCTTGAACACAACAACCTGGCTGAGGATGCGGAAGGAATGGCGAGAAGCAATAAACACCAGGGCAAGGACAATGACCACACGAGAAGCTGAATGACACATCAACTATGGTTACAACCTCGGAATGAACCGCATCGCCACACCAGGAAGGCAACGCAATCGGGCAGGAGCTCGAAGGCCCATGTGCAAAACTAGCGATGACTCACCCCAACCGAAGCGGTGCAGGTAAAATGCCTGCACACCACCCGAGCCGGAAGACCTGGAGAGGACTGGAAGGCTCGGGGGCCCCGAGCGTCGTGTGTTTGTATCGACTGCTGGGGGCAGTTTACTGTTGTTCTTTTCCGTTGATCCATTCCACGGGATGGAAGTTGTTCAAGTTGGTAAATCTCCGAAGGCAATAACACAACTGGCGAGATGGGGGGCTGGCTTGAGGGCCGAGAAGGGCTGGACCTTGCAAAACAGTGCCAAATTGGCGGCACCGGATGTCGCCATCTGCACTTCCGTTGGAAGAAGGGGTTCCCTAAGCGTTTTGCGAAACCGAGATGGCTACGCACATTAGACTATTGACTTGGAATGTAAGGGGCCTGGGCACCTACCTCCGTAGGAACATGATTAAATCTTACCTATACAGAAAGAGAGTGGACATTGCTCTCCTACAAGAGACTCACTGCACCGCTGAAGCTGACGAGAGACTCAGAGAACACTGGGGGGGGGACAAGGCTATGGAGCCCCCTACTCAAAATTCACCAGAGGAGTGTTCATCTGGTTCAACCCCCAGGTACCGTTTCTCCTACATAAGATGGTGAAGGACCCTGAAGGTAGATATCTGATCATATGGGGAACTGTAGAACAAAGAGAAATATGTATAGTAAACTCATACTTCCCCAACAACAATATCCCAGCCCATTTAAGGGTACTTAGCACCCAGATGTCACAGTACCGGGACAGTTTCTTCTTATGGGGAGGTGATTTCAACTGCGTCCATAATCCTGAATTAGATAGATCTTATCCACCGGCAAACGGCTTTACCGTCGCCACCTCATCCCTGAATGTTATGATCAAGGAACTAGATCTGATTGATGCTTGGCGGGACCTTCACCCGGGCGAAAGGACATACTCATATTACTCATCCCCACACAAACTTCACACGAGGTTGGATTATTTTTTCATAAGCAGAGAACACATGCCTCAGATAGGTAGTACGAAATATCTGGGGAGGACCATCTCCGACCACTCCCCACTCCTGTTAGACTGGCAACACAACAGTCCTAGACTGCCCATCCCTATGTGGAGAATGTCTGCCGAGGCCCTGAAAGATCCGACCTTCAGGGAGGAGCTCCAGGAGTCCATAGAGGATTATGTAGCGGAAAACTCAGGCAGTGTAGACCAAATAAGTACGCTATGGGATGCCCTAAAGGTGGTGATACGGGGAGAAGCAATTGCAAAAGCAGGGGGCATCAGGAGAACACTTCGGGAGGAATTGAACCAGAAAGAGTTGGAAGTCCAGCGACTAGAGTCCACCCCTATCGTCACATCGGGGAGGGAGGAGGAACTAAGTTCTCTCAGAGAGGATTGCTCTAAAGCATGGGACAGACTGGCTAAGTTCGATTTTAGCGTCAGAACTAACAGAGCACATGCAGAGGCCGATAGGCTGGGTCGGCTACTAGCATGGCTCTGTAAAAGAGAACACCCTAGGCATGCAACTACAGCACTACAGGATGAACAAGGCACAGAACATAGAACCCAACAGAGCATAAACGACACCTTTCAGCGCTTTTACGCACGACTATACTCCCACACACACAAGGTCCCACAAGATCAGATGCTAGATACCCTGGAAGAAATCGGCCTGCCCAAATTGTCGCCAACACAGTCCGAAACCCTAGACTCCGACATCACACCGGAAGACATAACAGAGGCTATTAGGTCCCTCGCTACTTGTAAGGCCCCAGGGTGCGACGGGCTCCCCCCAGAATTCTACAAGGCATATGAACCCACCCTGGTGCCCTTATTACACCAGGTCTTTTCTGAGACATTTGAAACCGGTATCCTACCTGACAGTATGAGGGAAACCTTATTGGTCCCGATGCTCAAACCCAATAAACCCTCCGATAAATGCGACTCCTATCGGCCGCTCACCATGCTTAACTATGATGTTAAAATATTGACGAAGATACTGGCAAAGCGACTATCTAGAGCAGGGGTGCACAACTGATTTTGACAGAGGGCCGAAAGTACCTTACATGAGGGCTATAGTGGGCTGAAAAGTAAATGTGGGCGGGGCGGTAGGCGGGGCGTGACAGGAGGCTTTTTAAACCCCCAATTTGTACTAAACACATGGAAAAAGAATGTTTTTAAGGGGTAACGATTTTTATTTGCATTTCAAACTTACATTTTGTACGACACATTTTCCATTGTTATAATTTATTTCTATTTAGTTATTGTATCTCGCCTGTTTAATTAACTTATATATATTTTATTGACCCTAGATTGGACATGCCGTTATTTTGGACTGCTACAGTTTGCTATTTGGGTTGCCCAAGAGGAGTATGGTCTTCGTTGAGTCAGGTTTCCTCAAAAAGCCAAAGATGAACATCTCCTAACTGTGCCTGTTTTAGCTTTATTATTGGGTTCACTCTTGGAGTGCAACACTATGCCCCATGGCCCCCTCACCCCCAACCAAACACTATGCCCCATGTCCCTCACCCCCAACCAAACACTATGCCCCATGGCCCCCTTACACCCAACCAAACATTATGCCTCATGGCCCCCTCACCCCCAACCAAACACTATGCCCCATGGCCCCCTCACCCCCAACCAAACACTATGCCCCATGTCCCCCTCACCCCCAACCAAACACTATGCCCCATGTCCCCCTCACCCCCAACCAAACACTATGCCCCATGTCCCTCACCCCAACCAAACACTATGCCCCATGGCCCCCTCACCCCCAACCAAACACTATGCCCCATGTCCCTCACCCCCAACCAAACACTATGCCCCATGGCCCCCTTACACCCAACCAAACATTATGCCCCATGGCCCCCCCACCCACAACCAAACACTATGCCCCATGGCCCCCTCACCCCCAACCAAACATTATGCCCCATGTCCCTCACCCCCAACCAAACACTATGCCCCATGGCCCCCTTACACCCAACCAAACATTATGCCCCATGGCCCCCTCACCCCCAACCAAACACTATGCCCCATGGCCCCCTCACCCCCAACCAAACACTATGCCACATGGCCTCCTCACCCCCAACCAAACACTATGCCCCAGGTCCCTCACCCCCAACCAAACACTATGCCCCATGGCCCCCTTACACCCAACCAAACATTATGCCCCATGGCACCCTCACCCCCAACCAAACACTATGCCCCATGGCCCCTCACCCCCAACCAAACACTATGCCCCATGGCCCCTTCACCCCCAACCAAACCCCCCACCCCCAAATCAGCACACACAAACCAGCACCAATACAGACCCAAACCCCCACCCCCCAACTCAGCACACACACAAACATGCACCCATACAGACCCGAACCCCCCACACCCCTAAATCAGCACACTCTCAAACAAGCACCCATACAGACCCGAACCCCCAACCCCCAACTCAGCACACACACAAACATGCACCCATAAAGACCCGAACCCCCCACCCCCCAACTCAGCACACACACTCTCAAGCATGCACCAATACAGACCCGAACCCCCCACCCCCCAACTCAGCACACACACAAACATGCACCCATACAGACCTGAACCCCCCACCCCCCAAATCAGCACACTCTCAAACAGCACCCATACAGACTCGAACCCCCACCCCTCAACTCAGCACACACACAAACATGCACCCGTAAAGACCCGAACCCCCCACCCCCCAACTCCAAACCCCCCACCCCCCAACTCAGCACACACACTCTCAAGCATGCACCCATACAGACACGAACCTCCACCCCCCCAACTCAGCACACACACAAACATGCACCCATACAGACCCTAACCCCCACCCCCCAACTCAGCACACACAAAACATTCAAATCAAAACATTCATACACATCCGACAACCCCCTCCCACCCCCGCTTCTCAACATACACACAAAATACATTCAAATCCAAACATTCATACACATCCGACACCTCCTCCACCCCCGCATCTCAACATACATACAAAATACATTCAAATCCAAACATTCATACACATCCGACGCACCCCCCACCCCCGCATCTCAACATACACACAAAATACATTCAAATCCAAACATTCATACACATCCGACACCCCCTCCACCCCCGCATCTCAACATACATACAAAATACATTCAAATCCAAACATTCATATACATCCGACACCCCCCCCACCCCCGCATCTCAACATACACACAAAATACATTCAAATCCAAACATTCATACACATCCGACACACCCCCGCATCTCAACATACGCACAAAATACATTCAAATCCAAACATTCATACACATCCGACACACCCCCCGACCCACGTATCTCAACATTCACACAAAATACATTCAAATCCAAACATTCATACACATCCGACACACCCCCCCACCCCCGCATCTCAACATACACACAAAATACATTCAAATCCAAACATTCATACACATCCAACACACCCCCCCACCCCCGCATCTCAACATACACACAAAATACATTCAAATCCAAACATTCATACACATCCGACACACCCCCGCATCTCAACATACACACAAAATACATTCAAATCCAAACATTCATACACATCCGACACACCCCCACATCTCAACATACACACAAAATACATTAAAATCCAAACATTCATACACATCCGACACACACCCGCATCTCAACATACACACAAAATACATTCAAATCCAAACATTCATACACATCCGACACACCCCCGCATCTCAACATACACACAAAATACATTCAAATCCAAACATTCATACACATCCGACACACCCCCCCACCCCCGCATCTCAACATACACACAAAATACATTCAAATCCAAACATTCATACACATCCGATAAACCCCCCCACCCCCGCATCTCAACATACACACAAAATACATTCAAATCCAAACATTCATACACATCCGACACAGACCCGCATCTCAACATACACACAAAATACATTCAAATCCAAACATTCATACACATCCGACACACCCCCCACCACCGCATCTCAACATACACACAAAATACATTCAAATCCAAACATTCATACACATCCGACACACCCCTCCACCCCCGCATCTCAACATACACACAAAATACATTCAAATCCAAACATTCATACACATCCGACACAGACCCGCATCTCAACATACACACAAAATACATTCAAATCCAAACATTCATACACATCCGACACACCCCCGCATCTCAACATACACACAAAATACATTCAAATCCAAACATTCATACACATCCGACACAGACCCGCATCTCAACATACACACAAAATACATTCAAATCCAAACATTCATACACATCCGACACACCCCCGCATCTCAACATACACACAAAATACATTCAAATCCAAACATTCATACACATCCGACACACCCCCCACCACCGCATCTCAACATACACACAAAATACATTCAAATCCAAACATTCATACACATCCGACACACCCCTCCACCCCCGCATCTCAACATACACACAAAATACATTCAAATCCAAACATTCATACACATCCGACACAGACCCGCATCTCAACATACACACAAAATACATTCAAATCCAAACATTCATACACATCCGACACACCCCCGCATCTCAACATACACACAAAATACATTCAAATCCAAACATTCATACACATCCGACACAGACCCGCATCTCAACATACACACAAAATACATTCAAATCCAAACATTCATACACATCCGACACACCCCCGCATCTCAACATACACACAAAATACATTCAAATCCAAACATTCATACACATCCGACACACCCCCCACCACCGCATCTCAACATACACACAAAATACATTCAAATCCAAACATTCATACACATCCGACACACCCCCGCATCTCAACATACACACAAAATACATTCAAATCCAAACATTCATACACATCCGACACAGCCCCCGCTTCTCAACATACACACAAAATACATTAAAATCCAAACATTCATACACATCCGACACACCCCTCACCCCCGCATCTCAACATACACACAAAATACATTAAAATCCAAACATTCATACACATCCGACACACACCCCCACCCCCGCATCTCAACATACACACAAAATACATTCAAATCCAAACATTCATACACATCCGACACACCCCCACATCTCAACATACAAACAAAATACATTCAAATCCAAACATTCATACACATCCGACACACCCCCCATCGCAACATACACACACAAACATAAAGCAAAACAAACCCGACACACAAACACAAACAGACCACTTACCGGAGACGTGCTGGAAGGCAGGCAGGTAAGCGGCAGGTAAGCTGTAACACTGGAATCGTACTACAGCTGGCGTGGTCCAATGCTGAAATGCCTTCCGGCATCAAGCCTTATGGACCACGCCAGCCGTAGTGCTGGCCCTCCATTGGTGCAGCACACACGCATTACGCGGCTCGTAGGAGCGACGTGATGCGTGTGTGTGCTGAGCCAATGAGGGCCAGTGTTTTGTCCGGCCCGGAAGACAACAAAGACTTTCCTAATGGAGGGCGGCCGCGCGGGCCGCCCTCCATTAGGAAAGTCTTTGTGCCTCGCGGGCCGGACAAAAGAGCATGGCGGGCCGCAACTGGCCCGCGGGCCGTATGTTGTGCACCCATGATCTAGAGTGATAGGTGACATAGTGCACGAAGACCGGAATGGTTTTGTACCTGGGCTTAACACGTCCCAAAACTTACGCAGGCTTCAACACATTATAGCTGAGACCAATGCAAGCGAAAAACAACTCGCATTACTATCCCTAGATGCAATTAAAGCATTTGATTCCATTTATTGGGAGTGGCTGGTAGCGGTGTTGGAGGGTTTTGGAGTTGGCCAACGATTTATCAGAGGGGTATTGATCCTGTATAATGAACCAAGGGCCAGGCTAAAATCTGGGAAGTATGTGTCAGACGCGTGGGATATCCGCAGGGGCACCAGGCAGGGCTGCCCACTTTCCCCCATGCTCTACATCCTGGGTCTAGAACCCATTGCAATCTTCCTCAGGCAGCAATTTTTCGATGCAGGAATTAGGCTGGGTGGGATAGATCACATTTTCTCACTATATGCAGACGATGTACTGATATACGTTAACAACCCTCATCTCAATGTTCCAACTATACTGGAGGTCCTTGACAACTACGCCAAAGTCTCGGGCATACAATTTAGCAAAACGAAATCCTGCATGTTCCCATTAGCAGCCCTCAAAAATAAAACCACAGAAGAGCTTCCCTCAGTGGGCATAAAGTGGGAGACTGAATCTTTCCGTTACCTTGGGATCCAGATAATGCACACCCCAGAACAAATGCACATACAAAACACGAAAGCTGCGATACCCAAACTGCGCAAGTCCATACGTTTCTGGTCTAAGCTTCCACTATCCATGCTGGGCAGGGCCTCAATAACCAAGATGATCATTCTACCTAGATTCCTGTACGGGTTCCAGAATGTGCACTTTTATATCACCAAACCCTTCTTCCAGCTTTTGGACACAATAATTAAGGAGTTTCTATGGGGGAAAGGCAGACATCGGGTGGCACTATCTACCTTAGTATTACCACACAGACAAGGAGAGATCCAATTACCGAGCCTTGAGAAGTACTACCTTGCAGCCCAGTTAAGTTATGTAACCAAATGGTTAGCAGACGGGACTACTTCAGAGACCCCCCTGCTGCAGGCCATGATCTCCCCAATCCGTCTGAAGGAATTGATTTGGGTCCCTAAAACTTTTCTACACGATCAGCCTTTTCTGGCAACTCTGGGCAGGAAAATATGGCGTAGAACTGAGACGACACTACACTGGAAGCAACCATACTTCCAAGAAGTACCAATACTTTCGGGACTCGATAAATCTGTCACCACCCTCCACACCATTAGGCTCTGGGAAGACAAAGGTGTATACACTTGGGGCGATCTATACTCCGAAGGCATATTCAGGGACTTCACTGAGTTGCATTAGGGGGAGGGCATTCACGCTGGCCAATTCCTGTGGTACCAAAAGATCCGCAAGATAGCACGCACGAAATGGGACAGCTGGCCAGAGGAGCCGGAGGCAACCCCCTTTCTGACACTACTATACAGCCTGAGTGAGGGGGGAAGGGCAATATCTCAAATCTATAGCCTTCTCGTTGACATCCCCAATCCCCACAGTGATGCACTAAAGACCCGCTGGGAATCAGACATGGGACAAGAGCTGTCTGAAGTAGAATGGAGTAGAGCGCTGTCCTTTCCGAAAGAGGTCTCTAGAAACCAGAGATTTCGGCTAATCGAATTAAATGTACTTTATCGCACATACTTAACCCCGAGCAGGATTGCGAAGTTCAATAAAACCGCCCAGACACAGTGCACCTGGTGTGGGACAGAGGGAGCAGATCTAATCCACATACTATGGAACTGCACCAAACACGTAGCCTCTGGTCAATGCTGAAAAGAACCTGTGAAGAAGCGGAAGTCACTAGGTATAAGTGGACCCCAGCTGAATGCCTCCTAGGCTGCTACCCCAGATTGGCCAAACTCAAATATGCGGTCAAGCTGATGGACTTGCTATGCATAACAGCCAAGAGGACCATCGCCATGGCATGGAACAGGCCAGCAGGGCCGAATCATAGATAATGGCGTAAAGAATTTGAAAGATGGGCGACCGCCGAAACAAGAGCTTGGGAGGACAGCGTGGCTAGATCCACGGACGAGTCGAGTACGGCCCTTGCTGCATGGAAAGACACCATGTCCAGACTGTTTCATTCCTCCGATGATAAGCCCCCCTGAACAATCCGCCGGCCCTATCACATGACCTAAAAGGTCGACCAAGACACTCGAAACCAGACCCCCCAGCATCAACATTCTTGGAAAGCCCATACCCACGCCTGTGGCGCCCGGCCACTCCCCCCACTTGCGACCCAATCAGCCATCACTTGCCCCCAGACCGGAGATAGTTAATGTTTGATGTTCTTGTTATGTAAATGTTGTTGTTTATTTGCAAGACAGAATTTCAGTGACCACGTCGGTCAATCTGAATAGTGATTGTAACTATAAATGCCAATAAACAAATTTTAAAATAAATAACATAAATTTCATACAGTTTTGTGACCGTGTGTGAGTATCTTTTCTGTTACGACCTTCACAGTGGTGACTACTAGCTTTCAAAGATCCTTCTCCATGCTTTGTCCTGGCTGACACATAGGCCAGTGCCCCACCAGCCCATCTCAAGTAAGTAACCTGGAATATTGGCGAACTTGCCCGCGAAAGTTACCCCTCCACCCACGTTCCTACAGACTCCAGGTGAACAACGCCCTTTTACATGGGCTGAAAGGCAGGCCCAGTTGCCACCAGTTCCATTGATGGACAGATTATGCACCAAAAAAGAAGTCTGCATTACTTCTAAAGGTGTACATTTGTAATTGTTTCCCCTTTCCTGCGCTATTTGTAGACATTGCTGACGCACGTCGCAAATCAGATAGGCAGCTGAGGGAGCAAGCCATGGTGAGATTAATGTGTAACTGGGTGAAGGGCAAGGCCATCCCTGTGCTGGGGCGATGGAAGGATGCGCATGCTGCATAGCATGAACCTAGCGCCGCGCTTGAGCAGTACATGCAGGCTTAGAAAAGCGCTTATCTGAATCGCTGGCGGGCGGTCACAGTATATGTATCGCAGGCTTATGACATGTTATATGGACGGTGGGCACTGGCAGAAGTCCTGCTTTGCATGACGTTGTGATGCGTGGCCTACTAGTGTGGCAGGTGGATTGCCAGGCTTTCAGTCGATGTCACATCGCATTATATATTTACGCGTTTGTAATGTATTAAACTCCCCGTGATATGCACCGGATCCTTCCACAACACAGGCCGGCCCCCCGCTCCCTCTATTCACTCATCTGTTGTATGATGTGGGCCATGTTATATGTCCATGTCACATGGTTGCAGGAAGCGACACATACTGGTATTGGCATACTGCTGCTCCTTTGAAGATCCCTGGACACCCAGTGCATTAGGGAGTAGTGGAAAAGATTAAGCTCACTCTCCGGATTGGACATTGTATTGTTGTGGATTTGTCATTTATTTACTTTACATTTGTTAGCAGTGCACAAAGCACCCGGGCATCTAGGCGCTAGATACAGAAAAAAGAGCGTAAGGAGGACAAAATGGGTTGCAGAACAGGTGAGTCTTGGGGTTCATTCACAGCAGGGTCTGACTGGGACAAGAAATAGGCCCGGACACCCAAATAAAAGTGGCCCACCCCTCGTCTCAAAAAAGTGGCCCACCCCGCGCCTCAAAAAAAGTGGCCCTTAAACCATCATCCATGAAGCGCGTCAATTCACGACTTTACAGAAATTGCTACTTATGGAGGGTTCATGTGTCTGTTACATTACAACACAACCCATAAAATAACATCACTTTGCATACAGTTCTGTGACAGGGTCCACAGCTCAGAGGCGCAGGAGTGGCATGAACCTACCACCCCCACTGCGGTTTTTGGACCTGCTGCAAGTCGATGCTTATACAGGGCTCCGAACCCCAGCAGGGAAGGAGGGTTAGGGTGACGATGGTTGGATATCAAGGGTGGGGGGAGTAGGGAAACCGGAATGAGGTTTAGGGAGAGGTTATAGCATTGTTCCTAAGTACACTACGAAAAATATGGTTATGATTTCACTAATGTGAAATACATTTCATACAAGAATGGATCACCATATGTATCATTAATATCTGTGTCTATAGATCCATATTGTGAAATTACTGTAAATGCAAGCAGACGTCCAAGGCCAAATGCTATGTTATTGTATAGCACGCTTAAGCTCTTTTTTTATAGAACAAATACGCATACAATATCACCCAACCTTTGTTGGTACTCCTGCAGCAGGCACTTAACCCACTGAGCTACTTCCCTCTCAAAGGATTCGGCTGTCCTGCAGATTGTATGACAAAGTTCAGAAACCCGAGCACAAAAACACACATAGAGACACATACTTCAAACATCCATTATTAAGTGCTCTGGGCATAGCTGAAAAAGTAAAGAGCACAAGCCTTTTTCGTGCATTTAGGCACAAGGATTTTGTCAAGTGACCAAGGGCCATCTCCCGGCTGCTGGCACTCTCACGTGTTGCCTCTATCGCACTCTGACCCGCTGCAGAGACGTGACAGCAGGGCTCCAGCTGGTGGCACTGACTCCCAAGTGCCTGGCTCTAGAGTGAAGGAATGGCAGTGTTAGGAGGCTCACAGGCCCGGCCTGTGCACGGTGCACGGGGGTGCAGCCTGCCAGCATGCCAGTGACAGCAATGCCACATTTGGCCAGAGCGATTCCTGCTCTTGCGGTGGCAGATGGAGGGCTGCTTTTTGGCCCTCATCTTGAAAGTGTCGGAGGCCATGCGTGTGTGTTCTGGAAGTGTACCAGTGACTACCTGATTGCTTCTCTGCAAGGCAGGCCGACATCTCACAGACCATGTGCACCTATGGTTTCTGCAGTGTGTCCACGCAGGAGGCCATGTCTGCAATATCCGGATACGGAGCTGTGTGCCCGTGAGGAGGCATTTTAAGTTTGCATATGTTAGCACCGTGAGTAAAGTATTCTGCATTGTGCACATGTCAGAGGCCATGTGTAAGGTGTCCTTCACTTTGTACATGTGTGAGGCTGGAGGACACTGAGATGGAATGTCTTGTGATGATTGTAAAAGAGACAACGGCAGAAATAAAAACATGCTATAACTGCAATTTGCAAAAAGCAAAATACATAGTCCGAAATTAATGCTCACTACAGCTCTTGGCCAGGCTCCTAGAATTTTTCCGTCTCTGCTGCCAGGCTGCCCATTCCCTGCTAAAGCTGCACTTGCTGCAGTGTTCTTCAGGTGAAAGCTGTATCTACTCCAGAAGACAAAGCAGTGCTGGGCTGCCAATGTCACCACCCTGGCGAGCTGCTTTCTTCCAGCCACAGGCGACCTGATGCCAACCTAGGGTGCCTGGTCCATTCCAACAAAGATCACCATCGCCATTCCGACAAAGTCTGGCAGTTCTTCCATCTCATACTGTGTGTGCCATTGGTTCTTGGGAGCCTCTGCTGTCATCTTAGTTATTGATGTAAAGCTTGCTAATGCCTGCCCTCTTCCTTTCTAGTGAGGTTTCAGCCCTCACCTTCGTGAAACTCTCTGCACATAAATCACCGCTCTCCAGCCGAGAGACAGTAGACCAACACCTCTATTTTAATTGGTTGCATTCCAAAAAACGCAATAAAAATGTAATGTTTATTTGGGAAACAACACATAAAATAAACCAGAATGTGTGGAACCCTGAAGGATGAAGAAAACAGGAACTCAACACCATGGATCAATTCCAAAAAAGAAGCAATATTTGAATAGAATTGACTCGTACTTGGGATTAAGGATGCCACATCAAGGAATAATTGCAAGGCACAAAGGGAGTCAAATGGATAAGAGATTTACGTAACACATATTTCTCTTAGATTAAGCAAAAGAAGAAAACATCTGCAAGTGCCGAGTACTGGACAATCAAGGATGCAGAACGCATTTGTGAGATAGAGCAACCAAGTTTCCAGAGGCCAAGAGGAGTAATGACACCCAGTTTAATTGAATTAAATAGCACTAAATAAAAGATTGTAATGGACAAAATCGTGGTCTCACACATAATTCAGAACTCGAAAAAAAGGCCTATTGATTAAACGGCAGATGAAGATGGTGGTGTACCTACACTCCCTTAAAAGTCCCAGAGAAATGAACAGTCTGCAAGGTCCACTACAAAGAAGAGGCCTTGGGTTAAGGCCAGACCGATGAGAGATGATGGACTAATTGAGTGAGAGGGTAGTAGTCTGACGTTGTTCTCTGCACCCGAGTTTCGTTTTTGCTTACCTGCTGCTAACGAGCGGAAAGTCCAAGGTTGGGAGAGAATGCCAACCAATCATAAGGGTCTATATATCAGTGTATTAGACATAGTTGGTGAAACCAATCCGCTGCTGTTACTCTGCTATTAATCTGTATTATACGTACTTAGAGGTAGTTCGAGGCATGCCTACCGGATAAGGGGCATCCAATAATCATACTAACACTTATACAAGCTATAGGTACATATGTTTCCATAACTAATCCCTCCGGGCAATAGGTTTTTTAAGGTTGCCAGGTATGAAGATGTCATAGTTGATGTATATTGAGGTATAAAGCCTTTCTATAATCAAATTATTATCGTGAGTATGTGGACTACGATTCGTGTCCCTACTTTATTGAGCTGATAATAAAGTTGTTTTTTGTCATATTCTTTGAGTCTGTCCGGTTATTTGGGTCTGAGATCCATATTGGTTATTCCATCTGGCACTTGGAACGCTACAAATGCTAATGCACAGCTTCACTTATTTAGCTGAGCTATGCATTTGCCCACTTTATGTGGGCACATGCTCCTCTTTGTGTTAGTGGGTTCAGATCTGGAGCCCAAGGTTTGTGAATTACTATTTTGGTGCAATTCAAATCCATTTTACTGGACACTCACCTCGCGCATGCCTAATTTGGTTGATTTGCATGCTTTCTGGACACCGTGCCTATCTATTGCACTGATTTTACACTACTTATGTGAAATGAGGCATCACAGAAATGCACACTTCTGATAATCACGCGCATCATTTGATTGCACAGTTATTGTGTGTGACTTGTGCATTTCAGATTTGCACCAAAGAAAGTTATGAGAATCTGTCCCACTTAGTCCAAATGGAGACTTCCAAATTCCCACCTCGGCCCATCACAGCTGGTGTCTCTAAGAGTTCCAGCTTCTCTTCTCATAAGCAATATTTAGCCATCACGTGGTTCTTATTTTCCTTGAATTTGCCATCCAGTAGTATACAGACAGCAGCAAACTCTGCTTCAATGTGGCAACAAGTGGCTGGTACCTTGCATCCATGGCCCTCAACAGAACTGCACATCAGCAGCCTACTGTATATCAACTTCCAAGAAAGCAGACTGTGGGCCTCATTATAAGTTTGCAAATCTGGCAATTAAGTACCAGTAATAACATTTAGCGGCTCTTTTCCGGACGTGCAAACTACAAGATTTCGGGTGGGGTTGCCTGATTTACCTCCAGCCAAGAGCAGCAGGTAAATCTGGCACTCCAATGCAAAAAACAACCATTATTACCGGCAATCCCGCCATGGACTCCATGGAATGGGGCTTTATCTACCGTTGCCGGCTCCTGTAATCTGCCGGTATTACCAGCAGATCAGGCGCTGGTAACGGTATTAACATTTGGTGGAATCCTGGTGGATTTACCGTCAGGACACCACCAAGCTTGTAATAAGCATGCAGCGTCTTTCTTGATGAACACTCCATGAAGCCTTGCATCAAGTTCTGGTATTCAGCAATGAACCTTGATAGCTTTTTCCCTGCGTTCACTATCCGCACCAGATACCCTTCACTTTTACATTGACTCCTCAATACAACAACAATACATGTCAACCTGTCTGATACTAGCTTCCCCCATCCACAAGGGTATGCTCTTTAATATCAACACAAGGAAATATCCAACTCAACAGCTCGCCCGGCCCCAACCTAATCCCTCGAAAATAGCCTTCCATGATGCAGCCCGCAAGATCAGAAGACACATTTTTTCATCCACATCACTCCTACCCTGAAGGGACTGCACTGCCCCTCCCTCCTCCAAGCACCAATCAGGGCCATCAAACTAAATTAAGTACACTAAGCAGCCAATAAGGTACCAACCCCAGGCGAGTCCCAAACAATGCAGATTCATACCGTTCACCATACCCCAAAATCCAGAAATGACATATAGAAAGACCCTATAAACCAGCCTTGCTAGTATATGCCACACACTTTGAATGCACCTCTCAAACTGCTCCCTTACTCTAAGAGATCCTGATGGGGCAGACAACATTATCTGTTCCCACGTTTCAACTTTACAATATCTGGCAAATGCACAGACTCCAAAAGTAATTGCCTTTGTATAGAAATGACCACATCTACCCTTTCCCACAAGTTATCAAGTGAGTGGAAGCAAAAGCATTTGTATCACAGGGGTCCCCCCCCTGTTATTTGTGTGTACACAGTCTGTAGTCTCTCCTGTTTGAAAAGCATCTTTTATCAAAATAAAATAACTTTGGTTCACTAAGCACAGGGAGTCATGACTTTGATTCGATAAGCATAAGTATGATGTGTTATGTTCCTCTAAGCACATCTAGTCAGTGATATGATTCTGTAAGTGTAGGGAGGCACCACGAAGACTTTGCAAACACAGGGAGTCGGTCCTCTAGTTCTCTAAGCACCCGAGTTCTGTGTCCTGATCTATAAGCACAGTGACATATGATTACTGTTATATAAGCACAGGTATTGGGACCTATTGTTCTCTAAAGACAGAGTGGCTGTGCCGTGGCTCTCAAAGCAAAAAGAGACAGTTCTGTGATGCTCTATTAATTAGGATAAGGACAGGGAGGCAGGTCCATGATCACCCTAACACATAGGTCATACTCCAATTGCTTCAGCATAACACTGCTGTGCAGGGCCATCTTAAGCACTTTTGGGCCCCTGGGCACGGACTTCTTTTGGGGCCCCCTCCACCAAACCAAGGGAATTTAGTGATCAACAATATCTGACCCGCCGTCCCCCCACGCCCCGCTGGAATCACAACCCATGGGTTGATATACTGCCTCACAGCATTAAAAATAAGGATGTTTACTCCCTTTAAGTGCCCTTACCCTCTTCATGCTTGCTCTAATCAGACTGATAAACAAGTAGCATTTGAAGGCCAACATTATCAGTCTACGAAGAGGTTACTTCTGTTCTATCATAGATACAGGAGACTTTATATCAGTAGAATCTAGGAAGGTAAGCAGCCTGTGGCATTAATGCAGGACTGTATGTAAAAGGTAGATGTAACCCAGAATAGACATAGATCTCACAGCTGCTGCCTCACAGAATGCAAATGTGCTCAAGCATGGATAGAGGAGACCAATTGGTAGGAGGGAGAAAGCTACATGTACCATAGCATGGATAGTGGTTGTAGATTAGAAGCTACCAGGAAGGTGTCTGTATCCAGCCCTACTGAGATTATAAATGGGAAATCGTTTTCAAATAGTGTTGCCATTAGAGATCAAAGGAGCAAGTGCCTGTGGTGTGCGATATATCAATGCTCACTATTATAGTGGAACCAACACTATAGCCAGTGAAAACATGAGGGAGGCTTTTGTGAAGATCATACCCTGAGAAGGAAATCACTCTGAATGGGTGACAATTTTGAAAGGTTTTGGGACTGACAATTTTGAAACGTTAGGCAATACAAGATTAAATTAGATGCCCAGGATCACACATTGGTTAAGGGATGAAGCTGGGATGTGTGCCAACTCTGCAATTTCTGACTTTGAACACTTTCCTTACCAGTTCTTACCATGAACTAAAATAATCTCATTTTATAAAACTGACTTGGAAAGTACACACAGCACATTACCAAACATGACCATTTTTAAAAAACAAAATATTATAGAAGGGTAACACAGAATGATTCTAGCTTAACTCTCTCCATCATCAAGAGACGTATATAAGTACCAGCATACCAAACAGTGTGATTTAACAGATTTCCACTCAAATGGCCTACATACAAAGAAAGATCAAGTAATGGGCTAAACACTGCCACCAGCATGCGAGGAGGCAAACGTCACAGAAGACAGTACGATAATGTATGAGATATAAGATGATTGATAGAATCACTGCATTGTCTGCTGGCAAAGCCAGAATACAAGCATGAATGCTTTGGTTCCAAATTTTGATACACATTCATCTCTTGGACTAACAGTTTATGCTCATTGTTGGAGGCGATAGCCTAGGTTTTAGAACACCCCATCTGAGCACACTAATTTCTAGACCTTCACCATAAGGATGAAATGTTTGTTTTTATAGCAACCCCTATCTGGTGCAGGTATATTGCTGATAATAGCACTGGTTGTGCTCCAAGACCAAGTACATATGCAGGCAGGTTTATAAACTTCAGACATAGGAAAGGCTCAGCCAGCCTTACAGGAATGTGCTATTCTAATCTTGCATAGGAACACCTATCACTGCAATGAGTGCTTAACACACTGAGCTAACTACTGAACCATTGTGGCACTCAATTTACCAGTATGCATTTCAAATGTGGCTATTGCACATGATCAACATAATTCCCACAGGAAGGAAAGAATGCTACAGGAGTTGTGCCATAAGGAACACACAAACTACGTATACCACAGTGAACACAGAAAGCATTCCATGATGAAATGATGAAGGTAAAATGTACTTTCCAAAACAGACAGGCAATAGCTTTAGAGCCTCAGCACCATGCAATACAATATCCTTGTGTGTGCTATTTAAGTCTGGTGAACAGAGTAATTGTACGTCTTTAGATCAGTCTGCCTTGTGGGCCCCCCTCCAAGGTGGGGGCCCTGGGCAAGAGCCCCTTTTGCCCTCCCATAAAAACGTGCCTGTTGCTGTGGTTCTTCAAGGAAAGACATAGGGGCTTATAATGGGGTTGGCAGTAAATGCACTGATAGCGCCACTTGGTGCCATGGAATTACCATGGGATTGCGAGTGGTGGGACTGTGGTTTTAGTCCCCATTTCTGGAGTCCATTGGACTCCATGGGGATTTTGTGGAATTATCCCGAGCAGTAATTCTTCCACAGTAATTGGAACAGACATTGGGGGTTAAGGAGGTGATTGATGGCCAGCTTTTTTCTTTAGTCGTATCGCCCCCTTATCAGCAAACCTGGATATTTGGTAAAATTAGCAGCAATTCCATTACCACCAAAAAGTGGAGGTAACGGAATTACCACCACTTTTTTGCCACAGCGTCGAACTCGTAATGAGGCCCAGAAAATCAGTGTTGTAATTTACTATGCATTGGGTCTAGGTCTAAGCTGAAAAAACAACTGCGGCACAAAGCTACCTGCTGCCAGTTAAGGTACTTTCCAGACTCTCTAGTAGGGGTGAAATCCGCGAAACCAAATATGGGTATCAATGCTGGTGGTTGGTTGAAGGCCAATAAAAACACCTCAGCCATTGGTAGCAGTGGACCTCCTACTAGCAGGCAGTGTACTATTGTGCTGATCCAAGGGGTGCTTCAGAGGCAGCTACTATTTAATGTGTATTCAATTTGATTTGCATTATACTGAGCTAAGAAAATCGTCTAATTTTCTGTTAAAGTGCATTAAGCATTGGTGGTGCAGTCCGGTGCGCCACGGCTGCGCGACACACTTTAGACCTCATGACAATGTTAGGCTTCATATAGCAAAACTTTAAGACATGCCAATGTCTTGCAGAGTCTGAGTCTGCATTGCTGACGTTTTTGCCTTCCGCCTATTTGGGACTTATATAGATTGTGCTTCCATTTAAAGCCGCCTCCTTTTGGAAACCACTGCTTACGACAATGCACCCAAAGTGAGGAGCTGGGAAAGGGACAGCAAGTGGGTGTTTGAATTACATACTAGCGAAGAGAAAGCATCCCTTTATGGTGTCTATTTTTTTGAGTCTGTTTTTGTGAAGACAGGAGAGCGACTACATTGTACATCTTGAAGGGCTAATTACTGGGATATATCAAGCAGTGATGCTGAAGGAGCGTATTACCTCACCTTTATTATAGCGTATTCATCTGATCGTACGAAGCACTAGGAGCCAGGTAATAATGTTTATATCCTCAAACGAGGCAGACTTCCTGTTGATGACGCAGCGTATTTATCAAGCTACTCTTTATACACAGGCTTTATAACGCTCTGAGTGTTACCTCGAATAACCTTATGGCATAAAGAAAGCAGCACCGCTTCTATGGGAGCAGAGACACTGTCTAGGCCCCTTATTATACTTTTTTTTGTTTTTTTTGGAAGGTAGTTATATAGTTTATAGTTCTCAAACATCAAAGAGAAAAGGCATAAAAACGTCAAGTCTGGTTGGCCATCCCCATTACACAGCTAAAGCCAAAACACTCAATGTGACAAAATGCTAATCCGGCCGTATGCCCAAACTGGCAGCATGGGACTGGCCTATAGGGCATAAGGCCCAGGGCCGAACCCAAAATACAAAATGCTTGCGTGGGGGAGGCAAACGTGTTTGAATAATTCCCAGAGCGGGAGGGCCTCAAGCCTCCAAATTATATTTACTAATTATCGGTTGAATATTATCCGGACCTGGAGCTCTGGAAGATTTTGCTTTTTTAATTGCCCAACAAACATCGTCAAGGTCCGAAGGACATTATTTATCTGTTTGCACCCCCCTTCCCTCTTGATCATATGGCTCTTCGTTTCTTGGCGGTGAATACTTTTCCCTTCATGTTTTTCCCAAACCTGTACCTTAATCTGACAGTCCCCCGCTATTTGGAGATTTTTGTTTGTAGCAGCCCCCAACACTGACCAAAAGTCGCGTCATTACCAATCAAGGTCAAAATCATCTCCTGATTTCTCTTGATATGAGTTTCACGCCTTATTAGTTTAAGTGACCTTTTGTGCTCTAAGATGATTTTTCTCTTAGCTTCCATTAAGAGAGCATGAGAATGTGACTCTCTGTAGCATGCTCTAAATGCCGATCTCCTATTGGCCTTTGCCTTGTGGTTTCTTATGTCATAGTTGTTTAAGTGAGTAGGATGCCCCTGTATTTGGCCCTTAATAGTAAATGTATTCAAGCAGGTTTGCAGCTTGCTCTTGTAGTTAAAGGAATTTAGGGTTTCCCCTGCTTCCATCATAGCTTCCAATTCCCTTTCCCATATGATCACAAAAGTTGTACATACTTTCGTATTCCACCTTATAGCAGCCCCCCACCGCTGTTGTAGTAAAGGCTAGGGAGGGAAAACATTCATGTAAGTTCAAGGGAAGATGTAATGTAAGATTAATGGGTAAGTGGTCACCCCCTAGGGGTTCTCCCCTAGTCAAAGGGTCGGATATTTAGCCAGGTTTGCGGAAATAAACACATGATCTATCCAGGAGTTTTTGTCTCACCTCCTCCAAGTGTAGAACCCTCAGTGTTTTCTTCAGCGGGAGTTGAGGGGCACAAATCCCAGTTTCCCAGGAAGTTATTCCAAAGCCTGCAAAATTGTTGCCACTTAGATTTTGTTATGCCCCTTTGGGTCGTATTCTGATTCCATTTATTATTTCCACAGGCTGCATTTAAATCTCCTGCTACGATAATATGTGAATTATCGTGTGTCCTCAATCAGTCTGTTAGCAAGCTGTCCAGGAGGCCGTGCATAGCCATGATGGAAGGTGTATCTTGATTGCCATAGACATTTTTGATCAGCAGATTTGTTTGCAAGTTTATGTTAATCTCCTGGTGTTCACAGTCCCAACTTGTTTCCACTGCTATGGCCATTCCTCCTTTTGATCGGCCATTATCTCCCCTAATTGCTGGTTTACAATAGGTTGAATAACCTCCAATTTCAAAGCTATCCACTGCCATAGTTTCCTGCAGTAGTATCACTTTTGTTCCTCTAAAAGCAATCATGAAGTTTCAGGTTAATTTATAGAACCCACAGGTGTTCCAAGAGCTTACTGTGATGTAAGGTTACTCAAAGTTGCTGCTGTTGGGACTTTTCTCTCTTGAACATTTTGATGGTCTCTATACATTGTGTGGTCTTAATAATGTAACTGAAAGATACACCTGATAGACATTCATCAACACATAGCAAATCAATTGTATTGTAACTCTAAGTTAATACATGTGCAACAGGATCCTTTTTATTCAAATATGTTGTGCTTAGTACAGCCTACAGCCGACACGTGTTTCAACCTTTCAGTGGTTTTCCTCAGGGCTGTAATTTGTTGTTTACATAATTGCATTAATAATATTACAACAACCAGAACCTTGAATATTTATCATATATCCCACATTTGGCACTAATTACATTGATTTATACAAAATTAGAATATATTGTAAAACTGGGGTGCAAATTATTACATTTAAAACATGCACCATATGAAATCCACCATGGTGGAGAATAAAGAGCGGGGGGAGAACCAATGGAAATCCTAAAGCATTCATTTTATGATCTAAAGTCCAAAGGCTTGTTAAACTTAATCCCCCAATAATTACCTCTTGGTGACATGCTCAGTGCTGCACCCTATATAAAACATACCACCTATCTTTTGCATACTTGTCTTACTGCGCCTGCAGTGTTCTTTGCCAACACTCTAACTTGCTCTCTCACCACCATCACCAACCTCAATGTCTTATTGGTGAAAAACTAACTGAATAAGGTACCCCTTACCAACCACTTCTAGGTGTGGGTATTGTGCAGTTACCTAGTGGTTTCAAATCTGTACTTTGATTTAATTAGTTTGGACACAGTATTGAATGTCACTAGTCCATGATCAAATAATTTGAAAATGAAATCAAAACAAAAGGGAGAACATTAATAATGATGTCCCTAGTTAAGTACTCCAAGAGACTTTGGTGTACAATTTACTTCACATACCTCACTGCTCGGTCAGCCTTGTCATTAATATCTGATAATCCAATTATTAAATTATTATCCTTTCTCCTTTAGAAACGTGTTGTAACAGTTCCTATTTTCAAATGCGGTCTGATTGGATAGTTTCCATCAGTCTAAATAAACATATTTGTTTCATTCTTTAGACATATTCTTCTCAAAGTTCTACATAACTCAGTTAAAAGTCCTATTTAGGTAGCCAAATTAACCAAGTCCATCATTCAAAAACACAAATAAAACAGAGTGCTTCCTTCTACTTACATAGTTCTTTATGTGAAGGGACCTATTTCAGGCTTCCTGACTGGCATTCCTCATGGCAGCCAATGGTAGCCATTTTGGAATCCACCATCTTATCTATGCATTAACCGGTAACGTGTGACAGCACACATTGTGCCGAGTGATGTCACACATTGATTACGATTCGTAAACAAACATCTCTACGCATTGGGTTTCCATTTATAGGAAATTGTATCAGCTTTGTCGAACATGAGTTTATTCACGCTTTCTCTATTGGGACAATTATAAACCATCAATTGTTACTATATTCACACAAGCAGGAAATAAGGGGGCAAAGAAAGTCAGTCTCAACTAAACTTGTGCAATAACATTAGTTTGGGGCCTAACAACCTCAAGTTTCCAACAGTTTGTTCAATTAATACCATTGTCCTATATATTTTGAACGATTCATCAATTTAGCGTTTTGGTTAACAATAGTATTTTCTCTCACCTAACTGTGTGACATGTCATTAAACTATTTCAAAGTTGGTACCTTATAAGATCTTTTGTAATTGGTTGAGAGTTTGCTCTATTGGTTTCATTGTCCTTACTCCTTGCAATAATCATGGATAGCATATCGAATTTCTTGATCCACGCCTCTTGCAAAGAAGACCAGTCCGATTGCCAGAGCTTTCAATCTTCTTTCTAAATTCCTGTAATACATCTAATATATTTCAGAGGATTTTCCGATTAATGTTTTATTGGTTCTCGACTTACAGGTTGATATGCCATGTATTTATTTCTAAGATGCTACCTTCTAAGATCTTTTTATAATTGGTGAAAATTATATTAGCGCTGGGGGTAATGCCTCCTATAAAATTAATAGCGCTGGGGGTAATGCCTCCTATATACATAGTCAATAATGCCCCATTCCTAGCTTACTCATTGTTCACTTAGTACACATCTTAATCCAACCATCTAATAAGTATAGACATCTTTATACCATTCTTAAACTCATTACAGATTCTCTTGTATGGTGTTAGTGTTACATTCCACATGCTTCTACTGCTCTTTGCCTCAATTAAGAAAGAAAAAATCAACAACACCTCTAAGCTTTGAACCTGGGAACCATATGACAGACCATTGCTACATGTTATAAGAAGACCCCCATTTTATGGTATGTATTAAGACCTTTCCCAATTGTCGGATATTTGCAAATCATTCTTGCCTCCATTTGCCTTAGACACTTCTTTCTGTCTCTTCCTCTTGCATTTGGATGTGCCCATCTCAGTCCCACAAATCTGATTCCTGCTTAATTGTCCACTTGATGTTCCTGTTGCCAATGTGCTGAGAGTGGTAATCTTGGGTCATTGTTTCGCAAGGCATATAGGAGTGCTCTTATCCTTATTCTTATTTCTCTTATTGTGCTGCCAATATATATATATGAGACCACATACACAGATGATAGCATATACATAGTCATCTGTGTATGTGACTTGCAATTGATACAATTTTGACTTGCAATTGATACAATCTGTGATTTCAAATGGTTCCTTCACATTGATGCAAATGTTCTTCATGTCTTTCCCATATTGGCACATAGTACACGTGCCACATTTAAAAAACCTGCTAGATTGGGATGAAGCCAAATGTTTGGTTTTTCAATGGTCCTCAAAAAGGAAGGGCTAACCACTGTTTTGATTGTGGGAGCGCTCATATATACAAATGGTGGATTCTTACCAATATGTTCTGATAGTTCTGCATCAAGGGATAAGATAGGGTAGTGTTTCTTAAAAAGTTTAAAGACAGTGTGGCTGTCTTTTGAGTAGTTTGTAATCATCCTCACCCATTGACCATTTTTATTGTTCTCTCTCTTCTAAGGTTTCAATAACTCACTCCTGCAGGTTTCCATCCTTTTATTCAGAGCTATTTTCATATTTTCTTCTGGGTAACCCCTCTGTTCAAACCTGGATTTTAAAACCTCACATTCTTTCATGTACTGATCCAACTCAGTGCATTTTCTTCTGATTCAAATACATTCTCCAGTCAGTATATTCTCAATGGTGCTTGACTTGTGGCAGCTGGTTGACGCTAGTATTGAGTTCACCTCTGTACTTTTTCTAAATGTTTTAGACATTATTTGAGCATCCTTAACATATAAATTGACATCTCAAAACTCTATAGTTTCTGGATTAGTAGTACATTTGAATTCTATCCCAAAGTAATTTGTATTCAGAAATGTAACATATTCTTGTTACACCTTCACACCACCCTGTCAGATCATGAACATGTCATCAATGTAACACACCCATATTTTTATGCGCGCTGTCCTTGTATTTTCAGTGTGCACATACTCGTTTACAAACATACCCATAAAAAAGTTTGCTAACAATGGGGCATAGTTGGCCCACATCACAATACCTCTTGTTCGTCGATTCATTGTATTATTGAATGTAAAAATATTGTTAGTCAAGCTGACCTATCTGAATATGTGTAGGCTATTATTTCTAATGCCAATTTGTGGTGGATAGATGTATATAACGCTTTCACATCTAATGTAACTAAACAAAATTCATCTACCCATTCCAATTCTTCCAATATTTGCAATAAGTGCATTCTGTCACGTAGGTAGGATGGTACCTTCACCACTTCTTTCATTAGGATTGAAAATAAAGTAATCTACACCTGCGATCGTGACAGGGATTAATCAACGTAGGACCTGTCACCATCAAGAATGTAAATAGACTAAGACGCAGGATCATGATAAACCTCATCAATATGTTGCAGGAGTTAAATAGTTTGCTCGCTGTAGAGAGTATTCACATAGAGAGCTTTTTCTTTGCATGTAATCAGCATTTGAAAATCCAAACCCAACGGAAAGCCTTTTTGCAATGTTGCATTTTAAGTTGAGTCAAGTGCAATGATAGATCAACTTGCCAATTGATTTACTCCTGAAACTTCTTGGATGACTCAACAAAGCCTCTCAAAGGTTTACATTTTATGCTACCCTCACACAACAGTTTTTTCATGTATTGTAACTTTAGGGTAACCACATTTTGAAGGCTGATACACTTCGTAATGTTGAAAACGGCTACACACTTTGTTCACCACTTCCTAATTCATGCTCATTTTTCTAAAATATGCAGATATAGAATTCTAAAAAATTGGCTAAGGAGATGGAGGGCACAATTGCGCCACATGGATGGGGTGGAGATGTTGAAGATTCTGTGTAAAAGGGATTCCAAATTATTTTGGTCTTTAAAAAATGGTGATAGGGACATGCAAATCTCCAGACAGACAAATCCTCTCTCTGAGGAAACCTGGATGAGTTATTTAGCTAATTTATATGCCTCAGTAAAAGATCCATTAGGGTTTAATAAGCATATAGCATCCCAGCCTTTATCTCTGTCTTTTGACCAAGAACACATTGAGGCACCTATTATGACTGCCAATACTTCAAGAGCAGCCTGGCCACATGGGCTTACTAATTTAGTTCTAAAGGAGAGCCCAGTGCTGTTGTCAAAAATACTATATTTACTCTTTCAGGATATCTTATTGCATACAAAGCTAGTGGAATCACAAAGAGCTGTAATCATTTTTCTGCTTTTTAAAATAGCGAGAGAATTCATACATCTAACTATGCATATGCAGTAAGAATTTCTCTGCCATTGTTTTAAAGGCCCTCAATAATTGGATGGAGGCGCCTGCCCGTTTGGATATTAATCAGGCTGGATTCAGAAGTGGGCTATGCAAGCAGATAAACGGGTTTCTGTTGAGTCTGAATATGAGAACTATGAGGCTCCAGGAGAAACATTTATATCTGTCATTTGTAGGTCTAACATCTGCATTTGACAGAGTAGAGAACCCCCGTGGTTGAAGACGACTCAGTGGGGAATTCCATACAGTTTGCTAGAAATGTTAGTTGTTTTACATATAAATACCACGATGAAAGTTCACATGAAAATGAATGGAGGGGTGACTAGGCCAGTTCCAACTGCCCGAGAGGTGCACCAGGGCTGTGCCTTTGCCCCCGCTCTATTTAATCTCTATCTCTGTGATATGGTGGATTGGCTGAACCAGGCTATTGCATTGACCCCTAAGCTAGGTCCTATTCATATGCAGTTTCTTTCATACGCAGACGACCTGGCTTTATTCCAGCACACACATATAGCCCTTAAATATTCATTGGATGCATTAAGTGCTTTTATGGATGCACACGATCTGGCTACAAATACACAGAAAACCATAGTCATGGTTTGTAGTACAAAGAAATCTCATTTGTCATTTGTCTGTAAAATCAAGGACGTCCCTCTGGTTGCAGTGAGCAAGTATACTTGTTCAGGATTTACAATATACAACCGGAAGGCAAAGACAACACGTATGTAGTGTTTCAAAAACAAAGTGGGCCTCATTACGAGTCGGCCGTGCCGGAATCCGGTGATTCCGTGACAACGGTTACTCCACTTCCGCGACCGCAAGGTTGCGGAAAGAAGGGCTGATTACGGCACTTGGGTCGCGCGCAACACACCGAGATGGAAACGGAGTGACCGCCGTCATGTAAACACCCACGCACATGGACTTTACGCCACAGAAAACGGTGCTAAACCCGTGTCCGCCCCCGCCGACACGGAAACACCGGAAGCGGAAACACCAACACCGGAAGCAGAAACAGCATGACCGCGGGAAAAAAACGGAAACAGAGAGGCGGCCATTATATAAAGCACAATCCACTGCCATCCTCAGACACCACAGGTCAGATTACCTCCCTGAGACTGACAACTCATCGAATGGCATCCAGGATACCAGCACGCAGACAGCGAAAGCCGCGCTTTTGTGAGGCTGAGCTCACAGTTCTGGTGGACCACATTGTTGAGCATGCGGAAATGCTCTTTAGTGCAGATCAGCGGTGCGCTACTCAGCAACGACGCAAGGAGGTGTGGGTGGAGGCAGCACGCAAGTGCACAGCGGTCGGTGTGACCACACGCTCTGTGAAGGACTGCCATAAGAGGTGGGATGACCTCAGGCTCCGGGTGCGCAACCTCATGACTGCACATCGCCAAGACAGCACTGGCACTGGTGGAGGCCCTGCATCCCCTCTCAAGTTGCAACCGTGGGAGGAGCGCTGCAGCAGTGTCATGCACCTCGAAGGCATCCACGGCATAGGAGAGGCAGAGGCAGGAGTGAGCCCACCTGCACATGCTGGTAAGTGCACATAGTACAAAGCCATAAGTGTGAATGGGAGTGACCCAATGGACCCACTCACAATGCCCCCCCCCCAACAGGGCAGGAGTGACCCAATGGACCCACTCACAATGCCCCCCCCCCCCAACAGGGCAGGAGTGACCCAATGGGCCCACTCACAATGCCCCCCCCCAACAGGGCAGCAGTGACCCAATGGAACACTCACAATGCCCCCCCCCAACAGGGCAGGAGTGACCCAATGGACCCGCTCACAATGCCCCTCCCCCCAACAGGGCAGGAGTGACCCAATGGACCCACTGACTGGCCAGATGACAAATAACACATCCCCAAAGCATGAACCCTGAAAATGCACACAGTGCGTGCCTGACTGGAAGCAGACACACACACACCTGAGTGCATCAATAGTCACAAGTGTGTACATGCAAGTGGTCATGGATTATCATGTTGGATGCATGTGATGGACACATCTAGTAACATCACACAACTAACAGCATGCCCTCTGTATCCCCACAGTCAAGACAAGTGACAGCGACGGCCAAGAGGCAACGCAGCGGCCACCTGCACGCGCCCAACTCAGCACTTCTGCCCAGGAGGATGATGCTAGCTGCTCCAGCACACAAGCACCGGCTGCATCAGGCAAACCGGCTACATCAGGCACACCGGCTACATCAGGCACACCGGCTACATCAGGCACACCAGCATACGCCACCATCCCCCTGCAGGCACCCACCCTAGCCCCGGATGATGATTCGCAGCCCATCTGCACAGCTGAGGAGGCTGCATCAAGTGATGGAAGTGCCCCGGCCATGCAGGCCGAAGCAGTACAACAGGGTGAGGGGGACAACATGGATAAGTTGTCACCCATCCATGGCCTACAGTTCAGCCCCCAAGAACTGCACAGCCCCATGCGCTCCCCAACTCCTTCCATGGCTGAGCTCAGTACACGCTTGCAGCACTTTGAGCAACAACAGGCAACCCTGATGCAGCTGGTGGAAAGTCAGCTGGAGGAGGCCAGGCTGCAGCGCGAGGAGGCCGTGCATCAGCGGGAGGAGGCCAGGCTGCAGCGTGAGAGCAATGCTACGTCGGTGCGGCGGCTCTCCAGGTCGATTGAACGATTTGCGGCCACCATTGTCACCCTGGCACACCATGTCAGGGAAGGGAACAGTGTGCAATCCAGCATTGCTCAGTCAATGTTGGTAGCCCAGCAGGCGTTTCAAGGGCGCTTGCCCACAGTCACACCGACAGTCATCTCAGCCAGCACCACCCCATCCAGCTCTGCCACTGCCAGGACACGGAGGCGTTCTAGTCGGGTGACTGGAGCCGCCAGCAAGGACACGGCACCGCATAAGCGCCCCTGCAAATAGTGGCATGTGGGGATGCCAGTCAACATGACATTTAGGGACACCATGGGTGTAGAGGGGTGGGTACGTTTGGGTGGTGGGTGGGCACGGGTGTACAGCCGTAGTAAAATTTGATATGGACCTTACCCGACCTTTCATCCACTAAACAAACGATAAATCTCACTTTTACATAAATAGACAATTATCTCCATATTTATGGTTCTCTAGGGCTGCAAAGCACGCGGACAATATACAAAGATGGAGTGTAAAATTCAAGTTCTCAGGGATGGCTTTACACAGAATGTTTCAAAGTAAGAATGTATGCACGTTCACAGTGAAGGTCAGCTGCTTCGATTTATTGCTCGCGGGCCGGAGTTTCCCATGACTCGCAGTATAAGGTTCTATTGTTTTTTTACCTTGACAGACAGGCACCGTGCCTAAAGACTTC
Organism: Ambystoma mexicanum; assembly: GCF_040938575.1. Classification (NCBI taxonomy): domain Eukaryota; kingdom Metazoa; phylum Chordata; class Amphibia; order Caudata; family Ambystomatidae; genus Ambystoma; species Ambystoma mexicanum. The sequence goes on along the minus strand of NC_090932.1, from coordinate 875,471,764 downwards.
TTTTGAAGGAGGGGTGCAATAACATAAGAGATGATAAGGATGAAAATTCAGAAACGAGACCGATTTTCATGTTTGTTCACTATAAGTAAGATCGTTGGCACAGACGGAGTGGTATTTAGGGACTGCATTACGCCTAGACAATGGAAAATGCAAATCTAATGTAAGTAACCCTTTAGATGATTTTATACCGGAATATATTAACAATAGCGTAGCATTAAAGGCTGGTTAAGTTGTACTTGTTCGTTCAATGTGGCATTTTGTACCGCGCACTATCAACGCCGAAGTGGTCCCCTGGCGCTCAGGCGGCTCTGAATAAGGCGGAGGAGAGGGGGTGGGTTAGTGGGAATAACGTAACATACTCCGTTGCACTATCCTCGCTAGCAAATAGTTTCAGGCCCAAAAAATAAAATGAATAATTTAAATGAAGATCGGCTGGAGAGACTAATTTATGTTTTTAATACAGGTACATCCTTCCATACTGCCAATGCCATAATTTCCAGACCCCGGCCGACGGGTTCTTCAGCTGCCAGGTGCAGCTCCATGTCAACAACTTCACCACCCTGACCTTTTTATGGGATGATCGGCAAGGACCAATATGCCCTTACGCGGTACTAGCGGCTAGAAGCAACATACCAACCGTTACGGTGGTGTAGTGCCTCGTTGTTGGAACAGCCTTGCGATTATCAGTGCGACCATAGTGCTTCTTGTATCGTAAACCAACACCCTGTGTACCGCAAAGGAACAGCGTGTGACTCAAGATGAACTTTTGCGGATCGAGAGCAAAGACAAATGCGAATCGCTGAATATTCTCTAAACATTTGACGTCAAATAAATGTACTTTACCAATTGTACAATCTTGCTGTTTGCTTTTAAAGCACAGTTTCATATTCCAAATTGTGGCACGCTGTGTTGTGAGATGATCTGTGTTGTTTTACGGGTTCTGTGTGAAGTCGCGTAGAAGTCGACTGGGCGCGTTTGGCTAAGCAGCCCAGTAACGTCACGGAGAGAGGCGGGGAATATGAATGCTTTGTTGATGTCAGGCTCTGGGGCGGGGGATATGATTTAATGCTGCAAAAGCAGGTCAGCCAGGGCGATGGGGCAAGTGATAGGATTATCACCTAATGTCAGCGCACAGCAGCCTGATTTATCGTTTGTTTAGTGGACGAAAATTCGGGTAAGGTCCATAGTAAATTTTTCTACGATCGACAAATCCATGCCTGAAAACACATGGCCGACCCGTAGGGACAATTACAATTTGGTCACGGAAATACCCTTTATTCATTTAGTGGCATCACCATATCCCTGAAATGCTGTGGATGTGCTGTCTCTCAAAAGTAAATGTGAATCAGTGCATCCCGTGCTCAGTGTCCATCTAGTGGACCCCCAGGAGGTGGTTGTGCCATCCCATCCTCATCCCCATCCCCATCCCCATCCCCATCTCCGTCACCATCCCAATCTTCATCATCTCCGTCTGGGGCATTGGAATGTTCCTGCGCAGGCACAGATTGTGCAGCATGGCACAAACAAGCGTAATTTTACCCGTCTTCACTGGGCTGTACAGCAGTGATCCGCCAGATCTGCTTAAACAGCGGAACCGGGCCTTCAGTAGTCCAAATGTCCTCTCAATCATGCCACGTGTGCGGACATGTGCCCTGTTGTACGCATCCTCATGCCTGTTCCTTGGCCTCTGTACAGGCGTCATCAGCCATGGCGTGAGTGCATATCCGGCATCTCCTACATGGGATGTAGATGTGGGAGACATGTCAGTGTTGGTAGTATCATGTCTTCATCAGATGCAGTGCAATCTTGTGTCATTGTTCATTCATGCGCATGTGTCATGCAGTGTTTTCACTGATGGGTGTTAATTTTCTATGGCCATCATAGTGGGGGTTGGCAGCTGGACATTGACCAATGCATTGGTGTGCATGTGGCTTGTGAGTATGGCATTGTGCAGTGATGTGCACACATCGCAGGGTCACTCCACAGTGATAATATAGTAGATGCAGGATGTCTCATGTACAGCCATCATGTGCATTGTGAGTGCTGTGTTGCAAATTATGGGGGGGGGGGTTTGCTGTGGCTCCAGGTGTGTGTGCCAGCGGGAGTTCAGGCTGTGTGTGTCAGGTGGCAGGGTGTGTACGGCCACACTGTGGCTACCTGTCATGTGTTGCTTTGTGAAGTTTGGGTTCTGCTGTCTATTCAGTGGATGGGCGGGGGGTGATGCATGTGCAGTCGCAGCAGCCCACTCACGTGGCTCATTGCCCTGGTCACACACACACACCCCACTTCCACAGGGCCGGAGCATTGGCAGCTGTACTCACCCAATAGCCATGTGCTTTGTCCAGCATACCGTTCCATGTACCGTGGCAATGTTGAATTCCGCAGTACCATTGAGTCATGGTTTGAGCCCAGGAAACGTGCGCAGCAATGTGGAATCACTTGCGTCACATCACATACCATCTGTACATTCAGTGAGTGGTACTGTTTCCTATTGCGGAACACCATTTCAATTGCATGTGGTACTGTCAGCTCAATGTGGGTGCAGTCGACTGCACCTATGCAATTTGCCATGCCTGCTATGGCATGGAAGGCCAACTTGGTGGCAATCACCTGGGGGAGGGTACGGGGTAGGGCAATCTGTTCAGACACATGGCGCAACAGGGCATCCAGTACCTGAACCAGGATGATTGAGAAACAGGGTTGTGATAGGCCGTGCAGCTCACCGACTGTGTGTTGATAGGTACCGGTGCCAAGAAAGTGCAGTACAGACACGACCTTCAGGAGGTGGGGGATGGCAGTGGCGGTGTCTATGTGGCTGCTGATGTCGTCCTCTATCAGGCCAGTGATGTACAGGATTGTTGGACGGTCCAGCTGGTAAAATGTGTGGATCTGTCCTGGGATGAGGTTCCAGGTTGAGGCCCTGATGCGTGGTATTGCAGGCTGCCTGTGGGGTGCTGCCGGCGGGACAATGGGGTTTGCCATGGGAACACGGTTAGCTGGTTGCCGCCTGCGCCTCCTATGCCTCACCCTCCTCCTCCTCTGCAACATTACTGCCATCATGTGCGGGGCTGCCTGTTGGTTGAGTAGGCCCAGTCCCAAAGCTACTAGAGCTGCTGCCTCCATGGTTCTGTTTTGAGTTGGGCTGGGTGTGGACCTTTTGTACGCACCCAGTGGCCTGCTGGGTCCAGCTGGGCTGATTTGGTGCACCTGTGGCCTGATTCAGGACACCAGGCACAGTTTAACGTCATGTTCGCTGTGGCAGCGCAAACCGCCACCGTGATCACGGTTTTAACGCCATTTTATTGTCGGTGTTTCCATGTCTGCGCTAGTTGTGATGCTCGCTGTGTTTCGTATTGCCGGCAATGGAGGAGTTTCCGTGCAGGCAGAGATTAGGGGTGGTTTAACTCCGCGGTGGCAGTTGGAGGTGGTGCTATTTCCGGGTTCGCAGGTCATGATTAGGCAGACGTGGAAACGGTGCCCGTATGGTTATACCGGCTGCATTAATTCCTGACCAGAGCAGTTGTAATGAAGCCCAATGTGTTATTTTTAGTGACCATTTCAAGAGACTCAATTCAAGATTTGAAAACGTTTCTCTGCTCCCATTAATCACATATTTTAAATCTAATATAATTCCAGCCATATTGTATGATACAGAGTGGCATTGCCTTGGGAAAGATATAAAGTGGCAGGTTCTCGATGGTCTGATCTGGAGAGGGGCCTTGGGTTTGCCCACGTTTTTTTCTTCCAGTGTAATTTGTCACGAACATGGGCTAATTACTATTAGAGCCCATTTTGAATGGAAAGCTCTTTTGTATTTTTATAAGATCAGATGCCCTATTCTGATACAATATTTTATTTATATCGCACCCATACACAGGTGTTTCAAGGCGCAAACTCTTTATTTAAAAACCTTAACGTCTTAATGATGAAGGGAACCTCCAAATGTTTGTCAGCTTGGATTTGTTTTTATCATTTTTGTTCACAGATCTTTCAAGATTGAGTGAATCTTTGGATGTGTCTCCCCATAAGGTGAAAAAAGCATTATGGGAGGTGGACTTGATTCGTAGTAGGGACAAACACCTGAAGTATGTCTTGCTTAGGGAATCCACTCAACTGATGAGGCTGCTATGGCCGAATCCTTTATGGAGAAGGACACTTATGAGATTCCTTTTAAACCTCTTTGCTACGGCAGAGGTGGAGGGTGCTAATTTGAGTGTAAATAGATTAGAAAGGGTTTGTAGATTTAGTGTGCAATCTGGATCCATTCAGACTCTGAACTACTTAAACAATTTTTTCATAGGACGCAGGTTTATGACTAGGGATGAATTTTGGAATGACATTTTAAGGGGTGAACAGATATCCTTAATTTTGGCTACAATAAAATGTTCAGATGAAATGTTAAATGTATTTTATGATAATGTTGCTGTATGATGTAGTTTTATTGTGAAATAATTTTTTAAAGGTTGTGAAAGCTTCTTTTTTTTTGTAACCAAAACACAATAAATACGTTAAAAGAAAATCTAAATGGATACTCTGCAAGTGCAGTCTTTTTACCTCACCCCATTTGGCATTTCTGCACGGCCTTGCTGTTCAATGCTCCTTCAGAAATGCAGGCCTACGAGTCCAGATTGCAAGATGAGAGACGAAAAGCCAGGACTGAATATCCATCTCACACATGACAAAGGCCACCTACAGACCACTGTCAAATCTCTGTTGTGAACCTTAATGTCAAGATACAAGGACACAAAAAGGAATCGATCGGTCTTCTCAGAATAGCATTGTTTGACAAGTATGCAGCTTGTTCTTAATTAGAGAATGCGTGTGTTTGCCTTTGAGATCGAAATCTGACAATCCCAGTGATGGTGAGTTTAAAATGAACTCGTATTAGTTGCGTTTCTGTCAATGTCGGAGGCCTTTTTGTGTCTTCCATGCCAATTTCCCATAAACTGCCGTGTCTGAGACAGTTTTCTTTTTTAAAGCAGCTGTCAATTATCATTTCATGACTCCAAACGAAGGGTGTAACAGTAGCCATGACATGTTCACATCCTGCTGAGACCTTAACAGAAATATAGCATTTTCTCACTTTTCATTGCAGCAGCAAAGTTAAACATATCCGTGTTTTTGGTCAACAAAAAACAGACAGCACTTTTAGTATTTTTTTTTTTTTTAGCTTTCAAATTCCGAAGTGCATAAGCATAATACATGTTATCAATTAGCATGTCTATAATTCTTGCACATCAAGTCTGGATGCACCCACAACTGTTGCATCACTAACAGTGATAAACTTGCTTAAACTGATCGAATTATTTGGGTTTGTGTTCGGAAACTGAAAAGGACTGTTGCTATTTGGTAGTACTTTAGAGAAACAATTACATTCAGTTCGAGGGGTCAACTCAAGACAATATTTCTTCGCACAGAAAGGGCATTTTTAAATCGGCACTGTCAAATCAGACTGAATTCCGAATCAGCACACGTGACTGTGGGGACAGCCAATCGGGTTCCTTGGAATCTGTGTTTAAACATGCGGTAAAGGATTGCTTTCCTTGCAGGCTGTTAGCTGCTCTGTCTCCTCCTTTACATCCAGTCCTCCTCCCTGATTTTCCTTGACAGGTATGTCCCAAATGTTCATACATACAAAACCTACATTTGAATTAGCTGCTGCTTCCTCCTTTGTTCACCCCCATCATCTATGGCGCCGACTGCCATGGGAATAGAAAAGCGATTTTCTCGAGAGCACAATTTCCTACATTCTTGGCAGCTATCTTGACTTTAGTTTCTTTTAGTTTGCTTAAAAAGTCTCCCTCTGGGGCAATTTAATGCCCCTTTAAAATTCTGTTAGTACATAGTTTATTTTCCTGGGGTACAAATTACAATAACTTAACCCTTACCGCCTTACTACGAGGTCCCTTTGCGGGTTGGTACTTTAATGCCTGCTTTTTAGCAGGCGTTAAAAACCAACCCGCAAAGGGACCAGGTTGCTAATTACGGTACCGCAATTTGCGGTACCGTAATTAGCACCTTCCCCATTCCCATTATGCCCTATGGGGCAAAAATGGGAATGGGGAAGGGCAATGGGGGAAGAGGGAATTACCGCCCTGCCAACCTTGGAATAGGGTGGTAATTCCCCTTTCCTCCAAGGCGGTGCCGGTATTTTACCGGCATGGACCAAGGTGCTAATAGCACCTTGGTCCACCGCCTACCGTGTAATGAGGCCCTCTGTCTCCCTGTTAGTAGGTTACGGAGATGTTTGGACCCAGAGACCATGGAAAATCTCAAGCTTAATCCCAAGCGTAGATGCTGGGTTGGTTGTGAAACAAGTAGAGACAGGGACAGAGACTTGTAGATCGTCTATCCAGCTGCCAAAAAAACCACATATTAGTAGAAGTTAATGTGTGTCCTCATGTCAGAATGACGCAAGGTCCTTTACAAAATCACCTTGAGCATCCTCATGTGGTTGGTGATTGGAAAGAAACTATTTCCTGGGAGATTGCTTATCCCTAATCGCAGCCTTTCAAAAAAATAGCACATTCATTATTCCTACATACATATAGGAAGGCGGGAGCAGACGTACCAGTGGTGTGGCATGAGATGGAAGGGGAGGGTCTCAGATGGTAATGTGGCAGGCGTACAGTGTGAAAGACCAAAGAAATATCGAGGCTTAGTACCACAAAATGAAATATGCCAATCACGGGTCGAAGATACAAGTATCTTTTTTTCTGTACAGTTTCAAAGCAAAATCAGATAGCTATCTGGCTCCCAACACCTCTCAGTGTGTACCAGCAAACACTGTGAGGGGAGAGAGAGCTGGACATCTCAATACAGGCGCTTTTATACACCAGCCCAGTCATTGTCCAGCCCTTCTCTCAACTAATAAGTTACATACAAGGGTTTGTGCCCACTTCATATTACAAATATGACAATATTGTTTAACACATTTAACATATTTGTTTGTCCATGAAGATTCAATGGCAATGTTGGTTCTCCAGCTTAAAGTAAGTCCAGTTTCAAGAATGAACACAATACGTCTCATCCAAAGCATACAGTTTTTGTTGTCTCACATTGTGTGCCGTTGTTTGAATGAGGATGTGGCTGTGGGCGCAGACAACACTTAGATTGCATTTCATTCTAGTCACAAGGTTTCTTTGCAAAGAACAAACATTCTGCTCTCAGCAGCCTTAATGTTGACATGCCTCGAAGTTCTCTTTGCAAAGCTGTAGCCGAAAACACAGTTCACCATTTTAGGACACAAGCCAGGAGTTAGAATCATAATGGCGGATTGTTCTAAAATGGCGGCGAAGTCGATTCTAATCGGGGCATTGAAAACACGGTTTTCCGTACAATGCGAATGTGCTTGGCCAATGTTCATAACCAGACAGTATTATGCAAATAAGGTTTAACAAACCCTCCTTATGGTTTAAGCCAAGAGCATTACTCAAACATTTGAATTATCCAAAAACCCATGCATCAATGTCCGTACATCCTGAATCACATTTTTCAGAGATATTAATCACCATTAGTTCTTTGATGGTAATATCCTGCATTACTTAGGCATTCGTAGCTTTCACAGGCATGTGTACCTCAGGTCCTAGTGTACCTATTGTTTGTGCACAACATCCTCCTATCATGGAACATATGACAGGGAGACATAGTGCAATTATAAAACAGTATAATACCAAGAATTATCACAAGGACTGCAAAGATTTTCCAACCCCATGATCTCAGCAAGCCCCAGAACCAAGCACCAAGATTCCACTTTCCCTCTGGGACATGTACTTCAGTACTCAAGGTATGTAAATTTTTAATTGCCTTGAATATGGTAGGGGAGGAGTCAGGTACAAAAACACAACATGCAGATCCCACCAATTTGCATGCCCCACCACGCTCAGCTAGAATGATGTCTAACACCATCCTATTTTGAAGGGTTACTAATCTAATTGCCTTTTGCTCCAGCGTCATGTTGTACAAAATATCGGTGGTCCTATTGATGGTCTTTTCCATTAGCCTTGCTAGTCTTCTGATATCCTCGGAAATTCATTATCTGTCCCCAGAATGGCACAAAGGATTTTGCAACATCACTTATGTCTTGTGATGGAGTGTCACCAATCTCATCCCGCCTTGGACGAGCTCTAGAAACTTCAATGGTGGTGGCCACATATACTACTGGTAGCAAGATAACTAAGTAAAAAGTACCCTTCCAATCTCTGGGTAACCAAGGATAGGCCTGTTGGGAAGAAGTTGGACCCCCACCCGAGCTACTGGGGGTCCGAGCCATGAGAGACCCCAACACCTCCCATTTTGCCCAAATAAATGCAGCAGAGTCCCAAGCAGGCAGCACCATGTTCCAAACTGCGTTTATTTCTGGGCAGCAAAAAAGAAAAAAACACACAGAGAGCTTTGTGCACAGTGAAAGTCCCGGCACCGTCTCCCCCGGGGCTGGCTTGCAAGCCAGCTTTGTAACACACTGCAGGCTGACCTCACAGAATTGGACCAGCTCCCAGAAACTGCTATTGGCTGCTAAGTGATAGGTTACCTATGTAGCCCTTATAGGAAGCCTGATAATTGGTCATTGGACTTTTGCGTCAGTGTTGATTTAGCTGCGCCACCCCCATTACCTAACTCTGAAATTGTTGCAGTATGAATATGTTCCCATCACTTTTAGCTGAAACAGGCTTTTTCGTCCCTGGGCTCTCAGTGTTCATTGACCAGAGCTGAGCCATTCTTGTTACAATTATGTTTCAAATGGTGTGTGAGTATTGTGAAAATGTCTTTCGTTCCCAGGAAAAAACACTGGGCTCTGGATGTTCTGCCGTGGCTTACTCATATTTGTGAAGAATTAAAAATGTTTGTCTGCCAGGGTTCACTGTTGTTCAAAGAGAGTAATCTTATCTTACTGTGCGACCTGGGCTTCTCCTGGGTTTGCGAAGAGCATTGCTGAAGTCAGCACGAATCCTCACTACGGCTGGTGTTCAGTGAGACGAATGCACTTGGCTGTGATTTCCCTGAAACATGGCTTTACACTGTGCAATTAGATCAGGTTAATTCATATAGGCATCTGCAGCCTTTAAACAGGGATTATTGTGTTTTGTAGATTCTGGTACTACTGCATTTAGGCTAATGTAGCATGTAGGTTGCAATGTTGGTGAAGTGGGTGTCTTTCAGCATATTTGTCACCCATGGGTGCGCTGGGGCCTGGTTCAAATGATAGGTGCGCTCCTTATTCTTCCTGCGTTCTGTCTGTCGATGTGCCTGGGGTGAGGGCCAGGAGTTTGATCTCGATTTTCCCTCTTCAGGCCTCATTACCGCAAACAAAGTAAACAGGGTCTGTCCTCACTTGTTAGATTTGCAATGTTAGTATAACCCTTGTATGTACCCATTGGCTGAGAACCTTCTCTTTGTATACAGAAAGGAACAGAGTTGGGGCTATGATTGATAGTATAGGAAGGAGGCATGGCATCCCGGTTGCCTACGGGAGCCATTTTGAAAGAAAACAATGATTGAAAGGGTCTAGAGAGTCTATCCGAAGGCCTAATAGAAGCAACATTGAGCTTGCCTCTATTTGCAAAGAGAGAACATCCCAGAGGTGTTAAGACTCGCTTTTCAAATTCGTTTAGATTAGTCCTGTCAAAGTTCCCAGAAATACTATAATTCCAACGACTAAAGAGTAGTGCCCTGAGTGAGGCATAACATGCAGTAGTTAAGGTAAGAGGATGAATATACCAGCCCAGTCCCTTTTCCCCATGTTGTGGAAAGTGTGAACACACCCAGCAATTCGTTTTGTTCAGAATCGCATGGGTTGCATTCATGATCATTAAAAGAGTGTTAATATGGTAACCCTTTCTATGTTGGGAGTCTCGAGGAGGAAGAGTGTGCAAATGCACAAAAGGTGGAGACGCAGTGGGGATTATTTCAGTGGGTAACAGAATATCGAGCGGATGCACTTCTTCCATGTACCAGAACTCAAGTGTAAACATAATTATAAAACACATTATTAATGTGACTGGAAAACAGTGGGTCCTCGGGGACCATGTCCTTCGAAACACAGATTCATCATCGGATAGGTGACCAATATCGTCTCCGGTACGAGTGGGCTTAGGAATGGGCATTGTTTCTCAGGGTCTGTTTAGAAGCCTTTCCTTTAGGCTCTTTTAGTTCATCCGTCGGTGGCTCCTGACCATGTGGCCTATCTTGCTTGAAGGTAACATTGCCTGTCCCGCCTCTTATTTATTTTCCAGCAGAATAGGGATGATGGACTGGCTCAGCGATGATCTCTTGTAGGCACAGCCGATGCTGCGCTGTAGGTCTGATGTCTTGGTTGCAGATCGTACCTCAAGACTCTTTTTGGCACATATATGAGTTGGACCACAAGCCATCGTAACCATAGCGGTAACATAAGCGTCGGCAGCATCCATTTTTGTTTTTCATTATCCAACCAACAACCTTCATCATCTAAACTTGCTGGACCCTCAGCCCACTGTTTAAGTTCGTCTAGAGTGGCATTAGCCTGAATTTCTTTTATGCAACCAATTCCTACATCTATCACACAAGTCTTAGTGACCGCTTTTGTCACATATATTTTGGAATGCAAGTCGGTGGCAGTCTGTTTGGTTATTCTGTCAGCAAAAGCGGTTCCTTTTCCCATATCGTCTGTTACTTTCTGGTGTGCTGCACACTTCATTATTTCTAACTGAGTAGGAAGCACAAGTGTTGAAAGTAGCCAAACTATTAGAGTGACATGCAATATCTTAGTTCCATGCGAGGGCAAGAAACCTCTCTCTGCCCATAATCGACCAAAGTTGTGAACCACCCCAAAGGCATACTGGCTGTCTGTAAATATATTCACACTAAGCCCTTTGGAAAGTTCACAAGCTCTGGTCAACGCAATAATCTCTGCGGCCTACGCAGAATTATGCAGAATTCTTTTTGTTTCCACAATAGTGCTTAATGTAGTGATTGCGTAAGCAGTAGTGGATGTACCATCGGAGGTTTGAAGCAGGAGCCATCGTAAAACAGCTCCCCTTGTGGATCTTTTAAGGGTGCATCGCTTAGGCCATTTCTGCCCTTAGTCTCTTCTTCTGTAGTATAGAGGCAGTCCTGTGACATTTTGTCACTGCAATCAATTTCTTGCAATCAATTTCTTGCAATCAATTTCTTGCAGAAGAGGCAATAGTTCGGCTGGATTTAATGAGCAACATCTCTTAGTTTGGATATGCGGTGCAAATAGAATCAGCTTGTACCTTGTTAGTCGTGCTGATGTGAGATTTTGCGTCTGTGTTCTGTTTAATAGAATGTCTACAGAGTGAGGTACCATCACGGTTAAGGAGTTACCCAGAACCATACCCTCACTTTGCTTTACAGATGAAGCAGCAGCAGCAACAGCTCCCAAACATCTCTGCAAAGCGCATGCCACAGGGTCCAACTTGGAGGAAAAATAACCGCACAGTCTATTTTTTCCCCCATGTTCCTGTGTCAACACAGCCAAAGCGCATCCATCACATTCATGCACATACAATATGAAGGCCTTTTAGTAGTTTGGTGTGCCCAAAACTGGTGCTGAACCCAACGCAGCCTTGAGCAGATCAAAAGCTTTCTGGCAATCCATGTTCCACGGTAAAGGCAAAGAAATGCCCTTCTTTGTCAATGCCAACATAGGTTTTATCATTAATGAAAAGTTAGGGATCCACTGTCTACAGTATGAAGCCATACCTATCAAGGCTCTGACCTCTTTCTGTGTATTTGGGACAGACATGCTAGAGATGCTTTGTATCCATTCAGGTGTCAGTCTTCTCCCCTCCTTTGACCTCCTGTCGACAATATTGAACGTTTTTTTAATGAAACCTTATGCCAATTTTCTGCTAGATGGATAAGCAGCGACACAGTGCCCTCCTTGCAAGCAACTTCAGAATCCGCAGCTAAAAGAAGATTGTCGACATACTGCAACAACATGCAGGTGGAATGCAACTCAAGCATATCAAGCTGTTCCTTCAACGCTCTACTATAAATGCTTGGACTCTCAGTGTACCTTTGTGGCACACAAGTAAATGTAAACAAGTGTCCACCTAGGGTGAATGCGAACAAATATCTATTGTCAACATGTACAGGAATACTGAAGAAGGTGTTCTTTAAATCCACAACACTAAAATGAGTAGCTGAAGCTGGAATCATTGTCAATATTTTAGTCACATCAGGCACAATCGCAAACTGTGGACCAACAATCATATTAATGGCGTGCAAATCAATAATGAAACGGAAAGGAATTGCATTATCCCCTTTCATATATACCGGTAGGATCGGACTATTACACATACTCGCTGCAGTTTCCTCAATCACTCCTCGATGTACAAAATCAGAAATAATACTCTTCAAAACACCTGGTTTCAACACAATTTTAACATGCTCAATTTGTAAAATGCCAAAGTCATTATCAGAAACTGCCTATAAACATGCCAGAACCTTATCGAATTCAGTCGGTAAAGGCCTAGTCAAGAATTGTGAAACAGAATTTTGTTGAGGTGAAATTCTTAAATGCACTCCATCCAGAGAAAAATAAATCACGGCATTCAATTCTTTCAAAAATTCAATCCCAACAAATTCTAACCAGAATTCGTCGTCAAAAGAAATGGACATGAATCAGTAAATGGCCCCAGTGAAATCGGTACCGGCTGAGAATAACCACTGGCGTACCAGGGAACCCTACAGAAATATGTTCTGCCCTGACAGTGAAATATCTGGAACCCGCGAATGAGCAACGGAACACTTCTGTGCTCCTGTATCTATCAAAAATAGATGCTTCCTATTCCCCACATTCATCTCAACGTAGGGCCCTTTCTGATCGACGGGAATAGATACTGTTTCCAGACTCTGCTTCAGGCTGTCCTAATGGAACAGTACATCATCAAAGCATTATCGAAAATGTTCCCATTATTAACACTATGCTGTTGACTATCCTGTGAAGATGACTGTTGATGCTGAGCAAACTGACTTCTACCAGAACCCCCTATACCAGGACGGCCTCTGGATCCTCTTCCCATGGTACCATATGTGTTATTCAATCGCTACTGAAGGATCAGGCATTGTGCTCGCCAATGACCTTCCTGTCTGCAATAGGCACATTGGTTCATGTGTACAGGACCTAGTTGCACATTACTCTGTGGTGTAAATTGACTTTTAAACTGTGTATTCCCACCTCTGGCTCCTCTAACTATTTGCTGCAACAATACTTTTGTTTTCAAGTCCCCCTTCTTCTTTTCTACCTTCTCTTTTTGGTATTAACCCTATTCTCATCGTACTGAGCCATATGTAATATTCAGACTATGATTTAGCTTGCCAAGCGCTTTCGGAAGTCATAATTTGTTATTCGTTTCAGGCAAAAATCCACACACAAATTTGTCTACAAACACCCTTTTCCCTTACTCGGTACTTAAGTCCTGACCGCTGAAATCGCAAAACACACAAAATTCAGTAGCACCTTCAGACTTCCCCTGGATGCAAGCTGTAAGCTTGTCCCAAACTATTCTTCTCTCTTTAACCAAAGTTTTCAATTTAGTTACTATTCTGTCTGGCAACATCAATATCACCTGTGGTGGTTTCTCACCAGCGTTCCTTTCTCCATCTATTCGTACCAAATTAACCCATGTGTCACCCAATCCTGCCTGGTCATCTATAGTTCTAATCTGCTTCCATAAATCAGCAGGTAGGATCACAGGGAACATCAAATCTTTATCACCCAGCGTAAAAACTCACGAATGCAAGACAGATTCAATTTTTTATAGAATCCTGTTGGATTCTTCCTAATATCTGGAATTGTTTGTCTAATGGTATTCACTTCCTGTCTAGAAAATTGGACGTGCACAAACTGTGAGACATAATGTGGTTCAATAGTAGTGGCTGCTGCGCCTGTTGCGGCATTAGCTGGAATTTCTACTTTAGGAACAAATGTCGGAGGAACCTCCCTCATTGGCAATTGTAAAGTAGGCAATTCTGAACGTTCATTAAGCAACAAAGCTAAATCAAGTGACAAAGTAGTCAAAGCAATATCGGGCGAAAATGCTCTCTTATAAATGACCATCAAATCTGCGGGACAGCAAATCTTTTTCTTTATAAACTCATCCTGTAGATACTCTACCATTACCTGTAACACTTTCCTTTGCATTGCCGGAGCAAACTGACTAAACGTGTCATGCACTTCAGTGGGAGAAATTGAAACATTCGAAATCCATCTGAGCGTCTCTCGTGCAAATACGCGTTTCTTCACTCATTGGTTTAAATGAGGATGAAATCGCTTCTGCACATATAAGGCTTCCAATCTATTACCATCTATTTCATAATTCTGTTACCAATCTAGCTACCTCTTAAACTCAAATACCTTCTCAACATGCTCATATACTTTCTCTGCAGTGTCCCTTGAGCAAGTAGGACATTCAAATCCCTCAACCCCTGTGGGACATTCATGTCTGTCAAATCACTCCAAATATCAGCCAAATGCGTTCCCATCCCCTCTATCAAAATATTCTGTTCGGGAATACTTTCTTGGACAAAAGTCACAGCTAAAACAGCTGATTTTTCACCCTCTTCTATATATTTCTTACTCCATGTATACAATTCTCTTTTCCTAGCTTTGGATACTGTGCTACGAGTTACTATTCTTGAATCAGCTCCCGCCCCTTCAATCTCTATAAGTGGAGCAGAACCACTTGGAAAAGGGAGCTCAGACAAATCGTACTCAATAGACAGTGGAGACACTACTGCTGGCGGTGGAGACGAAATTAAGGGAACGGCAACTATCAGTAAGGGTGAGAATGCAGAAGAGGGAACAACAACAGGAAAAGGAGCAATAGCAGGACGAAGAGCAACAGCAGGAGGAAAGGGAACAACAACGGGAGGTGGCACAACAGCGGAAGTAGGTAAAACAAAGGGGAGAGTCACATAAGGAGGGGGTGCAGTGGCAACAGTCCTACGTTCATTCAATAGCTTATTAATCAATTAGTCTGAGGTATGAAAATCCTGAGACGGATATATTTTCTGTACTCCAAGTTGAAAAGCCCTATCCATGCTTCTAATAGATTCTGACTGTTTCTGGTGATCATTCAATAATGCTTTTTCAGTATTAGACATGTGTTGACGTGTATGTTTTTTTTACTCTTAGGTTGCTGCAAAGATTCCTTTCTCCAATCTTTAATTATATCAAATGCTGCAGGCCTGGCCTTTTTCATAAACAATATAGACTCTAAATACTCTATAAGGGCAATTTCAAAACTACCATGAAGTGGCCACTGAAATTCAGAAGCATGTCTAGTTTGTCTGTGCCAAAAATCGTTAAATACAATACTATTGAGCCTGTACTTACAGTACATTAAAGAAGCAGGTGACCCAACAGGTGGCGCCGGTTTACCTTTTCCAAAGATTGTCTTTCTCTGCAGAATAAACCCCTGAAACAGGCAGACAATTTCCCAGGCATGTCAGATTACTGGTGTTACCTGGTGTTGTTTGTACTCATGAGAACAAATCTGCAACCAATATCAGGATTCTTAGGAATCGGGGCACGACTCACCTGATTTCAAACAAAGGAGGTCCGATCGGATTACAAAGGATCCTCGTGGTTGGCGATTTCGGCAAAGAGCCTGCCTCGATACGGGGACTCTCGTCAAGATGCCCTCTCGAACCGCTTGCTCACCGTCAGGGATCGGATCGTGCAGTACTGTCGAGGTGTAGCGTCCCATACAAAAGGGGCCCCCTTTCACTCTCCAATCCTGGTCCGATAGCCACATCTTCTTTTCAGTGAGGTGACATCAATCGTGAGGGTCCCTATTCGGGCGCCATCTGAAAGACCAAAGAAATATCGAGGCGTAGTACAAAAAAATGAAATACGCCAATCACGGGTTGAAAGATACAAGTATCTTTATTTATGTACAGTTTCAAAGCAAAATCAGATAGCTATCTGCCTCCCAATGTCATGACCCACAGAACGTGCCCCTTCTGGACTTCCTGATCCTTATCGCGGTGGGGCTTGCATTCATTGTTTCTCCCAACATGGCCGTATCACGTGACACGCCTCGCACCAGCCTTCACGGCGGACGTAGTACGTCCCATAAATATGCCACGCCTCCGCGGCCCCGCGTGTCTCAACACTATCAACAGGTAGTGACTAGACGTGTACTTCGCAGCTTGGCGAACCCTTTTGTTATCCAAGTTCCTGGACCCTTATTCCCACTCCTTCCACCCTCTCCTTTCCACCCTGTTCCTGGAATCCATGTATCCTTGCGACCGCTTCTTCCTTCCTGGACGTCCTGAACCCGTGAGTATCCTGGAACTCTGAATGCACGCTGGAGTCGGAAGAGACTTGTGCCGGCCTGTACAAAACCCGATCCGCCCGCAAGAAGAATCTTCCCGCGGATCCCTGCAAGAAGCGATCTCAGGTGAGACGGGGGGAGATTCACAACAGTTTGAGACGCCGAACGACCGATATTGAAACCGATATGGAAAAGGCCATCCAGGATCTCATGCGTGCCATGCAAGAACTAACAACCAAGGTGCAGAACTTAATAGCGGAGAATGACGCATTAAAGCAACTTGTTTTGTCTCGCGATTCCGCTACAAAAGACAGAGTGTTACTGGGTGGTGTCGTAGACAAGTATGATGGGTCTGCAAAATCCCGTCGTGGATTCCTGGACTCCTGTTTGGTGCATTTTACCTTTAAGACCTATTATTTTTCTACTTCCAGGGCAAAGGTGGGCTTTATAATCTCGCACCTCGCAGGAAATGCATTGACTTGGGCTACTCCCTTAGTCAATTCTGGAGATGCCCTCCTAGATGATTATGACGGATTCATACAGGCTCTCAAAACCATGTTCGACCACCCAGAACAGGTTTATAGTGCCCAGGACGCCTACTTGACTTTCGGCAAGGATCCCAGGACATGCTAACGTATGTCACAAGATTCAAACAATTGGCCAAGGAAGCAGATTGGTCCTCAGAAGCAAGTTTCACTCTCTTCCGTAGGGGCCTAAAAGAGGATATAAATGATGAATTAGCCAGAGTGGCTCGTCCTAGCTCCTTCCAGGCTCTTATGGATTTTCCATGCAGATAGACTTTCGTATCCAGGAAAGAAAGGCAGAGAGAAAAAAGACCAAGATGCCCTTCCAGAAAAGTTCTCTTAAGACTTCAGTAAAAACTGATCCTGTTCCAACCCCTGACACTGACCCGGAACCCATGCAAATAGGAGCCTTCCGTGGACCCATTTCCCCACAAGAAAGGATGAGAAGGATCCACACAGGCTTGT
Organism: Ambystoma mexicanum; assembly: GCF_040938575.1. NCBI lineage: Eukaryota > Metazoa > Chordata > Amphibia > Caudata > Ambystomatidae > Ambystoma > Ambystoma mexicanum. Next base: position 875,454,489 of record NC_090932.1, on the reverse strand, counting down.
GCATGTATTGTGCATTGGATAAACATCTGGTTAGAGAATGTCCTCTAGCCCCTCCACGGCATTCGGGAAACGCCAGCTCCCGATCCTAGATGGAGCGAGGTGTCGGGAGAGAGATGTTTGCTCCACATCTATTCCATCCTTGAACTCTCCTGGACAGAACAACCTAGTGGTTCTACAAGCCTTCTTATCGTTATCAAAGAAGGAGACCTACCCTATCCTGGCTTTGGTGGATTGTGGGGCTATGGGTGTATTCATTGATCAAGATTGGGTCTTTAAGCACCACATTCCATATGAAGCCCGGGGTGTAATGCAACCTGTGGAGGCAATTGATGGAAGACCCCTCAGTTCAGGACCCATATCCTTGCAGACTAAGGAAATACAACTTTCAATAAACCATCACCAGGAATTGATCAAGTTTGATATTATCAAATCAGCCCACTACCCCATGGTACTAGGCATGCCCTGGTTGCAGAAACACAATCCATACATCAATTGGACAGCGGGATCCTAGTTTCTTGGTTCAGAGTATTGTCTGTCTCATTGTTTATCCCGGATCCCTCCTCGATATCGTCTGAAAGTAATCCAGCAGATCAACAAGAGGCACTCATGGTTTCCAATATCATTCAGGTCCCAAAGGCCTATCAAAGTTATGCTGATGTGTTTTCAACTGCCATAGTTCAGGCTCTACCCCCTCACAGACCTGAAGACTGCGCCATAGACACAGAGCCTTCAGCAGTGACTCCGTTTGGGAGGATGTTTATCCTATCTGAACCTGAAAAAAAGGCCCTCCGAGAATACTTGGATACCAACCTTGAAAATGGCACCATAAAACCATCGATATCCCCAGCTGGAGCCTCGCTGTTCTTTGTTCCCAAGAAGGACACCAAGGAACTTAGACCTTGCCTCGATTATTGTGGATTAAATCAATGCACCCTCAAGGACCGCTACCCCTTACCCTTGATCTTGGATATCCTGGAAGCGGTGAGAGGTGCTGCAATCTTTACGAAACTGGATCTCTGGGTTGCCTATCATCTGATTCGTATCAAGGAAGGAGACGAATGGAAAACAGCCTTTAGAACACCTTTTGGACACTTCGAATATCTGGTCATGCCCTTTGGACTTGCTAATGCCCCTGCAGTCTTTCAACGATTCATGGATAGAGTGTTCTCTGACATGCTGTTTCTCTTCATCATCGTCTACCTGGACAATATCTTGATTTACTCCAAGGACCTTTTAAAGCATGAAGAGCATGTAAAGGCAGTCTTACAATGACTACATGAACACAGACTCCTAGCCAAACCTGAGAAATGCCTGTTTCACGTTACTTCTGTTCATTATCTAGGATTTGTCCTTAGTCCAGAAGGAATTGGTATGGATCATACGATGGTAAAGGCCATACTATCTTTGCCGGCTCCCACTTCCGTGAAACAAGTTAAATCCTTCCTAGGGCTTGCCAATTTCTATCGAAAGTTCATACCCACCTTTTCTGAGATTGTTCAACCGATCATCGCTCTCTTGAAGAAAGACACTCCCTTTCTCTGGTCTGCACCTCAAGACAAGGCATTCCAACGCCTAAAGACAGAGTTTACTCAAGCCCCCATCCAAGCCCAACCCGACATTAATCAGCCATTCCTAGTGGAGACGGATGCCTCTAACTACGCCATAGGAGCAGTCTTGAAGCAAGAATTTGATGACAAGTTGGAACACCCCATTGCTTACCTTTCGCGAACCCTGACTCCCAGTGAGACACATTATTCCGTCTTGGAAAAGGAACTGTTAGCCATCCGCCAAGCCTTCACAGAATGGCGACATCTACTCCTGTGAGCTAGACATCCAGTCCAGATTCGCACGGACCATCGAAACCTTCAAGTTCTACAATCCCTGGAGTGTAGGAACAGTCGTCAGGCCCGTTGGGCCTTCTTCTTTACCCAGTACCAGTTCCACATCAGTCATGTTCCTGGATCACAAAACATAATTGCTGATGCCTTATCTCGACGTCCTGATTACAAAACTATTGAAGATCGGGCCTATCCCAAGATGTTTCCCTACACGATTTTTGTAGCTCAGGCAGTCAGTCTTTTGGAAGAAGTCCGGATGCAAACCCAATCCTCTGAGCTCTGGAAGGATATTTCAAGGAAGAATCCATGGAATCTGAGAACCAAGGACAGATATTTGTTCAAAGATAACGCTCTAATCATTCCCATACAGAAACTACAACAAAGGATGATAACCCTCTGCCACGATACCCTCCACTCCAGACATCGTGGCATCTCCAACACTCCGTCTTATACAAAGACAATTTTGGTGGCCTAGAATGAAGACTGACGTACAACTGTACATCCGAGCCTGCTCTATCTGCAGTCAAAACAAACACGATAACAAGAGACCAGCGGGTCTCCTACTGCAACCTACACTACCGACAAGGCCATGGGAATTCATTGCTACCGACTTCATTGTGGAATGATCACCTTCCAGGGGATACACGACTATCATGGTTACCATTGACTTGTTCACACATATGGCTCATTTTACACCCCTGTACAAACTACCATCCTCATCAGAACTCACTGGAATCTTCATGGAACACATTTTCCGCCTTCATGGACTTCCTTCCAAAATCATATCAGACCGAGGACCTCAATACATCTCACAATTCTGGAAACATCTCTGTGGCATTCTAGGAATCCAACGTGCTCTTTCATCAGGTTATCACCCACAAACTAACAGAGCTACGGAACGTGTAAATCAGAACCTAGAACTATACCTTTGTTGTTTCGCCACCAAGGTACAGGATGATTGGTCGCTCCTTATACCTGTGGCTGAATTTGCCTAGAATTCCGATCACTCAGCAGTCAAGACCAGCCCCTTCTATTGCAGTCAAGGATTCCACCCGTCAGTTTTACCTTCTGTTCTTCCACATCCTACACCAGTACCTACCGTCGACTCCTGGATCGAAACTCTCATCAACATACACAAGGAAGCCAAAGAAAATTTAGAAAAGGCCCAAACACACAGTAAGCGTTATGCGGATTCCAAGAGAAGACCAGGGCCTTCTTATTCAGTCGGTGATCAAGTCTGGTTGTCCTCAAAACTACTACCACGACATTTATGACCAAACAAATTGGCCCCCCGGTACTATGGGCCATTTTCCATAAAAGAAGTCATCAACCCAGTCTCATTCTGGCTCAAGCTACCAGACTCCTGGAAGAAAATTCACCCAGTTTTTCACACTTCTTTATTGAAACCCTACATCCGATCATGCTGGAAATCCTGCAGACCCAGTTCCGTGGTTGTGGACGACCAACTGCAATATGAAGTATCCAGAATATGTGATTCCAGGTATAAATGGGGTCAACTTCAATACCTGGTTGAGTGGAAAGGATATCCTCCTAGTGAAAGAACCTGGGAACCACTTTCTAACCTGAACACCCCTAGATTGCTCCGAAGATATCATCTCATACACCCGGGCAAACCTGGTGGAACAGGTTTTCGGAAGAGGCATGCTGTCATGACCCACAGAACGTGCCCCTTCTGGACTTCCTGGTCCTTATCGCGGCGGGGCTTACATTCATTGTTTCTCTCAACATGGCCGTATCACGTGACACGCCTCGCACCAGCCTTCACGGCGGACGTAGTACGTCCCATAAATATGCCACGCCCCCGCAGCCCTGCACGTCTCAACGCTATCAACAGGTAGTGACTAGACGTGTACTTTGCAGCTTGGCGAACCCTTCTGTTATCCAAGTTCCTGGACCCTTATTCCCACTCCTTCCACCCTCTCCTTTCCATCCTGTTCCTGGAATCCACGTATCCTTGCGACCGCTTCTTCCTTCCTGGACGTCCTGAACCCGCGAGTATCCTGGAACGCTGAACGCACGCTGGAGTCGGAAGAGACTTGTGCCGGCATGTACAAAACCCAATCCGCCCGCAAGAAGAATCTTCCCGTGGATCCCTGCAAGAAGCGATCTCAGGTGAGACGGGGGGAGATTCACGACACCAACACCTCACAGTGTGTACCAGCAAACACTGTGAGGGGAGAGAGAGCTGGACATCTCAATACAGGCGCTTTTATACACCAGCCCGGTCATTGTCCAGCCCTTCTCCAAACTAATAAGGTCATACAAGGGTTTGTGCCCAGTTCATATGACAAATATGACAATATTTTTTAACACATTTAACATATTTGCTTGTCCATGAAGATTCAATGGCGATGTTGGTTCTCCAGCTTAAAGTAAGTTCAGTTTCAAGAATGATCACAATAGGTCTCATCCAAAGCACACGGTTTCAGTTGTCTCACATTGTGTTCCGTTGTTTGAATGAGGATGAGGCTGTGGGCACAGACAACACTTAGATTGAAGTTCCTTCTAGTCACAAGGGTTCTTTGCACAGAACAAACATTCTGCTCTCAGCAGCCTTAATGTTGACATGGCTCAAAGTTCACTTTACACAGCTGTAGACAAAAACACAGTTCACCATTTTAGGACACAAGGCAGGAGTTAGAATCAAAATGGTGGATGGTTCTAAGATGGCGGCGAAGTCGATTCTAATCGGGGCATTGATAACGCGGTTTTCCATACAATTCGAATGTGATTAGGCCAATGTTCATAACCAGATGGTATTGTGCAAATATAGTTTAACAAGTGTAGCTGGGTTAGAGAGTAGCAGGAGAAGTCAGAGGAGTAAACTGAGCTGGCTGGGAGGTAGACCAGATTTTCAGGGGCTCCCCCACAGAAGACAAGCGAGATTGGGGCAGATAGAGGTGGGTAGGGAAGAGAATGAGGGTTGTGGATGTGTCCCCCACATAAAAGCCAGGACCGGTGGGGGAATGGACTTAAGAATGATGTTGCAATGTCTCAGAAGTATAGCTCAGGGGCAAAGTGCTTGCCTTGGAAACAAGACAACGTGGAGCACCACAGGTTCGATCCCTGGGTTCGCGCTTAGAAACTTCTGGTTATTAAGCGTGTTATAAATAACCTATCATATCATATCAATGCAGCAGGAAAGCGGGGACCAGGAAAACAGGCTTTGGCAAACCTAGTGGGCAAATAGACAGCACACATCCTATTTAGCCCAACTTTTATCAAGCGTTGATGGCTTGTGACCTGCATTGGGGCCGCATTGTTTGTCTTGTGAGAGTATTTGATTGAAGGGCTCTACCTTACTTTATGAGGACCTTCTTGGCAGTGGTGCTCTGAGATTTACTTCTCTTAAGATGGTGGACATGATGGAGAGGTAAATTGGCATCATGAATAATCTTTAAAAAGACCATTATGCAGACTTCTACCACTCACTGTTTATTTTCAATTGACATTTTGCTTAAGATGACTCTCAATGCTGCTGGTGTGTCCAACCATACTGCCTCTTTCCTTCTTAGTCTCAATTTTCAAACATAGAAATGTCAAATTTGCCAAAGTTTAAATGCACCAGCACACACATGTTCCAAAGTTCCAGATACTTTGAAGTGCCTTATCTGCACAAGCAATGTTTCCTACCTCTGACTCAATTCCATTGTAAACCCTCATGCTGCTAAAAAGTTTTAAGCACTTACCTAAGATTCTGGAACTGATGTTCAAATGTCTGGAAGAAACTTCTACAAAGTCAGGAGAAAAATTGCTCCAGAAGTCAGATTGAAGAGCATGTACTTGACCCTGGATTGGGGTAAATGTAGGTGTCGCTCTGTAGGGTTGATGTGAAGATCATTTTTAAGGCTGACTATTGTGATGGGAAGGGCATTCCTTAGGCAGTCTAATGCTCTTCTCTACCCATAGTCTTCTGAATTTGAGGTTCAGGAGTGAGGTGGATTGCACTCTTGACAAAAACTGTAATGCTATGATTTCTGATCAATTCATGGAAAACATTTCTCAGACATCCTGATATCGAAATTGTCCTAATTGACCATGTCATAATGAGGCTCATTGCAGATTAGAGTATAACATGATTTGACATCCCCGAAGCACTCGCTTATTTCCTCATTGTAAAAGAAGCCGGTGGTCACATGGAAGTTGAAGCCCCACCAAGAATGTGAAATTTATTTCCTGAAATCAGTTCAGGAAATGTTTTCACTGATCGATGCGTACTTAAGAAGGTGTCATGACCCACAGAACACGCCCCTTCTGGACTTCCTGGTCCTTTTTGTGGTTGGGCTTACATTCATGGTTTCTCCCTACATGGCCGCATCACGTGACACGCCTCGCACCAGCCTTCACGGCAGACGTAGTACGTCCTATAAATATGCCACACCCCCGCAGCCCCACGCGTCTCAACGCTATCAACAGGTAGTGACTAGACGTGTACTTTGCAGCTTGGCAAACCCTTCTGTTATCCAAGTTCCTGGACCCTTAGTCCCACTCCTTCCACCCGCTCCTTTCCACCCTGTTCCTGGAATCCACGTATCCTTGTGACCGCTTCTTCCTTCCTGGACGTCCTGAACCCGCGAGTATCCTGGAACGCTGAACGCACGCTGGAGTCGGAAGAGACTCATGCCGGCCTGTACAAAACCCGATCCGCCCACAAGAAGAATCTTCCCGTGGATCCCTGCAAGAAGCGATCTCAGGTGAGATGGGGGTAGATTCACGACAGAAGGAGTTGTACATATGTACCTTTCTTTTTCACTCGCTCCGGGTAGTGAGTTCAAAATCTTCTGAATGCGTTATTGTCTGGAAATTATCTTAATCGATTATTAACATATAGTTAAAAGGAAAGGGGTGTGGTGTTCAGAGATACTCTTGCAACTGACAAACAATTTACTTGTTTCATCAGCCTAGGCCAGAAATGCAGTGGTATAATATTAACTAATTTTTTGACAAAGCGGTGAGATCCTTCCTATTTGAAGTGAACAAGGCAAACAAAATGTTCTATTGAGATGGTTCCCAATCACATTATAGCTCCCTGTATCATATCAGATCAGAAATAACCATCTGCATATCAGTCTGGCCCTGGCTAATAAGGGAGTCCAGCTTCAAACCTCAAGTCAATTTTCCTTTGAACAAGAATATCAGCACATGTGCTTCAGCCTTTTGGGCATCATAGGTGAGGTGCACATGAGATGCATCATTTCTTTACGCACAGAGAACAGGAGCTCAGTTTTTAGATTGCCATTTCTAACCAAGAGTGACACAGTGTGAGTTCCCCCCTACTGAGAACAAATATGTCTAACTCAATGGTCTCTATAATCACTCAACATGTTCAATAGCATGGTGCCTACTCACTGGTGTCTATAATCACATTTTAGCTCTCTCGGCCACCCAAATCTCTTACCTAGGCACCAATATACTTGTTTGCTCTGCTGACACCAGTTTACCAAGTAGTGTTACTTATTGTGGGCTTATTCACCTGGCAATAGTGTTCTTGCTACACTTAATTACTCATGCAACACCCACTTTAATCATCCATCAGTAATGGGGGGGTTCTTAGAATGAGTAATGTGAATAAGGCTAGCCCCAGCTCTTATGTGATCTCCAAAATTCCGATTAAGATCAAGAATAGAAGTTTGAAACATATTTCTGCACTGTGCTCCCTTTACCACCCATCTACACTTATGTCCTCTATGATGGAAATATTGAACTATGTTGCTGATGTGATGGTATCTTGGGACCTCCCTACAACCTGCCTGAAGAAACATGATTCAGAAGCTCTACATTTTCATTTTTCTATCTGATATTTGCTCTTCCCTATCCCAAGGCCTGGCCTTACACTTGCTCCCCCATCAGACTAAAGGCATGGTTCCACACCAAATGAAAGACATTTTTTCTAAAGAGGATATGCAGGATCTGTAGGGCTTCATTGAACTGCTTCACAAAATGTTCCCCAGTTCTTGGCAGCTAATTCCCTCTTCCATTCTGATAAGGTCAATTTATATTCTCGACATCTCAGTCATAATTTAGCAATAATCACCAAACGTTGCTTTAATGTCTCAGGAGGTGTTTAGAGGCAGATGAATATGTCATCCATAGCTTCTGCCCCTCCACCGTTCAATATCGCCCAGGTAAGAAATGTTACTGACTATGGCAACCATACCACCCATATCCCAGCCAGGTACAGCAGGAGATGAACACAATTTAAGCTGAAGATGGCACGAGTAAAGACAAACTAACGTTTCAACATTACATGTGCATGCATTAGACACAAAGCAAATGTGCACTCAGCATGAAGAATGTAAACACTAGGTAATAAATACATTTTTGCATGATGAATATTAACATGGCATCCCTAAACCATGAAGAATATTAACATAAGCAATGTATACGCTGAATGTCACATGAACATCATGTGAAAATAGCTCACTAACATAGAAACGCAACAGTAATGGGCAGCCATCTTTTCCAAAATGGAAGCCACAACACGCTTCTAAGTAAATGAAAGGCCTCAAGAATTAATGAGAACTCAAAATGCTGAAGTAACAAAATACATATCCATGCAGAGCTCAGGCAGTAGCTGGTAATCAGAGCCAAGGTTACTTAACAATTTGGCAGGGTTTGAAAGTTACAGAGAAGGCACAAGATAATAAATTCCAAGACAAGAACAATGCACCCATCTAATTAAACTTTGGATGAGCACAATTGACCATTGTGAGCCAATTTCGAGCAAACCATAGACCTAAGACGCCCTCATGATGAGTAGCTCAAGAGTGTCCCAAGTGGTAAAAGGAACCATAACACTTGCACTAATATTAGCTAAAATCCCAATGAATGCAGGGTGAAATAATTCCAAACGTGGTCTCATCACACGTGACCCATAATTGAAGAACACTGTTTATTCATTAGAACAAGAAGGTTGGGCAAAAAAAGCCAAGTGGGACACTGCGCTTGCAGTCTTGGTTAGTGTTAGATGGAGGGCAGCAGGTGACTGGGTTGTGTGGGTATATTGCCCATATACACCACTGTGAGGTAAAGTTAAGGAGGAGTGTTTCCAGTCTCACTGCGCCAACACATACAGATTTAAGACACTGCTTGGTTTGCAGTTTTATTAGGTGAGTATGGTACAGCCTAACACGTGTTTCGAGCAACACTGCTCTTCCTCTGAGGCTTGGATTGATTGTTGAACATACGTGATTACGTGTTGTAGTTGTACTGAAGGTACAAACCTTGTTATATTCCTCGCAATTGCGGAAAGCTACCCAGTTAATATATCCGACCCGGTGGTCCTGACTGAACGATCTATTCCCCAATAGGGGAATGTTCAACAATCAATCCAAGCCTCAGAGGAAGAGCAGTGTTGCTCGAAACACGTGTTAGGCTGTACCATACTCACCTAATAAAACTGCAAACCAAGCAGTGTCTTAAATCTGTATGTGTTGGCGCAGTGAGACTGGAAACACTCCTCCTGTTTATTCATTAGCAATAGACACACATAGGACACCTGCCTCCCTCCTTATGCATATTCCCAGACACGAAACGCCATACACGGCCAACTACAAAGAAATCACTCTGGCTCATGGCCTAGAGATGAGAGATGGTATTTTCTTTAATTGAAGAGAACGAAGTCAATGGACCTCTCTCGCCCTACTCATGTCTGGCTCACGTCTTGATGGCCTGTCAGCTGTCCAAGGTTGGCCAGGAAGAAGCCAACCAATCAGAATCCCTGATGTTAAGCCACCTTGTAAGTATTATGCCAACCAATAGTTTATTGTAGAGATGATTTCTTGTTACTATTATCAGTTTAGAAGTGGTCTTAGAAGGAGCCATCAGATTGTTGTTACCCATTTAGAAGTCTAACCCTTGTAGAATGTACATGTAGTGAATCCCCTTTACCAATCCCTGCACCCCGTATGTTTTTGAAGCTTAAGTTATAGTATGATGTCAGTTATGACAAATAGTGAGCATAAAAACTGTCGTTTTTGATAAGCACACTGAGAGCGTTGAGGCTTGTTTATTTGGATGTAAATAAATCTGGGTTTTGCCTTTAACTTTGTCTATTTCTGTTACTGAGTCTGGGTTTTTCTCTGACTCCTGATCCTCTATGTAAATTGGGGTTTCCCAGGCCGTCTTAACAGAGGGATATTTTTTTTGTCCTTGCAGTTATCAGGCAGTCAGTGTCTGGGCATGCATATGACCTTTTTACTGGAAGGGACAGTTTGTCTAAATATATTCTTGCAAGTCTTAATAAAATCCACAAAGGCACGCAGAATGGCCACCAGGTCTGTGTTGGGGCCCAGACATGTAATAAGCAGGGACGTCATTTGGTGGTCGCAGCCAAGGCTCCTGTGGTCTCCCTTGCTACCTCTGTGGTCTCGCTTGGTACACCTGTATTTAAAAAAAAAGAAGAATGATTCATAAAAAATGGAAGCTCATGGGCACTGGAGTAGTGGGGGCCCATGCAGCCCCTCTGGTGAGGGGGGCCCACCAAACCAAGTCTGAGGGGGGCCCAGCCCAGTACTCACCCATCAGGGTGAAGGCTGGCCAAGGCTTGCAGCGTGAGAAGGAAATGTTCAATAGGGGTTGGAGCTGATGGTGACATATGACAAGTGTCACATGCCACGTTCAGCTCCAACCCCTAGTCCTTCTGTCTTGCTTGTGGCTCATATTCAGGAGCCAGGAAGCTTTGCCAGCTTCCTGGTTCCGGTTTGTGAACAGCACAGAGGAGCCGAGGGTGGCCTGGAGTGACAGAACAGGTAAAAAGGCCTTTACAAAAAAAATATAATGTGTATTTTGCATTTGTGAGGTGCATGTCACATGTGTGTAGGTGCTATAGGTCACTGAGTGGTGGGTGATTGAGAAGAAATGTGATAGTGCATACGTTTGAATTTTACAATGGGTAGGGGGAGTGTGCCTGTGTGGAGAATGCAGTTAGAAAGGATGTAAGAGAACGTCTATGAGTGAGTGATTGGTGGGTGAATGAGTAGGAATGTGATATCTGATAGACACGAGCAAAGGTATACCACTTGCTACCCAACTTCCCAACACACTGTCAGAGGGATGCAAATTCTTGTAAGTGATTATTATATACACTTAATGGCATGAATCACGTGAACATAGGTGTTTAGCAAAAAGAACAATTTTAATACATTTTCAAATTGTTAAAAACGACCATCTGTCAAGCTCATATACCGATGATCTGGCTAAAAGACAACTCACAGATACAGAAATCATAATAAATCAGCGTTCTTTCAACATGTTTAAAGATTATAGTCACGATCTCAGTCTTGTACGTTTTCTCCGTTGTATTGAAAAACAACCACTTCTAGTTTGGCAATTGTGATGTTAGTATCAAAGTGATTTTAGGAAAACATGACATCCTTTCTAATATCATGGCACCAACCAACAGAGGGACAACTTGTCAAGTATAGAATGAATTGCCTTAAGGCAACTCGAGGATAACCCCACCTTTAAGATCAAACCCGCCGACAAAGGCGGAGGTATTGTACTGTGAGACAAAATTGCATATGAACAGGAAGTTAATAAACAACTAGGAGATATTAAATCCTATAAAAAATTACCAGGGAACCCTACGGTGGCACTTACGGAGGAAATAGCCGGCCTTATGAAACATGCGATAGACCACGAGTGGATCTGCAAAGATGAATTGGCATTCTTGACTAAACCGAATCCTATCACTCTTGCTTCTACGTGCTCCTGAAGGTGCATAAAAATGCTTTAACACCTACGGGCAGACCCATAGTATCTGCCATTGGGTCACTATTAGAACCTCTTTCCATCTACGCTGATTCTTTCTTAAGGCCTTTTATAATCTCCATGCGATCCTACATCCAGGATACCACCGCCATGATCCACATCACTGACCAAATTTCCATTGAAATGACAGACATCTTAGTCACATTGGATGTCGAAGCACTTTACACGAATATCCCACGAATATCCCACAGAATGAATATTTGGAAGCCATGCACCTATACCTGGAAAAAAGAGAAGACCCTCGAACTTCATTATTGAATGTATACGTTTGGCATTGACAAAGAATTTTTTCCTGTTTGAAAAAACATACTACCAGCAAATACAAGGAACCAGTATGGGGGCAACGTTTGCCCCCGAACTTGCCAATCTATACAGGAATCAATATGAAGAATCCTTCATCTATGCTGCTACCACCCCATTCCGGGATAAGATCGGTGCGTGGCACCGATACAGAGATGATATTTTCATGGTATGGAAGGGTCATGAAGAAGACTTGATCATCTTCTTGAATTGGCTGAACCAGCAAGCCCCGACCATCAAATTCACTATGTCTTCCAATACAGAAAAGATACCATTCTTAGATCTCATTATTGTTAAGAGACTCAACAACACCCTGGGGACAACACTCTACAAAAAGCCCACAGACAAGAACATGCTTCTATTGTACAGTAGCTTCCATCCTGTCAGCATGCGGGAGAATCTACCATATGGGCAGTTTCTCCGGATTAGGCGCAATTGCAGTGATATAGACAACTTTAAATTCAACAGTAACGAACTAAGTCAAAAGTTGAAAAGCTGTGAATACCCTGCGAGAACCATCAGACAGTCGTTGAAGCATGCACGGAATATGAATAGAGACATATGTTTGACCAAACAAAGAAAAGACATAGATGACAGAATGACGTGCATAGCCACTTTTTCTCCACTGAGCAATGACCTCAGGAGGATCATTCTCAAGCATTGGAAAATTGTTCAAACCGATGACATTAAGCCACGTCCCCCCAGATTTGCATTTAAACGCATGCCTAAATTGCGTGACAAACTTGTACACACATATCCAAAAGTAAAAAACCTGATCACAGACCAGACCCAATTGTGGCACTTACCACCGGTAATAGGCCATTTTAGATGTGGGCACTGCTCGGTATGTCACCTCACGAGCAACATCAAACAGATTGACTTAAAAGGAAGGAACTGGAAATTCAACACCTTCTCCAGTTGCATTACCAAGTGGGTCATTTATGGCATTAAATGCCTGTGCGGTCTCCTGTATATTGGGAAGACCAAAAGAACAGTAAAGACCCATATATGTGAACACAGATCTGCCATTAGAAACCATACTGCAGACAAACCACTGGTGGCTCATTACAAGACAGCAAAACACACACAAGATGACATGTACTGGTTTGTGATTCAAATAATCCAAGCTCATCCATGAGGGAGGGACAGGGATCTAACCCTGAGAAAAACGGAACAAAAATGGATTTACAATCTAGACACGGCTAAAACGGGCCTGAATTTGGCTGTGGAGTGGAACCTATTCTATCACTAATATGCAATATTTGAGATCTATCCCACCCCACACGTGTCACCTCCCCACCACAATCCAATACTAGGATTGGCACCTATACAGGAAGTCTGTCTCTATCCATACAACATCATAGAGCACCAGTCACCCCGTTGGTATGTTCACACTTGGATAGTCACCACATTATTTTTGATATAATGGCCCACATATATGACTGTCTGTCTATTATCTTTAAAGGCGAAATGAGTTGTTCGCCCTAGATGGTCACACCAGTAGTTATGACAAAGATGATGCCACCCCGTTACGGGCTTTTTTAATTTGCATCTGGTGTACACTGAAATGAGGGATCCAAGTTAAGTTGGCGGCAATACATTAGCATAGGCTCTCTGCATTCCACCCATTGTAAAATGGCGACGACGTTGGGACGTACGCACACGCCCATGCGTCATACCTATAAATACTGCACGCCTTCGAAAGATGGCAGCTGCCAGCGTGCATTCAAACGCCGCCGCTAGACTGATACGCTATGAAACCACCGCCAAGTAAGTTACATCGCCTACTGATAGACACAGATGCCCATTTTATTGCCCCGACAGTACCCTAATTTACTTTTTGATCATCCAAAGGTTTTGAACACTGAAATTGCCGCCACATATAGGCGAAAATACACTGCATTCGCCGGACTGAAACTAAGACGCAGAGGTCACTCTAATCGTGCCGTGCATGCTCTTCAAGTAAGTTGGCATGTGAAAACAAAGGCTGGAATAAACACAGACCATAGGAGGGACATCGCTAAAATAACTCTGCTTCCTTCTCTCTTTCTTTTCCTTCCCCTATCCCATGCCCCCTCTCTTTTTCTTGTATAAACAGCAGCACAGTTTTGCTATCGTGTGGAAAAAAAACAGGCAGTGTTCTGCCGCCATACACACATGACAACTAGTACAGTGTACAAAGAAGTTCTACACACTTCATACCAATAAAAGGTAAACACTAAATCACTAATATGTATATGATGTCAATAGGAGAAGGGAGAAAGTCTTTATAATCCCTTTCCCTATGTATCATTTTACAGTACAGAATGAATTACTGAGGCAAAGTGATGATGCCGAATTCTGAATTTAGACTCCCACACGTAGAAGGAAGCTATGAAAGTAGCAGGTCAGTAGGGTGTCGAACTCTTGAATTACTTTGTAAACAATCACGGTCACTTGAACTATAGGCTTTTAACAGTTTGCAGATCCACTCGTGGTCTATCGCATGTTTCATAAGGCCGGCTATTTCCTCCGTAAGTGCCACCGTAGGGTTCCCCGGTAATTTTTTATAGGATTTAATATCTCCTAGTTGTTTATTAACTTCCTGTTCATATGCAATTTTGTCTCACAGTACAATACCTCCGCCTTTGTCGGTGGGTTTGATCTTAAAGGTGGGGTTATCCTCGAGTTGCCTTAAGGCAATTCATTCTATACTTGACAAGTTGTCCCTCTGTTGGTTGGTGCCATGATATTAGAAAGGATGTCATGTTTTCATAAAATCACTTTGATACTAACATCACAATTGCCAGACTAGATAATTGTAAAGTTTGACTCTTTTAAGTGGTTGTTTTCAATACATCGGAGAAAACGTACAAGACTGAGATCGTGACTATAATCTTTAAACATGTTGAAAGAACGCTGATTTATTATGATTTCTGTATCTGTGAGTTGTCTTTTAGCCAGATCATCGGTATATGAGCTTGACAGATGGTCGTTTTTAACAATTTGAAAATGTATTAAAATTGTTCTTTTTGATAAACACCTATGTTCACGTGATTCATGCCATTAAGTGTATATAATAATCACTTACAAGAATTCCCATCCCTCTGACAGTGTGTTGGGAAGTTGGGTAGCAAGTGGTATACCTTTGCTCGTGTCTATCATATACTCCTCACATACACTTGCCCCCTTACAAAAAAAGAGGAATTTAGTTATTGTGCTCAATTGATTCACCGGAATGTGATATCTGTTTCTGATTGTTCTGGGTGGGTGGGTGTGTGCCTGTGTAAATAATGCAGTGAGAGTGGATGTAAAAGGCGGTGTATGAGTGAGTGACTAGTGGGTGAATGAGTATGAATGTAATGGTGTGTTTCAATGTTCTTGATGGGTACAGGTCTGTGCGGAGAATGCAGTGTGAGTGGAGGCGAGAGAAGATGTATGGATCAGTGAGTGTTGGGTGAATGAGTAGGAATGTGATAGTGTGTGTTTGAATGTTGTGGGTGGGTGGGCGCGTTCCTATGTGGATAATGCAGCTCAAGTGCACGTTAGAGGTTTATGGGTGAGTGAATGGTGGGTGGGTAAGTGAGTAGGAATGTGAGTGTGTTGTGTGTGTAAATGTTCTGGGTGGGTGCCAGTGTGAGCGTATGTGAGAGAAGGTATATTGGTGAGTGACTGGTGGGTGAATGGGTATGAATGTGATTGTGTGTGAGTGAATGTTTTGGGTGGGTGGGTGCATGCCTATGTGATGAATGCAGTGCAAATGAATGTGAGAGGAGATCTATGGGTGGGGGAAAGGGGATGCATGTGTGTGTGTAAGGCTTGAGACATCCTTTTTATTAACTGAGCTTCTATGAGGAAGAAAGGATGATAAGTGTTCTTATGGGGCTAGACTGGCTTACATTGGAACCAGTTTGGATATGTTTTCTTATTGTGACATGTCACTTTTAATGGCCAAACCAACAGGTGTTTTTTCTTACATAGGAGTACTGGCATATATTGGCAGAGCCAACTTTGTGCCTTGTGCCAGTAATGAACTATAAAACACATCTCAAAGCAAACATGAGTATGTTCTTATATAGGAATACTAGCATATGTTGGTGGAGCCAGCATAGAAATGTATGGGCACAGCCAGCATGAAAATGTTTTTTATACTGGCATATATTGCAGGGACCGGCAGGGCAATGCTTTGGGAAATGTGTTGTGCACTTTTTTTGACTTGCATCTATTGTACATTTTTTCCATGAGTTACCCTACACCCTACAAAACCGATTGCAAACTGTCTAGCCTTTTAACCAAACGTTCACAAAAAGTGTGCTGTATAATGCACCCTTTTAACCTATTATTAATAAAAACAACTCAACAACAACAACTTGCCTTCTACCTCCTAATCAACCTTATAGCACATCCAGACTCAGCATTACCTTGCCTTAACAGCCCCATAGTAGCCTTAGTAGCACCATCACAGAACTACACTCACGTCGTCTGTCATCCTCCTGCACCTCACAACACATATTCAACACGCCCCCTACCGTGCATGTACAACGCCTCAGCGGTACCCCTGACAACATACACCAACAACTATCTTCTTACTCAACCATGGACGTCCCTCTGGCTAATCCTTACCTCACCCAAAAACAAAGGTGGGGACCCCTCCATGGGCATCTCGGGTTTGTTCAATATATACTAAACAGAGAGGATACCCTATGTGCTGAAAAATTCAATAAATGTCTTTCAGAAAGCGCATGCTGAGGACCAGAGAGTGTGTTCTTATTAAAATGGTATCAGTTTATTCTATTACAATGTCATAAAATACATATATTTTTTGTGAACAAGTTTTTTTTTCCAAATAACGCAGAACTGTCAAAGTAGGAATATTACTACTGTGAAAGTTATTTAGAATGTCTCTATACAAACTAGATTTGATTGTGAAGATGAATGGTAGAATGGTGTGTTAGTGATATACACATAGGAGAAATGTCTACACAAAAATGTGCTATTTGCACACAAAAAACGTGTTCACAAAAAATATATGTTGATTGTAAATTAATTGTTGTCTTATAATTGTTCAAAAATGTATTTTATGAAATTGTAACAGAATAAAATGATATAATTTTAATAAGAACACACTCTCTGGTCCTCAGCATGCGCTTTCTGAAACACATTTATTGAATTTTTCAGTACATAGGGCATCCTCTCTGTTTCGTATAACCCTTACCTCAACCATCTGGCTCTATGGCTACAACATTTCGCCAGGAAACCTACACCTAACCAACCTTGTACTGTCTCACTGAGAAACTCTAGACTAGGGTCCAGACTCCCTCACTTCTCCTATCATCGCTCTATCAGTGCCCAATTAGCCAAACCATCCGACATCAAGGTTACAGCAGCCACCCAATACTATGCTCCCACCCCCTCTATGAACACACCTTTGCTGGAACCCACCCCTGACTCATGTACCTTACCGCCCACTTCACAACCTTCAACAAGTATCAAAGCAGCATTGATCAATTCCAGGTCTCTCACTGCCCATGCCCTTGACATGTCCAATCTTATCACTACTCATGACCTGGACCTTATAGCCATCACTGGAACCTGGCTCCATGCGGCCTCAGGACCCTTGCTGTCCCTTGCAATCCCTGAAGGCTACACTGTCATCAGAAGTGACTGCAAAACTGCTCAAACCAAAGGAGGAGGTATAGCTATTATTTACAAAACCGCGATAAATCTCCGTCTTTCCACTCCTTGCCAATTCAAATCAGCAAAATCCCTCACAGCTAAGCTTGCCATCTCCCCCCAACCAGACCATCACTATCCACATTATATAAAGACCCCCCGGCCCCATATCCACCTTCACTGCGGATCTCACCCACACCCTGTCTGAAAACACCAAGACTATCTCTCAAATCATCGTATTAGGTGATTGCAGTTTAGGCCTCCTTGACCCTAACGATGCATCTGCCCATGATGTCAATAGCTTACTACTCAACCTAGGCTTCACACAACGTGTTACCGCACCTTCTCACTCTAAGGGCAGAATCCTAGATTGGATAGCTGACCTTAACTGTGACTCTAAGGTCAATTCCAACTTACCATGTGCCTGGACGGAACATCACCTTATCACCTTTAGCATTCACACTAAAACCATCCACTCCATCCCTAACATAGCACCTGCCACATCCACCAGGAACAAGCGCAACATAATTTGTGCCAAACTGATCCCACTCATCCTCCCTGCCCTCAATGATCTTGCCTCTGCATGCTCGGATCCTACTGTCTTGGTTGACACTTATAATCAGACTATGCTAAAAGCACTTGATCTTATCGCTCCCTCTAAACTACGTAAACCTAAACCCAGGGCTCACCTTAACTCCTGGTTCACCCCTCAGCTGAGAACCTTACATAAGGAAAAAAGACCCTTTAAACTCGCTGGAGAAGCCACCCTACGGAATCAAATAAAGCAAGCTTGGCACTAGCTACTCTAAACTACAAAGAAGCTATACTGTCTGCTAAAAAAGAGACATATAATAAACGTATTGAACTTGCCCAATCCAACACCAAGGAGCTATTTAAAATCTTAAAGGAACTGGAATCCCCTGCCACTCCTCCAGACACCTGTTCCAAAGACAGCACGTGGTGTACAAACATCCAAGAGGCTTTTTTGGGAAAAATCACCATGCTCCAAACTAAATTTTATGAGAAAAAAAACAGCCTGCACTCATTTATATCACAGCTTGCCCCTCAGGCTATCTACAAACCCAATACTGCATCCTTGCAACCTTTCTGCTTCTCACCTCTCTCTCTACCTCTGAAGTTGAACACATCATTAACAGCCTTAAGCCCACTAATTGTCAGCGAGACTTTTGCCCTGCCACTATCATAAAGGAGGCCTCACATAACCTGGTGCCTTTCATTACCAAACTCATAAACTCCTCCTTCAGGTCGGGGATCGTCCCTGACAACCTCAAGGATGCTTGGGTTATTCCTCTTCTGAAAAAACCAACCTTGGACGCCAACTCTCCCACCAATTACAGACCAATCACCAATCACTGTGCCATTTCTTTTAAAAATTCTTGATTGAGCGGCATACCTGCAGATCCAAGATTATCTCGAAACCAACAACCTCCTGGGTCTAAGGCAATATGGCTTCCTCCCTCGCCATGGCACAGAAACAGCGCTATTAGACCTAAAAACGCAAATTGAGGACCTAAAAGACAAGGGAAAATTGGCTCCCTTACTCTTATTAGACCTTTCGGCGGCATTTGACTTAGTCAATCATCAAATCCTATGCCACCACCTCAAATCTGCTGCCAACTTCTCGGAGAAAGCTACAGCCTGGACAATAGATCCATGAGGGTTTTTTCCCCCCTCCGCCACTGCTGAACCTTCCCCTATCACATGTGGAGTCCCCCAAGGATCATGTGTGCCCTGACACTTTACAATGTCTTCACAAAACCCCTATTTGACATCCTGGACCGCATGGGCGTCATGTACACGAATAACGCTGACGACATCCAAATACTTATTCCTATTACAGGTGATCACAAAACTGACTCCCTAGCTATCAACGCCACTTATCAAGTCATCCAGGCCTGGATGGCGCAGCATGAACTGTGCTTAAACGATGAGAAGACTGAGCTCCTCATCTTAGGTTCACCCCAAAAACTCAGTAAACTTGACTTCATTCAGGTCCTTCACCATTGATGGTAATTCCATTAAAGTGGCCAAGGACACCAAGACACTAGGTATTTACCTTGATTCCACCCGCTCCTTATCTAGACAAACCAATGCAGTCTCCTCAGCCGCATCCTACACATGTAGGCTTATCACAGCCTGCCGCCCCTTTCTGTCTCCAGCCAACTGTACAACTCTAGCCAGGACTCTGGTCCTCTCCAAAATTGATTACTGCAATGCCTTTTATCGGGGTAGCAACCAATGCAATATCAGAAAACTTCAAATTATCCAAAATAATGCTATTAGAGCAGCCCTTAACATCCCTAGGACCTCACACATCTCCGAATACAGACGGAACCTTCATTGGCTTTCAGTTACCCAAAGAGTCTCTCTTAAAGCTCTGGTACTCACACACAAAAGTATCGCTAACCAAGCCCCCAGCTACCTATCCAACAGGTTCACATCTCAATCAGCTGCGAGACCTCTTAGAAGTGCCCACTCTAACTGCCTTGTCATCCCACGCTTCAACCTCCAGAAATCTGGAGGTCGCAGCTTCCCAGTCCTCGCAGCCAAGTTGTGGGACACATTACCTAACCCACTCAGAGCTGAACCTTCTTTCCCTGCCTTCAAGCGTAATGCCAAAGCTTGGCTGTCCACCCACGACTATGTATGACTTTGACTGTAACATTAATCTTAGCATCATAGGCCTTTTGCATTATTTCTTCCCTCTGTATTATGCTCTGCCTGTGTAACCTGCATACCTTTGATTATGTAACATGTATATTTTGTATATTTTAATGTAAATACTTTGACTATAACCTGCCTGGAACTAAATAATGCGCCTGGTTGCCCTTGGGCCTTGTGCGCTATACAAATAAATAAAATACAAATACAAACAGCCACCACTGGTGGCTCGTATATTTGGGGACTTGGCACCACCCCCTTCTTTCTACCTAGATGAAACATCTAAGCTTTGATTAAAAAACATAGTTACTTCTTTCACTTGGGGTAGCGCATGCCCCTGCAACGGCATAATCTTCAAGGACATTTCACTCATGCAGTGGTCCGGGACAACCCGGTGTGTGGTGGTTTGCCCTGTGCTTTGTTAAGGTGCTTGGTGGGGGAAGGGACCTCTGCATGGCTCGAAGGGGTGCCCCCAAATGTTGTGCTACGCCACTGATTGAGCTCACCTTGAGCGCATCCAAGTGTGATGTAAATGGTTGAGATGGGCCGCAAACATGATCAGGACCCTGCTCTGGTGCAACACTGTGTAAAGAAAATAATCGCTGGACCCAGAGTCTCAGAAGTCAGAGAGCCATTGAGCAGGGTCGGAATGGGACAAGAAAAAGTCCCAGGCACCTAAAGAAAGTGGCCCACCCCTTGCCTCAAAAAAGTGGCCCTCAAACCATCATCCATGAATCGTGTCAATTCACGACTTTACAGGAAATGCTACATATGGAGGGTTAATGGTGTTTGTTGCATGTTATGTTTTGTGTAAATGCTTGAGAAAGTGATAACATTCCTTTGGTTATTTAAAATTAAAAAAAGATCATCATCACATAGCTAAATAATGTACTTATTTTGCAGAACCAGACTCAAGACTAAAAATAGAGTTGCATTTAATAAGCAATACAGCCAAATGATGACACCGGAAAGCACCTTGCCAGTTGTATTTATGTTAGAATATTACATTGCAACACAACTCATAAAATAATATAACTTTGCATACTTACAGTTCTGTGACAGTCCACAGCTCCGAGGCACAGAAGAGGCATGAATCAACCTCCCCCACAGCGGTTTTGGGACCTATGAGTCGATGCTTATACAGGGCTCTGCCACCCCAGCAGGGAAGGAGGGTTAGAGTGAGGATGGATGGCTAGGAAGGGGGAAGTAGGATAACCGGAATGAGATTTAGAGAGAGGTTATGGATAGGCTGGGGATGTTTCAGTAAGGTTCTGACCAGTGTGCACGCTTCCAACATGCTGTTACACCCATACAAACACACGTCACTGCATCTGACTCTACACACACAATATCACTATAGCAGTATACAAAGGCACACCAACATAATAAACACCCATGAGGTAGGGCACCACTTAGCTTAGGTTAGTTGTCGGCCAGACTGCCCCTTGTTGTCTTGTGCGATTTCGATGTGCCAGGTTGTGTCATAGTAGATGTTCAAATGCTGTAAGAGAGTCGTACAATTAGTGCACACATCACACACTAACACGTGTGGCTGTTCACGTGCGTGTACACAAGCAGTGGATTTAGCGAGGCCGCACGTGGGACCAAACATGCAGAGTAGGGGCTGCATCAAGGCCTGGTACCATTCATACATTAGCTAGGCAGCCTGAGCCCACAAACCAAGAGAACAGCAGCATCCTGATCATACAGGTTCAAGTGTAAGAGGCAGAAAAGGGAGTTGGACTGCCTGTACCTGATCTAACCGAATGAAGGCTGCAGCCTGCAGATCACAATGTTCTGCACCAGATCAAACATGCTGTGTAATTGCACAAATCACCTGTACACATGCGAGTGGCTCATTTGAAATGCAATTGCAAAGTGTGTGCCCCATCTACAGATTCAAGTACATGTTTCCCGTCACATGGCGGTTTCTGGAATCTCATCTCATCATACCTGAGAACATGTTTGCACCTTCAACCGTGAATGTTCTCCTTAAGGTGCTGGTTTCAGCGTTGAAGGAAATAGTAACGGCGATGGTATTATCAAGCTCACACGATGTGTTTTCCTGCTGCAGGAGATTAGATAGTGGGTGGCAGCACATCCTTTGTTAAACTTGCTTCCAAATCAAGGACTGCGCAAGGACAGGTCTCCTGGGGTCCCGATTTGCCAGCAATGAGCCCAGAGGGAACCGCTGCTGTCGCTAACGTAACGACCAGTCCCGGAGGGTGGCTCGTGGCTGAGTTGCTCTCACATTGCTGCAATGATGCATGTGAAACTGAGGACTGACTTAAGTTCACCACAAGATTTCCCCGTAAAACAGAAACACATGGTCTCTGGCAATCTTTGGCCATTTCACATGGCCCTGGGCCTAGAACTTGCTTTTTGACTTGGAAAGAATTCCTGCTTAGCTTGAAAGGTTACAATGGGATTGGCCGGGTGTTGTAGATATGGTGCTATGCCCTAAGCTATCTTGGATGGGTGGCGTTAGCGGATTCTCATTCTTAATGTCTTAGTGACAGAACAGTTCAGCATTGTGTAAGTTACTTGAGAGGTGATTGCCTCAGTACTGATACATCAGTGCAGGTCATGATAATTATGGTGAAAGGCGCTATACAGATGACACAAAGAATGAATGAATAAGGGTGCACTGTGAGAGACCTGCGGGCATCTCCATGGGAACGGTGGCAGTCAAAGCAACATGAGATGTTTCAGTGAGGATACTACTACATGGTTCATTGATTCAACATCACACATGTCTCATCCTCAGCAAGGTCGCCCCAATCTTTACGAAGGCAAGGGCAACACCTGTGAGTGGCACTCATACTTGCAACCAGCCTTTTCTGTTTTCACCTATGCTTCCCAATGCCGCGTGGAGTATTGGGGAATGTGTGTTCGGAGGAATAACCTGGGAATAGAATGATGGGACATGATGACGCTCCTGCACCCCGTGTGTTATGCTGTGGTGCACCCTCGGGACCTCAGGGCCATTCACAAGAAACACATGCACACTGTTATGGAGGACATGCGGGACCCTGCCTTACGTCGCCACATTTCGTTTATAGCCTGGCCGTAACATCTTCCATGCGCCGTACGCTCGTGGTGTGCTTGCAATAGAACACACAGCTTCCTCCGCTAAAATACAGATTACACAAACCACACATACAATATGGGCTTGACACTCTTTGGGTGGCCCTTGCTAGACAGCAGAAGCCCCGCTTTCACTGTGACACGCTAGATTGCAGGATGTGGACACAAACGACATTTACCTGCAATTCCACCTGGGTAGTGAGTGAGTGAGGCGCTACAGATTTCAGTGTGTTGCGACGAGTGCATGTGTCTCATCTTCTGCGTTACAGATCGGGCTGAGCTGGGGTACACACTGCACAGAATAGAATACATTACAAAATGAAACATGTTTTTTCATTTACTTACTTTACTCCACGCCAGCCCTTGTGCACAAATTCTAGTGCGTCTCAGTCTCTGTCTTTCTTCAGTCGGTCTCCTCGCCTCAGTGGGCGGGGCCAAGCAGCAGCAGCTCCTTGAATAGGGCTTGATCAGCGGCTCGTCTCTGTCGTCAGTGTCATCTTGCACTGCGCCATGTGTGCCTTGTTGACTAGGCCTGCTGCTGCTCAGGCTCATGCTCAAACACACACACACCCTGTGCTGCTGCTCTTGCTCATGACAACACATCCTCTGGCCACATCTCCAGTCCCAGCATGTGCTTAGGTGTGGTGGTTGTTATGGGTGACCCTCCCAATGTGCATTGCCCCTTTAAGGGGATGTGTCCCTCCCACCTGTATTGCCCCTTTAAGAGGGGCCATGACTGTGTCATGGCCCAAGCTAATAAAAGGAGCTCCTGCAGGCACGTGAGACAGAACGGCTGCAGACTCCCAAAGAGGAACGACTGAGTCCGTGTCTCATTATTGATGTAGGCCGCGTGGAGGCACAGGCCTGCATGCCCTGATGCCGTGGGACCTGCATGCCAGCATGGCAGCCGATGTCCACACGGTCAGGGGCCTGGCAGGCTGTGACCCCACCTCATGGTGCTGATGTCCCATAGCACCCGGGGTCCTGCCAGATGTCCAGGGCAGGCCCCAACCCCCACAGATAGTGGGCCTGTGTCGTGCTCACAGAGATAGCACCCAGGGGATCCTGCCGGACGACCATGGTAGGCGACCCCCAACAATGGTGACGAAGACGAGTCCTCGTGGCCCCCCTTCCCCCATGCAGCCTGTGAGTGGTGAGGGGGGGGAAGAGGAGCGTTTGACCTCACCGCGGTCCAGCGTGTGCTGCGCCTCACCGCCGTGGTGGAGGCCCGGGCTACTCCGTGGTGAGGTTGTGATGCTGGAAATGCATCGGAGGGACAGGGCCTCCGTATCCTTGTCCTTTACTGCTTTTTGTTGTGTGTTCTGTCGTGTTTTCCGCGCAGGAGTTCAGGGGGGACTCCTGGCGGTGCATCTCTCTTTCTTTTGGTTCGTTGAACGGACCCGTGGGATACCCTTATGGCACCCATGGGTGGGGGTACAACCCTGTGCCCCTAGTGTATGTTTTTGGGCACCTGTGGGTGGCCCACAGAGCAGGGTATGGGCTGGTGGCAGTTCCATGCTGAATTTGACAGGTGCGCGGAGTATCCTCCATTTTGGGATACCCTGGCCCTGCCATTGGGATCAGTTGATTCCTGATGGAAAACAAGATGGCCCCGGTGGCCTCTTGCTTTCTATTACCCATTACCTTGTTTTCCCAAAGTCCTGGGAAGCCCTTACTCTGTCCCTTCCCCCTGACTGGCTGTTGGGTAGAAATACCATATATGGTATTGTTGTGAAGGCCCGGCCAGACTAGCTGGAGCCTTCCCGGTGATGTATTTTGTGGGTACCTCCTGTGGGTGGGACCTGGGTGAATAGAGTGTGTGACGAATATGCATTCTGTGTTGTGGGTGTCTTGTATCTGGTGGTTGACACAATGACTGAGACAACCCTGCCCGAAACCGGTATGAATGCAGCTTGGAGTGTTGAATGGCTCGGTACTTGTCCCAATACACACAACTTGTTGTGAGTGTCTGGAGAGAAGTGAATGGCCTGAATACCTCGTGTGCCTGATTGGCTTCCTGCCTGCATGAATGCCCGTAGTCGTGATTGGATGCTTGAGTGTGACCCAGCGGAATGAATGGGAGATCAACAGTATATCTGGGGACCTCTCACTGCTAGGAAAGTGTTCAGAAGCTGAAGTCCACTATGACGAGTAACTGGAGTAACTGACGCTTGACCTTGAAGCCCTGCTCGACGAGAAGAATTGCTGTTGCTCTCCTTCGCAATCTGAAAGCTGCTGTGTTTCCAAGGACTGACCCAGAGAGGACCTGGTAAGGCACCCTCTTCCCGAGCTACGAGGGACCATCGTGCACAGCTGATCTTTGCCAACGCTCCATGGTAGACAGACCTTCGACAGGCTGCGACCCGATACGGGGACTGCTGCAGAACTCCAAGGAGAAGCGCCCGGACTGTCGTCCGCCACTGTCGACGACCGCCGTCGCCGACCGGAGCCGCCGTGCTCCCGTTTGCCTAAGAACTTCCATTGATCATCGGATGCTCTCGTCTGCATCGTCACCCGCTTGTCGCCCGCTGGCGAAGGCCCGACCGTCGACCCTCCGAGGAGCATCCACCGGTGGGTTTCCTGCCACCTAAAGACCACAGAGACGCTGACGACTCGACGCCCTTGTTGGGCCACAGTTCTTCATCATCTCTTTGCGCGGTCCAGAACTATCGTCACCGAGGTGCCCTGCACGCCTCTTCCTTGCAGGACGCCAACGCTCTGTCGTCAACGCGCACCGCTAGGAACAAAGCTGCCACTTCGCTGCCGTAGTTCACCCTGTTCACCGTCGGACGTTCGACGACCCGTGACTCCTGCCTTAAAGGGAGGGCACTCAAGAAGGATTGGTCGGCGCATCGTCGGAGAACTCTACTCCACCAGGTACATTGGGGGGTAAAACCTTAATAGGAAGAAGTGAGACTATTGAACATATGGACTGGGCTTGTGCGATATATCTTATTTTACAGGTTGCCCAGGTGGGGGATCTCCATACAGAACTGTGTCTAGGGTAGGGGCCAGTGCTCTGCCTACTGTTTCAACCATCTTGCGTTCCTTCCTATCTCTATTGCTGGTTTCCTCGTTATTAATCTGTATGACATTTTAACCGTACAGTTGATGCACTTTAATGAGATTTGATAACATTGATGGTACCACTTTAGAATTATATATGTTTATCATTATTGACTTCCAAGTACAAAGTGCGTTATTGTGATCGTGTACATACCTTTGAATATTAATTATATAAAGACTGTGTTTTCAGTAATACAGTGTGTGGACATTCCTTTGTGGGAGTTTGGGGACTACACTGTACTTAAGAACCAGCCTGCATCACCTCCTGAGAAGCTAGGCCTTGATTGCTCGACCATTGATACTGTAATAGAGAATCTTGGCTGGGGTCTTCTGTGCCTCTCCTCTACCATATAGAGAGCGGAAGTACAGACACCCCTTACCAGTCTTTACACTGGTGGCAGCGGTGGGAGGCTTATGGTTTTAAGAATCAGTGTATAACCGTGCCACTTACAAAATATCTGCACTTTATTCGATTAAGGTTTGGGTGTGTACAAAATAACTGCATTACAAGCAATGGAGTCTATTGCGAATGGTAAATTGACTCGGATGAGCTTAGAAGCTCTCCAGAGTGCTTGTGAGGCCAGGGAGTTAGACTTTGTGGATAAGTCTAGGGCTGAGCTGATAGCTGCCCTGGTGGACTACCAGACGATGGTGAAACTCTTGACGAGGGGGGGAATGCAACCAATGAGGACTCTGCCCCTGGGGTTTCTACTGAATCTGTTTCTGGGAATGCCGCCATTCCTGCTGCCTCTGTTCCGAACCCCAGCAATACCTTGGAACTTGAGTTATTAAGGATGAAATTGGCCTTTGAATATCGCAAGTTGGAAATAGATGCTGAGCTTAAGAAAGAGGAGCTGGCACAACAAGTGGAGCTCAAGAATAGGAATCTTGAACTCAAGAATAGGGATCTTGAACTCAAAGACAAGGACACTGAATGTCAGAGAATCCAGCTAGAGAAAGCTTGAGTGGAGACTTCAGCGAAACCCAGTGAGAGTGTCAGATCCCCAGCAACTAAATTTATGAAGGATTTGGTTGGTGTGTTTTCCGAGGGTTCTGATATTCTCCAATGGATTGAAGCGTTTGAAATGGCTTGTGCAATTCATGATGTTGACAAAAGAGATTGGGCTAAGTGTTTGCTAAGCAGAGTGCCTCAAACTGGATATGACTGTATTCTGAAGCTAAGTGTGGAAGAAAGGGGTCAGTATGAGTGTATGAAATCTGCTTTGATTGCCAAGTTTGGCAAGCCACCTACCCAATACCTTAACAGGTTCAGGGATTTTAAGAAAAGAGAGAATGTGTCTTGGGTTGACTGGGTGAGTGCTGCGCACATGAATATGATGGGGTGGATTGATGGTTACAAGGTGAAAACTTTTGTTGAATTGTCCCACCTGTTGTTTTTGAGCATTTTTCTGAAGCCTGTTCACCGGAGCTGCGTCAGTATGTTGCTGACCAGAACATTTTGGATCCCTTTAAGCTGGCTAGGTTGGCTGACAAGTGGGTCTCCCACCGGGTGTCCCCTAAGGACTCCAGTGGGAAGGACAAGGTCAAAGAAAAGGGGGCCTGTCAGAAAGCTGAGGAGTCCCAAAAGCAGTCACAGTCGAACAAACCTAAACCCTCCTCTCCTAAGACCCAAAAATCTAGTGGGGATAAGTCATCTGTGGGTGGGAATAAGAGTAGTGGTCCACCTGCTGCAAAGCAGGCTCCCGTGGTTCCAGTACCGTACCCCGCACTCCCGGCACTTGTTGGGACTGTGGGGCTCTGGATCACAAAAGGGGTGACTCCAAGTGTAAAGGTAAGGCACTCGGAGTACAGGCTGTCAGCCTGACCTACCCTTACCCCATGTCTGAGGTGGAGGCCACTGTCCTCCCGTCCTCTACAGGAATCACTTGTGGTGCTCCCGTAGAGATTTCCTTAGTGTCCCTTGGGGCCTGGGACCAGTACGCGGAAGTACTGGCGACTATCCCACAGAACACCCATAGATTTTTGAGAAGTGTCCTCCTGAATGGCCAGCCTTCTACTGGTTTGAGACACACTGGGGCAAGCATGACAGTGGTGGACAGGAGCCTGCTCAAGCCAGAGGACTATGTAGATGCTCCTCTGAGAACCACCAGGTTAGCTGGTGGGCCTCCCAAATTATCGCCTGTAGCCCGACTCACACTCGTAATTGGAGACAAGACAGCAAAGCTTCAGCTTCCTGTCCTGGTTCAGGACAAAGTCCCTGCTACCATTCTGTTAGGTAACGATCTAGTAGAGATGGGATTGATCGCGGATGGTCTTCCCATGACTTCTGCTGCGGTCACTAAGTCACAGGTGACACCGGGTCTGGCTGTGAGTCAGGTACCCGAGCCGAAGACGCGGCCTAAGGCAAGACGAAGGAAGAGCAAGAAGGCCACCTCTGTGGAGGGAGCTCCTTCTCTTCCTGCTGTTCCTACAGCATCCATTGGGATCCATGCTCCGGACGGGCTGGGTCCAGTGGTAAACCCCGTCTCAACTCCTGTGGGAGAAGAGCCAGAAGACTCTCCTGTGGGAGAGGTTCTCAACCCGGAGGATCATCCCGATCTTCAATGCTTGTTAGCTGAAGGGGGACCCTCCCGGGCAGACTTCTGTAAAGGACAGAGAGAGTGTCCCTCTCTTGAGGGTCTGAGGAAACAGGCCCGGTCCCAGGCACACGGAGAAGTGCCTAGGACATTCCGGATTTATTGGGAGGGTGAGGTCCTTGTTAGTGAGCCCACTAAGCCTGAACCTGGTGCCCTCAAGAGGTTGGTGGTACCCCAGGTTTAACGGCCATTCCTACTGCAGTTGGCGCATGAGGTGCCCTTGGCTGGTCATCTTGGTACCAAGAAGACTAAGCAGAGGCTCTCTGCCCATTTCTACTGGCCTCGGATGGGAGTAGAAGTGGAGTCCCACTGCAGGACCTGCCCAACTTGTCAGTTGTCTGGCAAGACTGGAGGCAGTGTCATTGCCCCACTACAGCCATTGTCAGTGGTTGGCACACCGTTTGAGAGGGTGGGCATCAACATCGTCAGTCCCCTTGACCCTCCCACGTCAGGTGGACATCGGTTCATCCTGGTTTTGGTAGATCATGCCACCAGGTACCCTGAGGCTATACCCCTTCGGACTGTTAAGGCCAAAGTGGTTGCCTGGGCTCTCCTGGGCATTTTCACCCGTGTTGGATTCCCCAAAGAGGTTGTCTCTGACCGAGGATCCAACTTCATGTCTAGTTACATGAAAACCATGTGGAAAGAGTGCGGGGTAACCTACAAGTTCTCCACTTCTTACCACCCCCAGACCAATGGTCTGGTTGAGAGATTTAATAAAACTCTCAAGGGCATGCTAGGTGCTTTGGAAGAGCCCCTAAGGAGGAAATGGGATCTCCTCCTGCCATGCCTGCTGTTTGCTTACAGAGCGGTACCTCAAGAGGGTGTTGGTTTCAGCGCCTTTGAGTTACTCTTTGGACATCCCGTGAGGGGGCCCCTTGCCTTGATCAGAAAAGGTTTGGAAGCCACCCCTCCTGGTCCCGCCAAGCAAGTGGGGCACTATGTGTTAGGCCTCAGACAGAGGATGACACAGATGATGGGTCAAGCAACGGCGAATCTCAAGGCCAGCCAGGAATTGAACAAATACTGGCATGACCTTAAAGCATCGCAAGTGGATTGGACTCTGGGACAGGAGGTCCTTGTGATGGAGCCTACCAAGCCTCGGGCATTGGCAGATAAATGGACTGGACCCTCCCGGATAGTCTCCAAGATGGGCGAGATCAATTATCTGGTTGACATGGGAATCCCAGGGGTAGCCCCTCAGGTATTCCAGGTTAATAGGCTCAAGCCTTTCCACAGGCGAGCAGAAGTCTCATGTCTCTTGCTGGCTTCAGAGCAAGAAGAGGATGAGAGTGAGCCCCTTCCTGATTTGCTGCATAGCAACCCTGAGGATGGCTCAGTGGAGGGAGTGCAGCTCTCTCCAGATTTGACAACCGAGCAGCAGAGGGCCTGCCGAACTTTGCTCCAGCAGTATGCCTCTCTGTTTTTGCTGACGCCAGGCCTTACACCGTGGTGTAAGCACGAGATTGACACTGGTGACAGCGTGCCTGTCAAGAGCAGGAGCTACCGAATGTCAGATACGGTTAAGAACCACATCCAGGCTGAGGTCGCCAAGATGTTGGATCTGGGTGTTATTGAACCCTCAACCAGTCCCTTGTCCAGTCCAGTGGTCCTTGTCCCCAAGGCAAGTTCCCAGGCTAGTACCAAGGATTGGAGGTTCTTTGTGGACTACCGAGGAGTCAATGCCGTCACCAAAACTGACGCGCACCCCTTTCCCAGGGCTGATGAGCTTGTGGACACCATAGGAGCTGCCAAATTTGTGAGCACCTTTGAGCTCACCTCAGGCTATTGGCAAATAGCTCTGACGGACCATGCCAAGGAAAAGACGGCGTTCTCCACACCAGAGGGACTCTACCAGTTTAGGGCCATGCCTTTTGGGTTAAAGAATGCCCCTGCCACCTTCCAGAGATTGGTCAATCATGCTCTCAGTGGGCTGGAAGCCTTTTGTGTGGCTTATCTAGACGACATTGCCGTCTACAGTGCCACTTGGGAAAAGCACTTGACACATCTGGGTAGAGTGTTGCAGGCCTTAAAGAGGGCTAACCTCAGTATCAAGGCCACCAAGTGCCAGATAGCTCAGGGGAAAGTCACGTATCTTGGTCATGAGGTAGGAGGGGGTCAAATCCAACCTCTCCCCAGTAAGGTACAGGATGTACAGGACTGGGAGACTCCCACTACTCAAACCCAGGTGAGAGCCTTTTTGGGTCTCACTGGGTACTATCGCAATTTCATGGCAGACTATGGAACCATAGCTGCACCACTGACAGCTCTGACTTCACCCAAGCAGCCTAGGAAGCTCAATTGGACTGAAGACTGTCAGAGGGCCTTTAATGGCTTGAAAGAAAGTCTGTGTCAGGCACCCGTGTTGTGTGCGCCTGACTACAGCCGACTCTTTATCGTCCAGACGGATGCCTGCGACACCGGAATTGGAGCTGTCTTGTCCCAGTTAGATGACAAAGGGAGAGAACATCTTATCATATTCATCAGTAGACAACTCAAGGGTAGAGAACTTAGGTGGGCTACTGTTGAAAAGGAATGTTTTAGTATAGTTTGGAGCCTTAGGCGTTTTAGGCCCTACGTTACGGGGTCTACCTTCAAGGTCCAAACAGATCATAAGCCCCTAAAGTGGCTTATGCAGATGAAGGGTGAGAACCCGAAACTGCTCAGGTGGTCCATTAGCCTGCAAGGGCTAGACTTCACCATAGAGCCCAGACCAGGGAAGAGTCACGATAATGCAGATGGCCTTTCCAGAAGGTATGTTGACCGTCTGGATGAGGGTGTCTATCCCGTGGGAGATTAGGCACCCTCCACCTCAGTCTGGGGAGGGCGACTGTGATGCTGGAAATGCATCGGAGGGACAGGGCCTCTGTATCCTTGTCCTTTACTGATTTTTATCGTGTGCTCTGTCATGTTTTCCACGCAGGAGTTCATGGGGGACTCCTCGCGGTGCAGCTCTCTTTCTTTTGGTTTGGTGAACGGACCCGTGGGAGACCCTTATGGCACCCATGGGTGGGGGTACAACCCTGTGCCCCTAGTGTATGTTTTTGGGCACCTGTGGGTGGCCCACAGAGCAGGGTATGGGCTGGTGGCAGCTCCATGCTGAATTTGACAGGTGCGCGGAGTATCCACCATTTTGGGATACCCTGGCTCTGCCATTGGGATCAGTTGATTCCTGATGCAAAACAAGATGGCCCCAGTGGCCTCTTGCTTTCTATTATCCATTACCTTGTTTTCGCAAAGTCCTGGGAAGCCCTGACTCTGTCCCTTCCCCCTGACTGGCTGTTGGGTGGAAATACCATATATGGTGTTGTTGTGAAGGCCCGGCCAGACTAGCTGGAGCCTTCCCGGTGATGTATGTTGTGGGTACCTCCTGTGGGTGGGACCTGGGTGAATAGAGTGTGTGACGAATATGCATTCTGTGTTGTGGGTGTCTAGTATCTGGTGGTTGACACAATGACTGAGACAACCCTGCCCGAAACCGGTATGAATGCAGCTTGGAGGGTTGAATGGTTCAGTACTTGTCCCAATACACATAACTTGTTGTGAGT
Source organism: Ambystoma mexicanum (assembly GCF_040938575.1). Classification (NCBI taxonomy): domain Eukaryota; kingdom Metazoa; phylum Chordata; class Amphibia; order Caudata; family Ambystomatidae; genus Ambystoma; species Ambystoma mexicanum. Next base: position 875,421,927 of record NC_090932.1, on the reverse strand, counting down.
GTCTGGAGAGAAGTGAATGGCCTGAATACCTCGTGTGCCTGATTGGCTGCCTGCCTGCATGAATGCCCTTAGTCGTGATTGGATGCTTGAGTGTGACCCAGCGGAATGAATGGGGGATCAACAGTATATCTGGGGACCTCTCACTGCTAGGAAAGTGTTCAGAAGCTGAAGTCCACTACGACGAGTAACTGGAGTAACTGACGCTTCACCTTGAAGCCCTGCTGGACGAGAAGAATTGCTGTTGCTCCCCTTCGCAATCTGAAAGCTGCTGTGTTTCCAAGGACTGACCCAGAGAGGACCTGGTAAGGCACCCTCTTCCCGAGCTACGAGGGACCATCGTGCACAGCTGATCTTTGCCAACGCTCCCTGGTAGACAGACCTTCGACAGGCTGCCGACCCGATACGTCGACTGCTGCGGAACTCCAAGGAGAAGCGCCCGGACTGTTGTCCGCCACTGTCGACGACCACCATTGCCGACCGGAGCCGCCGTGCTCCCGTTTGCCTAAGAACTTCCATTGATCATCAGATGCTCTCCTCTTCATCGTCACCCGCTTGTCTCCCGCTGGAGAAGGCCCGACCGTCGACGCGCCGAGGAGCATCCACCGGTGGGTTTCCCGCCACCTAAAGACCACAGAGACGCCGACGACTCGACGCCCTTGCTGGGCCACAGTTCTTCATCATCTGTTTGCGGTCCAGAACTATCGTCACCGAGGTGCCCCGCACACCTCTTCCTTGCAGGACGCCAACGCTCTGTCGCCGACGAGCACCGCTAGGAACGAAGCTGCCACTTCGCTGCCGTAGTTCACCCTGTTCACCGTCGGACGTTCAACGACACGTGACTCCTGCCTTAAAGGGAGGGCACTCAAGAAGGGCCGTCGATTCCCCGACACCGAACGCCAAGTTCCCCGACACCTCTCGACGATCCGTGGCTCCCGCCTGAAAGGGAGGCACTCAAGAAGGATCGGTCGGCGCATCGTCGGAGAACTCTACTCCACCAGGTACATTGGGGGGGTAAAACCTTAATAGGAAGAAGTGAGACTATTGAACATATGGACTGGGCTTGTGCGATATATCTGATTTTACAGGTTGCCCAGGTGGGGGAATCTCCACACAGAACTGTGTCTAGGGTAGGGGCCAGTGTTCTGCCTAGGCTACCAGTCATTTGGTCGACAACAAAATAGTCGAATGACCATTTGGTCGACACCAAATGGTCGAAATCCAAATGGTCGAATTTATTATTTTTTTTAAATTTTTTTTTGGGGGGGGGTTCCCCACCCAACCCCCCTTTTTATATATTATTTTTTTTTTAACCAAACAAAACAAAAACAGCGGTGAGGCGGCGTCCTGCCATGAAAATAAGGAGGAAGAAGACCTACAATCGCACGGCCGTGGCCCTCCGACGAGGGTGCTCGTGCAGCCAGGGTGTGAATACCTCTCCCTGTGCTGGCCGCAAGACAGCAGTACCTGGTGGTGGCTGACGCCGCGGCCGCGAAGGAGATGGCCCTGTTTTGTTTTCTCTCCTTTTCTCTGGTCCCAGTCAAGGGGGGAAGGAGAGAACGGGGGAAAGAAGGAGGAGCCCTGCCCGCGATCTCCCATGCCGCGGCCCTCTGAGGAGGCTGTTCGTGCGGCCGGGGTGGGGGTCGCCCACAGACCCCTTTTGGCCCTCTGCTGAGAGGAAAGGAGTTTTGACCCAATGCTCCGGTGCGGAGCGGAAAGGCCACAAAGAGCTGCCGCTCGAGCCCCCACGAAGATTCTGGGCCGTGCGGCGGTGAAAATATTTAAAAAAATAAAATAAAAGAGAACAAGGAAAAGAGACGGAGCGCCTGATGCGGCGGGGCTGGTGCGGCCGGTGCGGCCCCTGTGCCTGGACGGCAGTGCCACACGCCCGCAGGAGGGAGGGCCATGCACGCCCCGCCGGGGTGCTGATGTGTCCATCCCGAGTGTGTCCGCCCCAAGGGGAGTGCCTGTCTGGCCCCCAGCACAACAAAGGAAACCGGGAGGCACCCACGGCAGCGAGGACAAACAGGTATCGGAACCGGATGGCGGACCCTCCATGGATGCAGCCCTCCAACAAGAGGGTGTTCGTGCAGCCTCAGAATCCTGACATGGTCATCAAGAGTGGAAAGAAAAAGGGGGGGGCCCGACTGCCATCACACAATGTAAAGAATAAAGCGCCTGCAGACGCGACATCAGGGAGTTGGAAGAATGACCCGCAGGCAGCGGCACCATCCTGCACGGTGCTATACTGCCATCCGCTGGGGTCCATTAGGATCCCAGGCCGAGCTAAAAAAATAAATAAATAAAAAGCATGAGAAGAATGGAGTGGCCTTGGCAGTACTAAAACACCCCCACTGTCATCAAAGGCCCAACGGTGGAGAAAATGATGTACTACCGGCGGTTAACTAAGCGAAGTGCTCCAGTGGGGAGCAGGAGAAAGGAGGTGGATTTCCTGGCTCGCAATGACGGTGCAGGAGGTGAGCATGATAACCACGCCCCAACCTGCACTGCAGGAAACTCCTAAAGGTCCCAGGTCCCGGGGTGGTGACTTGCAGTGGCGCTCCGGCGCCGGAGCTCTGGGAGAGAAAAGGACACGTTGGAAGAGCCCAGTCCATCAGGGCCAACAAGGAACATGTGGCTGCCCACACCACGTCCGGCGCCGTGTTACCAGCCTCATCCAGTCAGGAGTGTTGCACTGCCACAGGTGCGTGCTCCTGCCTGAAGATGAAATGACCCCTGTGCACCATAGGTGGCAACTGGATAGCCATGTTGTGCTCAACCGGGGACTTCCACCCTCATGCTCATCAGAACCCGAGCAGGAACATTTCAGCATCCCACGCCCTGTGCAGTGTACTCCGGATCGTTTCACTGTCCTACGCCCTGTGCATTGTACACCGGAATAACAGCACCATCGAGAGAGAGGACAAACCAACAAGGAAGATTCTGTGCCCGACCTGCAAGGGGCCTCGACACCTTGCCACGTAAGTCCCCACTGGACCATCTGAGGACCAAGGAGTTGATGTTGACCGTGACACTCCCATGAAGAAGTGGTGCACTGGGCAGGTCGGGATGAGTCCACTCAGTCCAGAGGAATGTGAGCGATCACGTATGCCATGTCGACACTAGCCGCAGAGCAGTGTTAATCCGCCAGCGCCACAGCGTTACTCCGAGCACAGGGCACCTGAGTGGGTTGCACTACGCGGAAGGGAGGAATGACTCTGTGCACCAATGACTGCCCTGTACCATTGAAGTATGGCATCGACCCAGCACCAACCATGGCCTCACCATAGCCAATGTGGGACTCTCACCCTCACGCAACTCACGGTTCACAGTTATGAGTACCGGGACGTCCAGTGTTCTGGGTGCTGCAGAGCTGAACAAAGTATGGGGCCCCAACTCCGAGGAAGGGGCGCTAGGTGCTGTCAGGTGATCCAAAAGGGTGGCTCCCACTATGCACCGGCGACGCTAATCCAGCTCAGCGTTGCCAGCTGGACAAGGAAGGGGCACTGTAACAAGAAGAAGAAAGGAAGGCCGACCCACAGTGAGGTGGTCATCTCCCAGCACAGTGCCAGCAGAACAAGAGCCACCCTGCCTGCCAGACTGGTGGCCCCAGACCGCGGGTCACCAAGGAAACCCTGCATGCCACGACATCGAAGGACCGTGTGACTGACCAGCAAACCAGGAAGCCCTGGACCCCAACCCCAGGGGTCAGTGCATCAGGATAGAAGTGAGTCGCAGCTCAGCATGGGTGCTTGCGCGCCCATTTGCGATCATGGGGGAACATCGCTGGAGAAGGGGCAGGTGATGACCTGTCACCCCGTGCCCGATTAACAGCACCGTGCCCCACCAACAGCACGAGGAGAAGCGTGGATGCCCGGTGACCGGTGTCCCGCTGCTCTGCTCTGAACATCAGGGAACGAGGCTGATGTGGACCCTGGCACCCACCAGGTGCGGCTTTGCCGGCCATGGACTGTACTATCACTGGACCTGGACCCGGGAAGTGACTCCTGAACTGACGCCGGTAGTAGGCGAAGTGATATCCTGCAGTCCTGCGATTGCTTAAAGAGGACTCTGTAATCCGGTGCATTGCTGCTGTGGACCTGTATATTAGTAACATGCTTAGAGTGTTCTCAGTAATGAACCATAAGGTGAAGCGGTGGCCCCACAGTTACGAGGTGTACATAGCGCCAGCCACAGACCATGGCGTTTGTTAATGCTTGCAGGTTTGAACCCTAGGTTAATAAAGGGTCTTGTAAACTGTGGGGAACTGCCTACATTCCACCGGCAGCTCACCCCCGCGACTGTTTCCCCACGGAGCAGGTTTAGAATTGGTTGGTGTTATGTTTGTAATTATTTTGAGTTAGCTATGTATGTGGCCGTGTTATAACTTAGCATTTGGTTGTTCAGCAGGGTCTGAAGTAAGAAGTAGTTTGTCGTTCTGTAACCAGTGGGACGCACGTATATTTAGCCATGCTTGTCTGTTTGTTATGAAAAAGGAGGAGTGGTATGGGTGACCCTCCCAATGTGCATTGCCCCTTTAAGGGTGTGTGTCCCTCCCACGTGTATTGCCCCTTTAAGAGGGGCCATGACTGTGTCATGGCCCAAGCTAATAAAAGGATCTCCTGCAGGCACGTGAGACAGAACGGCTGCAGACTCCCAAAGAGGAACGACTGTGTTTGTGTCTCATTATTGATGTAGGCCGCAGGCCTACATGTGGAGGCACAGGCCTGCATGCCCTGATGCCGTGGGACCTGCATGCCAGCATGGCAGCCGATGTCCGCACGGTCAGGGGCCTGGCAGGCTTTGACCCCACCTCATGTTGCTGATGTACCATAGAACCCGGGGTCCTGCCGGATGTCCAGGGCAGGCCCCAACCTCCACAGATAGTGGGCCTGTGTCGTGCTCACAGAGATAGCACCCAGGGGCGCCTGCCGGACGACTATGGTAGGCGACCCCCAACAGTGGTCATTGGCCAACTGGCCACCCAGCACGCACCTAATACGCATGACAGGCCAGGCCGGCGTCGGGTCGGCAGGAGCAGGACGTTTTATGATTTTCTGCTGCTGCCTGCCAGGCTGGCGCTGTTCCATTTTAGCAACAACAGACCCCCTGCCCCCTCGAGGTAGGAGTCAGGCAGTGACAAGCCCTGAGCCAGCCCCATGCCCCAACCCGGAGGCCAGCAGCCAGGACCGCAATTTGCAAATGCAAGTGCAACTTGAAATTGCAACTTGTAGTGCATGAGCCTAGAGCTCAGACAGCTCAGTGCCTTACATCCCTGGGTGAGGCCTCAGGCCAGTCCCACCATTGTTGTACTTGTGTGAGCAAGAGTGGAGGCTTCCTGGCTGGCGGCGCCACTCCGGTGGCAGTGGCTGGGCGGGCCGCTGGGGGCACTAACTGAGTGCTTGATGCGTTCTTTCAGTTTCATCAAAGCTAGTTAACACTTAGGTGATAAGAGTGAACTTGCTTTGATGAAACTGCACAGAGGCAGCAGAGCACATAAAATATTTAATCCACAATCGTCTCGATCAATCCAGGAGGACCATGTGCTACGCGGCGGCAGCAGGTAGCCAGCAGCCGCAGCCCGGCGTGCTGGGCAACATATACATAAACTGGCTGGCGGCGGGCCGCTATGATAATTGATTAATATGAAACCGGCCTCCAGTGTGGCTCAAAAACCGGGCCAGGCCATTTCCAAGGTCACTTGCGTTCTGCTGGGGGGGGCCAAACGGCTGATAAGCCAGCCCCCCCGCCATTGAGTGACCCACCTCTCCCCACTCAAAACTCTGGAAGCTTCATTCACGGGCCAGTCCTGGTGGGGTCATTGAATAATGCACCTCACACATAAAGCTCTGACAATCATAGATGCATTGAGTCCCACTCTTGAGGGAAGTGCAGTCCCTGATTCCCCACACCTCACCCCGCTAAAAAATATTGAAGAAGAGTCATGTATGAAAGCCTAGGACATTAAGGTGTTATTCGGCTTTGGGTTGTGGGGTACAAAATGTGGTTTCTTGTCACATAACTTAAAGATAAATGCACATGGAGACAGATGGCCTCAGCTTACACCTACACACTAGATTTCTTCTATTGCAGTGGTAGATGGCTCACAGATACATTTATAATCAGGGAATTTTTTTGATGCTAAATCCTGGGCAATGATTTCATTTTCAGGCCTTGCTGCTGCAGCATTTTGATCCTCGGTAAACAGACAGCAGGTTAGTGCTTTTAGCTTGTTTAACACATCAATGCCACAGATAACGAGCACTTCTGTGTCCATTGAGCTATAGCTGTTTCATACAGTAGCTGTAGCCTCTGTTAGAAATTTCGATTACCCTTTACAAGTACTGCATTATGTATGCCTTACATATATGCCCCACGTTGAACCTGGAAAATGACATTCCCTAAATGTGTGATTGTGGACAAATCACACCTCTTTGTGTGCCTCGATTCTTATATCCGGCTGAAATGAGAGTGCCTAGAAACACGGGTGTTAGATGCATCTGAAGGTCATATACCATCATGTCTTCTGATGTCACTTGTGGTTGGGGACAAATGACATCACTTCCTGTGAGTCATCAGTATGCAAGGGTCATTTGATGCCACTTCCGCTACCTCTGGCATGTTGGTGAAATGACGTCCCTAGTCATACGTTCTAACCTTGTTGCAAAACAAATTTGGTACTTAGTATACTCTTATTCCTGCATTTATTTTCATCAGTGCCGACTGTATCTTGGCTCTCTAATAATTGAAGCTGTGTGTACAGAAGGGTTCCCTCGCATGCACTATTTTAAGACCAGTTAAGAAAAGTAGATTGTGATCAATTTCTGACCACCTGAAAACTTCAAAATCCTGAGTGCAGCCAACCATCTCATCGGAGCTTACACATAATCAATAACACTATGTGACCTGCAATTTTCAAAGGTATAGTTCACAGCCATGCCAGAGTTAACCCGTAACTGCTCAGTAGCCCATTTCATCAAGTATTTCCCACAGAACCAGGGCTTCATCTGAAATAAATAGGTCAGGCAAGTAACGTGTGTTATAGAGAAAGCTGTATCTTCATCTATAAGTGTGAAAAGTCACTCCTCAACCCCCCCCCACATTAATGGGGAAATCAGACTAGGCACAATGTGGCTTGCCTGAAATACGATCTCTAAGCAATGACAAGAGTAATAGCGACCCTCTCCCAATTTTGTTGCTATACAAATCGATCAGCCCGAAATTTCAATACCCATTGCTTTTAAAGGTTTAAAGGTCAGTAACTGGATATTGTCATTAGACTTAGTCTATTGACTGGCTTTCCTGTTTAGATTAACAGAGACGTACATTGATAGCCCTCCAGATGGGTGACCTCAGGAGTTATTTATTATACTTGGAATTAAAAAGAGGGAATAACCTTGATCTAAAGGCCAAGTTTCTTGAAAGAGGAGAACCTGTTAATCCTAAATGAAGAATACCCACCCTGTGCCAGAAACCCTTGGGTTACATGTCTTTATACCAAAATATTTTATAAAGAGTGAACATATATCGAATCTTTTATAACAAAAATTGATAGAGAATGCCCTTTTTTTCTTTTTTGGTTTCCCCCCAACCCACTGTTTCCCACCCCTAAAAACCCACCCCAACCGTTTCCCAAAAATATTTACCCTTTACCCCACCCCAAAATGCATTCTCTATACATTTTTCTTTGTAAAATATTTGATATATGTTCATTCTTTATAAAATATTCGGTATAAAGACTGCATACCAAAACCTTGTTCTGGAACCTGCAATATTTCATGCAAGAATTGTAAAATATGGTGCTCCCATGTCAGGATTAGCTGGTTCCCTTAAAGATGCTCAGTCTTCACAAGTTCACTCCTAGACTTGCAGAAGACCTTTAAATCATGGTCAGTATTAATATGTTAATCTATGTCATCTACAAACTCTGGAGATGTGAACTTGCTCCTCAAGGGGATAGTGGATTTAGCCCCATCCGTGGGGTGAAAGCCATTCCCTTCATTTGTACTGTGTTGGCTAGGTGTGTAACTATACCCTTCAACCTGCTGAGAAACATCCTTCAATGGTTGATGATAGAAAGCCAAGGGACAATAACAATGTTGGATTGTGAAATTCGTCCTTGGTTGGGTGGTTCAGTATAATGCTAATACAATCACCAGAAAAACACTTCGTCCCAGAACCTACCCAATTTCAACTTTTGGCCATCAGCAGATCTCTTCCCCTCAGTAACTCAAAATTATAAATATTCTCAATGGAATGGGTTACCTTATTTATAAATCCAATAGGGTCCTCAGACTTATGGGCTTCAAGCGTAGGTACGTTTATTAGTACCACCACCAAAGGGATGGCCTGGGGAACACCTCACGCCTAAACCTAGAGGTTAGGCATGAGGTGCGAGAGGCCTTTACGGAAAGCACCCCTTGCATCCCTTGAGCCACTTATCTTTGTAAGGTTTAATACATTGTGTGAATGGTTAAGGACCCCCAGACGGCTTGGGGATATGATTTGGATGGTAATATTTGATTTGGTGGTTCATGATGACAAGGAATGTGATGGGAAATGAGAATATGGAGATGTCTAGGAAATATGCAATTATCGATGTATCATGGATAAGCCCAAGAGTTAATTATTTTATTTCTTACGATATCAGTGGACATTGGTTAGGGAGTACCCATATATTGGCTTTGGTAATACTTGTCCCAGCCACGTGAGCTCTAGAGTTCGAGCATGCACTGTAGAACTGCTAAGACAACAATTTGAGAGCTCTTGGAGTTACTGGGTAAAATGCCATTCGGGCCTCCATCTTGGATCTAGCTAGTTTGGATTGGAAAGGACAATGGGCTCTTGTTCATGGCTGGAAATACGTCAGGGGATGGTAGACCGATGGCCATTGCCTGGGTAGGTGAATACCCCCATGAGCACTCAGCACGTTTAGGTAGGAGACCTACTTTCAAATCTCCAAGGGGGGATTCAGGGGGAGGATATAGAGGCTGATGTGAGTGCATGCGGGGTTGCACGAGTGGCCACGGGTTCCTTTGGGGACTTGGAAATGGACAACACAGAAAGGGAAATTTTTAAGGGAAATGCTCAAATGGGATGGAAATTATGGGCAGGATATATAGTAATGTTGAATTGTTTTTGGTTGTGTTAACATTGTGATTTTGGTGATTTTTTCTTTTTTCTATCCAGAGATTGATTCTGAAAAATATTGAGTTTCGGGGCTGAATTGGTGTGGTAATTTGGATATATATATATATATATATATATATATATATATATATATATATATATATATATTGGGGTATTAGGTTGGGTGAAGATCAAAGCCCACAAATTAAATAGGGACAGCTGACTGAGAGAAGTGTGAGAGCCCTCGTCCCTGCCAGGACCACTCTGCGGTGTCTCTGGTTATTGAAAAGAAACCTTTATCCCTCTCAGGACCGCAAGAGAGTAGTGTCAAAGTGTGAAAAGAACAGGGGCGTCTGGGTGATGGGGCAAGTGATAGGTGAATGTGAATTTAAATATGAAAAGGAAAATGGGCAAACAACATTCAAAAAGGCAGAGCAACGCCCAAAGGAGTCACCCCCTCATTATATGTTTAGGCAGTTTAGTAGTTTGTCTTGTGACTATTTGGATTCATGGAATTATTTGACTTGACGTAACAGACAGACTCAGTTTCCCATTTAAGGGACGTTTAATTTAGATACATCAGGTGCTCTGAGGAGGGTTCTAGAAGCTAAGGGGACTAAAATATCATCTGCACAGTGGGGAGTATTCGCTACTTGGCTGGAAGAGGCTACAGCTAGGAAATGTAAAAGTAGGGTTAGAGGACAGAGGGAAATTAATGATCGATTGAGGGGCTAGATCACATTTTTAAGGGGTAGGAGAGGAGAAGATGGGGCTTGTTTGTGCCCCCTGATAGTTCAGAAGGAAGGACCAATTGAACCAAATAAAACAGAGGAGAGTAACGAGGAACTTGACAGTGAGACACCGGAGGATGTACATGAATTTTTCACTAGTATGAGACCTGGAATGAAGGAGGCCCAGGAAGGGTGCTTATGCTAGAGCTACACCCTTTTGGACCAGCAGCTTTAGGGGTGCAAGAGTCGAGCGGTTTGGGATCTACAGGGGAACCAACATCCAGGTACGATATATGAAAGGGATTGACATACCTTTCAGGTGCCCCTCAGTCAGGTACCATCTTGTCAGCAGGACAGGGAACTGCAGCCTCTGGTCACAGTCCATGTACCGTGGACACCAGGGGACCTTTGGAGCTAGCAAAGGAGTTTCCCAATATAAGGGAGGAACCACACCGGTTTGTTAGAGGAGTTGCAGGCTGTTATCTAGTGTTGTAATATGTCATGGGTGGGTATTGATTATTTAATGAGATTAGTGATGACACCGTAGGTGAGACAGAGATTGGTGGAAAGGGCCTCCTGGCCAGCCACTGATACAGGCACAGGGGAAGCCCTGGTGCATGTAAGGGAAAGAATAGTCACAGAGGTTGTAGAGGTGTGTCCTAGAAAGACTGATTGGGCAAAAATATCAAATTGTAAACAGATCAAGGGTGAATCTCCTGCAGATTATTTAGACCGACTGAAGATGGTATTCACATAGCACTTTTGTATGACTAAACTTGAGCAAACAGCTCCGGAGGCTATAGCAAATTTGTTTGTAGCAGGTTTACTTCCAGAGGTACAAGCACAGCTTAAGAATGTGTGCATAGATTGATAGACTAAGCCGTTAGTGGAGCTGGTGGCGATGGCAAATCATTGCGTCACTTGCCAAGAACAAAGGTAGGAGACATTTGAGAACAAACATATGTCATTACAGATGCAGAGTCTGAAGGTACAGGTGCACGGACAGCTATAGCGGGAGCACATGATCAGGGAAATCAGGCCCAAAGGGTGGGGACTGAGAGGACGGGGAAGAGGTAGAGGCCAAGGGGGCCTGCCAGGATATCAAAAATCACAGGAGGATATGTGGGTCAACCACAACAGCATAGACAGTGGGGACAAGGGGAGCCACAACAGACATGGCGAACACAGAGACAACAGGGAGGTTGGAGTAACCAACGGGCTCCTGGAGCCATGGGACCAAACTCTTTGGTTTGTAATTATTGTAAACAGGAAGGCCATTGGAAGAATGAGTGCCTGTTTATGTCAGAGAGTTTACCTCCGCAAGGCAATAATATCCCAAATAACATGCTCATACCACAACAGGGAGGACAGGTTCTGAGGCAATCATGTCTGACTGGATCGATGGCTCAGTTTCCCAATCCGAAGTCCAACCCCTTCATCCCTCAAGACCCGTTGGAGGTGAGCAGGGATTTCAGTGGATTCTGAAAATCTGAAGGGGAGGGGACTCTGGAAGCACTAATGATTCATGTTGATCAGTATGGTCCCTACGTTCACTGTATTGAGCAAGCAATACCAATACCAATACCATGTCTGGTGGATACAGGATCAAATAGATCAGCCTTACAAATTAATACATTTTCTCATGTCCTAATTTCTGGAGAAAAAGTGAAGGCAGTGAGCATTTTGAATACCACTGTCATGCACCCGGTAACAGACCCTTTGCCTGTTACTTTGGGACTTATTACCAAGCAGCATGCATTTCTTCTGAGTCCTGTAAAATGAGGTGCACTATTTATTGTACGCCGGATGGGGTGTTCTTAAGTCCCCCATATAATGCAGTAGCGATGATGGCTGCATTAAGGGAAGGTCCGGGACAGAGTGTAGAGGGGAGAGGAGAGCAGTAGCCAGAAGGATTTGCAGGAATTAATTGATTCTATACCAAAATGTCTATGGGCGACCCATGATAATGAGGTGGGTTATATTCGTACAGCTGAGCCAGTGAAACTAAAGGTAGACCTGTTTAAAAGATTGCCCCGTATACCTCAGTATCCTTTCAAACCTGAAGCAAAACCAGGTATCACCCTGGTCACTGAATCCTTGTTGAGTCAGGGAATTATTGTACCAACCAGTATTGTGAGTGATACTCTGAGTTTTCCTGTGAAAAAGCCTGGTAAGTCAGTCTACCAATTTGTGCAGGATCTGAGAGCTATCAATGCTGTGGTGATACTTGTTTTCCTGTAGTGCCAAATCTGGCTACCATATTGTCCTGTATACCACCAGATGAAGCACACTTCACCCTGGCTGATTTATGTTCTACATGCAGACAGTCAGTATTTGTTTGCATTTTTGCATAGGGGAGTCCAGTGCACATGAAACGGTTTGCCCCAGGGGTATACAGAGCCTGTGATCCTCTTTTCACAACAATTGAAGAAAGATTTGGATGACATAAAATTGCCAGGAAAATCGGTATTGGTGCAATATGTTGATGACTATTGATAGCCTCCCCTTCATATGAGGCTTTTAATGAAGTTACAAAATTTTTACTGACGGCTCTGGTTGAGAAAGGGCATAAAGCTTCAAAGAAGAAGCTACAGTTGTGTTCCCTTAGGGTACACTACTTAGGACATGATATCATAAAAGGATATTGGCTGATATTCAGTTTTCAAAAGGAGGTTGTGTATCACATTCCAAAGTCTCAGATCACAAGTGTGAGCATTTCTCAGTGCTGTTGGCTATTGCCGGGAATGGATACTAGGATATGCAGAGGTTATTAAACCACTTCAGAATTATACTCAACTAACCATTGAACCGTTGCAATGGACAACTGAAGCCGAAGAGCCTTTTGTTAAGATTAGGCGACTACTGGCTGAAGCCCCTGCATTGGGGCTGTCAGATTATAAAAAGGGATTTACTTTGTATTGTCATGAGAAAAACGGGTTCACTCTGGCAGTTCTTACCCAGAAACATGGAATCCATCATAGACCAATAGCCTATTATAGTAAGGAATTGGATCTGGTTGCAGCAGGGATTCTGTCTTGTTTGCGATCATTGGTTGCTGCTGCCCTGGTGGTAGAACAGAACTAGAATGTAGTCCTAGGATCACCCTTAAAGGTGGCGGTACCCCATACTCTGGTGTCACTGCTATTGAAGACTAGGGCCCTCATTCCAAGGTTGGATGTAGTCATGGCGCTACTAGCGCCATGACTACCACCAATAATAGGACTGTGTCCACCCTTGTTCAATGGGGATTTACCGGTCCATTCCGACCTTGGCGGGACTGGTAAGTCCCCATTGAAAAAGCCATTCCTCATTCTCATTTGAGCCTCCATAGGGCTCAATGGGAAGGGGGAAGGCGCTAATAACGGTACCGCAAATTGTGGTACCTTTATTAGCTCTGAAGTCCCTTAACGGGCCCCTCCCATAACGCCTGGTAAAACCAGGCGTTAAGGAAGGGACCCGCTAAGGGACCTCATAGTAGGGCACAAAGTGATTACCGGCACCGATTTCCTTAACGGTGCCCGGTATCCCTTTGCGCCCACCTCGTAATGGGGCCCTAAGACTCAGCACATGTCTGTATCGAGAGCAAGTAAATATTAGATTCTCTTACTAAATTTGTCTAACATCACCTTGACGAAAAGTTTGGTTTTGAATCCGGCATCACTATTACCCACACCCTAGGAGGGAGAGCCTTGTGACGCTACTCCACATGATTGTGTGACAATAACAGATTGTGTGGATATGCCCCATACATATCTTTCTGATATACCATTGACTGGCCCGGACCTCGAATATTTTGTGGATGGATGAAGTTTCCAGAATCAGGATGGGCAGGTGGTTTCAGGGCATGCTGCATCCACTCTTAAGGAGGTGGTGGAGAGTGGTAGATTACCCCAAATCACGTCAACTCAGGTAGCAGAGTTAGTGGCTTCTACACAACCTTGCTGGCTAACGGCTCAACAGTTAGTTAACAATCATACAGATTCAAGATATGCATGTGGTGTAGCCCATGACGTTGGTCAACTCTGGAAGCAGAGGGGTTTCATGACGTCAAACGACACACACCTATAAAAAAAACAATCAGTATGTCTTAGCCTTGTTAGACGCTATAATGTTAACCAAACGGATTGCCATTATAAAATGCGCTGGTCACCAGGCGTTGTATGACCCAGTCAATATGGGCAAAGATTTTTCTGACAGCACCGCCAAATTAGCAGCTGCGTCTGACGATAGTGAGGTGCATGTATTGCCAGTTCAGACTGTGCTGGAAGAGACACCTAATAAAACTTTGGAAGAAATTGCTCAAATGCAGGAAAATGCAGTCAAAAGGCTAATTGAATTAAAAAAGGTTGCTGCCTGTTTGAAGTCTCTCTGAGCAGAGATGAACAGTGTCGGCTAGTGGCTCCAAAAATCTTAGTATCCCATTTGGTTAAGATGTATCATGGGTTGACACATGAAGGAAGGGATGGAATGATTGGGTTTATGGGTCAGTCATGGTATGTGCCAGAATTCAGTATGATGGCCCAAAAGTATTGTCAACGCTGTGTAATTTGTTTGCAGAACGACATGGGAAAAGTGTAACAGTTATGCACCGGGCGCATCCTTCCTCTTATGGTCCATTTGTTGGGTTACAGATTGATCTTTTATAGTTGGCTAAGTGCAATCATTGGCAGTATTTGTTAGGATTTGTTTATGTGTTTTATGGATGGGTAGGAGAGCTGATGCTGTGACAGTCGCAAAGATACTGATTCAAGAGTTTGTGCCTCGATTCTCAGAACCAGTGTGTATTAACAGTTATCAGGGAACACATTTGATGAATAACATTATTAAAACATTGCTATCTGCATGGAAAATTCAGCAATTTTTGAATTGTCCCCGCCATCACCAGTCAGCCGGGCAGTAGAGAGAGGGAATGGGGTCTTAAAGAATACATTGGCTAAGCTGTGTCAAGAAACTGGGATGAAGTGGCCAAATGCCCCTTTTCTGGTTCTGTTTAGTATGAGAAAACTCCAGTTAGGAAAACTGGTCTGAGTCCATATGATGTCCTTTATTGAAGACCTAAGAGTGTTAGGGAGAATTCTCTGTTTAGGCTGAATTTCCTAACCTAGTGAGTCCCCCAGCAGCTTTGCTGGATTTCTGGAGTTTGTTTTTTTCTCCTGCCAAGAGTGAGTCTCTTTTCTTCACACTCTTGGACATGATTTGAGGGGTTCCTTTGACTGTTAATGTGTTCTATGGGCTATGGGGTCTTTTACTCAATAGGGTCTCATGTGTTTTTACTATGTGTGTTACACAGCACCCTCAGTGCTGTAACACAGGGGTGTCATAGTGACACCCCACCATAGACTCCATACCCTGGGACTGACTACTGTCTCCCAGGGCATGTAAAGTCACCATTGGCTTTACTAGTCCCAAATTATGAACAGAAACCAGTACTAACCATCATATTGAGGACGTACTGGTTGGGGCAATTCGATTGCCCCAGGGTCTGTTAGTCGAGGGGGCACGTCTCAGTCCCCCCTTGATCATGTTTTGGCTGGGGGCAGTGGATACTACTTTTCATATTCGACCGCAAATATATCTCTATGGGATTTTCCCATTGTTCAAGGCTACCAACTTTAATTATTTAATTCTCATAGCCTCGAACATACCGCCGCGTTTGTGTTCTCTTCTGTGACTCCAACCCAAGTCGAGCCCTTTGTTCCACTTTTTGGTGGGCTTCTCCACAGAAGCCTCCAAAAGTGGTGCCACTCTGTCTGGGTACCACAGGGGGTGTGGGAGGGGATTTAGGCACCCTGGACTGAGTTACCTTAGTAACTCAAGTCGCACTCTTGTGTGATTGGCCCAAGTGGTGAGCCGGCCGGCTCACCACTTAGCATGTTTGATTGACAGCTAGGCTGAGTGAATGGGGGTGTGCTGCATAAAAGCAGGGCTTTTGGGACTGGAACTTCAGAAGTCGCCACAGGACCTGAGAATCCGACGAGGGAGAAGCTGAGCCGACCTGCTATGACGACACCACCGGTGGAGCCCTGCGGAACCGACTCACCACTTCCCGATGACAGAGAAGATCTCCCGGCTGGAGAGTCTTCTTCCCCTGACTGGTGGGCACAACCAGTTTACCTTCTTTTCCTTGCATCCCAGGACGTCTTGTGGTCAAATTGCCCGTGCAAAGCACCCCGGCAACCGGATAGCCACTTACCACTGGACCGCGAATAAAAGGATCACTCCTTTTAACTGAGAACTCTGCGGCTGGTTTCTTCCCTGGCAGTGCAACGGACTCCTGCCTTCCTCCCCGACGAGATCCTCTCTTCCCCCGGACGAAGCACCGACTTGCATCCGCTGCCAGGAACAACTGCCCCGCTGGAGTATTCTCACCACTTTAAGGTACCGTGTCCGCCAGGCCTCCCTTTCTAAAGATTGCTACAAGGTAATTATAATACCTTAACCTTCTGGACTGGGCTGGCTGCCTTGACCATCTAACTGGTCCCTTTCATTTGGTCCAACTCTTTCTGAACTGATTTTGAGACTTTTGGGCACTTTGAAACGTGTGACCTTGGACACATTTCGACCGGAGCCTCTTACAGTGGGTCTGGCCTTGTTAACTTTGACTTTACGTTTTTAACATGCCTTCTTCTCCTACTGTGTTCTTCTGAAAGTGTTGGGATCTGTTTCTATCTTTGCTCTGACTTTCTCTCCCTTTTAAACCGATTGATTAGAGTGCCATCTTCGTTAAGCGCTCACCGCTGTCTGAAAATAAGTGTTGCTTTACTTAAGACTTGTCTAACTAATCGTTGAAGGGAGTGTATATCTTTTAGTGACCGTGTTTTTGAACTGCTTAATATTAGTGCCTGTGTGTTTTATTAGATGTGGTTTTAAATACATACTTATATCTCTTTTACACCAAGCTCTGGTCAGTGTTTGATTGTTCTACTGTGTTCTTTTGACCTATAGTGAATACTCTGTATACTGCCTAACTCTTCTTGAGGGAAGTCTGACTGCTCAGCCACAGCTACCAAGTGAATCTGTGTGGTACAGAGTGCTACCAAGTGGGTTTACTGCCAAACACCTGTAGTCTTAAATCTTTTGCAGTGGTCCCAGAGGGAACTGCACAGGTTTCTGCCTAACAAGGAGATTGCCCATTGACACTCCAGTGAAAGCTGTGACCAATGGTTTGCAGTTGTCAGATGATCGATTGTTTTAATATGTAAAGACTTTAATATCTTCTGTCAGTCTCATTCACCACCAGGTTCAAGGTGCCCTGACATAGGAACCAGACTCTCCAGGTCATTCCATACAGCCCGGCGACAGTGTACTGATAAAGGTTTTCCAGAGAAAGACAGCACTGGCCCCTTGATGGAAGTATCCCTTCACTGTGCTTCTCGTCTCAAACTCAGCAGTAAATGTTCAGGGGCACCCAGCATGGTTGCATGTGCTTCACTGCAAGAGGGCAGAAAAGACTGCAGTGTAGGTTCTATTGCTCTTCTGATTTACTTATTTATGTTCGCTTCAGCTAACTCAGTTAAAGGTGCATCTGATACAATTGTACCTGCAATATTAACCATGAAGAACCTTATTAACGTAGTAACTACCAGTTATGTTTGGGCCTGGTTGTGGTATAAGCAACAATGGATAGTACACTGGCAATGGGGAGCATGTGATTTGAGCAGAGCCTGAGAGTGTGGGCTGGATCTTTGGATGAGATTTTTCTACTACTGTAACCACTAAACCAACTGTGTTGTATCTGGAGCCCTCACATGTCACTGGCATAAAATGCTTCTGTGAGTCAGGCCCAATCTGTTCTTTTTACCAGGAGGAATAAAATCAAATCATCTATAAACTGATCTAATGGTATCAACAGTGGATCAGGACCACAGTAATAACACAGTTATGACAATACGAAGAGAGCTTGTTGGTAATGTATGCACAACTCCAGATTTGGTAAATTTGCCCATGGCTCTGCATAGGGTGGTGGTGCCAGGGATATGTGAAATGGAAGACCTAAGCGTGGAGTCAGGTAACGAAAATGTTTGCTCAGTGTGGATAGAGTACTGTATATTAACAATGATAGATGGGCAGAATTATACCAGATTGGTAAAGGCATGCACTAACTCTATGGATGGTCATTGTTGTTTCCCAGATAATTTGGATAATAGAACATATACCCGTTTCAGCATTTACCGTCTCCGGAAAAGGAGATAGATGAGTTCCTTGCATATACCCAGGTGTACAATCAACGGTTACAGTACAATTCAGTATCGGACCAAGTAAGAGCTGGTTATAGTTATTTGGTGTAGAATGCAACAGTCACTACTGTACTGTTTACCATCCCTATGTGTACATTTTAGGTTACTACTCGGTACCGTAAAAGGACCACAGAAAAGAAAAGTATTAGATAACATGTGAAGTGGGGCTAATACAGCATTAGCCACTTGGGGAATTTATAAAGGTACGCACTTAGAAGGCTAGGTTGGCCAATTAAAAAAGGTAAATGGTCTCATATCAGGGGCAAAGTTGACAGAATTGGAGGCACGAATTGGTGAGCTACATGTAATTGGCACGCTCAGTCTGATTACCAAAGGTGCTCTACAGAAGTTGATGGATGGTGTGATGGAAGCAGGAAGTAATTTGGAATGGGACATGATGTGTGAGGAAGTATAAGATTATTTGAGTGCCCAGCTGATGTGGATTTGAAATGATGTGCGCATTGTAGTTGGCATTGACTGTTGAAAAATGATTCTGGAATACCAGCCAGACTGTGGCAATGGAACTATTTCTGGAAGTACAGTGGCTGGCCCTGCGAAGAAGAATAATGTATATTCACTGCATACACACCAATCAGAGGACAATGAGCCCTGGCCTGCAAAATACTGCCTGGAGCATGGGCAGGGCACAACTGGGAATGGGTGACACATCATGAAGTATGGGATATGAAGTTGCCCAATAATGCCTCTAGTTACCTTATCTCTGCCCCAGGTATGACCCCAGACCTATGGTTTAGTCTTGTATCTAATTAGGAATTGTGGCCTTTACAGCTCCCTCCATTGCAGTGTTTGAGTAAGTTGCGTAAAGTGGTGGATGCCGGATATCGTCAGACCAGAGCGATGGACCCTGAAAGGAATGATCACATGGGAAGGAGAATCCAGATGGAAACCGTGGATGGACTACCATAAGGAACAATCAGGAGTATTGTGATGTCACAGGGGTAGGAAAGGTCACACGGATATGATGTCAAATGGTTGGGGCCAACCCATTAGGGGATATAAAGGGAAGGTGAGTTGTTGGTGGGTTGGGTTAGATTGGGTGGCGGGCTAATTGGGTGCTGTCAGGTTATTTGGTTGGCAAACCAAGTTTGAATAAATATTCTAGTGTTGTCCATTTCCTACCTGACTATTGAGTGTTTATTTGATTTTGGTTGATAATCCAATACCTTAGGCTCTGTTGATTCACAGCAGCGCTTAGAAAATACCTCAGAGCTTTTTCCTAACGTATCTTTCCAGCTAGTAGTGCACTCAGTAGATGCTTTAGTCTTTCATAATTTGGGACCTAACAGAACCCCCATGATCACCCATCGTAACTCTGTACTTGTTTGAACAGTTCTGGGGCATCTTCTTTCCCTTTGGTCTCTTGAGGTCACAGTGTCTTAAGAGCCTCAATCTTAGTAATGCTTGTTTTGATTTTCTTATCCAAATTTTCCCAATATTCCATATGTTCAAAATGTTGCTTTAGGGGCTAAACTCTTGCCAAAGGTGTATTCTGGATAGGCCTCCTTCAGGCCCACTAGAATATTGAGCTTTGTAGCCGTGCCATTATTTAAACATTCAAATTCCCCTGCCAGACCTACTTTAGGGGGGCCCCTTAGGAGACTCACTAGTACCAATCATTCCTTGATTAATATCTTCATTAGTGTCAAGTGAGGGCGCTGCCTTATTAGGGGGTATTTTTCAAGGTACGTTCTATATTGTATTGTAAAGTATTTGTCATGTATATAGCGCCCTTTCCCCATTTGTATTGGCCTCAATTCGCTTCATGGTTGGAACGCCCTCTGGGACCTAAGTCCATTTGTGGGAGATTCTAAGAGTTTACTTTAGGATGCGTGTGTGCATTTTGTCAGGCTAGGACTTAGGTGGGCTGGCTAGGTTCCAGTAAGCAGTCCGGAGGTCAGGCAGGTGGGCAGGTGCTGTTGGTGGTTTAGGATAGAGCGCTAGTACCAGAGACTTGATGTGTTCCCAGCTAGACTGACATTTGTTCATAGGTTGTCGCTTTCTACTAATGGCAGTGATGGTGAGGCACGTTAAAGTTTCAGTGTGGATGGCTATGCGAGCTGCTAGACCGGATTTGCATAGCCATAGCAGGATTGTATAGTGCATGGATGGGTGGCCATGCCTGCGTCCTGTGTCCACAGACCTGGTGCAAGGTAGGCATACCTTAAACTCGGATGGAGTTCATCTTTGATGCCGTTTGCCTAGGCCCAGTGCGAATGGCTGGTCTCGCCAGCTGAGGTCTCCCTAGATTGAGAGCTTGAACAATAGGTGGGGGAGCCTGGAAGGACGGGGGAGTGATGTCCAATCATCTGGGGGTGAGAGGCCCAGTTTATCACGGTGGGCTGCTGCGAACGTAGCCAGCATCCGTGGCGGTTTGGCTGGATAGGTGTGTTGTTGGGTTTGGGCCAGTGTTTGTGTGATCGTATCACAGCATAGAGTGCAAGAAGATTTCAGGAGGAGGAAGGAAAGAGTCTGGTGTTGAGGGCCTTTCTGAGTGCCAGGTGATAGTCAATGTTGCAGATGTGGAGGGGCAGAGAGTTCCAGATGATCGGAGTATGGACAGAGAAGGAGGATCCGCCCAGTCTGGTGCAGTTGTAATGTGGAACAACTAGGAGAGATGCTGTGCCAGAATCTGAGTGTCCTGGAGGGGTGGTAGCGAGTGACTTTGTCTTGAATGAATTCCGGGCCGGTGTTGTGGAAGTACATTGACAAATAGGATGCCAGTGGAGGACTCTAGTGTAGCGCTGATGTGTTCTCTGGGAGGGAGGCCAATGAGCAGGCGGGCCTCAGCGTTTCGGATTCTTTTCAGTTTCCTGAAACGCTGCTGCACCTAGATAAAGGCAGTTCGCATAGTCTAAGCGAGAGAGGATGAGGGAGATGATGGTAGAGAAAGGTGACGATAGGTGAGGTATGGGAAGATACGCCTGAGGATGGGTAGGTGGAAGAAAAAGGTTCTGGATACAGAGTTGATGTGTTGGGAGGGGGATAAATATGTGTCCAGTGTGCATCCAAGGTTTTTCACTGTGGTAGAGGTTGTCGCAGGGGACAGGAGGATTGCCTTGGGAGTGAGGCCAGGGAATAGGTTGGGGAGGAAGCGCTGTTTACCTACAGACTAGGATTTTTTATTTTCCCAAGGTTAAGGATGAGGTGGTTGGTCGTCATCCAGTGGTTAGTATCCGAGAGGCATGATGACAGATCTGGGTGGGTGGAGCCTTGTGATTTTGGTATTTTAAGGATGATCTGAGTATTGTCTGCATATTTGTAGCAGGTGGATATTGTGGGAGCGGATGACTATGGGGAGTGGGTTTGACAGATGTTGAAGGGGGCAGGGGATAGGGATGCTCCCTGTGGGACCCCTTTTGGTACTGATCGGGATGTAGAGGTGAAAGGGTGGAGGAGCATGATTTGCGAGTGATTAGAGATGACAGAGGATATCCAAGTGAGGGCAGCGTCTTTGATTTCTAAAGCGAGTAGCCTGTCTCACAGAATGGTATCGAAGGCTACAGAGAGTTCTGCATCTGCTGTTCTTTTTAGGTCTTCCCAAATGGACACTAGGGAGCACTATGTTGTTCAGAGAGGTCTGAAGCCAGATTGGGCAGGGTGCAGGAAGGTTTTGGCTTCAGTGAAATGGCTGAGTTGCTTGTATGCGAAGTCACTTTGCTCCGCTCTGTGAATTAGGCCCAGTGCAGCATGTATTTTTGCAGTGCAAAGTCACTTTGCTCTGTGCTAAACGTTCGGTGAATTAGGCCCTAAGAATGCCAAAGCTGCGCTCACGCTCATGCTGAGTGCACAACTCCTGCCAACGTGCAGATACAGAGGGAATAGCCAGCTCACTGCCCCGCTCTGCATGTCTATTATTACTTCCATCGCCAGGCAGCAGTTGTGAGCTTCCAGAATCCTGCTGCCCTGAACAGGTGCGATGCCTGATCACAGCATGGGAGAATCCTTTTTTTAAAAAAAACAAGTGTTTGCTTGCTTGCGTGCATGTGTTAAATTGTATGGTGTGTGTGTGTGTGTGTGTGTGTGTGCGCTCATGAGTTTGAAAAAGTATGCGCATGTGTGTCTTGTTATATTTGACAGAGTGAATTATTGTGTGAATTTTACATTGGTAATGCCGGAATATATTGTGGGCAGAGATATCATGAAAATGTTGCAAACAGGCTACATGTACTGTTTGTGACCTGACATCTATAAAGCTTTTTATCATATGTTTCTCAAACATTGTGCTTCAAATGCACCATTTCAATGCCTTGGTTTAAAAAAAGACATTCCCTGGGGGAACTGCCCTGTAACTGTTTACATTACATAGGGCTCAATTGCTACTCTCTGCCATTTGTGCTAATTTGCAGGGTATATTAATGCCCCTCCCCCTAAAAATGTTCACCTGCCACAATTGACCTTGAATCATTCAGAATGTCGATGCCCCCTCGGAATCTGCCAAAAAATAGGAGAGCCCCTCTTATGACGATGACCATGGCATAGCACCTTGTTTGTGGGTCTGTAGCACGGACATCATTTCACCAAAATGCCTGGGGTAGTGGCTGTAACATCACATGACCCTTGACCTCTGATGATATCACAGGAAGTGATGTCATTTGACCGCATCCCGAAGTGACATCACAGGAAGCGATAGAGCACAACCTTTCACCCCTTGACAGAACAGGATGTAGCATCACATAGCATTATTCCTAAGTACACTACGAAAAATATTGTTATGATGTCACTGTAACATGTTATAAATTTCATACAAGAATGGAGCATCGTATGTATTTATCACTAATATCAGTGTGCATAGGTCCATCTTACCAAATTACTGTGAAAGCAAGCAGATGGCCAAGGCCAAATGATAATGATGTGTTATTAAATAGCACTTACACTTAAGCGCTTTATATAGAACAAATATACATACAATATAACCCAACCTGTGTTGGTACTCATTAACAACCTCCGAAGGATGAACGGCTGAGTTGGCCTTGCCGAGGTTCGAACTTGCAACCTGCAGATCACACACACATCGCAGCAGCGAGCACTCAACCCACTGAGCTATTTTACCGGCTAGATCTATTTTACCAGCTATAGTAAAATGAGAAATTACATGTCTGAATGTTCTCAAAGTGAGAAAGTAAACTGCACTCTGTAGTGGATACCATTAACCTGGTAACTGGGGTTTAACAGCAGGCCAGTTAATCTGCAGGGCTGGTGCAAAGTTGGCCACATGTCAAGCCTGTGTGGATCTACTTTTCAGGCTTCAGAGGTTGGCAAAATATATACCATTGGGAGAGTTCATAAATGTGTATTACAGAATTTAGAGTAGCGCAGGGAAAGCAGCACCCTCACATGACACCCTACTCTGGGCATTCGTTACCTCATACATGCAAACAAACATCCTGAACAGCATGGCAGGGAGATAGAAAAGATAGCCACATGACAACAAAGCATGAATTGTGGCACAATGAAATCAAGGGCCACTTTATGTGCTATGGTTCTATACTGTACACACGTTTTTAGGCACAAGGATTTTGTCAAGTGACCGAGGAAACCAAGATGGAATGTCTTATGATGACCGTAACAGAGACAACTGCATTAAAAAATATGCTATACCTACAACTTGCGAAACTCAAAGTACATGGTCCGTAAAGATGCTTATTCTACTCTGAATGCTTTGTCTGCATTTAGAATTTGAGGTGTTTAAGAACAGACTAAATAAGTGACTCGTCCCCTGAAATGTGCCTGAAATAAACCTTTAATGAGTCCAGCAATTATTGTATTGACTTCCAGAAAGACACATTATTTGTTATTCCTAGTCTCTCTTGTTTAGGGTCACTGCTCAAAGTGTCACACTTGTGGAACCCCCTGTTTTTTAAGAGGCCTAAACAAGAAAGCCAGCTACTCCAGAAACAAGGAGCCACATGACACTGGACACAGTCCAGGAGCTTCAATTTAAAAAACGTATTTTTGTTAAAAGGTAATGTTTTTCTTTTTTTTAGGGGTAGCAAGGGAGACCACAGGGGTAGCAAGGGAGACCTCAGGGGTCATAGATGCGACCCCTGGCAACCCCCAATTGACATCCCTGGTCTGTATGTTTGTTTTAGCCCACTGTGCCCTAATTGATGTAGAAACACCGCTCAATTCTCAGACCAGAGAAAACACAACCCACTAGGGAAAAAGGCCCAGCACACCTCTTGCAAGGAAAACATGGTTTATTCTCATAAAAAAACAAGTATGTGATAGCACTCTTTTGCCACAGAATCAGCACAAACATTAAGTTTTAAAGGTAAACAACATCACAGCTGACACATCACATAGGTTACAAATTCACATAGCGTTTTGGTGCGACCCTATACATAGGCGGTCTGCTCCTTAGGGGATGCCAGGCCATTGGCCCCAGCCTCGCCTGTCCTTCTTCTTCCGCGCGGGCTCCTTCTTCGTACGTCATGAAATGCAGTGCTCCTAATTACCAATTATAAAACAATTCAGCACACCTCCTATCTCTGGCCCAGTGTGCACCTGGCACTGCAGACATGGGCGCAGAGGCTACTTTCGAGGTCACACTAACTCTATCTTTCACAGAGGAGAAATATCCCAAACATATCAGTCTTTGTCGTGCCCTGGGGCAGTCCAGCACCAAACCCGTGTCTGGATTCCCCTAGTAACTTAGGGTGAGACCCAAAGTTACTTTAATTATGCACAAAAAAAAGAAGAAAAAAAAAGGGCATCCTCGGAGTCCCCCTGCAGGACATTAGTAACGGCTGAGGGACTCCCTTGATCCCCATTGATTTTTACTTAATTTAAGTAACTTGGGGTCTCACCTTAAGTTACTAGGGGAAATCAGATGTGAACCCCTTGCTCACCATTCTTAGAGAGGCACAGCTCCACCCTACTGATGAGGTTCAACCAGACCGAAACATGCGCCTGGGGTTGCTGTTGGTACTCTTGTTCAGAGGAGAATTGCCTAGCATTTCAGTACGAGACTGCCCCAGGGCAGGCCAAAGTCTGATATGTTTTGGATATTTCTTCTCTGTGAAAGATAGTGAGCTAAAGACTCTGGGTAAGGCTTTCGAAACCGGGACTAATGTCCTGCAGAGGGACTCCCAGGATCCCCCTTGTTGTTTGTTTAGATACCACTATGATACCTAGAGTGTTTTTTTGGGGCTTTCAATAACTTAGTGCATATGCCTTCACACTCATCATTTCATGCCATGTCACACCTAGTTAAAACTCCAGCTGCTGTTTCATAAACAGTGTGGTTCACATGACATATCCTTGCTGAGGGCTTTAAACAGTGGCTCACATACTCACTTATTCACTCATCTTCACATTCTCATTAGTTATGTTTAGTCAACAATCCATTCATTGATATCACACCTCAGCATGCATCTGTCCCTACATCTTTCTTCAAAATCTTTAACTTATCCCTGCAGGGCCATTCTCTTACAGATTCACCTATCATCTCAATGATTCATTTACACATCCGCCCTTCTCATTCACTCATCAATCCTCACATTCCTCATTTTTCATCTCAGAACATGTTTTCACCAGACAACAGCCAAAGCTATTAGCCATGTCAGTGCTTGTTTTAGTGTGTGGTTAAGCATTTAAAGTGTTACACACAACTTTTCCCATCTCATGTTGACTAAAAGAATACAACTTTCCAAAAATGTTACTAAGGCACACATTTTTAAAAATACAAAATTGCCTGTTATTGACAAAAGAACAGTTTTGGCTTTGCCAATGCATTTTTTCCATTCTACAGCGCTGAGCAATTTCTCGTCCATTTTTTATTTAGGACATATGTATTACTTTTCAGAGCTGTTACACAGCCCAACAAAGTAAATTGTTTGTACCACTTCTACAGCCCATTATCTTTGTTTTCACAGATCAGTTTCATTTGATACAAAGTAAGGCAGATGTTTTTTAAACTGATAAATAATACCTTATATTGAGCACATTACAAAATGAATTGTCCTCAATGTATCAACTTCAGAAGGACTAAGTCAGTGTGACTTGCATGCCTGCGGGTGGGTGCTCGGTCTCCCATAGAGGTTTGCAACCTGTGGCTCTCCAGATGTGTTGAACTACAACGCCCATGATCCCTCACCCTTCACTATGCTTGCTAGTGCTGATGGGAGTTGTAGTCCAAAACACCTGGAGAGACAAAGGTTGCAGACCCTTGATATCCCCTTTGAATGGTGGTTGTCTTGATGTTTTAATGCACAGGCACGTCATGTTGTGTGATATGTGGGCTACGGCTGATTTTCACAGATAACACACCTTGCTAATAGAAGACGTTATTGATTCCTGAACTACTCTGTATCAGGCTGTGATCATTGCCGAAGGACATAGTAACCACTCTACCCAAAATGCAAAGACTCCAGCCAACGCATGCCAATCAGCAAATAAATACATTGTTCAAAATAACACTTTTTAAAAATGCCCTCCTCATGAGTTGAGCGCTTGTCGGCAGTGTGCAAGGTACAGGTGCTTTTTATACGTACCAGCATGTGCAGGTCCCCGGATAACCTCCAGTAACAAATGAATTGGGCGCCATAGAAACAGCTTGCCAGGAATAACACACTTAAAACGCAATTCTTCTTCTTTATCCATTTGAGTTTTTTTTTAAAGGCGCTGTATTCTCATACTCGACATGCTGCTCTTTTTAGTGTGTAGCAGAGGTGTTAGAACTCTCAAGAAACGTAAGCCACAGCGCTCCCTAAACCCACACGCAAGCAGAAGGCAGAGGCCTGCATTTCATGAATACCTGCGCGCCGTTACATCGGAAGATTGCCTGGTGGCCCCCAGCGGGAAACTGAACAGAATGTGCCAGCGGGTAATGAGATGCATGGGCACATTTTGCAGCAGTACACGGGGCGCAGAAAGTCCACCCAATTACACAGCCTGACGATGTAAGTGTTCATTTTCTCCTAATAAGCGGCGCATTATCTTCTTGCGAACAGCACTTACTGTGCTTTCAACCCTTTGGGAGCACAAACATTAGGACACAGGGTATAATCGTGCAAATACGTTGGGTGGCCTCGTCGTAAGAATTTCTTATAAACCATTTTGGCTACAAAATGAATGTTGTTAAAGATGCACACTGGCATACAACATCTGTGGAAACCGAATGATGACCCTACTAATTCCTAATTGCTATAAATTCGAGTTGCTGTTCAATTTCTGTTTTTATTTAGGAGTTTTGTGCAGCCTTACACACAGAGGACAGCACTTCAAAGCATTGCATAGCTATATCTATACAATGTATTAAGTCTTTTCTCAGTGTTTATGCCCTCACAGATGTGAAATTCATCTCTAATGTTTACGGTTCATGGGACACTGTTTTGTTGTTACCATTGCAGTGCCAAGATAGTTACAAACACAGTTTTCTGTTGCGAAACATAACATACATACATACAGAATCGTGAAATACTTTGGGCAAAGTTTAAATTGCCAGCCAGAACGATTCTACCTGACAGAGATTGACTAGACATCCTGGACATGACTGTAGAAAAGATTCAAAAAGCTTCCTAATATACACCAAAAGAATCGAGAACAGCCAGACTGCTCCATTCAGGGGGTAATTCATAGATTTCAGTGCAGAGGTAGCGCACGCGAGCAGCACAGAGAGGGACCGTGTGCCTGCGTGTGCCAGCCGTGTGCGCTAAACGGCATTCTGGCGCACCACGTATTCATGAAATAACTAAGCCATTTTGAGCGCTGGCGCAGTGAACATCCCACAGCGCCAGTTACGCCCCCAAGAATGCCTCTTGCGCAAGGAAAAGCCATTGAAATGGCCAATGCAGCGGAAAGGCCTGCGCTAAACCTGGACCAGTGTACAGGGCCGCTACAGTGTAATCGTGTGAAAATACTAGCATACCCCGCTCTGGGCAGCCAAACGTGTGGAAATGTACTAGCGCACCCCTCGGAATATGCGTATCCCGCTTGCGGCATGTAAATTGCGTAGAAAAAGTAGCCCTTGTGGTGTGGGCTGCCTGTGGGGCATGGCCAGGGTAGATGGGCTGCCTGCGGGGCATGCCCAGGGTGGATGGAGTGGCTGCGTGTATTTTGGGGGTGCGCAGGTAGTTACACATGCGACAGGCCTTGTGCGAGCGTGGTATGTGTATTTTGGTGTTGCGCGGGGAGTCACACACGCGACAGGCCTTGTGCGAGTGTGGTACGTCTATAACTGGGGTACGCAGGCAATCACACATGCGATAGGCCTTGTGCGAGGGTGGTATGTGTATAACTGGGGTACGCAGGGAGTTTCACATGCGACAGGCCTTGTGCGAGCGTGGTACGTGTATTTTGGGGGTGCGCAGGGAGTCACACACGTGACAGGCCTTGTGCAAGCGTGGTATGTCTATTACTGGGGTACGCGGGGAGTCACACGCAATAGGCCTTGGGCAAGCAGGGTACGTGTATTTTGGGGGTACGTGGGGAGTCTCACACATGATAGGCCTTGTGCGAGCATGGTACATGTATTTTGGGGTGCGCAGGGAGTTACACACGCGACATGCCTTGTGCGAGCGTGGTACGTGTATAACTGGGGTACGCGGGGAGTTTCACATGCGACAGGCCTTGTGCGAGCATGGTACGTGTATTTTGGGGGTGCGCGGGGAGTCACACACGCGACAGGCCTTGTGCGAGTGTGGTACGTCTATTACTGGGGTACGCGGGGAGTCACACACGCGATAGGCCTTGGGCGAGCAGGGTACGTGTATTTTGGGAGCACGCTTAGAGTCTCACACGGGATAGGCCTTGTGTGAGCATGGTACGTGTATTTTGGGGATGCGCGGGGAGTTACACACGCGATATGCCTTGTGCGAGTGTGGTATGTGTATTACTGGGGTACACAGGGAGTTTCACATGCGATAGGCCTTGTGCGAGCGGGGTACATGCATTTCGGGTGTGCACGGGAACTCATACACGCATTTTCGCTAGCGCGAGAGCGGTACATGTATTCTGAGGGGTGTGCAGGGAGTTTCACACACGATTTGTCAGTGTGCGTCCGCCCGGGTGTGCCCCCTCCCCAGGCCCTGCAAGCAGCTGACACCACAGGGGACTACCCTGCACCCCTGGCCATGCCCTGCAGGCAGACCATCCACCCTGGCAATGCCTCGCAGGCATCCCATCCACCCTGGGCATGCCCCGCAGGCAGCCCACATGGCACCATGCACTCGTGAGCCCCAACACATGTCCCACCCACCATTGACGGGCACCTGCCAGCAGGCCCCGACTCATGTCCCCCTTCACCGCCACCCACCCAGCATTTATGGGCACCTGCCAGCAGGCCCTGACACATGTCCCCCTGCACCTCCACCCACCCAGCATTGACGGACGCCTGCCAGCAGGCCCCGACACATGTCCCCCTGCACTCCCACCCACCCAGCATTGACGGGCACCTGCCAGCAGGCCCCGCCACATGTCCCCTTGCACCTCCACCCACCCAGCATTGATGGGCACCTGCCAGCAGGCCCCGACACATGTCCCTCTACACCCCCACCCACCCAGCATTGACGGGCACCTGCCAGCAGGCCCCGACACATGTCCCCCTGCACTCCCACCCACCGAGCATTGACGGGCACCTGCCAGCAGGCCCTGACACATGTCCCCCTACACACCCACCCAGCATTGATGGGCACCTGCCAGCAGGCCCTGACACATGTTCCCCTACACCTCCACCCACCCAGCATTGACGGGCACCTGCCAGCAGGCCCCGACACATGTCCCCCCCCAAGACGTCATCAACATCCACAATCATGGCCCTTATGGCCACCCAAATCCCACCCCACGCCACCCCAGTCCAAACCCCCAACCAAGTATTCCAACCACCCCACATTGAAATCCCCATTACATGAAACATCCCAAATGGCAAGTATGCACATCAATACATGTCTGTCACACACACACAATGGGTGCAAGTGAATGTGAAAACACACAACGTGACATTCCTTGAAACCAAGGAGAGAATACCACCCAATTGAAGTATGAAACCATAATGTATTAAATGAAAAATCAATGGAATAAAAGAAAATCACACAAGAGAAAATGATAACAAACAAAAGGCTGGATGTCCCAAAAAATATTCAAAAAAATATATCAATGCAGAATCCAAATAAAATCAAATGAAAATGGCTCCAAAGTGTCCGTCCATCAAACCAAATCCAAAGTATGAAAAAAAAATCTATTGCTCCATGGGAAAAAAAAGTAGAGGTCAAATCCAGTCTTCAACTATATACAATTTACAAATCCATGGTCCATGAGCCCAACAATTCAAAGGAAACCTACAAAAAACACTACCTAATAATCAACTATATACAAAAAGGTGGGGCATAGTCCATGCGCCCAAAAAAAAAATATATAAAGGAAACCTAACACTAATAAACTATATACAATGGCGGCGGGCAAGTCCTACGGCTCACTCTGTGATGTCCCGGGCCAGGGCATCATCGAACACCATGTCGATGTACCGGAGGCGGGCCTCTCCCCTGTCCCCGAGGTCTCGCTGGGATGCAGTCATGGCTTGTTCCAACTCCCTGCCAGTTGCCTCGAGGCACTCAGCCCGCCTCAACGCCCTACGCATGGAGTACTCCGCCCTGACCATAGTGAGCTGTGCCTCTTCTGCCCGCTGCCGCTTCGCATCTATCCGCTGGCCCAACTGCTGCCACACGGAAGACACTCCCATTCCAGGGTCCTCCTGCCCTCCGGCCAATGCCTGCCCCTCTGATGTTGATGGCCCCGAGCCATCATCGCCCCCACCTTGAGCCTGCTGCTGCCGGTCATGTGCCCTGCCCGATGATGCCGGCACGTCCTCCATCTGCTGGTCTCCAGTTGGTGGGGTGTCCACCCCTGCTGGACCTCCGACTCCCGACTGTGGCAGGGATGTGATCTCCACCAAGCTGGCTGCGTTGGTCGGGGCAGGTCCACAGGGGACCCTGGTGGAATCTAGGCTGGAAGACGGCATGGAGAACGACTGGCGCATAGTCTGCACAGAGGAGGAGAGGGCTGCCAGAGGGCCCGACACATGTAGGAACCCTCCGACCAGGGGCCCTCCCAACTGGCCACGTTGGCACACAGCTCTTCTTGATGACGTGTGTGGTCCCCCCAGGAAGCACACACGTCATCAGGAATGTCACGCGTGCGCAACATCAATCAGGACGGACTCCATACGGTCACGGGTCTCCTCGTCCACAGGTAGTGGAGTGCCAGATGATGTGGGCCTCCCCCCTACCTGTGGACGGGCCTGGGATGGGGCATCCCTGCTGGTGCATGGTTGTGCAGTCACAGGGTCAGGGACAGTGACATGCACAGGCCCCTCCACAGCGACCTGTGCTGCCTCCTGCCCCTGGCCCTGGACTGCACCACTTGCACTAGTGGTACCATCCCCACAAGGCCCCATGTGCGGCTCAGTAGCGGCTTCCTCCTCCTCTGTGTACACCACCAACCTGGATGGCTCTGCAACGTGTTCCGCCATCGCAAGCCACTGTGGGGGCTCACCTGCCCCTTCCGCTGCAGCCTTAGTGGCAGACGCGGCACCAGTCCCCTCGCTCCCGGATGATGGTAATTCCTGCGTTGCCGGCCGGTGGAGGCATCCCCGCCGCTTTGCTCCACAGCGCCATCTCCGCCCTCTTCTTCACTCGACGCTGTGTAGAGGGAGACATAGAACACAAGCATCAGGGTACTGTACAATAGTCCCCTAGACAGGGAGCAATAGCACATGAGTGGCACTGTCAAACGTCACTTCCATCATGTCCCTTCACAACACATGGGTCAATGCAGGCAGCACACATGCAGAAACAGACACAGCGGATGCAATCAGCATTTGCATCCATGTCCAAGGGCCTCTATTAACATACAATGGTGTCTTTAAACTCACATGCATCATGGGTCATACTGATCCCAGGCACACACATCACCGGAGGCTCATGCATCTGGCCTCGTACACCACAGACACAGTGGATACAAGGATGACTAGACTGCATCAGTGATTCAACACATCGTCACAGACATGTGTCATGCATCCATGGCATTTCAAAGTCACACACACGCTACTCAGACACACAGACATGTACACCATACATGTCCATGACAGCAGCACTCATCTCTCACACCCCATCCATGTCCAAGAACAGAGACATGCATGCATTCATGTGTGCATTCTGCATGCTTCTCCGCATGTTGCATTGTAACACATGCACCATCCATGTGGTTCACGCATGACTGGTCTCACATGCAGCACCATGATGTCCCTGCACACACACATCCATACATGGCATATGTCACACATACAGGCAAGTAGATGACTACCAGCACACTGCTACATGCCCTGTTTCACATAGCAATGCATGGCCACTTACAGCTCAACTCCAGACGGGTCTGCCTCTGAAGGATCTGGATGTGGAGCTCTGGGCTTATGTGTTCCAGGACCCTCGTCTGGATATTGATCAGGTGGACCCGGCACCCCTCTGGATCCTCTCCCTTCAAGATGCACCGGGCCTTGCTGAGGGTCCTGGACCTGAAGTCCTCCCAGCGCTTCCGGACATGTTTCATGTCGCGGGCTGCAACACCCTCCACGTTGATGGCAGCCACGATGTCCTTCCAGATCCCCTTCCGTCCTTCATAGTCAGCGCGTGAACTTCCAAAGAGGGCATCATAATGCCCCAGGACTTGCTCCACCAGGATGCCAACTTCTTTGTCACTGAAGCTGTTAGCCCTCTGCCTCTCTGCTGGGGGGTTGTAACTTGTGCCAGATGGTGTTGTGTTGGACATGGCAACCCCCGAGGCAGGTGTGGGTGGGCAACTGGGTCCTGGGGCTGGGCTGTGGAGCGATAGTATACCAGTCGGGAGTCTTCTGTTCCAGCAGGGGTGGCCACAGCAACTGGACCCCTGCAGATGATTGACATGCAGG
Source organism: Ambystoma mexicanum (assembly GCF_040938575.1). Taxonomy (NCBI): domain Eukaryota; kingdom Metazoa; phylum Chordata; class Amphibia; order Caudata; family Ambystomatidae; genus Ambystoma; species Ambystoma mexicanum. The sequence goes on along the minus strand of NC_090932.1, from coordinate 875,388,913 downwards.
CATCAAATAGCAGGGCACGTGGCCAGCAGGCAGGCAGGCAGCAGCAGATGGCAGGTTGGAGTGTGCTCGGGGCTCTGGGGGGCAGGAAAATGGCCTTATGGGCAGCAGCATGGTCTTCTGTGTGTTGTCGCGTGGCCAGCTTGATACAGAGTGATTTGGCACGTGAAGAAACTGCATGTCAGCGTGTAATTCTAGGAAAGGCCCTTAGCGCGTAAGCACGTCTGTGACCTTACGCACGCTTGCATTTCCCTCATGATGGTGCATAGTGATTCAGCACGTGAAGAAACAGCACGTATGCGTGTTAATGCGTGTAATTGGATGAAAGTCCCTTAGCACCTACATGCGTAAGTGACGTTGCACATGTGGGCTGGTTTAAAAGGTACGCGTAGGACGCCATTTTCTTGTAGAACTTTTTGTGGAGAGCGAGCGGATGATTCTTGTACTTCTTGTCGGTTCACACGTGATTACTTCACAAGGGTTCCAGTTCGTACTCCTTCTATACTCGGACAGAGTTCTATTCTTCTTTTGGCGGGGGTGATGCGTCTTTTTCACATTCTTTTTCCAGGCAGACGGTGAGTCGCACTTGTATTGTACAACTGTGGTTGCCCCCGTGTGTCGCGTACCCATTCAGCGGTCATTGTAGCCAGCGTGTAGCATGTGTACGCTCATTTTTGTGTTTCTGGGTGCCACAGCGTAGTGCGTGTTCTTTATTCCAAGCATGTGGGCTGTCAGGGGTCGCGTGCACATTAAATTTTGTTTTCGGGGTGCCTGAGCATTGCGTGACCCATCATCTTCCCCCAGGGGTCACAGACAGCCTTGCTAGAGCACTAGGGTACGTATTCCATCTAGTACCCTACCCTTTTCACCCCAATTGCCCAGGACAATTGTTTACTGCACCTCCCATTCGCACAAGAACATCAGTGCCATGGTTCGGAGGCGACCAAGCGGTAAGGGAGGCAAAGGTGGCCGACCTGCAAGAGGTGGGCGCGGTAGGGGACGTGGCCAGGATGTGCAGGGTGGCCCAAGAGGCCACTGTGTGGATGACCAATCAGGGACACCTATCCCCCCCCAATGGGTCGAGGAGATGCAGCTGACACCATCCCAGCTCAGGCCTTGTTACCCCCCCCATATTGTCAACTGAACCGGCACAGGATGACTCCCAGGCTGACTTCCGTGTCACCAAGTCAAAGCCACGTGTGGCAGTGAAAGTTGCTGTCACCAGGCCCTGTGGATCTGGGGTACCAATGTCATCTGCTGCCCCAAGTAGCCAGGGTGAGGAGGCTGCAGGGGCAGCTGCACCTCAATCCACCCCAGCTCCGAGTCACCCATCTGGGACGGTGTTGGTCCAAGTCCATCACACCGAGGTTGGTCCTGCCAACATCACCCAGCAGCCAATGCCTGCAGTGAGACCTTTGGTCATCGTGCCTTTGGCTACTTCCAGTGCTCAGTCCACCTGCACTTCTGCCCCTACCAACGAGAGCGGCGTGAACCACTCAGGGTCTGCACCACCTCTCAAGAGGAAGAAGGGTGCTCTTGCGGTACAGGCTGGGACCCCAGGCACAGCTACCCACTCCGGCACGTCAAGGAAGCCTAGTTTCAATGATGCAGAACTAGACGCACTTGTGGGCTACGTGTCGGCCAATAGCCGAGAAATGTTGGTGACTGCAGGGTGCAAGACTACGCCTGCTCAACGTAGTGGCTACTGGCAGACCATCGCGGACCACATTAGTTCCCTTGGATTTGTGTGGCACACAGCTGATGATTGCTCTAAGCGGTGGAATGACCTGAAACACGGAGCAAAGAACAAGCTGGCTTCCAATCATGCCTCTATTCTGGTGACTGGTGGTGGGTATCCACCAGAGGAGGAACAACTCACTGAACATGAGTCTGTTGCTGGAGCCTTCATCACAGAGGATCAGATCCAAGGCGTGGGAGACCTACCAGATCTTGAAGCAATGTCTGGTAGTGCCCATGCATGTGTGTGCAATCCATGTGTATGTTGCTTGGGTGATGTGTTCTGATTGAGTGCCAGGTGAGGCTGTGTACTCATGACTGCTATCTGTCACCCATGTGGTACTTCCAAACCATCCCCCAGCCTTGGGTTTGGGTTTCACAGTATCCCTTCTGACCGCAGTTGACAATTTGCACCTGATCACTGCACTTGCCCTTCAACTGTCATCTTGCCACAACATTGTTCATATTGTTTTCCTGTTCATTCTGCCTGATTGATGAAATCCTTAGCACTTTTACCACAGATTTTTGTGCCGTACTGTCCCAAATGTAACATACTTCTGTCATAGATTACACCCCACAACGGCCCACATTTCTTACCTTATTATGGGAATGATTTCACCAATCAGGCTGATTGTGTGCAGGCCATGTGTAGGTGCACATTACTCTATCATTTTGGGGCCCTGTTTGAATGTTGAACATGACAATTGTCTTCTTTCATGTCGAAGTGACCAACCATTGATGTATCCATGTGCCTGACATCACTGCATCAGTGAACACTCGCTTTGTTGCAGCGTGTGGCACATGCGTGTTTTGTCACACTATTTTGCATGTTTTATTTCATGATGTTCATCTCACATGGATGGGTGGCAGTACTGATTTGCTACCATTTGGGTGTCCTTGTCAAATCTGCCATGGCTGTGCTATGTGGCATCTGTGTGCTGGCATGTGTCATGTATGTGGATTGCCTATGCCACTGACAGGCTAATGTGTGATGCCAGTGCTATCCAGCATGCAGCACATGTGTTGGTTTTCCATCTTGGAGTCCTCAGTGTCTGCTTTTTGCCTCCCCTTCCAACTCATTGACAGTGCATACATGCCAGAGTTATTGTCATGTGTGACATGTGTCATTTATGTACTGGATGTCTGCCTCGTCATGCCTATGTGTGTGGGCTATGGTGCTCATGCCTGTTTTCATTACTTTTATTTTATGTTTTTGCAGGTGATGAGGCACTTGATGCTGTTGAGGAGGAGGAGATGGCGCAGAGCCAGGAGGACTCACAGCCACAACCGGGCACCAGTGGAGGATGTGGGTTTGTGGTGTCTGAAAACCCATTACTCCTACAGACCATACTGTCCACAGATGTCTCTGGGTACACCTCCGGAGACCTCTATGAATCAGGTGCTGAATCGGACATTGAGACATAAGTGCCGTCACAGGTGAGTGTTTCTGGTAGGGATGCTGTTCTGTCTAACCCACCTGCACCGGGGGTAGACCCCTCTATGGTGCAGTCAGTGTTGGAAAGTCCACCTGTGGCGGTTACGGATGCATGGTCACACTCCACAATATTTGCTCCTGTTCCTGGGCCAGCAGATCAAAGGAGGAATGCAGTCCTGCAACCTCAGACAGTGCCAGCACAGCAAGGTACACATCACCTTGCCCCAAACAGCTGTGGTGCCTGCCAACGTGGTGCCCGTGCGCCACCAGGCAATACTGTGTGGGAGAACTCCATCTACACGATAGCAGCACAACAGGGGGCATTGTGTGAAATGATGGCTCAGACAATGGATAGGGTGGCCACATCCATTCTCCCCCCTGAAAGGCAGATGGAGCTCCAGCAGCAGGCAACAGAGTCCATTTGCCACTCACACAGGGAGGACATGTTGGCGTCCGACAAGGAGCGACGGGCTGGACTGGAGACTCTGCGCACAGCCATATCTGTAGAGTCACAGGCCCACAGGGAAGCCCTGAGGTTAGAACACAGCTCCCTCAGAAATACTCTGGGTGAACTTGAGGTGTCCCGGAGTACAAGGTCAGAACAGCAGCCGGAGCAGCTGACACGCACACTCTCAGCTGAGCTCCAGGCAACCCGTCATCAAATCCGGGCATCACACGAGGCCATGCAGGCAGAATTTCGTGCTACCCGTGAGGTGCTGCATGGGGAACTCCATACCATCATCCTGCAGAACCAAACCTTTCAGACCTGCATGCTTGCTGCCATGGAGGAGCATACGAGGGCTTTGCGTGGTCTACCTCCCATATGAAACCCACCTTCTAATGTACCACCAGAGGGTGATGACAGCGACGGCAGTTCTCCCACTGTAGCATAGCCGTGCAGGCCATGAGCCCATGGAGGTTTTTTTTTCTCAACATCCACGCATGTGGGTGTTGGGGTGCAACCTGTACCTCGTCCCTCCTGGGTGGCCCCCCCTTCCCCCTGGTCCACACATGGCCATGTTTTTATTTTTTTTATTTTAATTTTAATTTTGCATTGTGTTGCTTTGTGTGGCTCCCGTAGGCATCCACTGTGTATTCCAGCTGGGCACATGCAGGCTTGTCCTGTCTTTGGTTAGAAACTTGGGTTCCTGACACACACACCCCTCCTGCTTCCCCTTTCCATGGGCTCGCAAAGGGTGTGACCAAGTGACAGTAACTTACACAGTGACATTGGGCTCCCATAAATTGTGTGGACAGTCTGTAGTCAAAACTGTGTATACATCCCTAGTGGAGATTGTTGTTCAATTCTCCACTGCATGGCGGATTTATATATGGTTCTACATCCATGACTTTTTCCTTATATACATGTACCTTCTTCATGTCTTAACAAGCCCATCTACTTTGCAGATGCAGTTCATGTTGTATGCAGTACACTGACACGTTTGCATACCAGCAACACTCTGCCGTTTGGAAGGGGTTGATGTGCTGCCTTAGTCAGGTTGTGACACTTGCACTACTTTAATTTTTTACTGTCATATTTTGCCACTGTTTGATCATGTACTGATGTTTTGTCTTGCTGGTAAGTATTTGTTCATGTGTGTTGTTTCTTATTCATTACTGAAAGCAAATTGTCTGTGGCATGTTTCCATTTGGGACAGTGCAGTTTGTGACACTTGTGTCATGTGTTGTGCATTCATTTTGTTGCTTTCACATTGCATGCCATGCCATGGTGTGTTGCGTAGCTGAGATGGGGAGGGGTTGGGTGACATGCCACTATTTTGATGTGGTATTTTGCAAGGGGGTAGTCCTTCATGCTGCATGAATGTGTAGCTTTTTCTGACACAGCATTGGGTTTCTTTAAGTAGCTAGGGATGCATATAATGTAGCACTTCCAGGTGAACAATCTCAGGCTGGTATGGTTGTGACAGTTGACTGTCCCTTTTGTCATCATCATTGATTGTCAGCTGGTATGTGCCAAGCCTGTGTGCACTCCGCAGGGGTGTGATTTTAGGTGAAATAATTTGCTACAAGCTGGGTACGGGTTGCCTCACCACGTGCCCTTTCACCTCCCATGCGCAGCGGCGTGCATGTGGTTGGGGATGTGGGGGCACCACCATGTCCACTGGCACGCCCTGCCCGGTTGCAACGTTGTGCAGGACACATGCTGCCACTATGATCCTGCACACTACTGAGGCGCATATAGCAGCTGCCCACCAGAGCGTTCAAGGGAGCGAAAGCATGACGTCAGCACTCCGAATGTGCACTCCATTATGCCCCGGGTTGCTATATGTGCTGTGTTGTATCTTACCTCGGGTGGTGTGGCGGGGTTCCGAATTTGCGTCATCATGTGGGTGCTCAGAGAGTAGGCACTGTCCCCTGGGGTGGTGATAATGGCTGTCATTAGTGGGGGTTTGACATTTCTCAGTCTCTGACATGTATGCATGTGCAGAGGCATTTATACTCACCAATTAGCCATGTGTCGCCATGCCGCCCAGCTTCGAGGTCCCGGTTTAGGGGTGACATTCTGAATATGAAACTATCATGGCTGGACCCTGGATAGTTGTCACATACTGAGGTGATGATTCCCTTGGCATCACATATAACTTGCACATTGATGGAATGCCAGTGCTTGCGATTTCTATAGATGTGCTCAGTGGCCCTGGGAGGGCGTAGAGCCACATGGGTGCAATCAATGGCACCTAGCACTTTGGGGAAGTGTGCCACCCCGTAAAAGTCCTGGACAACAGCCTGCCTTTCTGCAGGTGTTCTGGGCATGTATATGTGCCTGCGGAGTGAGGGGTGTGCAGTCATGATGGCCAACACCTGGTGTAGGCAGCGTGACTGCATGGCCTGTGAGACATCCCCGACTATGGCACTTGTCCGCTGAAATGACCCAGTGTCCACTGAAATGACCCAGTAGCCAAGAAGTGCAGTACATTGAGCACCTTGTCCAAGGGGCTCAGTGCTTGGGAGCACAGGGTGGGTGATGTGAGGTCATCCTCCCACTCCCTGACCAGTTCTAGGATTATTAGTGGTGGAAACCTGTACCTCCCATACACCTGGTCAACAGGCATCCCAAAAAGGCTGGTCCTGGGTAAAAGAATGCGTGGCCTGGCTATCCTCCTCCTGCGGTGTCCCACGACCACTGCTGCGAGGAACGGTTTATTCATCGTAGCGTATGAGCTTGTTTGTTGTTTGCGTGCACTTTTATGCTGCGCGGGGCCGCTTATGCCTGCTTCCTGCTGGCGTACGTGTTTCCGGATTAGCGCGTCCTTTTTGGCGATTGGCTTTCCCCTGTTCGATTCCATGAATACGTGTTGTTAGCACACGTGTGGGTGTTGCCAGCATTTACCTCCTGTACTTCCCCCGTAACGCCCACATTTTCACGTGTTGTTCCCCATTCCGCGTGTTCCGCCCCGTGTTCCGCCTACTTTTCTTCTATGTGCTACACGATGTGCGCTTTCCCTGTGCACGTTGCGCATGCCGTTTAGTGACATGTGCGCCCGCGTGCGCCACCCACAGATTTGGCACACATCCCAGGTTTCACAAGCACAGCGCATTCCATGAATCGATGAACAGCTGCATGCGCGGGTTTAGCATGCGTGTACTGCGATTTTCACGCTTGTGCTCCCCTTTTCGGCGCACATTTATTCCATAAATTACCCTGTATATTGGAAAGCATTTAATTGGCTGTAAAGCATATATCCTTTGCTATCTTTGCCAAGATCTACCTAGCGATACCCGTTCTATCCAAATTGAACTACAAAGCATGGAGATTTTGATAGCGTTGAAAAGAGTTCTTTTCTGGGTAAGTCATGGGAGTGGTCCGGAAGCTCAATCTTGCTGTGTGAGGGTTCTGGAGATCTACCCAGTCAATCATGGTTGAAGAGTCTGTGTGATGGGTTGCCATTGGCAAGGATTTAAAAGAAATTGCTTTTCTGATTTGTATTGATATAAAATAAGATGGGTAATTCTGTTTCTGAAAGGTGTCTGCTAATCAGACCCCCTTTTCATGAAGACGCCATGCCAAAATGATAGTGCTCCCACGTGCCTTTGCTGTAACCAGTCTCCTAAGGTCCGCAGCACCCTCTCTTCATTGGCCCATAGCAAGTTCATAGGTAATGTCGTCATCCCTGACAGCTGCTCGAATACAAAGTTACTGCAGGCAGAGGTGGCATTTTAATCTCCTCCATTTCTGATGTAAATTAGAATAGTCTGGTGTCATGTAAATCTTTAAATATAAGGCATTCCTGGTTGTGCCATAGTTTCTGTTAAGAGCATGCACTCATACAGCCACAGCAACTTTTTATCACACTAGTCTAAGCTCTGTGAGCAGGGCCCAGCTAGGACAGGACTGATGTTTGTTAGTGCCTGGCCTCACTGTTTCCACTAGAGCCAAATGGCACAATAGCTAGGATGCAGCCCCTTTTGTTGTTCTACGGGAAGGGTAAGACCTTCACCCAGGGCATAGGAACTTCCCCAAGAGGTCTCCTGGGCACCGGTGCTTCAGAGGCAACACTAACATGTAATGTATTGTAATGTAAAGTGGTCTTATATTGCGCTCTTCTGCCAATAATGTTGGCCTCGCTGTGCATGGCTCTGTAAGAAAGGAGGACATGGTGTGTTAGTCAGATAGTGGACAGGCAGATGCAGAAACCATTAGTGTTGATTGATGCAGGTCGGAAGTACCCATGCCCTGTATATCTATATGAAAATCTATATGTTTGTAATTGGTACCGACTGAGCAGGTTAGCCATGTGGGCAGCCCCTGGATTGTGGAGTGCAAAAATGAACAGCATGGTTGTTGAAAGAAGATGGAGAGGGTATGAATCTGTTAAGTACACTAGACTTGGAAGTGTGGGAGGTGTAAGCATTCAAGATTTTAGTAATGACGAGTTAGTTACAGGTGAAAGACATCGGTGTTGCCACTTCCTGGCTCTTGGAAGTAATTTTCACTGAGATTAAAGGTGCAGACCAGTGTCAAGCGTAAGAGGTTCCATACGTCAACTGGTTTCTCGCAGATGGTGGTGCCAAGAGTTTCAAAAAACGCTTGTCATAAAATTAGCCCAGGTTTCGGGTGCACAGTTTGTAGCTGGTTGCTGTTATTTTTCATTTCTTTCAAAGTGGTTGATTGAAAAGCCAAGTCTTGAGCTTTTTCCTGAAAGTCAGGTGGTTCTGCCCCAGGCGCACAGGTTTGGGTAGGCTGTACCACACTTTTGTGGCCAGAACTGAAAAAGAGGATTCTCTTTTCTGTCTCTTGTTGAAGTTGGGGACTAGTGCTAGAGTTGCATCGCTGGACCTAAGTGTTCTGTTAGGAATGTAGTGTTGAAAATTACTTCTGAAGGAAGAAGTACCTCCTCTGTGCTATGAGTGATGGGCGATGCACAGGGTTTGCAAATGAACTCTTTTTCTGATGGAACTCCAGTGGAGAGCACGTAATGCTGGCGTGATATGTTTAAATCACTTCATTCTGAGAAGTAGTCATGCCGCTGCATTTTAAACCCTTTGCAATTTCCAAATTAGGCAAACTGGGAGTCCGAGATGGAGGCTGTTTGCATAGTCTAGTTTTGATAGTATTAGAGAAATTAATTATTTCAAATGTGGCGTAGCATGTGCAGCTGTGAGAAACAGCTTCTGATGATGGCTTTGATCTGTGGATCAGTGAGGGTGTTGTCCATTTCTGTTCCAAGATTTCTTACCATTGGTTGATGGGTTTGGGCATGGTTGCATCTCATCATACCAAGGGATTGTGCTGGAGTTAGAACCTGTAGATTACAGAGAATCAGCTCTGTTTTGCTAGTGTTGAGATTTAGTATGTTTGCTGTCATCCATGCATCCACCTGTGCAAGGCAGTTTTTAATGCCTGGGGCATTTGGTGATGGGTGGTCCACACATTTGTAGATTATTTGCGTGTCATCTGCATAGTTGTAGCAAGAGATAACATATTTACTGATGATGTCTTTCACTGATGATGTCTAGTCAGGATATCATATAGATGTTGAAGAGTTGAGGTGGGGGTGTGGATCCTTAACAGACGAGTAACTGGGTTAGGCCGGGAAATGTAGGGGCCCAAGATTGTTTTTTCCATACTACCCATGAGAAAGTAGGTTATCCAATATAGAGCTGATTCTTTAGAGCTGATTTCTTTTAATTTTATTAAAATTATTTAGTTTGATCACAAACTTTACATTATATCTCATTAAGAAAGGTAGTTAACAAAAGAAAAGGAAAAAGTAATCTGATATGTTATCCATAGTAGACTCTTACAGGTCATTTATATATTTCTCTGTGAACTTAAATCGTTCGCTTACTGCATAGATTATTCAATTGTTAATCATATCTTTATAGTCCTTTACTGCTAGACATAATTGATTGCCAGAATAGTATTACTCTATAAATAAGCACTTTATCATTTCCTAGGACAATATATACCCATCATTCATTGCAGTCCACCTGTCTAGCTTGCCGTGGAAGCATTTATGTGACTATTTGTCTTTTACCCTTCACTGCCGGACATTCCAGGATGAGGTTAAAAAGGGTTTCTCTTTGTTCTCGTTGACTACAAAATCTACAGAAAGCATCTTCAGCAGTTAGCAGTTAGCAGCTTTTTGGACATGAGGTATTCATGCATAGGAAGGATGTTCAATCTTAATCTGTATTCCTCATTTGCTGACCTGGAAACAGAGATAAATATTGAGGCAGTTGGTTCAGCGCTCTTACTTCCATATTTGAATGAATGGCCATCTGATACTGCACTTTTCTTGCTAAGGTGCCTATCCAAGCGTTACATCAGATTTTTGCCTTTTACTTTAAGGGGGCGGTTCATTAACATCTCACTTGTTACTTCTGCATTTTCCATTCCATGTATGCATGATTTTTTCCATATATTTATCCCAGTATCGTTTATTGAATTTGGCTTGTTACGCAAGATGTCAATTAGAGGGATGTTATTGTTTGTAAGTGTGTTCCTGTAAAAGACTAGATGTTTACAATTGACTATGGATTCCAAAGATTGTATAGCCAGCTTGTATCTGATTTGGGAAATTGGGTATGATGCCGGTAATATGAATGTTTTCCTCCAGAATATGGCTTCTATTTGATTCCAAATTTCGCGAGGTATATTCAGCACTGTTTCACTCGCATATGTCAGAATGGCTATTACCTTTTGTCGATAGAATGTCATCACTGATTTTATCGAATATGTCCCATATTTTTATGGATGGTTAATCCTTGGTGCGCCAAGGAAAGAGACTTGAATTTTAGATGTTCTGACCATCGTTTGTTATTTCAGAGTGGTTCACCCAAACGCCCAAATATTTCACTGTTCTTACAGGTACAAGTTTTTCCCCTTTGATACATACAACCAAAGACTTGTTCTTTAGATTTGGGCGATGCATTAGTGCCATCACTTGTGTTTTTTATATTGATTTTTATGTTATTCAGTTCAGTGTAATGTACTAGTTCTGACAGTCTCTTCTGCAACCCAATTTGTGTCATGTCATACAAGACAATGTCACCTGCACATAGCATATAGCATATATGGGATTCTGGTGGCATTCAGGTTTGGTGGAGCTCCAGTTATCATTGCTTGGCTCGATCCAAGATCAGAAATATACAGGATAAATAACATTGTAGCCAAGGGGCAGCCTTGTTTTAAGCCATTAATTGTTGGAATTGTTGTTGACAACACACCCTCTTGTGATAGCCTCACCCGGATCGTGGTCTGGAAATAGAAGGCTTTAATTGGTTCTATTAATTCTTTCTAACAATTCCACATTGTCAATTTTTCGATTCAATTTTGGCGATTCACCGTATCAAAGGCTAGTTGTAGGTCCACAAAAATTGCATAGGTATTTATCTTTTTCCTCAATGCTTCATGTTTTAAGCAGTTTAGCAGTATTAAGTTGACATTTGCACTGACATTCTTCGTAAAACCGGTTTGCCTTGAGTCAAGCAGTCTGTTCTCAGAAGCCCAATTAGATAGTTTCTTGAGCAGGAACCCCGCAAAAAATGTTTCCCAAGGGATCTAAAAGGGCAATTGGCTGGCAGTTCGAGGGTAAATTCCTGCATCCTTGTATGTAAATAGGAATTAATATTGCAGTTTTCCTCATCTTTGGAACCTTGGCAAGCTTATTAATGATGTTAAATAAATGGAGGCAAATGTCAGCCCATATCTCTGGGTGCTTCTTAATGACAGTGTTACTAAGTTCATCAGGTCCAGGGCTCTTGAGCCATTTAAATGTTCGATGTAGTTTATAATTTCCTTGTGGTCCCAGATCATATCTCAGATGTTTAGAGGATCTGAGGTCACTTATCTAATGTTGTCAGTTAGCTTGCCATATAGATCTGTGAAATGTACCACCCAATCAGCTCCGATACACCATCTATTGGTTTGATCTTCTTTACCATTGATTAAATTCCACAAATCTCTGGTGCTTCTTTGGTTTAGTGCCTTTAGCATATTTTCAGCGTCATTTTGTAATATCTGAGCTTGATGGTTTTTAACTCAATTCCTGTATCGTTGTTCAAGCTGTTTTATCACTGTTGTACATTGTTCTGGCCTCAGATTTGCGACAGCTTTAATAATCAATCTTAGATCTTTTTTTCTTTTCACAATCTTGATATTATACACGTGGGTGTGTTTTGTTCTCTGCTTCTGTTTGTCACCTTTATTATACTTGAATGGTATTAATAACCATTCATAGTCCATTTTTTCTCTTTCCGACAGTTTTGTATTGAAAAGGGTTTCTTTTAATGTACCTAACTGCGAATCAGCAATACGCAGTATATTGAGATCATTGTTCAGTAGTAATTGTAGGAACTGTTGTTTTTGAGATTGTTGGTGAACCACTTCCCATTGCATCGTCTCTTTGTGATGGTCAGTAAATAGGGACGGAATCACTTCCAACATTTGTATTTTTGCTCTCATGGTTTCGGGGATATAAATGTAATCCAAGATAGAAGTTGTATGGAGGACTACCCATATTGGCTTGACTTGTGAATCCTCTGTAAACAACACATTAGTGAGTGCCAAGTCACGCTTGTCCATTTCCTTTTCTCATACTTGGGCTTTCAGTTCTAATTTTCCAGTGGAGATCTTAGTTCAATCTGGGTTAAATAAGTGTATATTTAGGTCGCCACATATTATTACTTCAATTTCAGCATACTTTATCTGCAGGTCATTGATGTTAGATAAAACTGTATCAATGAATATTGTCTCATGAATTGTGGCTGAGCTCCAATATAGGTTTATCAAAGCAAATCTTTCCAGCTTAGTTTCATGAGTAGGGCAACCTTAATTTGTGTTCACTAATGATGATAGCTCTAGTATTGTAATTTGTGTAAAGAACTTAGGATTGTATGACTCTCCTATTTTTATCTTAGCTTCCGCTTTAATGAACGTTAGAAGCCCTGCTGACGGATGGCCTTTTACTCTCACAATCGCGGGATTCATCATCGTTGTGAAGCCATCACATGGTGGTTGATTTGCAATCCATGTCTCTTGTAGACATATCAGATCAAAGGACTGTAAGTCTATGTTGGTCTTTCTGAAGAGATGTGCTGATCCCCTCGTCTTCCATGAGCATAGGGATATGGATTGACTAGCTGCCGCTTGTAATTGTTATTGTGGTTTCCCCCTTGTATTCTGTCAATTCTATATTCCCCATTGCTCTCCTGACTTTGCTCTCTCCTTTTCGCTCTTGTTCGATTAACTTATCTTGTAGGACCCGAATGGATTGAACTTCTTATCCCTGGTGGGTAAAGGGCTGGTGAGGGTATTTCTTGAAGATCACGATTTCGAGATGTCGATTTGTCTTTGATCTTTTTTTTGTCATTTATATTTTTCCTTTTTGAAAATGATAATCGCTTGTTAAATAGCGAAATCCTAAAATTTGAAATTGATTGTAACTATCCATCACTTGATCTAGTATATACTGCGTAGTAAATTGTATCTCCACTATATCAGTTTCTCCTTCGAATGGAAATTCTATTACTAGAATGTCATGAGACCGGATGTTTCGTAGATTTGAGATCGTGTGAAGTAAACGCAAAGTATTGGTTCTATTAAGTATTAAGTCATCATTTGCGATATCAGTCTGTTCGATCCTCACCTTGTGCATCTCGTGCTCCTGCCGGGGATCAACAAAGGTTGGCAATTTTAGGTCACCGTAGAAGCTTGACTGTGGGTCAATAGAATGCTCCTCTCCTGTGAGTCTACGAATTGGACCTCGGGATTCGTGATTTATTTAGCAGGGCTGTCATGAAACTTGTCTTTAATACCAATATCTTTCAGTATTTTTAGGATGATCTTGTGACAGATGGTGTCAAAAGCGCATGAGATGTCTAACAGGCTGGGTGCACTCTTGGAGTTGTCAACCACATTGTTTTTAAGTGTATCCCAGATGGAGCCCAGAGCTGATTCTGTACTGCTAGAAGGCCTAAATCCATGTAGTGCCTCATTCAGGAGTTGGTTTGCTTAGGTAAACCGGTGAAAGGCGTGTTTTAGATGGGGCGATAGCTGGCTGTGTCATATGCGTCTGCTTTGGGCTTTTTGAGCAAAGGTTTGATGTATAATTATTATAATTGTTCTTCTATAACATGCTTAATACCAGCAAGTGGTTCCTAAGCTTGCAATCGGTATTCAAACCTGTGTTGCTCTGTGTTGTCTTGCTTCCAAGACAAATGTGTTGCCCCTGAGCTATCCTTCCTCCCCAGATATGCAGATTGCAACTGAGCTGGGACTCCCCCGGTTCTGATGTAGTCATTGAGGAGGAAAAGGAAGATGGGCATTACATCTGGAGATTTCACGATTGATTTGTAAAGATTCGGAGGACATGGATTCTCAGGCCATCCTGAAAGGTAGCATGAGTCAATGGTAGCTTGTAGGCCCTCTGCAGAAAGATGATAGAGAATAGAAAGGAGGTATTGGGAGGTGTTGGTAGGACCTTGTTGGTGGTGTGTGGGTAGGAGCATGCAGCAATCTGGTCGTAGAGCTATTGTGTAGGTGTTAGGGTTGCTGTTAGGTTCTTGAATTCTATGATGATCTTAAACATTTCCCTTTCATTGTGATGCGCCAAATCGATGCTTTTGGATTAGTGTGCTTTCTTTGCTTTGAGTACTTCAGCCCTGAAAAGGCATAACTGTTGAACATAGGCAAATTTGCTAGTGTGTATATTGTTATTTCCTCCATATTTTCTCCAGTTCCCGATTTATCTTTTATAAGTGATTTAGCCTGGGAGTTAACCATTTGGCTTGTTTCTTTTTTTGTAAGAGTTTTTTTACAGGTTTTTTAGGGGAAATGCAGAAATAATTCAGTTGTGAAGATGGTGGAGTTTTGCATCTAATTACATTATTGGTGCATCTGTGGGTACTGTAGATTTTGTTGCTTCTAGACTTTCTAGTAGGGAATTGATATGTATTTCTTTCCATGGTCTCATCATGGTCAATGGTTCTTTTGAATGAATGTCCTGTGAGGCGTGGTGTCTCTGTGAATGTTGTGAACAGGATAGATAAGTGATCTTCCCAGGGTAGGTGTACTGGGGAGCAGACAGTGATTATGTTTTCTTACAAAAATACCATTCAGAGTGTGTCCAGCTATGTTGGTGGGACCTTTTACTATCTGAGGTGTAATGCAGCAAGGTTAGCTCCAAGTCACTTCATAATAGTGTTGTCTTCTTTCTAGAGCGAGATTTTGAAATCTCCAATTATAGTTAGTATTTGGTGATCTACGGACAGGATGGCAGCAGCGTCAGTGAATTTGTCAGCAAAGCGAAGGGTGTAGAAGGAAGGTCTGTAGATTAAGAGGAAGCTTAGTGTAGCTTTGGGAGGGATGGAGCAGGTCAGAGCGTGTCATTCACAGTCTGGGATGGTGTTACTGGAGGGTGTTGAAACTATGAAGTATTCTCTGCACCAGAGCTACATGGATGACATTTGGGTGATGCTAGGTGTCACAGCTGCAGTCCCTGGTGACCTCCTAGCAACCCCATGTCAGGGATTTCAAAGGCATTGTTACTGGTGTAATGAGGGCCCCCGCAGGGTGGGGTACCCCACCAAGTCATGTCCCGGGGAGCCAAAGATTCCAAAAACAAGTGATTTCTTTCTGAAGTCTGAGTGCAAGTGTGAGATTTATGCATTCCGGCTTCTCCATCTCATGCTGCAAGGGAAATAATTATTTCTTTTGCAGCAGGAAATGGAGCACCTCCATCTCCGTTGCAAAGGCAATATTGTTTTGCGGCTGAAGATAGGGCTCCTCCATTGCGAACCGCAAAGGAATTATTTTCTTTTGTGATGCGAGATTGAGGCACCTAGGCTCCACTGCACATGTCAGGAAGGCTTCGTTTTTCCTGTCTGTGCTGTGGAGCAGTCATGCTGGAGAGAAGTCCTGAGGCAACTGGAAACATGTAAGAAAAAAGAAAAAGTGTGTTCATGTTTGCAAGGGTGTTGCATGTTTATGATGTGTGTGTGTATGTATTCTTGTGTGCATGCAATTATGTGTATTATGTATGGAATGTGTGTGAATGGATTAGTGTATGGCATGTGTAAATGAGGGAGTGAATGTTGTGTGACTTTTCACTTGTGATGGGTCGAGAAGCTGATTTATTTGGAAGGATTAGAGGGTGAGGGAGGGGGACTGGTGTAAGGGGGCTTTCACTACTGCTTTTCTAATGGGCATCCAAGATAAATCAAGCATGATATGTGTTATTACATGGCTATACTGGCATTTTGGTTCAGCCAGTCCAGCCATTTCTTACTGTGGCATGATATGTTTTACTGAGCATCTGTGATAAAATAAACATGTTAAGTGTTGTTATGTGCCTCGACTGGCCTGCATTGGAGCCAGTTTGGACATGATTACTTATTTTGGAATAGCTTTTTTGATGTTATGTTGTTTGGTATTTGTATAGCGCCTACTGCTAATTGTTATGACTTTGAAGCGCTGTGCATCTGTGATAAACCAAGACTGTTAAGTGTTCTTATGTGTCTCGACTGGCCTGCATTGGAGCCAGTTTGGACATGTTTACTTATTTTAGAATAGCTTTTATGATGTTATATTGTTTGGTATTTGTATAGCGCCTACTGCTAATTGTTATGACTTTGAAGCGCTGTGGGGTGGAAAGCCCTTCTGAAGATCGCAGTCTTTGCAAGCATGAAAATCGAAAGAGCATTGCATTGCAATTAGTAAATAGAATTAGGTGACTATTCACCAGCAGAGATGACTAGTTTAAAGCATTATAAAAATCACGCAGAACATTGAGTTGAGGGGCAGAGATAGCTGATGTGTCAGTTACTATGTGATAGCTAGACCAAGTATTTTGTGGGACTCAGCTGTATTCTATGGGTTGCAGTGCAAGAGCAGGAATGGGTATTATAAATATTGATATTGATATTGTATTTGTATCACATTCATACACACGTGTTTCAGAGCGCAATGAGACAAGGGAGGGGAACAAGGGAGAACAAAACAATGATCTTACTAGGCCCAGTGAAATTGAGAACGTGCATCTGCATGGGAGAGTGAAAGGGGAAAAGTGTATGGAAGGGGAGAGAAGTGGCAAGTGCTGAGTAAAGGAATACAGATAAATGATAAATAATAAATAATAAAAGCAACAAAGAGTGGTAGTTCAGCCAGCAAGTTGCAAGTGCTGGGTTTAAGGCAACAGATAGGGCGTGTCTGGTAAGTGCAGAAAAAGGTGGGCACTGTATGGTTACAGATACAGACCCCAGTGCAAGGGATTGCCAGGAGGCAGTGCGGGTGGGTGGCAGAGTGAGCAGGAACCTGGGCCCGGAAGTCAGAGGGTAGACCAGGTGCACAGTGCCGGGAGAGAGCAGATCAGCAGGGGAGAGGAGGGGCGAAGGCAGAAGCAAAGAGGTAGGTCTTGAGGTGCTTCTGGAACCAGAGATGGTTCTCCTCAAGTTTCAGAGTACCAGGGAGGCTGTTCCAAAGGGAGGCTCCAGCTGAAGACAGAGATCTACCCCCGGCAAATTTCTTTGAAAAACGACTGACCCTGAGGGAGTTAGACGTAGAGGAGCGTAGAGCTCAAGAGGGGAGGTATTTACGGACGGATATCTGAAGGTATTTTGGAACCAGGCCCCAGAAAGCCTTGTGGACAATGCAAAGGTTTTTTAATTTAATCCTTGCAGACAGGGTCGGACTTGGCCCTAAAATTGTCTCGGGCACCAATGAATAAGTGTCCCACAGTTGCAAATCGCTATTCATTCCTTATGCTTGCAGGCATTGGGAGCCAGTGGAGAGATTTCAGGGATGGAGAGATATGATCCAGGGCTTGAGGCCAAGGACAAGTCTTGCAGTCCTGTTCTGAATCAGTTGTAAAAGGCGGAGAGTAGAAGCAGGTATATTATATATTAATTTGAACAATTACAAACTTTCGTTCACCAAACAAGTAAATGTAACAAGTAAATGTAACAAGTAAACAAGTAAAACAAGTAAACAAGTAAATGCTAATAGCATTGAATTCCTGGATCTGGAGCTTTTTATTCAAAACAAACAGAAACACTCCAATCTCTTTACAAACATATCAGTTGGCAACAGTCTCCTTCGTGTCATCTCTCACCATCCAAGACATACAATAAATAATATTCCATATGGTGAGATATTAAGAACCAAAAGAAACTGAAGCCTGCCAAATATCTACCAAGACAATCTTACCAAACTGGCAACAAAATTTCACCAGAGAGGATACAAAACTAAACTGGTTAAAAAAAGCAATCGAAAAAGCACAATATATCTCGAGGGACTACCTACTAACGGACAAACCCAAAAACACCAACAAAGAAATTCCCCTCAAATTTATCACCACATTCATTACTGAAGCTATCAAAACTAAAAAAAGCATTGAACAAGTATTGGAACATCCTCTTGACGACAGACTCAAGCCTCATTAACCATCTAGAAAGCCAACCAAGCATTTGCTATCGACGGGCGCTTACAATAAGCAATCAAATAAGTTGCAGCTATCTCAAACCTATTCCTAATTAAACATCAAGGGAGATCTTTCATCTTCCACCTTTAAAAGGAACATTCAAATGTGGAAAATGTCAACTCTGTCCATGTATGCAACATGGAAAAAGAGACTTCTTATTACCAAATGGCCAAACAAAACAAATTAACCAGTTCATTAACTGCCAATCTAAATATGTAATGTACGGGATAACATGCAATCGTGGCAAGATTTATATTGGAAGTACAATCAGAATTCTTAAAATCAGGATCTTTGAACACATCCGACCAATTACGCAATAAAGATCTCAGATATCCTCTGCACATATAGAAACATAACATCAGAACTTCAATATTGAAGAACTCACAGTGTTTGGACTTGAAAGATTGGAAAAATTACCAAGAGGAGGAAATAAAGAACGGATTGTGCGACAAAAAGAATCCAAATGGATTTGTACTATGGACTTGTGCATATCTAGTTTAAATCACAATTCTGAAATGTTTTCTTGGTTGTAACAAGCTACATTTGAATCATCTGAAGACCTCATTTCTGCATTTATTATCACAATATGTTTTTGATTTTTACTGTGTAATAGCACCAGGATGTTTCTGATCATCACTTTTCTCTCTGTTTTCTCTTTCTTCTTATCTTCCCTCTTTTTTTTCTCCTTTACAAATCTCATTCCGGAACAAATCTTTTAATTTTTTTCGTTTCAGATCTTTTCGTTATATATTTACCATGTTTTCTTTTTTCACAGCATTATCTTACCCAGGATTCCACATACCATTCATATTCACTTCTTTAGTCAACTCTCTTTAAACTTTCTTTATTAGCTTATCTATTATAGATTTCTATCTTCTGTTTACAAAATATAACCGGCAACCGTATAAATCTCACAGAATTAAAATGGCTGTCACCACAAAACGTGCACAATGACATCATCACGTCAATTTGAACAACGTGTGACGTCATTGCATACTTCACGCCATGTACACGTAATTTCACATGTATTTAAGCGCGAACATCCTTTCTTTCCCTGTGCTTTCGCTCGGAAGTAACGGGACACCAGGCTTATCATGACCTTTCTTTACAACGCTTTCAGGTAAGACATTACATCTTAATACTTAGAATTGCTTACCATCATTGAATTATCCACATGAGCACTTAAATGCACTCTGATAGATTATACAAGTACATGACTATAATTATTTAATTTAAAATTCTAATCACTTAGCTAGTCTACTCTCAATTTAACCATTAACTTCATGGCACTTATCTTTCCTTTTTTCCATTTCCTCTACCTTCTTTCCTCTGGACAATTGTCTGCACTTTCTCAGCAAGATATATGTATTTTTGACTGAAAAAATCATTGTGATGGAAAGTTTGCAACATTTCCTTTTTGGCATCAATCATCATTTGCTTACAGTAGTAATATAAAGAACTGCTGAGGCACAGTTAAACCCATTATCTCTACCATTTCTTACAGAAACAGGTTTATATTGAAAACTAGTCCTTGTAATTTTATGTATTCACTTTGTCAACCACTGACAGGGTTAACATTTTCCTTTTGAGTTTGAATTTTGGCCTAGTATTTGTACATTGTCTCCTTTAATAACTCCATCTCTCCCGAAGAACCAGTCACCCATTAGAATGGTGAAACCCGTGTCGCAGGAATATATGAGAGAACTGTAAGGTGTGATGTAACACCAATGAGAGACTTTACATTATAATTTGAAATCACTTCATCTTAAGAAGTATCATTATGGAACTCTTTTTACAACTATAAAATGATATGCATATGGAAAACCAATGCATGCAATAAGTGTGAAGCAGCACTATTTGTATAATTGAATAACTGAAAAAATAAATTGAGTACCAGCTCATTTTTGGATTTCATTTTTTGTTCCTAAGACGTGACTCACTAGCAAGTTACCATAATTTGATTCCATAAATTGATTGATTTTTAAGCTGGCACATTGAGAACTAATCCCAATATTTTCTATTGCTAGGTGGGAGGCTGTTGAAGCCCAGGCAACGAGGCTCCGTCCAGGGAAGAAGAAAAGAAAATAGTCTATCAACCTCTAGGGAAACTGTCTACAGTTTAGGGCTTTGCTATAATTTACATGCAGAAGACATGCACACTGAATAGCATGCAGTCAAGGCAAAACAAGCTGCAACCCTGCACTCCCACAACTGACCTATTGCACACAGGCCCCATTTCACTAGCTCACAGTTCATCTGCCAATCTCCCCCGCTCTCTCTTTCGCTCATTGATACATTGAATCCCATTTAAAGCAAAACAAGCATCTATGAGTAGGCAGATGAGGGGGAAAGGATAGGCAGGCTGCAAACTCCAGTCATTTACCATATGCTACAGTTAAGTGTTCTAGGATGTAAGAACCTTTGGTTCAGAGCAAGGGCTACATGAAATGTTGGGCTGAGTCACACATTTTGCCTTGCTTAACATCCTGGTTCGCAGGCTGAGAGATGCCTCAAGCTCACTCTACCATGCTCAGGTACTGTGCTCAGTGGCCTGTTGAGAATTTCGCCCATCTTGGACAGGGTAAGAAGCATTAGTGAGGCATTAGTCGGGCATTGGTGTGGGTGGATGCTAGAATCCCTGCTAATGTTGCCCAGATGTTTGCCTTGCTGTCTCCCTCAAGCCCTCAACTCTTTTCAAATGGTCCAAGTGAAAATCCCCCCTCCACTGCCACCAACAGACACAAACTGACCTGGTTTTGACATGGCACCAGGCCTTAGGTATCATTGATGTTGCAACCCTGCAGTGGATACTTCATGATGAAACACGAAGCAGAGGAGATGTGGATTCCTCAAAAATGTGTGGAACCCTAGAGTAAAAAAGGGCATTGGAGAGGTGCAGAAGCCACAGAATGGTGAAGAGAAGTGTGTTGGAAATTACTTGGAGGATATGATGAATTTTCCAATATGTCTGCAGTCTTGAGTTTGGGTGTCTCTATAGCTAAAAGCCTCAGGGGTTGTCCCTTGCTTGTGCCACAGCGAAAATGATGGGCAGGGCAAAAACAGCCATGCTTTATTCATCCAGATTCTAAGGGCTGTCCTTCCAAGGGTTGAGAGGGGCTGCATGGGATTAGCATATGTACAGGGTGTGAGATGTTCCCCACAGGGGCTCTGCTGGAGCTAGGAAAGGTTCTGCCTCACCTATTAAGAGCTAATTACACTGCGAATGAGAGGAAAGGAGTAGAGGGGCTGTTGGGTTGTCACTTTGAAGTACTTGAGGGTGTTGACTGAATTGTGCTCTTTTACACAAATTGGTAAGATGTCTTGGGGTAATGCCAGATAAGGCAGCAGAATACCCCACACTCCTCCTAAACTGGGCAGCTGATGTGTGTGTCTTCCGTGACCACAAAAGCAAAGGAACATTTCCCTTTCTTGGTCTCATGCTAAAACACCTAAGTCATTTTTAACATGGGATGTGCAACACAGAGAAGCCTGCATCTCCCTGAAAAGTGAGCAAGACGATATTCTTGTCGATAGGATCAGGCATTTTTCAAGTTCCTAGGCCACTGTGTAAGCTGGATCTAAGGTCATAGAATGCTGCTGCAAGAGCTCCTTTGGTCTACCCTGAACCGCACGCATGCACAGATTTGCAGGGCATTTACATATGATTGTGTACCTGCATCCTTTCCAGCTGTTTGCCATGTTATGACTAGGTGGTACTTGGGAAGTGTCTATTCATTGATTTCTAGCTGCTTCTATCATGTAGCAACATTAAAGTTTGTGTGCTATGTGGCCTGACAGTGGGCCTCATTATGACCCGGGCGGTAAGTATAAAACGATGGCGGTAAAGGATTACCGGCATCGCTTATCTCTCTGCACGATTAGGACACGCCAACCCGCTATTAGCGGCACTGTAATTAACGGTGCCGCTAATAGCGACATGAGCGCGGGCACGCGACCCATCATGGCGGCAATACCGGCATGGCGCAAACAGGGGAACATCACAAGTCAGCCGGACATGCAAATAACAACCTAGTGAAGGCTGAAAAGTACCTTACCGGCATGGTGCAAATACCGGTATCGCGGACCACCCGTAAATGGCTATGTGCAGTGTTCCTAACTGCCACAGGTGCACACAATCAGCACAGGTGGAGGCAATACAGACTGGGCCAGCACAAAAGGAGCACACCACACCCCTTCCAGCACCCAGTCACACACCAAAATGGATCCAATACTGCTAGCAATGCTGGGGCTGGAGGACATGATGGCACTGGAACTGCTGTAACAACAACAACAACTACAACAACAGGCAGCACAGAGGAGACGCAGGAGGAGAAGGAGGGTGAGGCAGGCCCAGCATGCCCCACCTGTGCAGCCTGTAGCACCACACAGGCAGCCCCTAATCCCTTGCATCAGAGCCAGTCCATTCAACCTAACCCCTGAGCAGATCCACACCCTGTACCGTCTGGACCGGGACACCATCACCACCATTGTCGACATGATACATGACGACATCGTCAGCCTGATTGAAACACGCACCGCCATCCCACCCCTACTAAAGGTAGTGTCTGTGCTCCACTTCCTGGCCACACGCACCTACCAGCACACAGTGGGGCACATGCATGGCATATCTCAACTATTATTCTCACGTACGCTGAACCAAGTGCTTGATGCCCTCCTGAAGCACACAGGCGACCACATTTACTTACCACATACTGGCCAGGAAATTGCAAACACCAAAGTTGGTTTCCATTCACTGGCCGGCATCCCTGGTTGCATTGCCGCCATCGACTGCACCCATGTGGAATTGGTGGTCCCACATGCCATGGAGGTAGCGTACCACAACCGTAAACTATACCACTCAATCAACGTGCAAATGGTATGGACTCAAACAAGATCATCACACATTGTTGTGCCAGATACCCCGGATCAACCCATGATTCAATGGTCCTGCAGAACTCCACAATACCACGCTACATGGAGCGACATGCAGGGCGCAGATCCTGGCTTCTTGGTGAGTTGCCTTTAAGGCTTATGGAAATGCGATGTGGGTAGGTGATTTGGGGGGAGATGCATACTTCACCTGGCTGAGTTGGGGGGGGGAGATGCATACTTCACCTGGCTGAGTTGGGGGGAGAGATGCATACTTCACCTGGCTGAGTTGGGGAGGGGGAGATGCATACTTCACCTGGCTGAGTTGCGGGGGGGATGCATACTTCACCTGGCTGAGTTGGTGGGGGAAGAGATGCATACTTCACCTGGCTGGGTTGGGGGGGGGAAGAGATGCATACTTCACCTGGCTTAGTTGGGGAGGGAAGAGATGCATACTTCACCTGGCTGAGTTGGGGGGGAAGAGATGCATACTTCACCTGACTGAGTTGGGGGGGGGGGGGAGAGATGCATACTTCACCTGGCTGCGAGTGCCGGAGAGAATGGACCATGCTCATACCCGAAAGCAGCCCAGACTGGAGCTGACACCTGACCACATAATGCAAGATGTAAGCAGCCCTACCATGTGAATGATGCAGTGTCACAGCCATTCCACATAGCCATCTACATGTGCACTGTACCTAACCAGACAGTATCCCCCTCAACAAAATGCAGCTACAAGCAATTACTATGGCAAATACACAGCACCAAATACCATCAACTGAAAGGACAGTCCCCCATTACTGCGTACAAAGGAGTCACATGAGGGTCAAATACATTAATACACCACTACACTGACACAGAGGTCCAACAGAATTGCATGTCACCATTTGTTGTGCATAGTGAGATCATCATGAGGCTGACATCAATGGTGCCAGGATGAAAGCATACAAATTACCGGACATCAGCCAGATCATGGAAACAACCGCTGTGGACTAACACAGTGCATGAGCACTCACAAGGAACTGGACCCCCCTGCACCCACTAGTTAATGGCACGCACACCAGTCCATAAGAGGAATACACACATAGCAGTCACATCGTGTGTCTCCATTCATGCAAGGGAATGTGGTTGCAATCAGGAAATAAATGCATGCCATGGTGTCATTGATCGAGGTCCCATATGATGTGATGACTTACACATATACATTGTTGCCCACATGCAGGTGATGCAGGCTATCCCTTAAAGAGGTGGCTCCTTACCCCAGTCCAGAACCCACACAACAGGCACGAGGAGGACTACAATCGTGCACATACACACACCCGTGTGGTGATTGAGCAGACATTTGGCCTCTTGAAGGCACGGTTTCCCTGCCTCAGCAGGTCTGGTGGGGCACTCCTGTACCGCCATGAGAAGGTGGCCAAGATCGTCATGGCATGTGTCATGCTACACAATATGTGCATCAGGAATGTGCCCCTGCCCCCTGACGCTGAACTGCAACCACCTGACGATGAGGATGAGGAGGGTGGAGATGGGGCAGCACCTCAGGGAGGCAGCGATGCACAGAAGGGACGTGACATGCGTCAGACTCTGATCAACCAATGTTTCTAGCACACATGGATGGGGAGTGTGACATGGAGGTGGCACTCAGGGCACTGGGTGTGTCATGGACATGGACACTGTAGCCTGTTCACAAATAAAGCACACGTACGCAATAAGCAATGTCCACACATGTGAATCAGGAGTCACCAAAATGTGTATTAAAGAATTATGAAAAAGTGAACAAGGCCTCCACCCCACACCCCCACTCCCCCCTCCCCCCTCAACACCCCACACACCCTCTCCCCCCTCCCCCCTAAACTCCCCCATACACCCTCTCCCCCCTCCCACCTCAACTGCCCCACACACCCTCTCCCCCCTCCCCCTCAACTCCCCCACATACCCTCTCCCCCCTCCCCCCTTGACTTCCCAACACATGGTGTGCAGTAGCACGCACCAGTAGTCCACATGGCACTAGTGTGAATGCCTGTGCCTACTGTCCTCCCCCTCTTCCAGCACCAGGTGCCCCCTGTCTGATCTGCGCAGGTTCCTGCCAGAGCGATGCACAGGGCTGGTCCTAGAAGAGCTGGCAGTTGATGATGGTCCTGATTGTCCGGGAAACTGTGGTGGATGCATGTCCCGCATTGCTGCCACCATTTCGGAGAGGACATGGCGTACTGCTGCAAGTTCCGCGTAGATGTCCTTTGAGGTGGACTCAATGGCTGTTCTTAGGTAAGCAGCACAATCCCTAATATCATCCCTTGCATGTGTGCATTCGGTAATATGCTGCGTCAGCAGCCCTGTGAGTTCCTCCTGGTGCCTCTGTATGGCCATGATCCCCTCTTGGGTGATTGTCACTGGGGTGGAAGTGTGAGGCGTTTCCGCCATGATTTGGTGATCAGGGCCAATAGGCATGGGGCTGAAACTTGCCAGCCAGGAATCTCCAGGTGACAGCCTGTGCATGCGGCCGTCCACCATGCTGCATGGGGATAGGTGTGGAGAGTGGAGGGGGCGTGTGGCGGGTGTTGCGCCATGCAGCTGTACGTCGCCCTCGTTGTCCGAATATGGCTGCTGTGGCAGCTGTCTCACCGACTGTGCTGCTGCCAGCCGATGGTGTGACCTCTGCCAATGCCTCCTGGGTGATGGTGGCTGACGTGGGTTTTGTGGGGTCCGTGGTGCACTTTGGTGTTGTGGCCTCTGTGATTTTCATGGCCTTCTGAGGTGGTGCATGCTGGCCTCTGCCCCTTGAGGTTGAGGGGCGGTGTTCACCCTCCTCGGCCCTGGGCTTCTTCTGTGGTGTGGCACTGATGTCCTCATCACCGCTGTCAGAAGGTGTGTCTGTGGGGGACCAAAGGAGGGAGAGGGTTAGTGATGGGTCTACGTGCACCGGGCATGCATTGGAGTGGCTGCATTGATTTGGAATGGTAGATGACTAACATTGGGGGGAGTGACATAACGGGTTTCCTCACTCTTGGGTGGATGAATGGAGGCGTCTGGGTTGCAACACATATGGGGTGCAATATGCATGTGGACAAGGTGATGCTCTGCACTGCCTGTAGGCGGTATTGTACTTATGTGTCTGGTGGACCCTGCTCTACATCAATGCACTGTCAGTTCAGGTGGACATCATCGTGGTGGTATTAGCATTGTTTCATTTGAGACACCTACCTGCATCGGCTGATGACGGGGCTCCTCGCTCCATGTCCCCGACTCCCTCTATTGCCTCGGTGCCTATGGTGGAGGCGCATATCTCCTCCCAAGGTTGCAGTTTTATTGGGGACTCCGAACCTCCCCCTGTCGCCATCCCAAGGTTGCGGTTGGCGGACAGTATGCTCCGCACATGTAGACATAGGTCATCCCAGCGCTTACGGCATTGTTTGGGTGTGCGGGGTGTGGTGCCAACGGCACTGACTCTCTGGGCGACCTCTACCCAAATCTGCTTTTTGCACTGCAGTGCTGGACGGGACATGTCATTTGAGAACACCACATCTGCATGCTCCTGCAGTGTCTCCGCTAACATGGTGAGCTCCTCTCTGGAGAAGCGCTCCTTGCGCATGCAATCTTCCGTTTTTTTCACTGCTTTTGGCATATTAAATTGCAACAGGTAGTGGTGGAGGTGTGTTGGAGTTCTGGGGGTCAGATGGCTCCTGGTTGTGGAGGATGGCAATGGATTGTGTTTTTAAAGATGGCCGCTGTGCTCTTTCCCGTTCCTGTGCAATGACGCTACTTCCGATGTTGCGTATTTACGGTCACCGCCAATAGCGGTTACCGCTATTAGAGGTGACCGCTAATGCCAATGGCTTGGAAGCCGGAAGTGCTATTTCCACTACAGACGATGGCGCAAAGGGGGATTTTTCGGACTTTAACGCCATGGCGCTGAGGTCATTACCGGCATGGTGCAAAGCTTGTGCCCGCGAACTCGTAATGGGCCGCTTTTAGCGGTCTATTGCCAGCACGGACACGGTAATTGCGCCATGCCGGTAATGATCGGTACTTAGCGCCCGGGTCGTAATGAGGCCCAGTGTTTTTTAAGTAGTCTTTTGAGATTGAATGCCTTAACTGTGCCTGTAAATGAGTTCTTGTTTTCATTAAAATAAGACAGATACGTGCCTTTGCACCTGCTCCCTCCACTTAAGTCCTGTTAAAAACAAGTACTAACAAAGGTAAAAGTTTTGGCTTTTGTATGGGTAATATGTAATGTAAGTGGTTTTGTATGGCACACGCCTGGCACTATTAGTGGCCTTGCTGAGCTTGGCTCAGGTGTTGATGTGGTTTAATGTATGATGGAATGATGGAGACTTATGAGACCAGTCATGTCGGAATGAGTGTGACCCTATGAGGCAAGTCCGATTGAAATGAGTGAGTCTCTATGCAGTTATATGCCGCTACCTGGTAGGAATGTGGGAGAAAGCAGGTAAGTGTATTTGGCCTTAACTAGTCATTTACAAATGAGTGCAAACCCAACCCATGTGGCAAGTCTTATGGGAATGAGTGATTCTTTATGTAGTTATATGCAGCCATCAGGTAGGAATGTTGGAGCATGTAGTAAGACTATGAGGCCAGTCATGTAGGAATGAGTTTGACTCCATGAGGCAAGTCCCATGGAATAAGTGTGTCTCGCTGTATGTATATGCAACCATAAGGTATGATTGAAGGACTCTGCAGGCGAGTGTATGAGGCTAGTCATGGAGAAATTAATGCAACTCCATGCAGTGCCTGAGGCTAGACTGATGGGAATGAGTGAGTCTCTATGTAATTGTACGCAGTGATAATGTAGGAATGAGGTAGACTGTATGTAACTCTATGAGGCTAGTCATGTAGGAATGAATGTGACTCCATAAGGCAATACCTATGGGAATGAGTGATTCTCTATGTAATTATGAGCAGCCTATAGGGACGAATGAGGAGGACTAGGTAAATATATGA
The DNA here is from genome assembly GCF_040938575.1 of Ambystoma mexicanum. Lineage (NCBI taxonomy): Eukaryota > Metazoa > Chordata > Amphibia > Caudata > Ambystomatidae > Ambystoma > Ambystoma mexicanum. The sequence continues at coordinate 875,360,971 of NC_090932.1, read as the reverse complement.
GGCTAGTTATGTATGAATGAGGGCCCCTCCATGCAGCGTATGAGGGGCAAGTCCTATGAGAATGAGTGAGTCTCTATGTAATTGTATGCAGCCATCAACTAGGATGAAGAAGACTGTAGGCAAGTGTATAGGGCCAGTCATGTAGGAATGACCTCAACTCCATGAGGCAATACCCCTGAGGATGAATAAGTCTCTATTTAATTATATTCATCAATCAGGTAGGAATGAGTGTGACACCATGCAGTGCATGTGGCTAGACCCATGGGAATGAGTGAGCCTCTCTCTCTCTCTCTCTCTTTCTCTCTCTCTCTTTCTCTCTCTCTCTATATATATATATATAGTAAAAAAACTGTGTTAAAGGGACGTTATGGTTTCAAGTAAAACTGAAAAACCCCTGAAATTCGCCAGTTATGGTCAGCTAAGCAACCATAACTCGTGCCACCACCGTGCACTGCTAAGACTAACACCCAGGACATCAAAGATGACATCACAAATGTCATTGGTGACATCACTAATGACATCACATGTGCATTTACTTTTCATGAAAAGTCTGTACAAGGGATTCTTATTATAATGTTGACAAAAAAGTGTCACGGATCATTGGAATAAATTTTTTGAGCTACTTAGTGCATTAAGCAATGCATTGATATAAATAGCATTCTATTATGAAGTTCTATCCAGTATACTAAGCTACTCATGTAGAAACATAGGCATTGTATACAGCATACATGATGAAGGTGCAATATTCATAACCTTGCCATGTTGAACAGTGAAATGATAACTGCTTTCTTATTAGAGTTTTGCGTACTGTGAAACATGTAATAAGTAGCTAATAAAACCCACTTACTACATAATTGCATTATTACAGACAAAACACAAAGAGACAACGACACATACAAATATGAGTATACACAGGGAATGTGAAATAAGCAAAAAAAAGCAGTAGTAGTAGAAAGTGTTCATAACCTAACTGATTATCTTAATGCAGAGAAATAATTACTCTGTTTCAAAGCTGCTACTTACCCTATGTATATGTATCACATGATGTGACTGGACCCTAAAGAAAGTAGTGTGAGTACAATGTATACAAATATGAGCATATATACATGGAAAGTACAGTAATTCAAAAACAACAGAGCTTTCAGAAAGTGCTGATAACCCCACTGATTCTCTTCATGTACAGAAAGGATTGCTGTCTTTCATGCTTGTGTCTTCCCTATGTATATGTTTCATATGATGTGACTGGACTCTAAGGGAATTACTGTAAGAACATACTTGAAGGATAAGTCTACAAATGTAGTACCTTTCCAATTTTTTGTTCCTGACTGTTACTGAAGAAAACCATGTGGCCTAGATATGTCAGTAAAGGAAAAAAGGGGGAGCCAGACATGTGATGTCATCAGTGATGTCATCAATTACATTTGTGATGTCATCTTTGATGTCCTGGCTGTTAGTCTTAGCAGTGCACAGTGGTGGCGCGAGTTATGGTTGCTTAGCTGACCATAACTGGCGAATTTCAGAGGTGTTTTGGTTTTACTTGAAACCATAACGTCCCTTTAACAAAGTTTTTTTACTGAATTTCATAGGTTTTTAGTAGCGCAACTTAACCATAATGTCCCTTTAACAAAGTTTTTTCATTGAATTTCATAGGTTTTGATTAGTGCAACTTAACCATAATGTCTACGAACATCTGACTTTATTGCGGACCTTCTGGATAGTGCCAAATGACCATATGCAGGCGCGCAGCATGATGACGTGTCCGAGAACCCGTACGCACTAAATAAATCTGTGCTTCACGGCCAGTTTGCATCTGCATTTTCTACTGATCTAGGAACTTTCAACTTCAAAATTTCCCTTGCACAGCTCCATCTATTAACAACCTAGTACACAGTACAAACTTTTACCAAAACTGCTATTTATCTTAAAATGGAATCAGCTGAGCCCATCCCTCCTCCCCAAGAGAGACCACCACTGCTTTAATCAAGGAGCATGAGAAATACTGCCCCCTAACTTAGAAATAACACAGGCGCAAAATTTTCCCCAGTCCACCTGCCCCTCCATATTAGTGTTTGGTGCCTCTTCCCTCATTTCCCTCCCCACCTTTCGTTCTAAGCTTTCCTGCCCAAAAAAATCCATCCAAAAACAAAATAAATGTTCCTTTAGGAACCACCTTTCACAGTTAAAAAATATAACTAAAATAAAAATCGCATAGACTCCATCTACTTTATATTTCTCAGTAAAGTACATAGACTCAATAAGATTTTCCAACATTTCCATTTACATTTTGTGTTATGCTAATGGGAATATTGGGGCGTTCATCCTCCGTTACACGGACTGGAACGGTGGATACCGGCCCAGCAGCCCAAGGTATCAGCCCAAGCGAAGCGATGGTGGATAATGAGGTCTCTGAACCATTACCCCCCCGTTCCAGCCCCTGAAATGGGGGATGAAGGCCATTACCATCCTAGGTTCCCAAAGCGGTAACCCGTGGTACTAAAAAAGAGGATTTTTTGTCCTTCACCGGGACGCCTTTGGTGTCCCGGTATAGGAAGGAAAATCCTTTTCCAAGATGGCCACCATGGAAAGGGAAGGTGGGGGTTCCATACAGGGCCCCTCTTTGCTTTTCATGGCAGCCTGCAAAAGGCAAAAAGAAAACCCTATGACCATATTACCACAAGCACATTTTTCTTCCCTTTCAAATCTATCCTAATTTCGAATAACTTTACCACAAAGCCAGTCCCAGGTGGACATGGCCACTTTAATCCTATGTTTTGTCCCTTCTGGTCATTGCCAGTAGCCACATTGTCCGGATCATGACCTTATTCCATGACCTGGACATTCTGCCCACTGCCCCTGGCTACAGCCTACCCCTCAGTCACTAAAGCTATACCGCTATTTTCTTTAACTACATTATGACACTTGTCAAATAAGAAAACACTGCCACATTTGCAAAACCAAGATGGCTGGAAATACACCGACGTTTTATTTTTTCAAAACTGTCAAATGAATGCACATACAATCGTGATATAAGCTCTGCACAAAATCCCACCGAACTTTGTAAACTCATTCGAAATCACATCAGAAATATCCCACCCATCATCATCACCCCTCACCTCCCCAAACATTATTTCATACATTTCACAAGTGCAATGCTCAGAAAATATTATTGTCCCGAGGGTTCGGCCATGTATTTTTATACATACGTTAATCTATCAGAAACATTTCCAATTCACCTTACCTCACTTTTCCTCTTTTAAAAACATACGAAATCTGGCAGCAATCTTGTGCTATTCTTATCCATTGCTGCATCTGCCTAAGGTAAACTGCCCTGACGTCACTAAATTATATGCCTCGCTCCTGACCCTCACATCACCAACCCTAGTGATATTCTGCACCTTTCTCTGTGACGTTCCTCTTCAGCGTATCCAAACGCGCCCATAATCACCTACGTGACGCAGAACCCAAAAATCAACACACACTAACAACACAGCACATCTCAATTCGGAATATTAAACCTTTCTGTAAAAGAAAACAATAACACTGTACAATTTGTAAAGTACTTTTATTTCAGAATAAACGCTCCGACAACATCTGACTATTCCCATATTAAATCAAATTGCAAATTTGTTTCTTCGCTCGTGATCCAAAATGTTAATCGTGACGCACACGTTGTTCTTTTTCCATACACAAAGTGTTTGTTTTCAATAAAAGAACCGCTTGGGTCACACAGTGAATTCCAGGGCTTCTGCATCAACTTGACCCTAGACCACCATAAAGGATGTTATGTTACTCCTAATTGCTTGTACAGCGTACGGGCACATTGGCCCTAGGCGATCGTCCCAAAAAACAGTCACTGTGATCCAGCCGTTGACAACTACGTGCAGCTGCCGATTGAAGAAGCCGTCAGTTGGCATCTGGAATCTATGACAATCGCAGAAAGGCAGGATGTAGCTATTTGGAAAACATAACAGAAAATGTGTATCAATACACAAACTTAATTACAATATATCTATTGACTTTTTAATTCGGCATAGAGTTTAAACTAACGATTAGCACACACATCAAACAATCTCAACAAAGAGAAAACAACGTGGAAACTGATACACAATTCCATATGGTCATATATGACATTTTAATGAAATATTAGCGTTGAACCTGGGTGAACCTAGTGATAGTGTACATGCACCTAGATCCTGCACTCCCCATAACCACGTAAAAAAGACAACCACACAGAAAGATAGTACTTGCGTTACATTGCAATAAGAAACACAGAACAAACAAATAGAATAGAATCCAAAATTAATCTTCAGATGATAATAAGTTAATGCTCGTTCCGGTATACAGTCGTCAAAATCAAACTTCCATTATATTCACCATCTCTATTCTCTTGGCGTAAATCAGACCCTAACGCTCACTGCGCTCAGACCAAAGATTCTTCATGAACTGAATTTAACTGTTCCTTACACACTTTTGGAATGCATAACCTTATCAAATGTTCATTATTACAAACCCCCTCTCACGGCATTCCTTATGGAATATTCCCTTTCTCTCAAGGTCAAAAAACAATTGAACCTTATATTTTGTGTCCCATGCGTGGGCTTCCTTAGCTCGCAACCAAAAAATCAAAGCTGGTGACCTTCACTCAGAATCTAAATACATTTTCACTTTGCAACAACATGGCTCAACGCATCCATGAGAACTCTTGTTCTCATACACGTGCATGGGCCTCTCTTTCCATCAGACACTGCAGGTGGCTGCCTCAGATGCCAGTCTCAAGGGGACGGCAGTCTGACTCCATTATTATTTTAAATACATTTTAACACAGACACATTAGTCCTTCGCCTAAACTTTACGCATATTATATTGTGGAACACCACTAAATGTACTGTATGACTTTCATGACAAAAAAACACCACTTTTATGCTGCTTGCTGCCATATCCCATCCCATCCTCATCAACCCTCACCTCCCCAGACAGTATTTGATAAGTTTAACAAGTGCAATGTTGTGTTTTTTAATATGTTTTTGCGGCGATATCCATGGACACCAAAACACGGATCCAAGATGGCGGGCGCATCGGAACAATCTGACGCAATTCACGCTCTTCACCATCCAATCAGCGAACGCATCACATGTCCGCTGACATGACGCAACCGATTAGCCAATCGATATCTTGCCCGCGGAGCGAACAGGGAAGTGTGTCCGCGGAGCGGACCTGGATATCGCTAATTTCTTTAGACATACTTTTTGATCATTTTAAAAAAAACTACTGGACGGATTTTCACCAAATTTACAAAAGCACGCTTTCGGGACCAAGCCGCTGCTCTTGCCGCATATTTGGTGAAAATCCGTCCAGCGGTTTGAGCTGTAGGCGTGCACAAAGTTTTCCCCCCATTCAGTCTAAGGGAAAAAAATAAATTTTGGGACCCCCCTATAATTTTTCCCCCCCCGGACCAAAGCTCACCAAACTTTGCAATAAACATCAGAGGGCACCAATCCTTTTTTTTGCAAAGTTTGGTGTGCATTCGTCCATATATATATGCAGCCAACAGGTAGGAATGAGGGAGACTGCTGTTAAGTGTATGAACATTCTGGGGCCCTCAGGATGACAAAGGAATGACTTCCATGTGCTGAAAATCACTGCCTACCTATCTCTATATCACTGTCTTTTTTGGAAAAGGTTCTATCCTAAATAAATTGTTCTAGTTTAAACTAACTGCTGAATATTAATCACTGTTTAAAGAAAGGAGAATAAAAGGCACCCTCACACAATTGCAAGCTCACCTTTCCCTGAATTCAGTGACTTTGGGAGATTCTCTTGCTCGCCACTTGGTGGACATCACAGAGGAACTGCAGATTTCTTCATGGGCCCCCTGCTGGCCGTTCAGTATAAATTGAAGTGAAATGCAAAGCCAATAGGCATATGTTCTTATGTAGGGGTACTGGCATATATTGGTAGACCCAGATTGGGCATGTTTTCTTATAGTATGATTCAGATTATGTGCAAAGTTGAATATGTTCTTACAGGGGAATACTGGCTTATATTGGTGCAGCCAGCATGGAAATGTATGTGCCGAGCCAGTGTGAACATGTTTTTTGTAATGGCATATGTTGTGGGGAAAGCCATGAAAATGTGTTGGGAAGTGCTGCTGCGCACTGTTGGTGACTTGCAACAATTGTATTTTTTCATGAGTTACCTTACACAACTGGTTACAAACTGTGTGGCTATTTAAACAATAAACAATGACCATGCCCCACAGCCAGCCCACCACCCTCCCCATGCCCCGCAGGCAGCCCATCACCCCTCGATATGCCACGAAGGCAGCTCATCACCCCTGGACATGCCCAGCAGGCATCCCATCCACCCTCCCCATGCCCTGCAGGCAGACCATCCACCCTCCCCATGCCCCGCAGGCAGCTCATCCACCCTCCCCATGCCCCACAGGCAGCCCATCCACCCTCCCCATGCCCCGCAGGCAGCCCATCCACCCTCCCCATGCCCTGCAGGCAGCCCATCTCCCCTCCCCATGCCCCACAGGCAGCCCATCCCCCCTCCCCATGCCCCACAGGCAGCCCATCCCCCATGCCCTGCAGGCAGACCATCTACCCTCCCCATGCCCCGCAGCAAGCCCATCATCCCTGGACATGCCCCTCAGGCAGCCCATCAACTCTCCCCATGCCCCGCAGCCAGCCCATCACCCCTGGACATGCCCCGCAGCCAGCACACACCACAGGGGGGACTTTTTCCAAACGATTGGGCTGGCACGAGCGTTTGAGGGGTGCGTGGGGAGTTTACACGCGATTAGGCTGGCACGAGTGGGGTACGCGTATTCTGAGGGGTGCACAGGGAGTTTTACATGCGATTGGCCAGGCACGAGCAGGGTATGCGTATTTGTAGGGGTTTGCGAGGAGTTGGAGTTTTACACGCTATTGGGCTAGCGCAAGCGTGGTACGTGTATTCGTAGGGGTGCGCAAGGAGTTTTACATGAGATTGGCCTGGCATGAGCAGGGTACGCATATTTGTAGGGGTGTGCAAGGAGTATTAGCACGATTGGGCTGGCGCGAGCGGGATATGCGTATTCCTAGGGGAGCGTGAGGAGTTTTACACGCAATTGGGCTGGCGCGAGCAGGGTACGCATATTCGTAGGGGTGCACAAGGAGTTTTACATGCGATTGGGCTCCTGCGAGTGGGGTATGCGTATTCGTAGGTGTGCGCAAGGAGTTTTACACGCGATTGGGTTTTCGCATGAAGGCTGGGTGGTGTTTTTATCCCAATTTCGTGGTTGGGGTGGCTGTATGATGGTCCACTGGCCTTTGCGCCATGTAGGGGATTTGTGCGGATGTTTTTGGTGCACGGGGCGGGGTTGGGGCGTAACTGGCGCTGCTGCAGGGTCACTGCGCCATGCTGCGCCACTGCTGATTATGGATGTTTAAATCCATAAATATGCGGTGCGTCAAAATGGGTTTTGGCGCACGTGGCTGGCGCAAGCTGGCACACGTTCTCTCTGTGCGCCAGCCACGTGTGCCACTCCTGCACTTGATTCCATGAATTACCCCCACAGTGTTGCATTGAAGGTCTTTTTATTAACCAAATTAAACAAATTGTTTCTTCACACAACAGTTGTATGATAAGAAATAATCAACACACCAGTCACTTTAGTTCTCAGTGCTACAGACATGGAAAAGTGACTTCAGTAACACACACTTCACAATAAGTATTTAGGCATTTAATGCTCCCTGAGCACACATTCACCATAGATAGTGTGCATGAGAGTCCAGGAGGAATCTTTAATTTGAGCAAACAAATTAATTAAAATATCCCTGCCTATCCACTTCTCACCACCTCCCATTTTTTTCAAAGGACCACACCTCTCGCTCAGTAGACAGGTCAGAGTTTGAAACTATTGGACCTTCGGGTATGTGAATGGCTTGTAGAAAAGAACATGTATGTTCAGCAGTATGTTGGAGAAAATTCCCTTTAGTGATGTTTCTATTCACTTACTGTGTAAAATGTACCTTTCTCCCTTTCGATGGGCACCTTGAACAGTGGAAATAAATGGCAGGTAATAATCACCTTCTCCCTTTTATCTTGAGTAACCCCATATTAATAAAAATATTCTACTTGATGGTATAGCCAGGAATTACTTCCATTGTCTTCTTTTCCTAGGTATGCACACAGCAAGATTACCCTTTTGACTCCTGTTAATAGTTCTTCTGTGAAAGACACCATTGCCACAGAAAAGGGCTGGGTGGACCTCACTGTATACACACCATGGGACTTAATTTATAAAATATACATTTTTCCAGAAGCACATACACTTCTGAAATGTTCCCTAAGCTCTCGGGATACACAATCAATTTATATGGGCAAAATAGTGAATCCCATGGTGTGTTTTTTTAACATATAAAATATCACTTAGCATCTTTGGTTTTTATGCCTGGTATCTGTTGTCCATGCTGTTAATGCAGAGCAGTGAGATGTTTATGATGGGGGCATGGACATGGTAACATCCCTTGTAGTTTGCAGTCCTTGGGGGTTTTACGAAATCTGTCATGCCTCCTCTTGAGAAGTTTCCAGACCTGAAGTCCTGTCAAGTGTTACATTGTTACGTTCAGGAAGGCCTGCAAGATGGAGTTATTAGATTTGACTGAGCTGGACCACGGATTCAGCTGAATTTACATTATAACACACCTAGAGGGCAAGTAATAAAACTCAACACTTAAACTTTATGGCGCTGTATGATTTGCTTCGCCTGTTTGAAAGCGGATCCTTACCTGCAGTGGGCAGCTTCAAATAGTTTATTTGCTAAGGAAAGGAATTTACCAATCCTCCCATCCTGTATGTTGGGATTGGGGGGTGTCCTTGTAAGTTTAAAGGATTCCCATATGTCTGAATTCAGTGCTGGCAGCATTGAAAGTTAGTTTCCGTCGAAATTGCACAATTGTGGCATGTTCCCTCATTTTAACAAAAGGTGCAGGTTATTTTTTGGTACTTAAAATGTTCATTTTAGGCCTTGTTTCTATATTTGGGTTTTAGAGGACTTAAAAATATGACACATTTTGCTTGCATGTGTGATTTTTCCAAACTGAAATGTGCAGACTGCAGCCCACATGTTGTCTTAGCACGTGTATTCAATGCAGACATCCTTAAAGATCCCCCCCTTGCTCTTGCCCCTTGCAGCAGCATAAGGGGGAGGGCCAGGGAGCTTTGGAATTCCTTTTCAGATGCATCTTTATTCCCTCTCCGTTCAAAAGATTTCCTTGGAGGGACCCATTCCCATTCCATAGGTGCTGGACATAATTCTTTATTTGATGAACTAAAGAGAGTGGTAGAAAGGCTGTTTTAGTAACTCATAGAGAAACACATTTTTACCAAGACAATACATCCTATCATGAAATGTTTACATGCTTCCTTTTCACTCAGTCATTTTCTAGCACTCTAATTTGATTACTTACCAGTTAATTTTCCTGTTCATTCCTTTCCTTTTCTTGTTCTTTAGGTTTCATTCTTCACCATTCTCTTCTGCTCTTATTTTACATGGCTTCTCAATCATTCTCAAAGATCATCGAGGGTGACAGCTTTTTAATTGATTGATATGGACCCATTTCCCTTCAACCATATCTCCTTTTGGGATTCTGATCTTATAGGCGACAGGAGAGATCTTTTCTATGATCTCAATATCACCTCGCCAAGAAGGTAAAAACGTCTTCTCCTTCATTTGCCTATTTTTTAAAATTGTATAGATAAATCCTGTCACATATCTCGTAATCCCGTTTGTTGTCATGAGGTTATAGTAAGACCTCATTCCTTCAGCAGACTGCCCCATATTGCATTGGGCATATGAAAAAACATGGTGTACATGTTTCCTCAAGTTCTCGATATATTCATGAGTAGCTCAGGCACTTATCAAAGTCTGATCCGCAATTCCATTTTTCATCCAGTCATCAATTCAAATGGAGAAACTTTGGTGGCAGAAGAAGGTGTAGATCGAATTGACATTAGGACACACGGCTATCAGATGTCCCAACTTGGTCCAGAATTAACTACAAACTTCTTCAAGATTGTTAAAATAGTTTCGTTGTATCTCACTACAACCCCGCTTGACGCTAGGTGGTACGCAATTTGGAGTTTTCTTTTCGCTCCTAATATTTGCCACATCTTTGTCATTAACTCACTGGTAAAATTACTACCTCTGTCGGACTCAATCCTTTGCGGAAGATCAAAACAAGAGAATATGTAGTTGATCATCAAAGTGACGGCTGTCTCTGCCTTACAATGTGGGGCAGGAAGCCACTCAATCCACTTTGTTAAGAGGAATGTCACAATCAACATGTACTCGTCTTCTGTAGAAGAACGGGTTACTGTGCAATGAAGTCTATTTGCAAATCAGATCATGGCAACGTCATTCATCTTTTCTGCTAAGGAGCTTGGTGTGTGGGTGAACCCGGTTGGAACTGAGTACACATGAGACATCCCTTTAAGTAGTTATTGAGATCCTGGCCAATGTGTGGCCAGTATGCAACTTCTTGCAGTATCTCCAGAGTCTTTTGAAATTCCCTATGGCTGGCAGTGGCCGCGTCATGGGCATGATTCAGAATAACACTTTGGAATGAGTTAGGTGCCGCCCACTGGTCATACCCAGATTGGGGATTTTCTCACCAACAGCCCGTCTTGAATCTTAAACTTATTCTGAAATTTCATCAGAATATGAAGATCTTTCTTTCCCTTGTAGTCTGATTCTGCCAGAGGAAATATGACTGGATCATCTAAGTATTTATAGAAATTCACAATAATAGGATCCTCTTTTTGAGCAGTGATCAAGTCTGCATCAGGAGCATCTATTCTCCACTGAACAGCCATAAGTTGACTCTCAGTGCGAGTCTGTGATCTGGTCACTACCATGACCTGGATTTCTCCCAGGAGGTGTTCCCTATCTATGAAGTCTTTCTGTAGAGCTCCTGTTTTAGCCAATTGATCAGACAAGTAATTAAGTAATTTCCAGTCTTTTCAGGATCCTATATCTTGGAATGACCTTTGATCTTTTTCCCAATAGATGGTAATTTCCATAGTAGTCACAAGATTGACAATAGTCTGGATCAATCTACCATGTTTTAACAGTTTATGATTTGCACAAAGCATGCATCTATTTTTTTCACTTTATCAGGTGTTCCACAAACCCAGTTCGCACATAATCACAATCGGTGATAATCAACAGTTCTGTGAGTTGGTGATTTACAGCAGTGAGGACAGCTTGATACATTGCCATCAGCCCTGCCCCCTACAGCTTTGGGGAACTATTTTTTAAACCAGCAGAGGGTTTGGGATGATCATTTACTCAAGCGTTCCCAATGCCAGCAATCAATTCTTTCTCCCTGTCATTTGTAATATAGTAGGAACAACCATCCACATAAACTGTGGGTATCCACTGGCAAGTGTTTTCTCCATATATCTTGTGCGGTGACACCAGGTATTCCTCTATATTACTCTTGATGATTTTAATTTCATCAGTGTTTTTCAGCACAATCATGTAAATCTGCCAATCCTGGCGTGAGTGAGGTCTTCTTATTTTGGCGTATGTGACATCCACAGGAAAACCCTGCATTGATAGAATCCAAGAAATGATAGTTGAATAAGAAATATTCCCAGCCCGTATACTGCTACTTTGTAGATATTGAAACGGTTGGTGGGAGCTTTCTACAATGATATACTCCCCCTGGATAAACAGATGGTAGTTTTTCAACAGTTGCCAGAAGTGCTTTTATTTTGCAATCATTTAATTTTTCTTCTACAGAGGATAAAGTTTTGCTCGCGTAGGAAATTACCTTGTGACTTTGTCATGTTTTTTGGTGTAACACCACCATCAAACAGTTATCGGAGGAACCAGCCTCTAAGAAAAACTCCTTATTCTTGATGGGGTAGCCAAACAAGGAGCTTGTGACAGGCTTCTTTTCAATTGCTCCACTGCCTCGGATTGTGCTTCACCCCACTCCTACTTTAGCCCAGCCTTCAATAAGTGGACCAAAGGTTGAGTGATCTCCACATAATCCATAATTAATTTCTGACTCTAATTAGGCAGTCCAAGGAGGCTTTGCAACTCATGCAGAGTTGTGAGGTTCTTTAATTTGAGCAAGCTTGCTACCCTCTTTTTCTGAGGATTGAGGCCCTCGGCTGTAATTTCATGTCCTAGAAAGTTATCTCTGGTGTTATACCATTGTGCTTTCTGGAAATACAATTTTGCACCAGCTTTATGCAACTGGGTAAGAACAAATCTGATTTCTGTCAGATGTTCTTCCATAGTTGAACTCTTTATCAACAGATCGTCCACATAGGCCAGGTTTCCTCTTTCACTCAGATCAGGCATGGCCTTGTGAAGGAAAATGTACAACTTATTTCCTGAATTGATGTACACAAAGGGAGTACAGGTTAAAGTAAAGTGTTGCCACCCACAGGTAAAGGCAAGCTATACTGATCTTCCCTGTTCACGGATCCTTGAATCTGAATCAGTGCTTGATGAATATATGGAAGAGGCCACGTTGACATGTGGACCCCTTTATTCAACTGCCTCAGGTCAGTACAAAGTCTCCATTGTCCTTTGGGTTTTAGGATCCCCAGTACCTGATTGTTAAAGGTACTGTGGAAAGGACGAATTATGCCACAAGATTCCAGGTTTTTGATAATCTCTGTGAGAGATTCCAGGGACGCTAGAGGCAACCGATATTGTTTTACAAGCACAGGTATTGTCGCAGAATGGATAACTGTTTGCCCACAATCATAGGAGTCTCCGGCCAGACTGATCTGTTCCTCGACTATATGTCAGGAACCCGGAAACACCTCTGGTGTCGATATTTCACAAGTATCCTCCAGTTGGCTGGAGAGATCTCTTTAACGGTATTTAACTGGCCAGAAGGTTCAATGTATTTTAGACATTTATAATTAACTTTAAATGATACCTCGACTTCAGGGATGTCACAGGTCACAGGTAACATCTTCTACCCAGTAAGGGCCTGAAGAATACACCAAGAAATGTCCCTCATGTCAGATGCTGATCATTTCTGGTTGAATACTGTCTGTTTCATCATAGCAATTTTTAGGAATTGGACAAATAATTCAATTTTATAAATAAAAAGAATAATATTAGGAATTGACTGCCATTTCAATAGAGGTGTATGTGCACAAAGTAATACTTTGAGGGTCGCTGTTATCCACCAATATGCGAATGGTGTCGCCATTTAGATAAACTAAGGGTGTTGGCTGTATGGACAATCCTCGATGCTGCAGGGTATAATTCAAGTTTATAAATTCTGCCTGATTTTTCAGGGTTTGTCCTCTTTTTATTTTGATAGGCAATGTGAATTGTCACACCTATCCTGGGATAGTATCCTTTCCTTTTGCTAGGATTTCAAAAGCATAAGGCAACAATTGAGCTGACCAAAATGCTTTCTCATCATTGTCAAAGCCCGTTAGGTTACCCCCAGTCTTGACCAAATGTATCATTAATGAAATCCAAATGAATTGCACATCAATGGAGAATATCACTTCCTAGAAGTGACATCTCTAAGGATCCAACAATTATGGTCAATAGTTTTATTGGGAATCAAAAATGTTAACATACACCTCCGAAGTATGACATGTTTAGAATTTTGGGTTTCCAGGCCAACTTCCCATTTATTTGCCAAATTAAAGCAGCTAGAGGTCTGATCTTTTTGGAGTCGCTGAAACAGTGCTTTGCTTATGAAGCTGTTTCCATTGTTTAGACAGACTCTGACAAGCACAGAATCTTTCCCTCCATTTATCTAAATGGGAAGAATGTGTGTTAGCCTTTTTTTCTGGATTTCAGTCCAATTATAACTATGTTTTTCTGGACTCATTTCAAGAGTACTTTGAATTTCCTTTGGAGTCCACCTGAATATAGAACTTCTAATCTAGAAAACCATTTATTGTTGGGACGGAGGGTCATTCTTAGGAGAAGGGATGAGATCCCCTCAGTACTCTGTTCTCCTACTGAGATGATGGTGATTTCAGGAACCTGATTATTTTGAAAATTAAATTAAATTTGATTGGCTTGTCATTCAATCAAGTGACAAGTACCGTTCAGACTGACAAAAGCGGTACTTCTCTTCAGCTTGATAGGAAGGTTTGTTTAGGTCCAGAGAACTTGGTTCACGCAATCAATCAGAGGGGACAGCCTCTGAAGGAAATCATTCTGGAGCCACAATGATCACTGGATGTTTTAGATCCACAATCCCATTGACAGAAATGTCCTTTCCATCAACATTTTGGAGTTCTCCTAGAAGAGGTTAGAGAGGAATTGTATGGCTCTCACCTCTTACGAAGTTGAGTTTCTGAAACGTTTGCTTTGAATTCAAGGTCGCCTGTCACCATGTGTCTACCACAGCTGATAAATCACACTGACCTTGTATCTGGACAAGATGAAAGAGCCTTATTTCTTTATACTCTAGTCTACAAAGAAAGTGTGAATTATTTGACAGATCAGCATGAATTTTCTGTATGTCGTTTATTTCTAGTGCAAGAGCTTGCGTTGCCCCATATCTGTATTTCCTTCATTCCTTTATTATTATTATTATTATTATTATTATTATTATTATTATTATTATTATTTCTTTCTTATAAAGCGCATCATGCCCATGTGCCTCAGTGCGCATAAAAAACAAGACAATACAAACAAAAATAAAATAATACAACATTAGAAGGCAGGAATAAAGTAAACTAAGAATCAAGACCCTGTTCAAGCAGAGGGTAAGCACTACCCACGATCTACAATCAATTTTAGTTCAGATGGCGTATTAGTAAAAATGTTATTGTTACTAAAAAAACTGAGAAGGTTGGTATGACCACAACCAATAATTATACAGTGCCTATTAGCTTGAGTACACCATCCATCAATCTTTATCCTCCACAGAACCTTTAAGTCAGAACTTCTAACAATCCCTGGTCCAGATCTTTGTTGCAACCACGCCGGTCTCTTATTTCTGAGGGCATCCTGAAGTTCAGGCCCTGATGGTGACATAATGTTGGTAATAAAAAGGTTTCTTTGATCTAAGACCAGTTCTCTCAGAGTCTTATCTGCAATATATGGCAGCTGTGATTTACTAAGATGTGAGACCTTAAACAGAGTGGGTTTGTTTTTTCAGAATTACACAGGCCAACACACGAAGTACCTGGTCCCAGTTCGACATCAAATATCAGCGGCCCAACACGAGTTTGCCTTACGGTGACTCCAGATAAAGGTGAATCCATGGTATTAGGGTGGGATTTCATCACATTTTCAGATTTCAACAACTCCTGCATGTTAGCGGGATTCATCTCAGTCTGACTAGCTTTATCTTCAGACCCTAAACTTTGTTCTGACAGATCAGCTATTTGAGATTTATTAATAACTGAGATATCAGAAACCTGCTGAGGGCTTTGAGAGTTATTATTAGCAACCGCCATATCCAAAGGTGGGTCTGTTTGACATGAATACTTAGGCCAACTATTTGGTATTCAGTCAAATAGTACATTTACTATTTGGTACACCCGTAGTACATTTGTATCTCCCAATGATTCGGAGAATGGGACTCTGACTTGTATGCAGTCCCTGCTTTATTTTGGATGTTAATAAAGCTGGGTTTTGCCTTTAACTTTGGCTATTTCAGTTCTAGAGTTGTTTTTCTGGCACTTGATCCTGTGGGGGCGGGCTCCTTAATCACCTAAACCCAAGCGTGCCCACCACCTGAGAAATGAGTGCATGTTTTGTATGTAAAGCAAGTTTATTGTACAATCATCCAGGGAGCATTAAGATGGTGCTGTAGAACCAAACTAACCACAGTCTCAACAAACCACATCAGTTGACATCTTTCATACAATTTTGCAACAGTTAAAACACTCCCAGATACTTTTTTACAATTCACCCGCCACATGTGATTGGGCAAACATTTCTTCAAAGAAAGACCATCTTTCTCCAATTCCTACATTCTCATTGGCAGCTGTTATCTTAACTACCATCTTCAGCTCATGTGTAGAACACACCTCCTTTTAAGGTGTTTTTCTGGTAGGCCATGAATCATCATTCAGTTAAACATTTGTATGAACACATAATTCATTACTAGTAATAACTAGTCTAAGCCTTTTTAACCTCAACTTTTGATTGCACCTAGTTCACATAAATATTTCAAGCGATATGTAGAAGGCCAGGTAAACAAGTTCTCTATGAATTAGCAAAAACAATCTCATTCCCCAGGTTACTGGTTCCATTGGAACATTCTAATCTCAATAACTGCCATTTCATCGCGCACAGCACATCTGAAAATACAATTGAAACTCCTGGGTGTCAATTACTTAAGCCCATGGGCATTGACTCACCCTATGTTTTTACTGCTGGCCAAAAACAAATAGCGAAACCCCTCTGTCAAGCTCCCATGCATTCAGGAGACTACATCTGCCATTCTTATCAGACCATAAACTCCATGGCCGGCTCCTTTAGATGAGCTGACCGTGTAGGTTGAAGTTATTTATTTACCCATGCCATGGCCTCTGAAATCCCACAGAATCAGTTTCTCAAAAGTCAAAGTTTACTTTGCAAACAACCCTGGCTGCCGTGTTTGAATCCATTTATAAAAAGCCCACTACATTTAGATTCACAAATTCCCTGTCATATTTTCTTCACAGTGGGTTCTCTATGACCAGCCCTCTTCCTTGCATGAGCATTAAAAACCTTCTCCGGCTCTCACTTTCCACGTTTCACGTACTTCAGAGCACCCTGTGTGTAAATTGTGTTTATGTTTCATTTGGTGGTTTTAACATTTTATCTTTCTCCGCACGTGTAAGTTAATATGCATCCGTTCTAAACAAAAAGTAACACTACAGTAACATAGCCCATTCATAATAATCTACACTGGAAACATATGAAGTTGCAACGTCATGCTCAGTTCGCCGCACCCCCATTCATCAATATGGCACATGCAACATAAACCACCCTTACTCATGGGGACCTTTCCTGACCACTCCAACAATCCTCTGTATGAATCTGGGGATTTCCAGACCATCCTTACAGATGGTAGCAGAGGTGATGGTTAGCTAGCCTTAGTCGCATTGTCAGGGTTTACCTGCCGTGGCACGAAGACTACGAGGGGACCTGTGGAGAGCGGTATCATGCGTGAACAGAGAAAGGTCGACAGTAGCCCCCTTGGAGAAAGCTCCTGTCTGGTCCCCCCAGGATACACCATAGGGTGGTGGTAGGCTGGCGATTGAGGGGAGACTCGATACTGAAGACCCTTACAAATGGTGAAAAGATAAATAAACAAAGACCAGTGTCCACACACGTGGAACATGATGAGCACCCCGATTTACTGTTAAAACTGACAGAAGTAGAGGAGGAGCTTCAGAGAGAGAAAGGAAGAAAGGGCAATAAGGACGGGATGATGATTGTGCCGAATGAATGGGTAGGAGGACAAATAAAGGAAGGGTATGGATGACTGTATAGAAATGGAACGGGAAGTGAGAGGAAGACAGGAGAAAGAAGAACAAGAGAAAAAGGAGCAGGAAGAGAAATAAAGAGAGTGAGAAAGAAAGAAGAGAGGAGAGGAAAGGAGGAATGAAGAAGAACCAGAAGGATAGAAGAGGTGAGAGGCAGACAGGGAAAGGGAGAAGATAAAAGGAGAGACACATAGATGCAGAAAGGGAAAGAGAAATACAAAGGGAGGAAGAGGGGGACAGAGAAAGACAACAAGAAATATAAAGTAGCAGACAAAGATGGAGAAGGGAAGTTGATGATGTAATTAGAGGACAAACGCTCCCAGACAAGGAGAGGGACCAGAGACGGGGACAGAAAGAAAGATAAAGGAGCTTAGAAAGACACTGCAAGGAATAGATGAAATCCTTCCGAAACATAGTCTTCCAGATGAAGGAGAAGAAGGGGCCATACGAAGGAAGTTTAGTAACTTGTATAGGAGCAGAAGGGGTGGTACTAACAGCATGATGGGGAGTAGAAAAGGTTCTCTGCAAGGTGGACAAAGGAAGTTATAGGTTGAGTCCCCTTGGGAGACTAGACTTGAAGACAGGGAAGATGATGAAGGAAATAAAAGTGATGATACTTTGTTTGAAGATGAATACAGAGAGGAAAGTGAAGAGGAAGAGACTGCACTAACCTAGTCTACAAGCAAGGGGCATGGGAAAGAAATAGCGTGGTCAGACTTGGAAAAACCAGTAAGGAGGCCAGAATGCAGCCAATATCCTAAACACCCAAAAATGTGATCAAGGAGCTTAGAGGACAAAACATTGTATGTAAATAGGTTGAGAAATTTACCAGAACTGAAGAGAATTAGCATGACAGGTGCAGTGACAAAGACGAAGGTCGTGGCTGCATTCAAACCGGACGCTGAGTTTACACAGTTCCCCTTATTAGTGAAAGGGGGAGGACTGCCACACTATATTCTGTGGCCACTAATGAACACACATAATTTGGTTTGTAAATTGCCAACACTGAAATAGGGCAAATGGATTTAAGAATGGATTTAAGAATTGGAGAGAATGACAGCTGGGATGGCCTTAGCAGTAGGTGATATAAAAAGCTTGCTCGCTGCATATTAGTGGAGGTTAGATGACATTTGGACATGGGCGGGCTATCCTGGAGTGATGGTACAAAACACTGACCATTTTGGGGCACCCTTTAATAATTGTCAAGCTAATGTATGGAGGGTATTTATGGTTCAGTACCCAGACTCATCAGACATGAGCACTATTATGACTTGTAAAATGAGAGCGGACGATGCTCCGACCATGTATATTCAGGAAATTCAAGAAGAATTGAGGCTAGAAACGAGAGAACTGTGGGATAAAAAAAAATCATGATCTTGCATCACATTCTATCCCAGGGCTGCCTGAAGCAGTGCAAATGCAGTTGAAAAAGATTGTGGCAATAGGGCAGAGATTCAGCTGACCATTCTTCACAATTGTCGGTTGAACCAAGAGAAAGACAGAAAGACATTTGAGGACAGAAAGATAGAAGAAGCAAAGTTAGCTCAGAAAAAATTAAGTTTTCAGTGGAAGTGGAGGTTTTCTAGGCCGCATAGCACTTACCATACCATGCACATCATCTGCTTCTCACGCACGAGCACGGACATTCCAGAACCTACCCCCATCCCCACTTCTCCTCTTCTCGCTGCACTTGCATGTTATGAATACTCACAAGGCATAGTAGGTTTGTCTTTACCTTTTCTGAATTTATTGTTTTCAATCCCATGTTCCCTCCCTGTTTCCTATGGGCGCTTTGAAACAGAATTCACTTACTGTATAAGCACCTAACAAATGGACAACAAATATATATAATAAGGCGCAGTATTGACAAGTGGAAGAGATGGGTTTAATGTACAAGGAGCACAGCAGGCACAACCCACAGGTAATGGAAATGTTGCAGGAAGGAGAGAGTATCATTATTTCCCACAAGGGCGAGGATTTGTACCTAAGAGCAGATGGTCCAGACTTCAGGCTCTGCAGGGAGAAGGTTTTAATGGGGGACAACCTAGATTTGGGGACAGCCACAGCGATGTTGGATATGCAGGAAGATTGGGTACATTTCATGACAATGCTGAAGTAGGGGAGGGATGCAGCAGAACTGGCAAGCAGCGAAGCCAAGAGGGGGACAGCCCCACCATTAAATCACAGAGTCACCTGAATATCATACCCAAGATCACACATAGTATCAGACACAAGCCCCAGTGATACAGCAGATACAGCAAAGGATGCCACCTCAAACACAGCAGGCACCAATGCACACACAGAGAGCCCTGATGTAGACACAGCAAATACCAATACAGACATAGGCAACAGCACAACAGAATGCAGCAACACCATGGAACGTGAACATATTGCCACAAGTAACCACACCCAGAATAGGGGGAGTGTCAGTAGCAGGGGGAAATCATTTTAACAGCACAGGACTGGACATAGACCCACAATAGGACAGCCCACAGGAAGACTTGATGTGTTACATCCTATCTGTTACACCAGACCCACAAGAGGAACCGAGAGGTGGTGTAACCATAGGTGACAAAATATTTTCCTTTTTAGTAGATACAGGGGCAACTTGATCCTGTGTTAGGACATGAATGCACAAGGATTTTCTGGGGTGACAACTATGGTTCCTTTTACTGACGAATTACCCATCACCATAGGAGAACATGACCTTTCCATGCCATTATTGTGTTCCCGCAAGACACCAGTTAACATATTAGGGAGAGATTAGATGCACAAATTAAACATGACAATATAATTTACTGACCAGGGAATAATATGCTCCATACCAGGGATTCATTGTGTATATGTGCAGCATTTTATGGCCAGGAAACACAAAGGCACATGCCATTAGACCCAGAGGTATTCCTTTATGGAGTACACATATTGTTAGTATGGCTTTCAAGAATACAGGGCAAACTATTGCGATTACCTACTGAAATGTTGTTTCAACCAGAAGTACCCACTGACGTGGAGGTAAGGCAGATAATTACAATTGAGTTAGGAGCAACAATATTGAGGGAGGACAAAGTAATTTTACATGGAGTTGATGAGGAAGGGATACACTGGAGGACAGTGATAGCTCTTGATGAATGGCATAGACTTACTGATTTAACAGATGAAGATCTTCATACAGACAGTGACTCAGATGATGAAGTGTTGTTCAACATAAGCCTTACCTATTAGTTAAAAGTTGAAAACAGGGAGATACCTCAGAGAATGTCACTAGTGAAAAAGTTACAGTTTTTTCTGCAGGAAGATTTGACATTAGTACCAGGCACATTGTGGATGACCAGCACATGCAACGTTGGTCTATTAAAAGGAGTAGGGTCAGTCAGCATTAAATTAAAGCAGGGAGCTATTTTACCTCAAGTTAGACAGTACCCCATGTCGAATGAAGCTGATGAAGGTATTTATAAGACCATTTCTGCCCCCTATGTGACAGGGAATAGTAGTACCGTCAGAATCCCCATACAACACGGCTGTATCCCCAGTGAAAAAGGCAACAGGGGGGTTGTGGAAATGTATTCAGGATTTGGGCCCCCTGAAAAATATAGTTGAGACCAAGTTTCCATTGGTCCCAAACCCAGCCACAATATTGTGTAATATCCCACCCAATGCTAAATATTTTTCAGTGTTTGATTTAAAGAATGCCTTTTTTCTATCCCACTCCATGAAGATTCTCAAGATTTGACCTTGTATACCTATCACAGGATAAAGCTCAAAACAGGTACTGCAAATTACCTTCAGTCTTCAACCAAGTGCTTCAGATGGATTTTAGGAACGTACAGGCTGACAGCACAATAATACAATATGTAAATGGCATTTTAGTGCGCAGAAAAACAGAGGAAGAGTGCAGGAGAGACTCAGTAACGCTGATGACTGTATTGGCAGAGAAGGGATACAAGGTGGACAAAGAGAAAATGCAATATAGCCAGGAAGATGTTTTATACATAGGTCATCTAATATCAAATGAAGGAAGGAAAATGACACCTGAAAGAGCAGAAGCCATCATGAAGACATCCAGACCAGAGACAGTGAAGGTATTACAGCCATTTCTAGGTCTTTGCAATGTTTGCAGCGTGTGGGTCTTTGCCTACATCCCATTTGTCAGACTATTTTCAAAGGGACTCAAGGAAGCACAGAAAGACAACAATGACATAGTCTGGACAGGCGAGAGAGCAATAAGCACAGCACCTGTGTTAGGGATCCCTGATTATAATGCAGAATATTTTTTTTCCCCATCCAAACGGAGTAGTGATGACAGCTATCCTTACACAGAAAACTACCATGGGGCACAAACCATTAGCATTTTACAGTGGGATATTAGACCCTGTAATGAAAGGCCATTGCATTGGCAGCAGCTGCCTTTGCAATTGAGAAGTCTGCCAGCATCACAATGGGATGCACAGTTACATTATACCTGGAGCATGCCCTATATGCAATCCATGAAAAACCTAAAATCACACTGACATCACAGAGAGCCTACAGGTATGAAGTGATTATATTCAACTCATCAATCAAAATTGTTAGATGCAGAATAGTGAACCCAGCTACATTTGTAGCAGAATCAGTGGAGGAGGGGAATTACATGCACAATGGCACTAAATACACTGAATACTACGATGAGATACCACATGTCAAATAAAATGCCCTATGGGGGGGGGACCATCCTCTTCATTGACAGGTCCTCGTCAATACACCAAAGCATGGGCAAATGGCACAGTGGGACAGCAGGGCTAAAAGCAACACTGAAAGACAGCTCTGAGACAGTGGGCCTCATTACAAATAGCCCGGTATGGAAACAACGGTGGTGGTAAACCCGCCGCCACCGTTGTTTCCATGCCGGGCGATCACAACTCCTGCGGGTGGGAGGTGATGTTCCCGCCAGGTCTGACCTGGCGGGTTTAACACCGCCCGCCTGCTGGCGGACGAGGAAACACCGGCAGCATTACGAGATGCTGCCGGTGTTTCCATAATCCCCATTCCCATCGAGTCCCATAGGACTCGATGGGAATGGGGATTAACACCATTCCGTCTCTGTGATTCCCAGAAAACCAGGGTTGTAATTCCGGGAATCATGGAGGCGGAATGGTAATACGAGTCCTGCGGTAACCAGGTGGTTTTACCGCCGCGGTTACCACCGGACTCGTAATGAGGCCCAGTGACAAGTGCGAGATTACCAGTGCATTTTTCGGCACAAGCAGCAGAATTGGCAGTGCTGATTTTGACACTTGAAGCTGATGAAGACGAGGCAGTAATGGTGTATTCCAACTTTGCCTATGTGACATCAACAGTACACACAGGACTGTCACGTTGGTTGAGGCGTGGTTTCTTATGTGCAGACACCACACCAGTACAGCATGCACCATTATTGGGCAGGCTCATAGATTCAATGCAACTACCATCACCCATTGCCGTAGTGAATTGCTCAGCGCACACCAGAGGTAGATTTGATTTTTCACAGTAATGAAGCAAAAGGAGCAGCATATTTTCCTTAAATATCTGAATTTGTGACTACACTGAATATATATACACATGCACGCAACGTGGTGATGAAAGAGGGTTTTAATACACTACCCATAGTCCAAATTGTAGAAATACAGGGAAGAGCATCACCAGAAGAGCAGGAATTATGGAATTGAAGGGGTGTTCATTGTCCCCCACAGATGCAATGTGGCAGCAGGACAAGACAGGAAAAACCTTTATGCCTTTAGGTCTGCTTAAATTAGCATTAAACCAATTACATTACCCACCACATACATAAAGAGAATGTCTTGCAGTAACGATCTCAGAGAGTTGGTTTATTCCAAATTTGGCAGAACATGTTGCAGAATGTATTATGAATTGTCTGATTTGGACATACTTTGCAAACAGTGAGAGGAGCAAAACCCCATCCTACTGGACCATTTCAACATTTGCATATTGACTATGTAGATATGATCCAAATTTGCAATGGCTATAGATATATGCCGTTGCAAATTTGGTAGTAGTTTTTTGTTCCTTATCCCGATGGATTAAAGCAGGTACATGCACACATCCGGATGCCACATGTGCTGCGAAGTTCCTCATATGTGAGGTCTTCCCAAGGTGGGGAGTATACGAAGAACTCGGATTTGATAATGGACCGCACTTTGTAAATGAAGTATTTGAGCACATAACTATTTTGTTGGGTATTAATTCAAAATTATTGTCCACTTACCACCCACAGGAAAACAGAATTTGGGAACCCCTCAATGGCCTTCTAAAGAAGTGCATTGCCAAGCTAAAAGTGACACTGAAAAAAGGTTGGCTCCATTGCCTTCCCTTAGCCCTAGTTGCATTTCACAATCAGCCTGGCTCTGACCATCACCTGATGCCTCATCTGCTAGTGATCAGATGCCAAAAGCACACACCCCTTGCTGCTCCCACTCAACCTCTCACTGATGCACAAAATGTAGCTAATGTGTTAGGAAGTGAAATGCATGATTATTCGATAGCTATGACAGAGAGTGTTAAATGTTTGTCTCGACAGCTTTGAGTGTGGCAGGAGCAAAGTAGAGCGATGAAGCAGACAAAAATATTGATCTTTCAGCCGTGCTCAAGCCGTTAGGTTTATTACCCAGAGATTTAGTGCTTTGCAGAAACTTTACTAGACGGTGGCACATGCAAAAATTTCAATTGACCGTTTGTAGTGGAAGCAGGTAGCTGTACAGCAGTGAAGCTCCAAGGAAGGTATGCCTGGTTGCAGCTAGGTGATGTCAAAGTCTATAAAGGAGAGACCCCCCTGCCTGCCAACCCAGAGCATGAAGGTCCACGTCTAGGGCTAATCGCCAGAAAGAAGAATAAAAAGACACACAAATACTTGAGCAAACATTTCTACAGGGACACTTGCACAAAACAGAAAGAGACGTTCATACTTTGGAAAAAGTGTAACAAATTTTTCCTTTGACAATCATATTTTTGATAGTCTTATCCTATTTTATGAATGATTATTCTTTTTAGGAGTGTTCAACATGAGCCTCACAGTGTTACCATTCAATATATTCAATATAAAAGCATATTTTATTTTTGAAAGAAGATTTTTTGCCACATAAATGCATTTTTTCCTGTGAACATACACTTTGAAGCAACCGAAAAGAACTTTCTTTTGGTGAAAACAATGATATGATATGATATGTCATTTATAACATGCCTGTACACAAGTGTTTCTAGGTGTGATAAGACAAGTGAGGGAAGATAGAGGGATGACAAGACAACCAATCTTACTAGGCCTTGTATCATTCAGATCATGCAAGTGCGACAACGTTAAGTGCAGCGGGATGGGAGGAGGGGGAAGTGGCAGGGAGAGGGAAGGGGTGAAGTGAAATCAGGGCAGCATTGCTCTGAGTAAGTGCAGCTAGGGCAGCATGGCTCTGGGTAAGTGCAAGGATGCTGGGGACTGTGGGTAAACAATGTGATGGGGTGATGGGGCTGGGAATTTGTTATACTATTAGATATTCACTTTTACCACTTAGGAGAAATAGCACATCTAATTATTTGCAAAAGGTTGACACACTAGCAATTATGCTTATTGCAAAAATGTTTACATTTTGTAGTCTTTATTTTATTATCCTCATGGCGCTGAGAGAATTGGTCCTTTAAATGTAACCAGGCCAGTATACAGCAATATAACTCCTAACTCCTATCATGATGACAGGTGAAATGGTAACCCAAGGGTTTCCTGTAGTAGCTACACAGATGAAGAGACTGAAAAGAAATTTACTGAATGGCTTTGAGCATTTGAACATGTATATTATCAATTCCTC
Source organism: Ambystoma mexicanum (assembly GCF_040938575.1). Lineage (NCBI taxonomy): Eukaryota > Metazoa > Chordata > Amphibia > Caudata > Ambystomatidae > Ambystoma > Ambystoma mexicanum. Next base: position 875,335,673 of record NC_090932.1, on the reverse strand, counting down.
TCAGATCACTAATAATTTGTGGTATCAGCACATGAGCCGAGTGACGAGAAATGTCTTAGCCTGTAAACCATGAGCGCTTCCAGAGTTTTTATAGCAACAGACGTACCCAAAGAGACAGCACATTGCCTAATGCACCTTGCACTTTGCGCGACAAGAGGACAATTCCAGGGTCAGACAGCGTCAATAGAGTGGGTGAACAAAGCAAAGTCCCATGGGAGGATAATTACATACAAGAATTGAAGACTATGAAAAAGGGCGAGACACAGCAGAAGGTGATAACATATATGCCATCGGAGGCAAATGGAGCAGTGCAACGACAAGAAAGGGAGTAAAATACCCAGATGTTGAGAGGCCATTTAAAGATAAAAGGAACTCTACTTACACCTGAAGGATGGGCCAAAGGATTGGTGGTTTGGAAGGCACTAGTACTCCAAGAGATGTTTGAGGAAGTCATGCTAAATGCAAATATAGCAGGTCTCGGCAAGTGGCCTAAAATTACAAAATTGCTTACCTTGGTCAAAAATGAGGGGGGACCAGTACATATACTATCCCTGAAAAATAGTACCCTGTGCTTCCGAAATAATGGTACAATACAAGTTGGAAACAATACTGGGGGCGGAGGCATTTTTGATGTACCAGGCATGAAAGTAGGAACAGCAGTACTGATAGAGCACTATTGAGCTTGTGGTACCAAGGCTTTTATGCATTTGGCCCCGAATAGGGGAGGCAAATGTTCCATAGTACATGTAACGCTCACCTGGTATCCACGGGAGCGCCACCCAGACTGGACTGCTTCCGCCCTTGAACCCCTTCCCTTGGACTCTTGTTCAATTCCAGGGTGGCCCTCAACTAAGGAGTCATGATACCCTGAGATGAGCTGAACCTTAAGCTCTTTCTTGGGTAAAAACAAACGGTTTTCGAAGTATGGTAGTTGGTCCTTGATTGTATAGGGTTCTCCCTGCGAATCCCATTCTTGTAGCAACTCGGGAGTCATCTCGTGTCGTATTTCCTGCCGCAACTCGTCCTGAGTCATCGTGGTTGTAATACCCAGGAGCTTGTCACTCGGAGTGATAGCCACAGGATCGGGGGTCGTGTATACCAGTTCATCCGTACCCATGCGGGGAAGGGCATCGGCTTTTCCGTTTTTGACTCTGGGTCGAAAAGTGATCACATAATCATATTCCGTGAAGAAAAGGGCCCAGTGTAACTGTCGTGAGGATTGGGCCTTTGCAGTTTTTAGGTATTGCAGATATTGGTGGTCTGTTATCACGGTGATAGTGTGCCTGGCACCGAGAAGATAGTGTTGCCAGGCCTTGAAGGCTGATTTAATGGCTAGGAGCTCCTTGTCCGTGATAGCGTAATTGAGTTCAGGTGGTGAAAACCTATGGAACCAGAACGCTACAGGGTGCAGCTGGCTGGTTTGTGGGTCCCTTTGCGAGAGAACTGCACCCATTGCCATGCTGGAGGCGTCGTTTCCACCACATACGGCAGATCCGGACGAGGGTGTCCTAAGATCAGGGCAGAATTGAATCTCATCTAGAGTTCTTGGAAGGCCTTTTCTGCCTCTTCCGTCCACTGGAACTTCTTGTTGTACTTTCTCAATAACAATGTGATTGGATGCACTATTTGAGAAAATCCTGTAATAAATCGGCGGTAAAAATTTGCAAAGCCCAACATGCTCTGGATTCCTTTAAATGAATTTGGGGCTGGCCAGTTCAGAATGGCATCAGTCTTATGTGCATCCATTCGGATTCCCTTTGGAGTGAGGATGAAGCCAAGGAACTCCACCTCGGTGACATAAAATGAACATTTTTCGACTTTGACATAGAGGTGATGCAGGCAGAGTTTCACAAGGCCGGGATGAACATGCTTGACGTGGCCTTGTTTCGAGGCCGAGTATACCAGGATATCGTCTATGTAGACCAGAGCACAGACATCAATCAGCTCTCTCAGGACATCGTTCATGAAATACTGGAATGCAGCGGGGGCATTGCAAAGGCCAAATGGCATTACCTGGTATTCGTACAGGCCATATTTGGTGCGAAACACTGTCTTCCATTCATCTCCCTTTTTAACTCAGACGAGATGATATGCTCCTCTAAGGTCCAATTTCGTATAGATTTGGGCATCTTTGACTTGGTCTAACAATTACAGAATAAGTGGCAGGCGGTAACAATTTTTAACGGTGATTTAGTTCAGAGCACGGAAGTCAATGCAAGTCCTCAAATCTCCTTCCATCTTCGGCATGAAGAATAGCAGAGATGCTGCTGGTGACTTTGAGGGGCGAATAAAACCATTAGACAGGTATTGTTCAAGGAAGGCTTTCAAATGTTGGTCTTCTGATTCCGTAAGTGCATAGATTCAACCACAAGGGATTTGGGCTCCTGGTACCAGATCGATTTGGCAATCATAGTGCCTGTGTGGCGGCAAGGTGTTAGCTTGTTCCTTTTGAAACACATCTTGAAAGTCCTGATATTCACTCGGTAGAGTACCTATCACAGCCAGGGTTATTGCTGCGGTTGCACGGACTGATGGGCTGGCAGTTGTTGACTTTCTTTCAATCTAATAGCAAGTGTGGGTACAGCCTTTAGAAAAGACCAGTTCTCGAGCACGCCAATCTATAAGCGGATTGTGTGCAACCAACCACGGCATCCCAAGGATCAACCGGAACTGAGGTGCCTTGATGAGGTCGAAAGCAATAGATTCCTGGTGGCCATCCTGACACAGAAGGGTTAGAACTGTCGTGCGCTGGTATACTGGGCCGGAAGCAATTTCTGTACCATCTACGGTGGTCACTGTCTTGGTGGTCGACTTAGGGCGTAGAGAGAGCCCCATCATTGCTGCAAGAACCTGGTTCATATAATTCCGAACTGCTCCGCTGTCGATGTATGCTTCTACAGTATGCATCTTAGACGGTTGTTGGTGGTTGATTAGAATCACGGGCAATGCAAAATGGGAGGTCTGTAGTTGACTTTCTTTGCTTGACAAATCTACGCCTACATTTGCCGGGCTTGGTAGTTTTCCGACTCTTTGTTCGTGGTTTCCTTATCCGTGGCTCCCACGGTTCTCTTTGGTGGCTTTACTGGACACTCCTTGAGGAAATGACCTGCTTTTCCGCAGTATAGGCATAACTGCTGTTCTCTTCTCTTATCTCTTTCAGCTTTGGTTAATGGTGATCGCACCCTTCCCAGTTGCATCGGTTCCACTGAGTTGCCTGTGACCCGTGGAACCTGGTCTTTGGACCGGACGAACATAGGGCGAATGTCTGGCCTGCTCCGATCTGCCCTTCGGTCTTGCAACCTGTGATCAAGTTGAATCACAAGGTTGATGAACTCCCCACAGTCTTACGGCGGATCCACCACTTGGGCAGGTACATCCTTTAGCTCTCCCCGTAGGCCTCGATGAAATAGCATGGTCCTCTTCTGCTCCGGCCACCCTGCTTCGACCACTAGCCTGTTAAAGGTCGCTATATATGTTAATAAGTCTTGGTTTCCTTGACGAAGAGACAAGAGTTTGTTATCTACTGCCTGTCCATGAGTACGATGGGCGAACAGCTTTTACATCTCTTGCTGGAAACCCCCAAAATCACGTAACAGAGGGTCATCCTGACTGATAAAAGGTACAGACCAGTCTGCAGCACTGCCACTCAAATAAGACAACACGAAGGCAACCCGCGACTAATCATTAGGGAAGGCTCCAGGTCTGCAAAGGAAATGGAGATGACACTGGTTCATGAAGGTGGCATATTTCCTAGGGTCCCCCGTGAAACGTTCCAGTGGGGCTAACGGAACTGCCCCATGGAAGAGCGATTTGTATGGGATTGATCAGTGGTGTTGGCATTGATGAAACGTTCCCAGCAATGGAGCTTGTCCGGCCTGTGATTGGAGAAGCTGTCTACCTAGCTCGTTAGTGCGTTCCTTTGACACTATCAATTCCCTCCGCAATGCATTGGTCTCCTGCCTGGCTGAATGCACTTCTGCGTGTAACTGCCCCAACAGCTGAGCTAACTGGTCAGTTTCTGAGGTTTCCATGATGCCCAGGTGGATTGTGTTTTGTGAGACTTCACGTTCTGTAACACTCAGCTGGTATCCATTGGGGCGCCACCCAGTCTGGACTGCTTCCACCCTTGGACCCCTTCCCTTGGACTCTTGTTTGGCTGAAGACCAGGTCTGAAAACACAGGAGTTAGGTTTAGCTTGATTGTCTCCTCCAACCCGGAACCCACCTCCCTCATGGGCCCAATGACCCCTCAATGCACTTCTCACCTTGCTTTTTGATAAGGTGCGCTCTCCGTCCTGCCGCTCAGTGCAGGGGTGCGTTGGGGATGGGCACGTCGCTGCCTAGTTTCTTCACTGGTGCGGGCCCTTCAGAGTCCAGACCTGATGCGACTCCGTTTGTCAGGTAAGTCTTGCTTTGACAGTTTGTCCTTTATTTTGCAATTGTCTCTATCAATGTCTTTCCTTTGTTCATAGGTGCGGATGAAGTTCTTGTGATGTCGTGCTGCCTGAGTTGTGCACGAGATGGTAAGTGAAGCGCGGAGCGCGGCACTATGTGCCTTTCTTGTGCTAACCTGTTTATTGTCTTTCTTGCAGGCCGCGATGCTGATCCGGACTGTATGTGCCGAGAAGATGGAGAGCGGTGAGTAGTGTTGAGTGAACCGCCTACTGGCACTCTGAGTAGTAATCAGTCCTTTCTTTCCTTCTTTCAGGCTGTAGAAGGCCCGGAATGGTCGTGGACCCAAAACGAGTTGAATGCAGGTAAGCGAGCGCCTTTGCTGTTTTTAGATGTGAAGAATAAACACTTACTAATGCTGCTTCTCTGTCTCTTTTTTCCCCAGGTTGTGGTTTCCTTGATGGAGCGAGGTTCGCCAAGATGCTGGATGTTCGGGTTACTGGAGCGGAGTACAAGTGCAGGGCTCGCTAGAAGGTAAGTGAATGCTAATGGTATCTTATCCTTGTTCTTGCAGATAATCGGATCCGGCGTGCGGAGGAAGATTCCAGCAGACCGCTGCAAACGCCATGCTGCGACTAGCAGAGCAACGCGAAGCGTGTTCTGCAACTTGGGCGTGGCTTATATAGCCTGCAGGTATCCCAGGTGCCCCTAGGCCTGGCCACACCTAAATTGCTAGACCGCATGGCTCAGTTATGCAACTGAGCCATGTGGGAGCATCCATGTTGTAAAAATGCCATTATGGGCCCCAATTCACTGGCGTTCCACATGAGCCTGGCGCCAAAGGCGCCAGGACTGACTCCAAGAGAGACTGGGGGACATGACAAGGCCCTTGAGGGCCTGATGGAGGTTCCTGGTGCAGTCCTGATGGCCTGATGGCCAAGGCCAGGGGCAGGAGTCATGACAGTACACCAGCTCTAGTAGTAAATCTAGTAGTAAATCAATAAAGGCCTATGATGATATACAGGACTAACATATGTTGTTTAGTAGGTCAGCAATGTTATTTACATCCCTCTTTGCTCCTGATTTACAGGCATCTATGAATGCAAAGTGGTTACAAATAATAATGGGAGTTGTTGCAAACAATAAATGCAACTGTGAAAGGCTTCAACACCTTAAAAGAGGATCTGAGGGCCATAAGGCTTATGAGCCCCCAGAATAGGTATGTCCTCGATTTAATAAAGGTCATGGAGGGTGGCGTGTGTGCGAAAATTGGGACTTCTGGCTGCACATACACACCCGCTCACAGTGGGGAAAATGGAACCCTCACAGAGGCCATAGCCACCTTAACAGAATTAGACACAAAAATGGTGGAGGAGGTGGATGAACCTGAAAATGATCTCTGGTTTAGTTATCTTGTATCTTGAATAATCCACCTGGCTAGATATCACATTTTAGATACTAATAGCCATAGTAGTAGTCATACTACTGGCCTTCTCGGTTTTAAGAATAGCATTAAACAGTTGCAAAAAGGCAGCCAAAGGCAGAGTTGGAGTGGAAATAGCAATAGACCTGAATGCGCATGCACATGAGTATACCCAAACAGATGACCTACCTCATATCCATACAAGGGAAAGCGCTATTATCCCTACAGGATCAAAATGTACTTATCCCCAAAACCCCCAAAATGTCATCAAACAATGGGTATATTGTAATTCCAATGGGGAGTGCTGCTATATGACCTGGAGTGTGAACTAACACATAAGACGTACCGGCACTTTTAGGGGGTTACTAAAATATGGACCTCCAAAATACCTTATCTGGGGGGAGCATGAACAAGGGTGTGGTTGAGGACTCAACCAGAGGGGGAAAGTTGAGAGACAGATGAATACGTTCTACATAGCTACTGCCCCTCCCCCACCCCAATATCTCACAGGTGAGAAACATTACTCACTGAGGCAGCCATATCGCCCATATCCCAGACAGGTACAGCAGAATATGAATATGATCTAAACAAACGATGGTGAAAATAAACAAACTCACAGTGAAACAACACACATGCATGAAATAGACACAAAACAAATATGAACTCAACAAGAAGAACATGAACACTAGGTCAAATATGCATTTATACACAAAGAATATTAACTGCATCCATTTAGACATGAAGAATACTAACAAAAGCAATGTATAAACTGAATGCAACATGAACGAGACACGTTTATAGCTCACTAACCTAGAAACACAATAGTAATGGGCAGCAATCTTTTCCAAAATGGAAGCCGCAGTACGCTTGAAGCAAAGGAACGGCCACAAGGATTCACGAGATCTCTAATTGCTGAATTCACTGAAATACAGACCCATGTAGAGCTCAGACAGTAGCTATGCAGACCCAGCCAAGGTTACTGAGATGCTAAGGAGGGTCCAGACGGCTCAGAGAGATCACAAGATCCCAATTCCCAAGGCACAAGCCATATGTTCTTAAGATCAATTAGAAGAACAAGCAGCCTTTGTAAGCCAGGTGCAGGATAATTATAAGCCCAAAGACTTCATAGGGAATGAATCAAGAGTGCCCCCATTTGTACAGAAAACCATAACACTCATGCTAAAATTAGCTAACATCCTCATAAACACAGGGTAAAATAATTCCAAATGTGGTCTCATCACACGTGACGCATAAATGAAGGACACTGTCTATTAATTAGCAATTAACGCTGATAGGACACCTGCCTAACTCCTTATGAATATTCCCAGAAAAGGAGGCACCATACAAAATGAATTACAAAGAAACAAAGAAGTGGCTCGTGGCATAGGAATAAGGAATGGTATCTTTTTTAATCTAAAGGAAAGTAGTTAGCGAACCTCTCTCCCACTACTCCTGTCTGACTCATGTCTTGAGGACCTGTCAGTTGTCCAAGGTTGGTCAGTAGAATGCCAACCAATTGAAACCCCTGATGCTAGACCACCCAGTATGTGTTGCGCCAACAAATTATATATTGTAGCAATGACATGTATTTATTATTATCAATTTAGAGGTGGTCTCAGGAGGAGCCATCAGATTATTATCTAATTAGAAATGTAACCCATATGGAATCTGTATATAGTCAATTCCCTTAACCATTCCCCTCACCCCATAGGTTTTTGTAACTAAGATTGTAGTGTGATGTCTGTTATTGTTATTGTTATTTTGCATTTATATAGCACCTTATATACCATTGGTATGGTCTGAAGGTGCTGGTAGGTTGAATGCCCTTGGGAACCGAAGTTCAGATCAGTAGAGAGAGTAGAGAGAGTCAAAGGTGCGTGTGAGCACCAGATATGTGTGCAGCAGGTGCGGTATTCGTGTAATTGCTGCTTCTTAGCGGTAGGTGTGGTGGTTGAGAGATCAGGAGTATGTGTTCGTTCTGGAAGGATTTATCCAGACTGAAAGTGGCTGCGTTAGGCCTGAGAACGCCTGGCTGGGGGGTGAGTAACCAGCAGTGTTTATTTAGAATGATGGGGAGTGTGCGGCAGATGTTGGTATGAGAACAGTTATACCGAATGGTGTCATAGTATCTCTGTGTTCTAGTTGAGTGGTAGTGTAAAGAAGAGGGTAAGCGTATGGTGGGTTATATGCTCTTTCAAACGTTCCCTTCAATTCAAACCATACTATATATGTCGCGCAAGTAGGCCTTTCTCAATTCAACTTTATGCAGGGAGGGTATTAGGCATAAATCTAAAAACCACTTTGCACAGAGAGGTTATTAGGGAGATCGGTTGGTTCGGCCGGGCACGCTATTAGACTATTAGGATATTGGACACACTTCTATATTCAACCTTCACAGCGAGGCTATTGGGCACACTTCTAGATTCAACTTTTCACAGCGAGGCTATTTTGCACACTTCTAGATTCAACTTTTCACAGCGAGGCTATTGGACACACTTCTAGATTCAACTTTTCACAGCGAGCCCATTGGGCACACTTCTAGATTCAACTGTTCACAGCAAGGTTATTGGGCACAGACCTAGATTCAACATTTCACAGCGAGGCTACTGGGCACACTTCTAAATTCAACTTCTAAATGCACTAACTGACAAAAATATCCTTGCAAGGAGGGTGTGACGGGTCCCTTAAGTTTATATAAGAATCCTCTCCCACTTCTACGAAGAGCAGAACGAACCACGGTTTGAAAAGGGAGTAACGGAGGTGGCGATCCGAGTGTCCGAAGGAGAAAAAATATGCGAATGGTGAGTAGAAACTGAGGATGGTTTGCCTCAAAAGGTGATGTTTTGCGTGAGAGCTCTTGAAAGCTACGACCCTTTGCTTGTATGCTGTCCCTGCATTATTTTGGATTTTAATAAAGTTGGGTTTTGCCTTTCCATTCGGCTATTTCCGTTCTTGAGTTGTTTTTCTGGCTCTTGATCTGCTGCATGAATCTTGTGTTTTCCAGGCCATCGTTACAACTGGGTTGACATACCAAAGTCTAATAACCCCATTGCTAGCATGTTTACAAATCACTGCAGTAAAGTGGTCATAGCCACTGGGTGGAGGCACCTAAGTGCCATGACGATTTCCACAGCCAGAGACATTGACAGTGGCCGATACTGCGAGTCTCAGCTGATCTGTCTTTTCTTTGCATCTCTTTTGTTGTCACTCAAAGATGTAGGAAGCCGTTGATTGCTTTTCTTGATCCATTGCACATCATTCCTTCACTCATTGTTTTGAAACATTAATCACTCAGCCCAATTGCTTTTCAGTTGCTTTAGACTACTAATCCCAACATCTGTGGTCAGAATAGTGCCTGTTGAATGCTCATGGGGGTCATTGCACAAAACATATAATGGTGATTATCTGTGGCATTACTACATGTGTTTGTTGTTGGATATTCTAATTGGCAAGGGACAATCAGATTGTAACAATCAATCTAATTGGCCGTCGCTGGGTTGTTACCTGTCCGACAACGCCTTACCTGATGTCGTTCTGCATCCCTCAATGTTCTTTCACTTTTCCCGGAGGCCATTTTCTTTGTTTCATTTTTTTTGTAATCAAATTTTAATGGCCAACATGGAAAGGGCAGTTCCATGGTGGCCATCTTCTTTGTTTTCTTTTTTCTTCGTTTTTTAATCTTTTTTTCATTTTTTTCCATTGCTAAATGCAGACAGTGTTTTGCACCTTAAAGAAAGCCACTATTAATACCCTATTCTTACAGCCCGGAGTACTAATAGCAATAAGCCCCAAGTTGGTGGGGGCATTACTGCTTCAGGTAATGCCAAGAGCCCTGCATCACGGCCCTTGCTTTGCTCAGGCGTGTAACTATGGGCCCTGCGGCATTACCTGAAGCAGTAATACCCCCCCTCCCAGCTTGGGACTTAATGCTTAAAGGGATGGTGCGCTCAGAAATATTATGTAAAGTATTGAGCAAATGAAGCTCAAACTTTAAAATGGGAAGCACTAGGAGGCATCCATTTTGTGAAATGGATGCCTCCTGTGCTTGCCTTTGCGGCACTAATGAAGCAAAAGCCAAGCAGCTGTAGTAAACAAAAGCTACCACTGGGTGGCTTTTGCTTTGTTGGTGCCAGAGGACGGAGACCAGAGACTGCTGGCAGGAAAGCTGCAGCTGCATCTCAGTAAGTGCTAATTTCTTTTTAATAAGCACTAACTGCAGTTTTTTTCTAAGTTTTCCGGGCTGGGGAGCCTGGGCTCCAAGCTGAAGCTACCGCAAACATAAATACAACGTTGTTGTATTTAAAAACGCTGCGGGTTTCTTTCTAAGTTTCTCGCGCTCCTCCTCCTCCAAACCATGGGTGTTGCTAGGTCTGGAAAAGATCTGGGGCTATGCTACTGTTGGGACTGTCGGGACTCGGGGTTAGCTAGCCTTTTGGTGGTGGGCCCTGAGCTTCTATCAGGGGCTGCAACCAGAAGACCCAGGTTATAGCCCCTTCAGCCCCCCTAGAAATGACTCTAATAATAATCAATGTGAATACATTGTGAATAAAACATGATTACAGGAAAACTAAAATATTGCAAAACAAAAGTAACAATACTGACAATTATTTTTGAAAATAAACCTAAAGTGAATAAGAAATAATATATGAAAAACACAATCTCACCTTCTTTACATTTGTCATACAAGTCAATTGCTAATCAAATATCCAAAACTGAAAGAATGTAAACGGTCTGATACATTGCATATAGTTTTACACATTTTTCGAAACGTTCACAATTATTATAAGAAGTAAATGGTTTACCTAAAATGTTATAAGAAAAGTCTTGTTATAAGTTTTATTGTTTTACACCATCCTGTGATTTTTAAAATGTTGTACTTTAATTTCAAACCTCTGAGTCCTCACCTAGGCTACGCTGCCAGCCCATTTAACAAATAAATGCTGAACAAACAACATTGCTTCCAATTTGAGCAGCTCAATTTCACCCTCCTCACCTTCCTCCTCACCCTTCTAGGACCAACCTGCCCTCGCCTCTCTCCTTCTACCTACTCTCTTCTGTTCTACCCTGTGTTCCCACACACAAGACATGCATTCCAAAGGCAAGATACAATTATATTAACCTTTTCCTGGCCTCTGCCTCCTCCAGCACAGCCATCCACCCCTCCCAAAAAGTTGAAAAAACTAAAAAATGTTCACCAATAATAACCAAGTAGTTGTAATGAATGTAAGTTCTAATTAGGTCTTGCAAAAAGACATATCCGATTATTGGCCTGAGTGATAAAGAGTGCTTCAAAAGCTGTAACTGAAGAACACATCCCATCAAATGAAAGAGGAGGGTGCATAAGAAAATCCCTGAAAAGCAATACTTACTGACATGATTTGTCACAACCCAAATCCCCTCCTTTGAAAAGTGTGCCAGTGGCGAGCGCGCCGTTCTCTGAAGTTCAGAAGCAGGCTAGCGAGTGTACATATCCACTTCCTGTTTTGATCTCGTGCTTGGCCTGGCAGTCAGATTGACCACTTCCTTGTGGATGAAAGAATCCGAATGATTCATTTGATCCGCTCTGGCATATTTTCCGTATTTAAACACGTGTATTTTGCCGGACTATAATGGCGAAGGCAAAAAGGTCTGCAACTTGGTCAAGCGTTCAAAGTTCATGAACGCAAAGTCCTGCGGTTTTGCACAGCCCTAATCCTCATACCACGTTTCCCACCAAACTACAAGTCACGTTCCCATTTTAAGGTCAAACAAGCTCACATACAAAAGCAATAGACAAACAAAACACTATTAACATATCAACACCTTCACACATTAACACCAATCCAAAAAAAAAGAGGGCGAGGTAAGGTCAGAATAAAAACTGTTTTAATTTAGTTTTTTATGTTTGTTTCATGTTTAATAATAGTTTAATTCATAATTGTTGTGTAGTGAAACCTCTGTGGTGTATCGCCCCTTTAAGGGGTTGGGGCCCTCCCCCATGTATTGCCCTTTTAAGATGGGCCATGATGTCGTCATGGCTCAAACCAATAAAAGGGAGTCCTGCAGGCACGTGCAGGACACGGCTGCGGGCACCATGACAGAGTAACTGGTGTGTGTCCTTTATTGTGGCGTGCAGGCCCGCCCTGAAGATACAGGGCCTGCAAGCCACGTTGCCATGGGGTTCCCTGCACGGGATGCAGGGCAGGATCGTATGAAGTGGCACGGCCACTCACTGAGGCTCTGAAGCCTACCCAGTGCTGGTGTCCTATAGCACTGTAGGGTGGGGCTGGTGCGATGTCCATGGCCAGCCCCCGCCATTGCAACCTCCGAGGCCCCGAGCCTCCTGATGCTGGTGTCCCATAGCATCCAACGGGAGAGCTGGTACGATATCCCATGGCTTGCTCCACCCCCCCCAACAATAATGTTGGCCTTCACAACAACCGCTGAAAAGGGGGAAGCTGCGCAGCAACCGCCGTACGAAAGGAGGGAGCTGCTTTTTGAACACCCGCCGTGAAACATAAGCGGCGTCGCCCACAACGGAAAAAAAAAATAAGCAAGGAAGCCGGCTAGCCGGGAAAGTGGTGAGCTGCCCGCCCTTCCCTCTCTCTTTTCCCCCAGATGAGGAAGCCTGCCCTGCAGCCTCCGCCGCATGGAGATCTGAGCTGCCCCTCCCCCGCATACCTGCACCACGGGCCGGGACGGAGGGAAAGCGGCATGAACCGCAGTGGGGAAAGCCACAGCTGCCCTGCCCCCACCCGCCGTGAAGGAGAAGCGGCGTCCGCCGCAACAAGGAAGTACCCCAAAAGAGGCATTGCTTGCCGAGAGAGAGGTGAGCTACCCGCCCTCCCCACCTCAGAGGGGAAGAAGTGTGTCCTGCGGCCACAGCCGCAACGAAGAGGAGCTGCCCCTCCCCCACTCAACTTGAAGCGGCTACACACGCGGTATCCGCCGCAGGGAAAAGGAGCTGCCCCTCCCCCGCGTGCCTGCCACCACCATGGGCCAGGGCAGAGTGGAGAGACAGGGGCACAAGCCACGTTAGGGAAAGCCGCAGCTGCACTGTGGCCATTCCGCCCCGCGGCGAAAAAAGGGAATGCTCCAGAGCGGAGCGAAGAATGAAAGAAGGGAAACAGAAAGTGGATGTGCAACGCTGCAATAGATGTGCAACATAACAGTGACAAGTATGCCACTGCACACCCTGGCCCAAGGACAAGGACCTGGGGGGGGGCATAGCCTCATGGCCTGGTGCAGGACTCTGCACACCCAAGGCAGCGGCATGTCACCACAACAGAATTCAAGGCAACAAGTGGCCTGACACGGAAGCCACCCTGACGGACTGCAGGCACCCTGTCTGAACAGGTGGTCTTGACATCGAACCACCAAGGCCCCTGAACTGCCAGCTGCTGGTGCCGCCCCCATGCCACCCTGTCACAAAACGGGACCAACACCAAGAAGCAGCACATCTGGCAGGCACTGGGTTGCAGTTCACGGCGAGTGCTTGTGCGCCCTCCTGGTCCATGGAAGGAAATAGACAAGGAAATGGAGCAGCCTGGACACCCAGAGGTATGTGGGTCGCTGCCCTGCCCACGTCAAGGGACGGTGCCGATGTGGCCCCTGGTACCGGCCAGGTGCGGCTTTGCCGGCGGGGAACTATATCGTCATTGCATCGGTCCGCAATGGTCGCTCATGGGTGACAAACTGATCTCCAGTAAGTCCTACCGTAGCTGTAAAAGGACTCTGTACATTGGGGTTTGATGCTGTAGACCTGCATAGTATGTAGAGGCTGAAAGGGGTCTCAATAAAGGACAGCAACGTGAAGCTGTGCTCCTGCATGTGGAGGGATAATCTATTTGGTACCAAGGGATTACCCGTGAGCGTCATGCAATGATGGCAGGTCCGCACCCCAGGCTAATAAAGGGTTGATAGTATGCGGTCCATCTGACAACCATCCATCGGGGAGGTGCCCTCCCTCCTTTGCCCGTCACCGATTAGTAGACAATTAGGTGAGACCAGAGGTGCTAATAGCACGTCCTGGTAAAGATGGTACCTCACCTCAGAAGTAACGTTGTTCTGCATTGAGAAAGGAGGGTGCGGAAAAATTATTTATGTTATATGACAAGAAATTTGTTCCCTATGAAAAAGGAGGGATGTTGTGTAGTGAAACCTCTGTGGTGTATCGCCCCTTTAAGGGGTTGGGTCCCTCCCCCATGTATTGCCCTTTTAAGATGGGCCATGATATCGTCATGGCCCAAACCAATAAAAGGGAATCCTGCAGGCACGTGCAGGACACGGCTGTGGGCACCATGACAGAGTAACCAGTGTGTGTCCTTTATTGTGGCCTGCAGGCCTACCCTGAAGATACATGTCACGTAGGCCACGTTGCCATGGGGTTCCCTGCACGGCATGCAGGGCAGGATTGTATGAAGTAGCACGGCCAGTCGTGCCACTCACTGAGGCTCTGAAGCCTACCCAGTGCTGGTGTCCCATAACACTGTAGGGTGGGGCTGGTGCGATGTCCATGGCCAGCCCCCACCCTTGCAACCTCCGAGGCCCCGAGCCTCCTGATGCTGGTGTCCCATAGCATCCAACGGGGGAGCTGGTACGATGTCCCATGGCCAGCTCCACCCTCCCCCCCAACAATAATGTTCGCCTTCACAACATTTCTAAACTACTTATCAATAGCAAGCTTGACTTTTTTTTAAAGAAAATATTTGGTTCCACTCTGTATATGCAGTTGTTTACACTTTAAAAAAATCTGATTTGTTCTGAAAAATACATTCTGTTTTGAGCCATAATAAACATGACATCCTAAAAGAAAGCACACACACACTGCAGTATTTTTAAAATGTTCCTTAGAGTAATTTTGCACAAGGACTCTGCCATAATTAAATATGAAGGGCTGCAGGCTTTGGTGCTCCACTCAAGTAACCACATTGAAGCCTCTCATTTATAACCAAATGAAAGGAACGAGAGGCAGCTGAAATTAACAGCCTTTTGTTAAGGGGGATAATCAAATTTCCGGACACGGTGTCCACTTGTAATGTCTCTCTCGGAGGCATCAAACCTGTGTGGAATGGCAGGCATCTGCATCGCACAATATGCGAGGCGCGTTTTTGACATGATGGTAGTGCAGAGAACAGGCGTCTCTGTGCTTACCTTATATTTGGCTGCACTTTCACAATCTGCAATCATATTTGTTCAGTTCAATGTCTAAATACACTGTATTATAATCCTGGGAACATTCGTGCAGTGTTGTCAGTGGACAAGCTGCAGCATGCTCGAACATGAATAGGCCACAGCTTGTTCAATATGCCTCATTTCAAGGCCACCAGCAACGAACAGCAAACCCACATACAATTCCCATGATGCCCAGGTGGATTTTTATACTGGCAACAGGTCTGGGCATACATACCTTCAGCCAATTCTCCAGGATGGCCAAGGCTGATTTATTTGCTATGAACAAGTTTGTACAATGTAAATGGCAAAAGTGGAATGAGCATTACTCCCAGTAAGTAGAGAATGCACACTTGCCTGTTATTTAGGCATATAAAGACATTATTTGCATCCACCATGTATGTCCTCTTGATGTATTTTTCTTTCTCATGAAAGAGCTAGCTCTAGAGGTGTTTATAATAACTTTATGGACCTGGACCATAGACCGTACTGGACATTATGGTCCCTCATAGTTCATTGAATGCCCTTGCTGCACTCAGGCCTTTAAGTCTGCTTCATGGCCCATAACATCTATTAGCACCCTGGGCCGGGGAGCCAGTCAATCAGGTGTCAAGGAACGCGGGCTCATACTACCAGTGAAAGACCATGTTCTATGCCGCTTGATGGCCGGTTCCACCGCCACCATTTTCCCCTCACCCCACCCTGTTTTAAAAAAACATACCTCTCCCAATCCCACTTACCTGTTTTCTGCAGGGACGGGACTCGCTGCCGCAGCTGCTGCTGCTCCCGTCCCTGCTCTGGCCACCATATGGAGCCCAACCTTTCCGATTCCATGGGAGCCATGTTGTTAAAGTATTTTCTCTCTGTGACCGGGACGCCGTGAGGCCATGTCCACCCTCCTGAGGGGGCATGAATGCCATTCGCACTTCGGGGTGCATATGAGGAGGTAATGGCTTACATTATTTTTCTATGGTAGATCGGCTGGGAAAGCAGCACTATTCTCCAGAGAAAAATGGCTGGGACTAAATAGAAAAGCGACCAAGTCCCTTTTCCATGTCTATGTCGGCCGCCGGGAGATGGGGGGAGCACTGGGACTGGAGGACAGAGCTCATGTCACGTAGGTATGTGGGGATGGAGGGAGTCAGTGGGAAAGGGGATTGCAAGATTTTGGGACGAGGGTGGGGTGGTAAGGCAACAGAGAGCAGTTCCCTGTTGCCTCCCCACATTAAATACATTTAAAAAATGGTAAAGGCCTAGGTTGGCTGGAAGCAGCGGGCAGAGAATGTCTATTCTCGCTTGCTGTTCCAGCCACCTGATTGGCTGATGGCCCTTCCCCAGGTGCGAATGCAGCTTCATTGTTTAAGAAGATCTTGCCACCGGCATGTGCACCCTTGGAATCTGTAGTTGTTCTAAAAACGGTCCCCTTTAAAGAGCCACATTTTGTATAGTATAGAAGCATATCAACATGGCGCTATCCAGTGTAGAAGAACTGGGGTCTCAATAATAGTTTATGAATGTTTGTAGTTAAATTGGTCATTTTTTTGTTCAGTCTTTTATAGTTAATACATTAACTAAAACTGACATTCAGTACTCTCAGAACCCCCTCTATATCTGTATTTTGTTTTAAATCTCTTCGCCTGATTCCTTATGGTACCATTAACAGTTGCTATGTTTGCTAAGTTTGGTCTCCCAATCGCATGTACTGTTCTCTCAACTCATCACACGTCGATTTATAGGAAATCTGCGCCGAGGGATGCAAAGATGATACAAAATGCAGTTCCACTGATCATTGTGTACTTTGGACAACGCCTGTTTTTGCTTCTGTCCACAAAACTCTAGTGTTTTAAATACTGCCTGTTTTTAAGCACCCATATTTATAATTAGTATGGGGTTTTCACTTCATGTAGCATTTTCAAAATGTTCCATGATTTAAGTACCCCATAGGTAGAGGGTTTGCATATTGCCTGGGAATAAGAGGTATCATATCATTCAATTTCCACCAAACAGTGGAGGTAAACATATGTTTGAGCCCCAAACTGTGGGTGGAAGCCCAGGAAAGTGTTTTCAAGAAGTGATGGAGATGCACAACCATATCCCCTTCACTTTCTTAAACAAATGTTGCACCCAGGGGAATTAGAAAGAGAGCATCATGCATGTGCACTTTAGATGCTCCTGTCCCATTCCTATTCCGATACATTTTTACCACCCCTATGCTATATTGCACACGTTCTGGCATTGCAACATGCATTGGGCATTTATAAGCAATGTGCATATTACAGTTGCTTCAAAATGGAAACATTCCCCTGTGCCTTTTTCTAACAGGCACAGGGCAAGGCGTAATGCACAGAAGGATGATTACCGACCCTTCTCTGCACATATTTCCCACAGGTGTGCCGCAGTGGTGACTGCTATCGTCTCACAAGCATTTCCTATCAATTTCACAGGGATGGAAATTCATTTTTTTTGTAGACTACTAATGCAGATATTTGATTGATCCATTCATCCCTTGTGTATCTGCTGCTGCATTGCCATCTGGGGTACCACTCCCTCCCCTGACATGTCTGAATCAACCTTCTTTTTCTGGAACTTGTTTTTTAAGTACAATTGTATTTAATCTGTGCCTTGGGACAACGGCATGAACAAGGTTTGGTGAATAGTTAATATCTGGCATTTCTTGTTCCCTATACCTTCTTGGATGGGTCCAAAGACCAGAATTGGCACTACAAATCCAAAATATACATAAGAAAATACAAGCCAAATGTTTACTTTCTTCCACAGTGAACAACTCATTCTTAAGATCTGCTTTTGTTACGGTAGTCTTAAAAAAAACTCAGTGAGATGCTATGCAATTCCCCATCCATGTCTGATAGTCACATTCTCGCCAAACACTAGGAAAAAGTCATGGTCCAACAAGTGTCATCTAATAGTAAAACGAATAATGGCTTATTCTAGGCACATCATCTGGGATCTATGTACTTTGGCCGAAAATGGTGACTTTTTTTCAATCCCCTTTACACCACATGCATATGTGGGGGGAGACCCCCGCAGTTCCCCATACTTGTATTAGATCCCATACCCCCCCACATATATATGTCCACATTTCCGGCTGTCGGAATTGTGGAGGCGACATTTTGGTATATTTTCCATCATCTGTAGTACTTTCCATGCTTGGTGGTCTGATATTCCAGATGGATCTCCAGATCTTCACCCACACTGAAAGAGCACACACTTCGCCTCCAACCACTCCCCTACAGCCTCCACAGCCTTCAGGGCTGATGTGTCTCTCCTACTCTACACTGTATACTAAGCCACTCTTCGGCTCTCTCCATATCAAGTATACGAACTATGATGATAACACACAGATTCTCCTTCCCCTCATCGGCAACAAAGCACAGAACGTCAACACCATCTACGCGATTGCTCAATAAAGGATGACCACCCACTGCCTGTGCCTCAATGACCATAAAACAGAGCTTCTGCTTGTAGGTAACCCTGTGCACCTCGCCAAACTGAGACTGTCCTATTGCTCTTTCTCTATTGACAATGACATCATTCACATCTCTCCTGCCGTCAGAGCACTATGCGTCTATTTTGATACCTCCCATCATGTGACACTTCACATCAGCGCAATTGCTTCCTCATCAGCATATGCCACTGAACTCATTAATGCCAGCAGACCCTTCCTTTCCACAAAAACTGCCTCTCAGTCACTCGCTCACTTATCAGTGCCAAACTGGAGTACTGCAACACGCACTTTGGGGGCACCTTTGAGAAAAACATAAATAAGTTGTATCTCAGTCAAAACAATGCCCTATGGGTGGTCCTTGGCCTCAACACATCGACCACATCTCAGACGCAAGAAAAAGGGCACAATGGCACCTGTCAAAGAATCTCTCACCATTGCCTCTCTAACACTGTCCCCATCTACCTTTCCCAGAGGATCGCCTGCCCAACCACCACCGGACTACTCCAATCACCTCGCTATCCCCAGGTTCAAGCGCACTAAAGCTGGAGGCCTCAGCTTTCCGGTCATTGCAGTGACACTGTGGAATTCTCTCCCTCCAGCCTTGAGAGCTGAGCCTTCATACAGACCATTCTGGAAACAGAAGAAGACCCACTTTTTCAATGAATGTCACTTACTGCTTGAAATTATTTTTCCACCACCTTGTATATAATATGCAGTATCTTGTAACCTGCACTTGATATATATGCTCTTTCCATGTAACTAGCGCCGGAACGCCCATGGGCTATGTGCGCTCCTATAAATTAATAAATAAATAAATATTCCACTCCTGTCGTTTTTTTTTTCACATCATGTGGCCATTGTAAGGGCAGGCTCCACAGTGATTGGCCAGCAAGGTCACGTGCCAAAACTTAAATTCTTGGCCCTATGCGTCCCATCACCATCATATATTTGTACCGTTTTGCCTTGTAAGGTCCTAGCGTCCCTTCATCTGCCCATTCTGCCCACATACTCTGCCCTGACCTCTACTATTACTACCTCCTGACCCTCTACATACAGCACCACCACACACAATCCCTGAGTACTTCTAACCCCAACAAGAGTAGCACTGATCACAACTGTTGGCCGGTATGGGCTAAACTGTGTATTTTTGTTGTCGATGCTACCAGCCTAAAGACGTATTCTTATGTTTGGTCACTATAGGCCTACTTGACTGGACAGCGAGGTAATCTCTTCATCCCTGTGCTTCTTCAGGTCCACCAAATACTCCCCTTCTCACTGCTATACTCTTACTCCCCTCACGACAACATGCCCTGTCTTTCTTGCATCTTCTTGTCACTGTCCACTCTTTTCCTCTCACCTTCTGCTACCTTTACCCGGTTCTATGTCACATTTCTGCATTTTAAAGCCCAAACACAAAAAAGGCCGTTTTTGGGTTGGCTTTAAAATGCGTAAATATTACATACTGACCCCTCCTTCTCCAACCCCAATCTCTCCTGCTCATTCTCTCATTAAATGCGGGTTTAACCCCCTGAGGTCCCCATTTACCCACCCACCACCCCCTTCCCATCTCTAAACACGCATCATCCCCACAAATACCCAAACAGACACATACACACACATGCTCACACACACATACAGTACAATGCTTACCTCTCACTCCAGCGACGAGTCCGCTGCGGCTCACAGAGCCTGTCAGCCCCTGCGTGCACTCATGTGCGGCAGGGGCATGACAGTTTGATTTAGATAGACTGCTCTGTAAAGACTGGAGGGGGGTATCTGTACTTCTGCCCTCTATATGGCAGAGTAGAGGCACAAAGCACCCCAGTCAGGGTTCTCTATATGGTAGCTATGGACGAGCAACCAAGGCTTGAGCTCTCAGGAGGTGATGTAGCTGGGTTTTAAGTACAGTGAGTCCCCCAGCCCCCACAAAGGAATGTCCACACATTTTGTTATGTGCTAACACAGTTTTTCTATATAAAAATAGGGTTCAGAGATATATACACAATTAATAACACACTGTGTACTCTGGTAATTTTAATACAGCGAATATATACAATGTCTATGTGGCACCACACTTAGCTTTAGATTCCTTCAAAATGCATCAACTGCTGACAGTTATAATGACATTCAAATCATGCAGCAAGGTGTAACAGCATAGATCATAAGGAAGAAAGGCAGATTAGGTTAAACAATGGCAGACTGCTTCTTTTGCTACTTAGATACAATTCTGATTAAGGATTCCCCCACCTGGGCAACCTGTAATAAAAGTATTAACACACCCAGTCCATTAATGTTTCATCAGTCTTGTTTCGTGGTCAAAAAGTTCAACTAATCCAATATACCTGAGATAGAAGGGTTTCTTCAACAGTTAATTGACGGATCCCTCGAGGGTGGACTCCCTTTAAAGCAGGAGCCACAGGGCATCGAGATTCCTCAAAGAAAAGTGGAACACTGGCGTTGAGACATCAGCTTGGATCTTCACGGTGCTCTTTGACGATTGTTCGAGAAAATCCTGGCAAGATGAGGTGTGTGGGCCACCTCACCTTGAAGGAAAGTGTTTGGTGCCGCAAAGAAGACTCAGTGATGGATGTAGGCCCAGCAGTGGGTGTCAGGTTTTGGGAGATGCTTCTGCGGTCCTCTGGTAGGTCGGTGCTGCAGCCTCAGCACGTACCTCGGGATAGCTTTGGTGATCGGGGCTCGACCATGGTCTGGACTTCGGACCTTCACTTCGTCAGTGTCCTCGGGATGTTTTTGTCAGTGTCTGGTGGCGGGAAACCCACCAGCAGACTTTCCTTGGTATCTGATGACCTTGACTTTCTCCGACGGGGCAAAGCCTTCGACTGTGATGACAAGGGAGCCCTTTGTTCAACTGTTCTTAGGCAAAGGTGGAGCGTTGCACTCCAGTCGTCGAGCAGCACGGCGTCAAGGTGTCCCCGCTTCTGTGTGACACAACTTGACTGGCTTCCATCGGTTATGGAAATCCTCTGAACCCCGGTTGAGGGCAATGGACTTCGATGGGATCAAGGTCCTGGTGCTTTACTTCAAGATTCTCGGCAGACCCCTTAACCGGTCGACAACCCTTCGGGACTGGATTCCAGGGTGCCTCGATGAAGATCAGCAGGATTTGCAGAATGGTCCCTCGTAGCTCGGGGAAAGGTCACCTAGAAAGGTCCTCTCTCAGATCAGTCCTTGACAGACTCAACAGCTTTTAGTTTTCGTCAAAGGAAATGCAGCAGCAATTCTTCTTCTTCCAGATGGGCTTCAAGGATACACTTCAAGTTTCAACTTCAGCTTCTGAACAAATTGGTAAGTGAGAGGTCCTCAGATATACACATCTGTCCATCATTCACACTTCTTGAGCCAGGCTCAGTCAGCCAATCACACAGAAGGGCATTCATGCAGGCATGCAGCCTATCGGGCTCACAGGCATTCAGGCTATTCACTTCCACCCAGACACCCATAGCAAGGAATGTGGACTGGGGCCTGCTCTCAGCCTTTCAGCACACCACACTGCATTCATGTCAGTTTCAGGAAGGGCTGTCCCATTCATTGTGTCTCACACACACAGAAACCAGTCAACCATAACATATTGGTCACACACTCTATTCACTCAGGTCCCACCCCAAGGGTGTACCCACAACATACAGTCACTGGGAAGGCTCCAGCCAGTCTGGCCTGGACTTCCCCACAATACCATGTATGGTTCTTCCACCCAACAGCCAGTCAGGGGAAGGGGCAGCGTCAGTGCTTCCCATGACTTTGGGAAAACAAGGTAACAGGCATTAGAAGCCAAGAGGCCACAGGGGGCATCTTGCCTTCTATCAGGAATCCTCTGATTCCTATGGCAGGGCCTGGGTATCCCAAAATGGAGGATACTCAGAGCACCTATTAAATTAAGCATGGAGCTGCCACCAGCCCATACCCTGCTCTGTGTGCAACACACAGGTGCCCAAAAACATACACTACCAGTACAGCGTTGTACCCCCACCCATGGGTGCTGTAAGGGTATCCCAAGGGTCTCTGTTCACTATGACCAAAGAGAGGAAGAGCCGCACTACCAGGAGTCCCAACTGGACTCCTGTGCAGAAAACAACACAGAACACACATCATAAGGGAGTACAGGACAAGGACATGGAGGCTCTGTCCCTCCAATGCATTTCCAGCATCAGACACTTCCTGCGGTCACGGAGCGGTCTTTCTAAATTGGTCTTTTTTCCTTCCCAAAAAAAAAGAAAAAGGTCTTTTGGCCTAGTACCTCTTGCCTACCCAACACGCTGACTCACCACCCACCTTTACCACCCCCTCTCTCCTCATCCCCATCCCCCACTCTCCCTATAAACATTACCCTGGCCCTTCCTCTCCTTCACACCCTACCCACTCCAACCTCATCTACCCCCTCATGTGCTACCACCCACGTAATGATCCCCAGGGTCGCACCATAAGCCTTTCTTCCCCCTCTGACTTCACTCCCACTTCTTTCAACAATTCCTCTGTTTAACTTCTTGCTACAACCCCACATGCCATCCTCTACAGCTACCACTCACTTGGTAACATACATCTCTATCTGATGCCCTTAGCACCATAATTGGTGACCTCAACCTCTACGATAGTTCTAAGGCCCATCAGCAACAGCTGGACTCCACCCACACACAAGGGAACTTTCATGGTCTCATCACATATCCTCCGGTCTTACCTCGAGTGCTCTCTCTATCAACTCATTTCCTTCTGGTCACTAACTCAGCCACTTCCCCATCTCCATCCCCCCACTCTCACTCAGCCCTCCTTCATCTATTACCATCAGAAAATTCAAACATGACTCCTTGGTCTAAAACATGGACCAAGACAAGTACTCTGTCTAAACCCTCTCTTCCCCACTGGCTCTCTCTAGAAAGCTTACCTTTGTTGATTTCAACAATGCACTGGCTACCCCTTTCAATTATCACTAACCTGCTTGATCCTTCTCCCTCTCTTGCCACAGCTCTCAGTCATGGATATCCCCAGCCACTCAACAGCTGAGCACAACCATGCACCTCCACCTATGCTGCTGGTGCAGAGATCCCTCCCCATCTGTTCTTATAGCCTACAACATCTATCTAGGCTTCCCCCGTGCACCTGACTCTGCAAACCCTCTTAAAATTCTTACCTTATTTCCTCCCTTTGCTCACATGCCCTGCAAATGGCCTTGACCCTTTCCTCACTATTCCATTTCTTTCTAACCTTTCCACTGAGCTCATACTCATCCTCCACTCAGCCAACACTTCATATGCTCCCATTGATCCCTTTGCACCACAAACGATTAAAAAGCATGCATGTGTCACCGTCTTTTCCTTTGCTAGCATCTCCAATCCCTCCCTTTCTACACATAGCTCCCCTCGCTGCTACAAAATATTATTTCTATTTTTAAGAAACACACAGCTGAACCCAACATTCCCCCTTGCTACAGACCAGTTTCGCTCCTGCCCCACCACTCTAAAATCCTGGAAAGACCTTTAAAAATACTCCACAGAAAATGCTGTCACTGAAGTCTCTGCCTTTATAACCACTGCTCACCACTCTCCTCTCGGCCATCGCCTTTGGATCCAGATCCTGGGGGTGGACCAGTGCGGGAGGATCACCTGGGTGAGGGGTCTTCGTGGAGTGGGGGAGAGGCAACCAATGGTGAGACATGGTATTCCCCCCTTTCCTGTACACCTAACCCATCTATCTTTTAGGATTCTCTGATGTCCCAACTCCCTCCTCCCCCTTTCTACACAAACACTGGGCCGAGGAAGAGGGGGACTGAGACAAAAAAGGCTAATCCTTACATATTGCATTGGACATGTTCCGCTAATTGGGTCAGGCAAAGCCAGGCACTTGACTTTAAGTGCATACATCTGATCGCAATTAGCTCTCCTCACATAGATAAAAGGCAGAACTTAGAGACACACTTTGAGCAAGGTGAAACACGAATAAGAGCAGAACTTCCGGGTTGAATGCAAACCTACTGGAGCAGAGTGATGGACTAAGGGACGAGTGCAATGGGTCGATGACCCTAGGAGGTTGTTGCCTCCAAAAGGCTCAAAAGACATGTGGAGAAGACCACACCCCAGACAAGCAGGCTGTATTGTGTTTCAGGGATGCCAGCAACCCTTCCAGGTAAACGTCTGCGTTAGGGAGGGGAGGTCATGTCTGTGGAACTAACCATAACTCGTGAATTGAAAAACTGTAAAGACAAGAAAGAAACACACACAGGTGGCGAGTTGGCAAGCGGCATGAAAGACCGGTGTGTGTTAAGGAAAGATTGAAGTTGGAACATTTATTGCAATTTAAGGCTGAGTGCGTGGGGATGAGATGTGAAGAAAGGCAGTCCTGTGAATGAACTTTGAAATAAGGATAGCTGTGAAACCAGCGATACTGAGTAACAGAGTTGTCCGGCGAAAGGAAGTAGCCCACTCGAAAGCCTCTGTGAAAGGTGAAATGTTTGTAGCGCTAAAGTGAATGAACTGTAAAAGTCAAAGTGGTCCTGTGGAGATCTGCAGAGAAAGCCACGCCCATTCGAATGTCTTCGACGTCAGGAAATGGTCTGAGCCCGACTGAGGGAGACCGAAGTGTAATATGTTTGGGGAAGGGAACCCCTAAAGGATATGAATTAAGCTTGCCGAAGGGAGCACCTGCAAGTGTTTTTGAACTTCTGCTTTGAAAGGTCTGAGCCCGACTGAGGGAGACCGATGTGAACTTTTGCTTTAAGTGGTCTGAGCCTGACAGAGGGGGACCGGTGTGAACTTTTTGTTGAACTGTGTTTTGGAAGTTGGAAAGTGAGACTTTAATGTGGAGGCAGGCCTCGATCCATGTTTTGAACTACCTTTGTTACAAACCTGAGCCAGAGTGTGTCATCCTGCCTACGGGGAACACCTTACTCTGTGCTGTCTAACGTGGGGAGGAGAGCTGACTCAGCCACATTTATTCTTTATATTTGAACACTGATTTTCCTTTGCATATGTATTCTCCTTTAGACTCTTTTTGTACAAGAGATGGGGCAGACATTAGGTTTTGTTAGGATAGGCTATTTTGATTTGACAGACTCAACTAGGACTGTTTTTATTGATTATTTGATGGTTGAGACTATTCCCGTCCTAGTTATAGGGCTAAGTAGGAGTTTTGCCAAACCCAGAAACTATAATAAAGGTTTTACAAATTGTACCTTTTGTGTCAGTGTCATACTTGTGATACCATTCCTCCCCACAGTTGCGGGAAAGGATGGGTGGGAGGACCATTGCTGGCTTGCTGGTAGGATGGGCGTGGGACAGGCAGAACTCAATGATAGAGTGGTCAGACCATGGAACTGGGGAGATAGGCATGATATTAACTAAGGTATTTAACGTAAGGTGCCAGTCTAGGGTGCATCCTTTTGAGTGGGTGAGTGAGTTAACCTGCTGGATCAAATTAATTGCCTCGAGAGTACAGGAGAGGTCAGTGGGTCTGGAGTCAGCAATGTCATTGAAGCTTACTTAGATTAAAATCGCCTAGAAGTAGCAGCTTGGTGGCAGGGTTAATAAGGGGTGCAAGGAGGAAGGGATGTCATTTCAAATCCTGGCAGAGGGGGGAAAGGGTCTGGATTTCCCTAAAAGACGGTCTTGGTAATAAGGCCAACTCCACCACCTGGTTTTTCTAGCATGTGATATGGTGCTCCTCTACCTTTCCGTCCTTTAGGCATTTTGCAACTGGGAAGGAATGAGGCAGTCATATGGGAGGGAAAAGCCTCACAAGGAGACTCCTCACCCTCAAGAGTGTCAGCAGTCTTTGAGTGAGCATCAGAACTTTATTAAATACTTAAGCAATATTACCCTTGTAGGGTGGGCATTACTGGGGCAGGTAATGCCCCGGGCCTGTTAGAAGCCAGAGAGAAGTACTGGGATACTAATAGTGTTTTCTTTTTAAGTTAACCTAAAAAAAAAACTACAAAATGATGCGGCGGGAACACTGCTGTTCCTGGCGCCGGTGAGGGACATCGGTACAAGGTAAGTGTGTCAGTGGTCGGAGGGGGGCTAAATATGTGGAAAAGGGGGGTAGGGGTTGGGGGATGGGGACGCAGGGAACACTTAACTGATTATCCGGCGGGGGAGGCCGGAACCATGCCCCTGCCAGGTACTAAACTGTGGTAGCATTGAGACATTTAGTGGACAGCTGCAAGGTGTGTAAGAGCCAGAAAATCTTTATGGGTGGCAGCTCCCTGTGAAAGAGCCAGACAATCTTGGTGGGTGGTTGCATCCTGCGAAAGAGCCAGAGAACCTTGGTGGTGGGTGGCTGCACACTGTGAAAAAGCACAAGAACTTTGGTGGGGGACTGTGCCTGATAACAAAAACCAAGAACCTTGATGCGACCATGAGATAATACAAGGTTTTGAAAGCATTACTTGCACAGTAGTCAATGGCAAGTGTATGACAGCAACTGGTCAGTGCCTCTCAGTCACAGTCACCACTACAGATATCCCTTTCCCAACCACAAGAACCATGAAAAACCTTTATCCACTATTTGTGTGTCTGGTATATACCAGGTGACAAAATCATCATCATTCCAGCGGATGAGTTAGCTATGGATGGATGTCATTCCTTAGTCTTCTGCAATGAAGTCCCTGCTTATTTTTATTAAATGTCCATTGTTCAACATGCGGCACTGCAGCGCATCTCCTGCAGTTAGAGACAGAAGCCCCAGCCAGCGAGTCTAAAGCAACCTGCATAGGCCGATTGCTGTATGCATACTATAATGCATACTATAATGGGTCATCATCATTCTCCATCAATAAAGTGTCCAGTATATAGATATATATATTTTTTTTGTTATTTTTTTATTTGCATTTATCAAATCAATGATTTTGCAAAGCGAAAAAGTCTTGACGTTTCTTGAAGTTTTGAAGTTTTGAAGTTTTCTGTCCAACCCTGCGTAAGTTTTGAGATTTTCCCCTTCTTTTTTTATTTTTTTTATTTCTGGTATTCAAGGCATCTGTGCGGCTTATGGTCTGCTGTCTGTTCCTGTCTGGTCAAGGCGCTTGAGTCACTGAGGAGGGTTTCCCACAGATTCTGCTCTGTATATGCTACACCCACTGCTCACAGAACTTTCGACAGGTGTCTGTGATGTACTCCCCATTGCTGCTGTGTATTGTGAGCTTGACATGCGCAATGTACTTGAGAACATATGGGCTGGTTGGTGTTGTTCCAGCTTCTGCATGCGATCTCCAATTGATGTTGCAAGTCCTGTGGCAACACATTCTTGTACATTTGTGCAGTGTTTACTCCCCATGGTGCATGCTGTCTTTCTCCTGAGACTTGCAGATGGAAAGTGTCCATTTTTACTTGGAAATGTGGCTCCACGAAGGAAGCCAGCACGTATTCAATGTTATCTTGAAATCAAACTACCTGTGGATCACCATGCAAGATTGAAAGCATGACCCTCACCAGCTGTGCCACATCAGCATAATCTTTTAAGCCATATGCCCTTGCCAAGTGGGTCAGGTTGAGCTCAAGCAGATACAGCAGAGGGATAACCTCACTCAAGGATACATTTGTGATGACTAACCCACTTGATGGCCTCCTCAAAACATCATAGCAAAGAGCAAACATTACATAGCATCTGGCACTGACACACTGTTAAAAATGTCTTTGCTGTCAGTGTTGCAGATTTCGCTGATGGTATTGTACTGCTCATAACATGTGCAAAGTAGGGTTCCAACAGGTGGTCACTGAAGACTTCAGGTTGTGCATTGTTAAACTGTAGTGTATATGCAGATGGTGAAGCAGATTTTTGGATGAAATGTGAGCAAATCTTCTGGGCCACAGCAACCCTTTCCCTCACAGGGTCACAATTGCTGATAAGCCATGTGACGACAAAGTGAAGCACATTCGCAAACGGGGGACCTGCATTGTCTTGCCATTTTTCAAGGCAGCAAGGACATTTGATCTATTGTGTGCTGCAACCAAGCATACGTTCAAATGATAAAGTCTTTGCCACTGTGCCTCCACCTTCTCCCAGATATCAATCCCCCCTGTGGTTTCTACTCCGAATCCCCTGCATGCACAGTATTGCTCGGTGCTGCACTGCATATCCCTGCTACCCCCCTGAGTCTCTGTGGGACCTCTCTTGGCTGCTAGAGGGTGAAAATGCCATACAATGTGCTGTGACCACCATGTAGTCAATGCTCTGACCACTGGTCTGCAGGTCAATTGTTGCCCCGTGGACTGCTGTGGTACCTGTCTTACTGTAGCTATAATCATTTTGCACAATTCCCATAGCACTGTACAAGAGATAAAAGGGATACTTGTGCAGACTAGTGGAGGTAAGCTACTCCCTCACAACTAAATCGTGTGAACTTGACTGTCCCAGAATCTGCCCTCAGGGATTCCTGGTTCCACTTGCCCCTTCTTCCAGCTGTCACCCGACGGCACAGGTCTCATCACCTCTCTTTAAGAGATGGACACTGACTGGCGTGCCACCATTCTCCCAAAATCTCTGCTGCGCTCTCCTAGAAAAATAAGGGAAGCCTGACTCTCCCACAAGCCGCTCCTCCCGCTCATCCCCCAAGACATCAGCCGATGACACATGCCTCGTCCACTCCCTTCAAGAGACAGACACTGACTAGTGCATCACTCACCCCCAATTAACTCTGGTGATTATACTTGTGTTGTTCACCCACTCCAAACCAGTGAATGTTCCTCACAGGTGTAGCAAAGCGAACCCTAAATCTTACTTTCTGACTGGGTCCCTGTCACTCACTACCACTGCCTAACCTCCTTCCTACAACTAATTTATCTTCACTCCAGTTTATTAACCTTTGTCTAAATATCCGTGGTCTACCTTGAGCTGCCATCTCTAAATTGAGGAGAACCATCTCCGGTTCTGGAAGCACCTCAAAACCTTCCTCTTTGCTTCTGCTTTCTCTCCCCCTCTCCCCTGCTAAATTCCTGACTTAAACTGCACTGAATCTGCAACTGGGTCACTCTCACCGATCTCGGTCCTTGGCCCAGCCACTCTCCCCTTGCACTGCCTCCCTGGCAACCCCTGCACTGTGGGACTGTCTCTGTATCCCTACAGCCCCCCTTCACAGCACTTGTCTGCACTTACCTTGCACTTGCCACAAGCTGGCCCTTATTATTTATCTTGTTATTCTACTACCCCTGTACTGCACTTTCCCCTCTCCCTTTCCCCTTGCACTTTCCCTTCCCTTCTACCCATGCACTTGCGCGATCTGAATGACACCTGGCCTAGTAGGATCGTTGTCTGTCTTCCCTGTGTCCCCCCTCCCTGCCTCGTTGCACCTTGAAACACTTGTGTATAGGCGTGTTACAAATGCCATATCATATCATATTATTTCACCTATGACCTGCATCTGTGAAGGCTGCCGAGAATGACTGAGCGATAAAGCCACATGCCCCCCTTTAAGCAATGAGGATGTTCTGCAGACAAACCTTTCGAATTTTGGTCTTTACAAATCACCTAAAACTCAAGTCACTTGTGTTTGTGCAGGGAAATTTCTGACCAACTATGAAAATATATGCTTGTTGTGCAAGAATAATGTATTATAAAACATGCCCATTTGAATATCTTTAACATCTAGGCCGGCATCTCTGCATTCTATGGGTTCCAAGGCGACTGCAGACATCTATGTATATAATGGGCAACCCTGCCAGGAGCCTCTTCATAAGGCAAATGAACATACTATTAAAATATCCATCCCATGGTCTCCCAGGCTGCTAGATACTTGAAACTGTTTTTAATCCGTTTAATACATATCAAATTATAATCAAACCTCATTAAGGCCTGTAAAATATAAGCTTATCTAATATTGTCAAAGGCCTTCTCTTCCTCAATAGATATTAATGCCACCTTTCCTGGCTTTCCAAATCTTGTGCATGTAGCATGTGAAAGGCTGTTGAGTCACAAAGTCCTCCTGGGATGATTGGATCTGTCTGGTGGTACTATATACTCTGTCCACTATTGTTGTGGACAGATTTTAAAATCAGAGTTTAGTGGGAAGATTGGATGCTAACTGTCGGAGCACAAGAGGTCTTTTCAGGAATTCATTCCTTTGGATCCAATATATGACCTCTGGCTTTGGTCCGTAGTCTCAGTGACAACCCTTTCAGCTGTGTGTTTGCTTACCATACTCCCCACCAGTTGTTCCTCCCCATGCAGCGCAACCTCAAACTGGAATTTGTTGAGGGCTACAGGGAGGGAAAAGATGTGGTAGCACAGCTACCCACCCATTGTCCCTAGTGCTTGATCAGCCACCCATTTGCTGCTCTGGGAGAAGGTGTGAAAAAGAGTGGAGTGGGCACTGTGACTACGTTGGAAAAGAGCATAGGGAGTAAGTCCACCAAGGGATGTTCCAGCAGAAAGGTAACAAAAGAGCATTAGAGCGAGAGGTGTCATGTGTTTGAGGACTTCTCTTCCCTTGCTGTGGTACCGCTACCACAGTCCAACCTTTTGCTCTGTCTGGGAACCACTGGAAAGACACTTGATTTCTCTGTAGCCTCCCAAACCCAGAAGAAGGCAAGGGAGGGTGGTCAATGCTAGGGTGGGTGCCTAATTTCTCACTCCCCAGACCAGCTGACACCACCATCTTCCACTCACTCATGACCCAGCTCAGTCAGATTGATCTTAAGACTGAACTGTAAGGCAGAAGGAATACTTAAGCAATAAACCCTGAACTGGGGGCCCATTACCGCATCAGGTAATGCCCCAGGGCCATAGTTACATGATGCGGTAATGCCCACCTCCCCAGCGAGCGGTTTGTAGCTATTAGTATTCTGGCATGTTGTACCGGGATACTAATAGTGTTTCAGTTGTGAAACAACAGATTTGTCGTTTCAAAACTTTTAAAAAAAGAAGGCCGCCATGGATGGGGGAAAATGTAATCCCTTTTCCCTTTTCATGATGGCCCTATGGACATCAGAGCTGAGCCGGTAATACTACAGTTCCTGGCACCGGTAACCAACAAGGAAGCTGAAGGTTAGTGGAGAGGGAGTGGGAGGGCCAAAATGTGTAGAAAAGGGGGAGGGAGTGGGAGATAGGATGCAGGGGCGTAGGGGAAGTGCATTTACGTGGCAAACCAGAGAGGGAAGACGGCAGCCTCCCGCTCTGAGGAGGCTCGGAGGTGGTCTGTACCATGTGGTAAAGCCCCTTCTCCAAGCCTCCTCATTGGCTAGGAGGCCGCCCTCCCCCCTTTCTGGGGTACTAATAAAGGATACAATCCTAGAATTGACAAAAAAGAGAGTTGTAGGACTCATAAAATCTAGTCCCCTTAGTAGGTTCCTAGTACAGCTTTGTGTACCAGGATTAATACTCATCTGCCCTTGTATGCCGAGGAGAGGTATACCATATTGTTTCCTGTTCATATGATATTCTTACATAGGTATATTAGACAGCACTTGGCATATGATAGCAGCACCTAGTCAAATGATGACAAGAATATGCATTGCTGTCATGCGCCGCCCAGCCGATTGGCGGGTACTTCCGCGATGGAGGCTCCGGCGCCGACCGTAATTCCAGCACGTTGTGTTGTTTGCGTGCAGTCACGGTCCAGTCTTCCTTCAACATGGCGATCGCTGGGAAGTATATAAGTCCTCCTCTCCCAGCGATCAATGCGTTGCAACCCCTGCAGCTTCCGCTTCAACCTTTTGGGTGAGACGCTAGTTTTCCGCCTTGCGGCTTGGCCGCTCTGTCTTTTCGCCTTATCGCTCCTTGCGATACCTCTTGTTCTTCCGCTTCTCTTTCTCTTTACCTTTCTGGTTCTGGGTCAGTTTCTCTTTCAGTTCCGGCGGCTCTCCCCTGCTCCTCAGTCTCTCTCTCTCCCTCTCTTTCTCCTGGTTCCCGTGCTTGAGCTGCCCTTTTTGTGAGAGCGCTTCCTGGTCTCCGTCGCCTTCGGCTCTGCTCCGCCACCTCAGCCCGCAGTGGCCGTCCATCTTCACTTCTTCGACTGTTGGTCTCTCGTACTTTCCCAAGAAGGACTTCTGTCTCGACCTCCTGCCTCGCAAGGGTTTTTTGTGCCAAGAAGGCTTTTTCCCTTGTCGCCTACTACGGGAGAGGAGTCCCAGGACTGCTTGTTTCAAGCATTCACTGTGGCTTCCTCTCGTGGTAGGCAAGTTTCTTCATCCACAAGAAGAGATTTCTGCGCACGTCGGCGTCTCAATACAGACGAATTGGAGGATTACCACTCAGGTGAGGAGGGGAAGGGAAAGGAATTGGACAATTGCATGCGAGGCTACAGCTGGAATGTTGATTATTCCTGGCTTGGGGCAGAAAGTCGGGATTCTATTATTGGTATGGATCGACACAAATGTTATGCATATCACTTTCTTTATTTTCTCAAAAGAGCAGTAAGAAAAATAACAGAAGAAAACTGCATATGCATCAACACTCGTTCACATTACGAGATGTCATCTGACCAGTCCTTTAACAGGTAATCTTATAGTAAGCCCGTGTTCGTGAAACTTGTCCTCTTTTCATATGAAATACCATCAAGACTTTTCCAAGGTGCTGTGAAAAAAAGAACAGGAGATCAGCCAGACACACCCACAAAGCAGAAGACTACCAGGCGATACCACCGTAGGTCGCAGAACAATGGGTGACCTGAGAAGAAACCATCTGCTTGAAAACATAACCAAAAAACGATTAGGAAGGGCGCCAGGGAAGGGATAATGTTCACCTCTGTGCCATTAATAGGATCCCGACTCTCAGTCATAAACTAGGAATAATCCACATTCTATGGCATGGAGGCTTCTTTATCAAACATGTTCAAAGCCTGCCCAGAACAAAACGAGGCACGTGCACAAAGGCTTAACATAGAACGGATAGAAAGTACTAGCATTAGACCAGCCGGCTGACCTCCCTAAGAATGTCCTCAAGCCTGGCCCCACTGCAAAAAGCTTTGGGCGTCAAAGTACCCCTGGCCAAATGTGTTCCAGAAATGACATATCTTTTTTTTTTTATTTAAAAGTTGTTTATAGTTTACATGTTCATTATAAACTTTTACAACAAAGATTTTGTTTAGTTCACAATTAAATTTCACTAATAGAAAACAGATATTCCAGAATATTAACACATTTCCTAAAATACTATCAGTGTTTACATATCTCTTCTCATCATCGATATTTACACATAGCTTTTAACAGCAAACCAATGGCAGAAGTAAACAGATTTTATATATAACTTAAAATAATTCTCCTATTACATCTAATTCATAACTATTGTACAGCATTCATTACTCTACAGTGTCTTGAGCCGTGAGTAAACTCATATTTTTCTTTCTCAATGCACCCTCAATTTTAAATAGTAGACGAGACAGTGCCAAAATAACCGCATACTATTCCCACACATACTCCGTTTCCAGAAGACAATTCTTGCTATATCAGTTTCCTCTGGAAAATATTCTACCAAAAGAGTACGTCTATCACCCTCAAATAGAGGACAGTAAACCAACAGAAGTTTTACAGATTCTACCTGTTTTTTACATTCACAAAATCGACCCCTCAGGTCACCTTTTAAGGAAAGGACCTGATCCCACCTTTGCATGTGCTCCAAAGTAGGAAACTGATTTAGCTTAAATCGCACATAGATGTTTCTGACTTTGTTACATGGACATTTAATGATGCATAAAGAGCGAGACCCCCTCTTTCGTGGTCTCAATGTGTATTCCATATGTGTAGAATAGTCTTTGTTGTCATCCAAGGTCATAGACCAATCCCAATCATATCATTTCTGTTTGTTTCTAAACACACCAATTGTAAGGTCTTCAATGGAAACACCAATAGTTTCTAGAGTTTTGTCAATTATTTTTCTGAATAGTTCCAAAGAATGTAATGAACCACCCATCATTAGCACATTGATGTCTTGAAAGAGTGAGTCTCTCGGAGGAATCAATATTATTGCATATCTACATAGTTGTCACCAAATCCACCTGGCTGCTGAGGTTGATAATCCCAATTCATGACGGACAATTGAATTAGGCATCGAGGCAGCCAAGCCCAGGGTCCGTTTCCACAAATTCCCCTGAATCCTATTCAGTATTGGCTCTACATTCAACAGACACATATCCAAACTGAAAAGAATGATAGGTTCCACATTTAATAAATAAAATTCAATGAGGGGTAATATCGAAAATGTACAATATTTCTCATATATAACCTTCATCATTGATGCCAGGGGACATGCTTTAGATTTCAAATAACCCTCGCAGGATTTGTACGAATTTACATCCGCCCAAAGGATACCCTAAGTATCTAATAGTATTTGATTGTTCTAATCTCGCTCCTGCAATATTCCACAAATAAGATTTCATCCTTTTGTTATTATGAAAAATAATAATTTGGGACTTTTTGGGTTAGCCTCCAGATTGTGTTGAGCCGCATATTCAGAAAATATGTTTAACTTGTTCTGTAGTCCATATGGAGTCCTATCAAACAGAACAATATCATCAGAAAAACATAACCAGTGTATCTTAAGACACCCAAGTCTTGCCGGAAAACGAACCCAAACCATTCCACAACTTATCCATATCACAGAGGTACAGGTTAATTAAAGTGGCTGCGAAATTGCAGCCTTGTTTTACACCTGTTTCTGTGACAATGGGTGGAGTGAGAGTCCCTTCTTTATTTACTCTTACTTGAAAAGTTGCGTTATTGTAGAGCATAGCAATTAGTTGTATCAACCTTTTTGGAAACCCAAGATGTAGAAGTTTAACCCATAACACTTTTCTAATCACAGAGTAAAAAGCACTTGTAAGATCAAGGGCTGCAATATATATATCGGTCCCATATTAGTTTTTTTGATTTGGCAAATATGTGAGATATTAAAATTGCATTAAGGGAGGTTCCTATATTCTTCCTAAACCTTGTTTGAAATTTTGAGTATATGTTGGTGAGATCAATGAAGGTTTGCACCTTCTTTAATAGCAAGATCGCAAAATAATTTAGCCGATGCGTCCATTAAGGCAATCGGCCTAAAGTTCGAAGCATCTTTCTGGGCACCTTTTTAAATATAGGAACTATAATCGCGTTAAGCCACGATTTGGGAATAGAATTTGTTGCCAGAATGTTTATAATTTTGGTGGATAAATAGCTGCCCAAAAGATCGGATCATCTTTGAGTATTCAAGAAGGCAAGCCAACCGGGCCTGCTACTTTTGAGGGCTTCAAGGTTTTGATAACATCAACTATGTCCTCCATTGAGAAAATCATGTTGTCAACATAGTGATGCGTCAAAATCTCAGATTTTAGGTTGTGGAATCCAACAGGCAGTTTGAATTTTGCCCCAATATACCTTTTCCATGATACAGCAGATATTGAAGAGCTTAAGTCATGTTCCTCAGCTATGTTGTTACCATTGAGTATGGACCATAAACAGCAAGTATTGTTCTTTATCAATATTCTCACTATCCGTTGATTCTCATTAAGATTGATCTTGTACTTTATACCTTTAATCAAGTTCCTTTACTTTACACAGACCTTCTGTTTACAAACTGTATAAGAAAACAGATTCAAGTTTAGTCTCAACAACTTTCTCAAACTGCGGTTTTTCTCACATTTTCAAGGGGCTATTTCGTTGTTATATATTTCTTGCCGTCCACCGGAGGCATGCCCAGAACTTTTCAATAGGGAAACGATATGATTCTTAATTACCAGAGCATTCCATTCCTCTCTTAGAGCAGCATTATATCTCATATCTCCTCCCTCTGGAGCCCTCCATATGTCTCTGTGAACCAAATAAGTCAATTGTCTACAAGTATGTCTACAAATGACATATCTATACCAGGTTGTCCCATAACCCAATGCAACCTCCTAGCCGATGGGGGAGAAAAGACAGAAGTAAAGGCTTGTAAACTGAAATGACAATTGATCTGCAGACCCTCATTGGCCAGCCGTCCTGGTTTCATAAGCACAAAACCACCGAACCATGCAGAGCAGGGGGAAATCTGGAAAGAAAGGGAAAGAAATAACAGAGTAGTCCTGCAATGGACATGAAACCTGACCCCCTCTGAGGAAAAGTACCTCCCAGGCAGATGCAAAGCCCTAACCTCTGACCCTCTCCTAAAGGAAATTAGGCACTTCAGCATAACCTTCTTGTTATTATTATTATTATTATTATTATTATTATTATTATTGGGGTATTTATCGAGCACGGACCAAGCTTTGGGAAGCAACATAGCACTTTACAATCATTGGGGGAACAACACAATGAAACAGAGAACAAGGGAGCAGTGAGCTAACAGGGGAGGGCGAGGGCGGGCAATTGGCAACAGGGATTTACAAGCACCCAGGGGAAGAGACAGTGAGGAACAGATCACAGAGTCTTTGGTAGGGTTGTTGAGTGGATGGTGTGTAGACCTAGGTGTTAAGGAGGACCCATTACTTGAAGCGGAAGGTATTGACCTCTTTCCTGAACTGTAGAAGCGATGGGGAAATCTTTATGTTGATGGGGAGGTGGTACTAGGTTATTGGAGCATAGACAAAGAAGGCCTGCCTTCTAGTTCTTTTCTTCCTGCACCGCCAGCGTTCAAGTCTGATCATTTCCTTACTTGTGGTGGATCGCAGACCTTCAGAGATGCTGAGCAAGCTTGGGGACTTCAGGATGATAGCCTTGCAGATGATGCAACAGGAATTAAGATGATACAGGCTTGCAGTGGGAGCAGTGAAGTTCAGTGAAGGTCTGTGTGATATGGTTGAATTTGTGGAGTGCTTTGATGTGTCATGCTGCAGCATACAGGACACATCTCAGGGGTGTCAAGGTAGTCACCGGAAGGCCTTCCAAATGGGCATTGCCACCATCCAGGTGGAAGAGGACCAAGGCTTGGACAGCAGATCTCGAGTGGTTTTCTGGGATGAAGGGCTTGATTTTCCGCAGTGGAGAAAGTTGGTACCCAACCGTTTTTTTCTTCCTTGTTATGTGCTGTCTGGAGGAGAGGTGTCTGTCGATGTTGGACCCAAGGAATTTGGCGCAGGTGTCCAGCTGTGGTGTGAAGTCCTCTAGGTTCATACGAGAGGGCCGAGTCAGGATGTTCATGTTGTTGGTCAGCAGTAGGAATTCAGTCTTGATGGGGTTGAGCTTCAGGTAAGCACTGGCCATCCCGGACTGGATCAATATAAGGCTGGCTTTCAGCCTGTGGTTGTGTTCGATTGATGATATCTTGAGGTAGATGCGCATGTCAGGTGCATATTGGTGGATGTGGATGTTGTGTAGAATGAGGAGGGTTCTGAGCAGTTCCATGTAAACAGTGAAGATCACAGGGGACAGGATGGATGCTTGTGTGACTCTGCAGGTAGAGTTGGTGATCTGGAGGAATCCAGTTGTATGAACTGTTGGTGATTAGAAAGATAAAATTTGAACTAGCTGAGGACGCTCTTGCATATCCCCACACGGCAATGTAAATTATTGATGAGTGTCTGGTGGTCTGCTGTGTTGAATGCTGCTGAGAGGTAAAGGAGAACTAGGAGGCAAGGACAGTTATCGTCGAGTATTTTTAGGCCGTCGTCGATCACCTTTGTGATAGCCGTTTCTGTGCTGCATCTGGGTCTGAAGTCAGACAGTAGGACTGAAGAAGGCTATTGGCCTCGATATGCTGGAGGACGATTGGCTGTCAGGTCTTGAGAGGACAGGTCTGAATTGACCAGCCATCTCCTGAACATGAACAGAAACTGGTTCACATTCCAAATAAAGGAATACTTGCAAGAAGGAGGAGGAATAGACAGCATGATGCCTTTAAATCTACTGACCAGTAGGTGCTGTTGGCTTCAATGTGCTGGAGGATGATTGGCTGTCAGGCCTTGAGAGGACAGGCCTGAATTGACCGGACAGCTCCTGAACATGGACAGAAACTGGTTCATATTCCAAAGAAAGGAATACTTACAAGAAGGAGGAGGACTGGATAGCCTGATGCCTTTAAATCTACTAACCAGTAGGTGTTCCCCCAAAGAAAAACCCTCCACCAGCACATGTCTAGCTGAAAAAGCAGAGTAGTAGGTATTAATAGCATGTTAAGAAAGCATATGGGTTAAGCTTGCCAAATAATTTACCACCACCAACAATCCTGCATGAGAAAAATCCAAACCCCTCCAACCGCACCATTCATACCACACTCTCTAGGCTGTGTCATAGGCCATTTTAATTGGGTCCCAGGATTTCCTGATAAGAACTAAAGCCTCTCCAGAAATGCCCAAAGGCCAATAGCTTTCACTGAAACCAGGCATGCCTTCAAGTAAAGGGACCCCTCCAGGACCATGGGCTGCGGTTGAAGCTTATGGTCCAGGAGAAGCTCTCAGAAAACCGCGAGCAGAACTGGGGACACTACAGTCATTTGCTGAGCAAGTGGACGCAGTAATTGAGCCTTCTAAAAGAGAGTCACTAGGAATTGCATTGTGCCCTGCAACTGGGCCTGACTAAGGGTGTGCAATTTCTGTATGAATGGTGAAAATGCATAGTGCCTGGCTGGACCCTAAAGATAGAAAAATCTGCTGTCACCTAGACAAATGGATCTGGCCTTCAACAGAAAAATCTCAGGAGCATGGATTGAGGTGACCCACAAAGTGGTCCGAACGATTATACTGCCATTACTTCTGAAGATCGGGGAACAGAGAGGCAGCAGTCACTCCCCTCCAAACACTGGCACCAGTTGACTGCCCAGTTGAGGGCTACCAGGAGGTAATCTGCCTGAAACCTGACCTGAAACCGGTTGCAAAAATCCCCCAAATTCACCACCCGTTCTGACAGGGACCAAGAGCGAGTGCTACTCAGTTTGTTGACCTAGCACACTGCCGTGCAGTTCTACATAAGAGAAAATGTACCATGTAATGGAAAACGCCTCTTAAGAAATGCTCAAATGCGAACACCTTTCATTGAAACCAGGCATGCCTTGAAGTAAAGGGACCTCTCCACGACCATCGGCTGTGGTTGAAACATAGGGTCCAGGAGAAGCTCTCAGAAAACCAGGAGTAGAACTGGGGACACTACAGTCATTTGCTGAGCCAGTGGACACAGTAATTGAGTCCTTCAGAAGAGAGTCACTAGGAATAGCATTGTGCCCTGCAACTGGTCCTGACTAAGGGTGTGCAATTTAAGTGTGAATGGTGAAAATGCATAGTGCCTGGCTGGACCCTAAAGATAGAAAAATCTGCTGTCATCTAGCCAAATGGATTTGGCCTTCAACAGAAAAATCTCAGGAGCAAGTATTGAGGTGACAAATAAAGCGGTCCTAATGATTAGACTGCTATTACTCCTGATAATGGGGGAACAGAGAGGTGGCAGTCACTTACATCCGACACTGGCACAGGCACCAGTTGACTGCCCAGCTGAGGGCCCCCAGGAGGTAATCTACCTGAAACCTGATGTGAAACCGGTTGCAAAAATCCTCCAAATTCGCAGCACGTTCTGAAAGAGACCAAGAGCGAGTGCTACTCAGCTTGTTGACATAGCACACTGCTGCACAGTTGTACACATGAGAAAATGTACAATGTAATGGCAAAACCTGCTTACAAATAAGATGATCACAAATGAACCAGCAATCATCTCCAAACCATTTATGTTCCTGTTGAGAGGCAGATGGACACATCATCTTTGGCTACTGCCCCTCGCATGATCCAATACTGCACAGGTGAGAAGCGTTACTCACTAAGACAACTGTACTGCCCTTATGCCAGGCAGGTACAAGAGCAGGTGAACACACTATGGAGTAAAGATGACATGAGCAAAACCAAGCTAACATTGCAACATTACATGTGTATGCATTAGACACAAACGAAATATGCACTCACCATTAAGAAACCGCACACTAGGATAATTATGCATTTATACGTGAAGAATACTAACCTGGCATCCTTTAAGACATGAAGAATATGAACATAAACAATGTATAAGCTAAATGCAACATGAACGACACGTAACTATAGCTCATCAACATAGAAACGCAATAGTTATGGGCAGCCATCTTTTCCAAAATGGATGCCGCGGCACGCTTCTAAGTAAATGAAAAACCTCAAGACTTCATGAAAACTAAAAGTGCTTAAATAAGAAAATACAGATCTGTGCATAGCTCAGACAGTAGCTAAGCTGACACCCAAGTGGTTTGCCTTATACTTTGTCTAGATCCATTATTGTGTTTGGCTTGGTCTAACACCAGAACCTCTGTGAAATTTTGAGGACTTCCCAGGCCGTCTTTACAGATGGTAGCAGAGGTGATGGTTTGTTAGAATCCTCCAATTGTTGAGGCCTCCCTGCCATTTGTGTACTGAATACTACAGAGGTGACCTGTGGAGGGCAGAGAATCACACATAACAGAGAAAAGGTCGAAAGGAGCCCTCTTGGAGAAAATTCCTGTCCGATCTGTGCTGGACGCCCCTTAGGGTGGACGGCAACTGGCTGTTAGGGTAGACCAGATACCGAAGACCCTCAATGGATCCACGGATTATGACATAGGCCTGCAAAACGAGGGGAAGGGATTGTTTTGTATGTTGGGGAAATGTGATGAAGTGAAATGACTGAAGATGATAAGATAGTTTCTGGGAAGGCCCAGGAAAGAACACAAGGTACACCCTGTAATGTAAATGTAAATCTAATGCACCTTGTTACATGGTAGTAATACAAAAAAAGGATAACCTCACCAGGATTTGGGAAGACGGCCGTAGTGTATTTATTTGTGTAGTAGTTGCTGACACCAGCCTCATGTTGTAAGACGGTTTAGGTTTTGTGAAAAGTGAAATTGTTTTGTATTTGGTGTTTATTGCAGGAGACATGAAGTTGTGGTGTGGACCGAGGAGTGTGGGCTGGTGTAAGGGCAGTGAGGTGGGGCTTCTTGGGGTGAGAGGTGGTTGTGGTGTCACTTGGAAGGTTTGGAGGGAACAGCGATGTGGGGCTGTTCAGGTTGGGTGGCGTTTGTGGTGCTGCTCTGAAACATTGCGTGACGAAGGAGCCGTGGTCTCAGAAAGAGACGAAGAAGTATTAGGTGCAAAAATAGTATTGTTGTGGAAGAGTGTGAAAGGGAGGTAAATGAGGGAGAGTTTGAATTTAAATATCAAATCTGGTAAGTGTTGGTAAGTTAAATTGTGATGTATTATCATGGGAAACACTGCCATTTATTTATTTTATTTATTGTGCATTTGTAACATGCTTATACATCAAGTAAATTGTGTTTCAAAGCACCAACAGGGCAACACGGAGGGAACATGGGAATGAAAGGCAACTATAACAATGAAAGAGAGAGGTGGCCCTACTAGGCCTTGTGAGCATTCAGAATGTGCAAGTGCAGGGAGAGAGAAGGGATGAGGGAGGGGGAGGTAAGGGCTAGGAGTACCACAGAGAGAAGTGCCAGGGAGTAAGGTGCAAGCAGCTGTTAAGTGCCTAGCAGAGATCACTCGGTAAGAGTGGTCAACTGCCAATAAATAAGTGCAGACCTGTGATAGCACAGGCCAGTGGGTGCCCAAAGCAAGTGCTGGGAGTGGGCAGAGGCTGATGGCGATTGGGCGTGGGAGGCAAGGACCCTGGTGAACACATTAGGGCCCGGGACACCAATCTCTGCAACTGTGGGGATTAGCAAAGGAGGTGTGGTGGAAGGAGGAGGTGAAAAGGAAAGTCTTGAGGAGCTTCCAGAATTTGAGGAGGTCTGGCTCAAGACAAAGAGAAAAGGAGAAGCGGTACCATAGGAGGGAACCAGCCGAGTAAAGAAATCGGCTACCAGCTCTCTGTTTACTTAAGTGTTCGACGTGCAGGAAGTTGGTGCCAGACCAACATAAAGATCTGGAGGGAGTGGGGGCGTGGCTACACAGCCATGTAATAGGAC
Organism: Ambystoma mexicanum; assembly: GCF_040938575.1. Classification (NCBI taxonomy): domain Eukaryota; kingdom Metazoa; phylum Chordata; class Amphibia; order Caudata; family Ambystomatidae; genus Ambystoma; species Ambystoma mexicanum. The sequence goes on along the minus strand of NC_090932.1, from coordinate 875,293,450 downwards.
GTTTCTCTCAGATCTCCTGTGATCCTTACATGCTATTACACCAGAAATTAGGTTTTTGTAAGCCTACAACCTGGAAATTGCAACACCGCGTGGGGGAACTTGGTGAGCACAGCTGTGCAACGTGTGAGTACGAGTACTTGAGGTGCTCTGATCGAGGAACTCAAGCAGTCTGAAGTCCGAGTTGTGACCCGAACAAGCGAGCACCAAAATGGCAGCGAAGAACAAAGAGAATGTCGCGGAGTACTGATGGTTCATAGTAGGACTGAGCCACAAAGAAGGAAAACGACGGTGGATGAGAGCGTGGAATGAATTCGGGTTGTGTTGCCACTATGGATCAGACTTCGGGACTCCAGGCACAGCGAAACACTTGTGAGCCGCAGGAGAGGAGCGGGCATGAACTGGCCATGTGCATGGGCGTAGGACATGGGGGGCCAGGGGGGACAAATCTCCCCCACAATTGTAAGTGGGGGGATGTAATGTCATTTATCCCCCCCAAAATATGTTTGGTGTGTCATACAGGGATCTGTTTTTGAAGTGGGGGGAGGGCTCCCCCCTGCCCCCAAAGCATGGGGGCAATACCCTGGGGGCAGATGGGTGATCATCTGCCCCCAGGGAAGGGGGCAAACAAACAAAAAAATCTATATTTTTAAATGTAGTTTTGGGTGGGGGTGCGTGCGGGTGGGGCCACTAGCCACCGGGGATTTTCGCAAGGGGGTGGCCCTCTCCCCCAACCCTAAGTGGATGGGGGCACCTATGTAGCCCTCCCTGGGGGCAGATTTCTGCCCCTAGGAAGGGGTACATGAGATGCCCCCCATCCATTTGGGGTGGGAGGGGGAGGCCACTGCAAATATTGGCAGAGCCACCCCTCAAACCTGGGGCAGTACGTTTTGCCGCCCTTGGGGGCAGATGGCCACACACATGTGCCCATCTGCCCCTAGCGAAGGGGCAAAACAAAAAAAATATATTATATCTTGTTTTGGGTGGGGGTGCGGGGACCGGGGGGACCCACTAGACCACCAGGATTATTTGTGTTTGAAAGGGGGGTGGCCCTCTCCCCCCACCCTGAGTGGATGGGGACACCTTATGTAGCCCTCCCTGGGGGCAGATTCCTGCCCCTAGGAATGGGTACATGAGATGCCCCCCATCCATTTGGGGTGGGGAAGCCACTGCAAATATTGGCAGAGCCACCCCTCAAGCCTGGGGCAGTACGTTTTGCCGCCCTTGGGGGCAGATGGCCACACACATGTGCCCATCTGCCCCTAGGGAAGGGGCAAAACAAAAAATATATTATATCTTGTTTTGGGTAGGGGGACCAGGGGGACCCACTAGACCACCAGATTTTTTGTGTTTGAAAGGGAGGTGGCTCTCTCCCCCCACCCTGAGTGGGTGGGGGCACCTTATGTAGCCCTCCCTGGGGGCAGATTTCTGCCCCTAGGAAGGGGTACATGAGATACCGCCCATCCATTTGGGATGGGGGGGGGAGAGGCCACTGCAAATATTGGCAGATCTGGCCCCCAAGCCTGGGGAAGTAAGTTTTGCCCCCCTGGGGGCAGATGGCCACACACATGTGCCCATCTGCCCCTAGGAAAGGGGCAAAACAAAAATAAAACAAATTATAACTTGTTTTGGGTGGGTGTGGGGGGGCCACTGAACCACCATGGATGTTATTAGTGGAAAGGGGGTTTCCCTCTCCCCCCACCCCAAATGGATGGGGGCATCTCATGTAGCCCTCCCTGGGGGCAGATTGCTAGATTGGGGTTATCAGTGGGTTAGCATTTTCCCTTTGCGCCCAGGTAGGTGCACCCACATAAATGAGGTACCGTTTTCGTCGGGACACCTGTGGGAATGCGGGAAGGTAGGACATCTGTTGTTGGCGGCGTGTTTCGGTGGGTGGGGAGAGGGAAATGTCCCTGAAATTTGGTGGAAAAAAACACAATTTTCAGACATTTCACTCTGGACACGCACCGAAACACGCCACCAACAAGACATATCCTAACATCCTGCATTCCCACAGGTGTCCCAACAAAAACGGTACCTCACATGCGTGGGTTTACCTGCCTGGGCGCAAAGGGAAAAGGCTAACTCACTGGTTACCCCAAGCAGATTTTGCTCATGTGGACAAGAAACAGATTTGGGCCTATGGTGTCGAAGCCACCAGGGAAAACAGGGAACCTCATGCATTTCCGAAAAGAGGACACCCGTGGGAATCCATAGAGGTCTGACTTGCGTGAATCGCCCCAGAATTTATTACCCACAATCCCCAGCAAAGTCCGAAATGTTACGACCGCCTACATTTGGGGAAAAAAGGGGCCAAATTTGGCCAAGATATCTTATGTAACAAAAAAGTTACAAGGGATTGAATGGCGACATACCGAAATCACCAAAAAAGGCCTTGGCAGAAATACCCATGGCAGTTAAGGGGTTAAGACGGTAAACCCCCAGAAGAGATATCATTTGTAAGGTAGCTCAGTGAGTTAATGCTCCAAATGTAGATTGTACACAGGAATATGTAACACCTGTGTTCAGCACCTGCCTTAATCTTCTGGTGGGATAATATGGGGAGTGAATGCATTCAGCTTCCGATGCAACACAGCATTTTCCAGGTCAATTGGTTCAGAAAAAGTGGTGGAAAACACTTAATGCCGCTTTTTCTAATTGGCCGGATTTTCGTGCATTTTCTGGGTGGAGTTTGGGAGCCGAGTGGACACACCAGGACCTCCTGTATTTCTCGCTCCACCAGACAAATGCAGCCTTACTGCCAGCATGGATTCTCATGCTGGAAATAAGGAAAGGGATTCCTCTGGGATCTCCTTGGAAATGAAACCTGGTAAAAGCGGGCGGAGTCCAGAGGAAGCCATTGTCAATTTTGGCAATAATCGCTAATTTTCCTAGGTATTTACACTCTTCCACAGTGGAAAAGCAATGTGATTTCACCTGCCTTTTACACTAAAATCTTCAATTTTGTGGCAGAAAAGTAAAAACTTGCGCCAATGGAAGTGGTCCACTCTATGCATTTACTTTGCGCCTTGATGCTTGTGGGTTTTGCGTGATGCTATACATGTAATAAATAAATAAATACATTTAACCTGACCCCAGATAAATGGCAATTCCTGATCAGAATGAGTGAGCATGGCATGTCGCTGGTAAGAGGGTGTCCTGTGCTTCTTGAGTGTGTTGGCAAATGCCCATAATTGCCATCTCACATTAAACAGGTGCTTAAACCCATCAGTGTGGATTGGGCAATAATAATTCGACAGAGGTATTTCAAATGGCCAATTTTGCTCTTTGGGAGACATTGTCAAAGTGGGAGAATGTTGCCCAGAATGTGCCACTTTCTCTGCGGAGTGAATTGTGCCCACCCCGAGGAAGAAGTGTGAAAAACCCACAAGGGCACCGTGCCCTACTCTTTCTGTGTGTGTCTTCCCCACACTGTGACAGATGCCGACTCAGACATGGGTAAGTCTCAGGTGGCAAGCCTTGTACCCTAGTTGATGTGGCAAAGGATTCCAGACTTCCGAGGCTGATAATATTAGTAGCATTGAGTTACATGCCACCTGACAGGTATGTGTGATAAAGTTGCAAAGCAGAGCTGTTAGTGAGCTAAAGCAGGAGGCAATGTCTGCCCACCCTAAAAGGGTGCGTATGATCAAAAGTTACATGCCCCTCACCCCATCATGGCTGTAAGGGCCAGGCTCCAAACCAGGGCAAGAATACCCTCCAATCATCCATGCCCACGAGCTCCGGGAACCCTGCTGAGCAACCTCTGTGCTTTCCAGGTGATACTAACATTATTTAAAGCCAGAAGTCTGAAAGGTAATCGCTTAATTGCAGCTGGAAGTGAGCTCCTGGCATGATCAAAATGTCTTAACCAAGTGTGACATCATCCCCTTCATTTATAAGCAATATGTGTGCTCTTGCCTTTCTTCATCCACTGAATTACTGTTAGAAACAAAGCAAGAGTTGTGTCTCTTGTGTAGGCATAAGGAAGACATTTGCCAGCCACTGGCATAATATGCCCATGTTCTTCCAATATTGGCTAGCTGTTGCCCTCTTATGGCCAGGTAGAACCATTATGGCAGTGACTGGCAAATGCCTTTCCCCGGCAGACAGTAAAGCGGAAATAAGAGGCCAATTCAAGACACGGAACAAATAGCAGTTAAGACAGACTGCAGCTGCCATTGCTGTCTTAGGGAGAATATGTTGAGTGTTCAAGCAAGGCGGTATGTATTAAGCAAGCAAGCAGTGAGAAAAGGGAGCTGCAAAGAAAGGCCAGAGGGGCTCTTTGAATAGTGTAAAAGGGCAGAGGACCCATGCTCTGCCGTCCTAGTAACATATGAGAGAATCAAATGGATCAGGCTTTGCAGCAAATGTTAAACGAGAAAGGAACATAGTCCAGCTCTGCATTCAGAATAACAAAGGCAAAGAAAGGATAGGCTCTAAAGCCAGCATGAGATGGAATAAGAGGGACCAGACTCATCGTGAGAGGCTGGGCCGGCCCCCACAGGAGCGCTAGAGGGGCAGCCCACATAGCGGGTTGCACCTCTGGCCACCCCCCTGGGTCCACATACACCCCACTTACTAAGCATCCCCCGGGGCCTGATGCATCCGGCCTCGGACCTGGGGAGTGCTTATAAGGGGGTGGGCTTACGATCGATCATCCTCCTTGTTTGCTGTACTCCCCACCCCCCAGAGGACCGTCAAAGCAGCAACATCACACACCTGGACCCTCTGTCCAATAACAGGGCTTACTCGGAGGTATAAGCAAGATTTCCTCTTTCTTTGAAACCGCCATCCTTCCATTCCAAGAGACACACACGTCTCCTTGCCCCACACTAAAAAGTAGCAACTTGCAGTTGGTAGAAAAGGCAGTAACTCCTTTATTTGGCAGGAATCCACTTACAGGTGATCTGCCTCTCAACGAGCTGGCGTCCTACCTGTGGCCCACTGGAAGTAATTGTTATTTCCTCTCTCTTACCATGAGCTCATAGTCAGATGACAAATCCAGAAATGCAACATATAAAGACATGTTCTTTGCTGCTGCATCCTTTAATTGTATTCTGTTTTCTTTTCTTCTTTTCTCTTGTTTTATATAGTGATGATTATTGTAATTTAATACGTACTGCTATTTTGATTTTAATGTTGTGAAAAGTCGAGTTCTTTGACTAAAACACAATAAATAAAGAAAGCAAAGTCCCCAGGTTGTCCCCTGTCCCCCCCAGATTTTATGTGTCTCCTACGCCCTTGGCCATGTGTCCCCGGGAGTGTGAACAAGGGGTGCTGGCAGAGGAGACAGAAGTGAGGTCTGAGCCAACGAGGCAGAGCGTGCACCATTAGAGGCTCCAGGACACCAATTTCAGAGTGTGAGCACTCAAGCAGAGGCACCTGGGCAGCAGACAAAAACCAGCTAGGGTAGGCGGTGTACCTAAAGTTTGCTGCACAGAGGAGCGCATATGGTGCACAAAGGCGTGCAAATGGAGGGATTAAATAAATGAACGAGAAAGAGCAGAACAGTGAGTCTGCCATCCGGCTGATCTGAGGGATAGCAGTGAGTATGCGGAGGACTTCAGATGTGAGCGGTACCACAACAGCCTAACATCGGCCCGGGCACAGGCAGCACAAAGCGAGAGCCGCTGAGGTAAAGTATGTGGAGAGGAGGCGGACGTGGGGCAGCCACCCCAGTGGGACACTATCCGAAGGGACGGGTGATAAGGCTGAGGCACGGATGAGTTTGTGGAAGCGGAGTGAGTCGGGAGCGGGACGCAAACCCCCCGCTGCCGGAATTGTGAGGACAAAGAAACGGCCCAATACTTTGGAAGATGGATGTGAGACACTCAGAACAGTGTCAACTGGCCGTAATGACGGAGAAGTGGTACAATAATGCCAACAGCAGTGCAAGAAGTGTGTGGCGGCGTACTACAAAAGAAGGGTGACACTGCAGCGCAACAGGGAACAATCACCGGCCTAGCTGTAGTCCGTGTGGAGTGAGGAGCATGCTTGGAAGGCAAGGACGTTGAGACAAAGGTACTGCACGGGGAATGAGATGCAGATCCTAGCCTGGGGAGACAAACTGCATGAGCAGTAATTAAGGCCTGGGCACAAGTGCAGTCAAGGACACCAGGAGGTCCACAGAGCGCTGCAGATAAGACCTATGTTGCTGGGGGCCTGAGAGATTGAGTCAAACTGGGGCCCCTGACTAGGAGCTGCAGCAACCCGGAGGAGGAAGGGGAGGCGTGTCCTGGCCAGAGCATTGGACACTGCACACCCGACTACGTGCACGGTAAGGGCTCCCAAACATGTCCATTGGGCCGGAATAAAGGAGGAGGCATCCAGTAGCGTGACTCCCAGCGGGTTGGACAATCTCCCCATTGGGACTCCCACCGGGCTGCTGGTGCAACAAGATAACAGCACACCTGAGTTACTGGTGTGAACGAGGGGTAACACAAAGCTGCGGCTGTTATCGGGTGGACGGGAAGGAAGGCAAACCATGGCTGACAAGACGAAGGGGGCCCTGGAAGTGGATATGCAGCAGGGAGGTATGCGACAAGCACCAGGCTCCCAAACAAGGCGGAGATACATGAGCAGGACACCGTTGTCACTCGGCCAGAGGGGAACATGGAACTCCGGAGCATAGCTGGCCGCACCCAGAAGGGCCCTTTGCTACAACCTCCTGGGTATATGGGAAATTAAAGAGACCTGCAACAACAAGCCTATGGTGATCTGCTTCTCCGTATACACCAAGCTGCCACAGGAAAGAACAAGTGAACCAAGAAGTGCAGTCCTAAATAATGGCGAGCTCCTCACAGGAATCTGACGGGCGCTTTGGGCCTTTGTCAGTCGGTTTTTGGCACAGCGGGTTGTCCCGCTACTAACAACAATGCAGTGAAGTGCGCAGCGGGTGAGCGCGTCTAGTGGGATAAGCAGCACCTGGCAAGTATGCTAAGCCTTCCAGGAAGTGAGCGGTGCGGGCACCGCCCAACTTGGCTGCACTGAAAGATTGGCAAGCAGTGGAATTGACACTCCAGGGTCATAGAACATTGTCACGAGTGTGGAGACAAGAGACGGAATAGTCATGACATCCAAACATCAGAAGAGTAAAGAGAAACAGCTTACCCTGGAAGCATGCACCAAGACTGCGCCCTCAGTGGAGAGGACCCCAAGCAACCTCAACACCTCAAAAGGAGCAGAGGCTTGTGGAAGGATATCAACAGATCCTTGCGGCCATAGCCTCTTTAAAGGAGCCTCTAGAGGCCAAAATAGACATCATCAGCATTGACATGTCTTTGCTCAGACAAGATGTGAGGGCTCTCGCGGAATGTACAGGAACGCTTGAAAAGTCAGTGCTGGAGAACACAAGTGGACTCAAAGACAACACGGATGAAGTCAGGGTACTGCGCCAACAAGTGTGTAACCTGGAGGACAGAGCAGAGGATGCAGAGGGCAGGGCCAGATGCAATAATGTACGTATTATCAGGTTCCTGGAGCGAGAAGAAGGAGTGAACCTAACGGAGTACATAGGAACCCTGCTGCAGCAGGAAATCACCCCGGCGGCTCTTAGTCAAGGCTTCGCGGTTAAAAGGGTGCACTGATAAGGAAGCCGCCACGAGGGGCCCTGCTGAGGCCAATAATAGCCCGAATTTTTAACTATCGCGATAGAGAAAGGATTCCTGAGCACTTTTGAAAAGGTGGAACGATCCAACGGGCGTTGGCCACCATAACAGAAATCCGGACTATACTTTGCAGGTTCAGAAGCAGCGAATGAGCTATATAGTGGTCAAGAGGAGACTGCGGGCGGCTAATCAGAAATACATGCTGTTGTACCCAGCCAAGACAAAGGTGATCCATAAGGGCCGTGCACTTTTTTTTCGATAATCCTGAGGATGCACAGAAATGGATGGACATGCAGAACTTGTCAACCAGAGAAAAAGCTGATCCAAGTAGTCAGGAGTAACCACAGGCAAAAACCATAAGCATCACAGGATGGCAGAGGCTTGACATCATGAAGCTCAGGAAAACATTGCTTAAATCAGGAGCTAACAACTCGTGGTTACTTTAGATTGCACTATGCAGGAACGTCCTACACCCAAGTTTGCACTGGACTGCACAGATACTAGCAGTTATGTATCTGCCCACCGAGCCTCATGCACCAGGACATGATCCAAGGTCGGAGGTGAAAAGTGGGAAGGCCTGAGCACATGAAACTGAGCTGGGCTGTTGTTGTGGGGTCGTGAGGAAGGGAGTTGGGGAAGTTAATGAGGGAAAGGGGGCCTACAGATGCACTCAGGGTGGTGACTGGGCTTGCAACATGTGGAGAGTTTTATTAGATGGAACTTCGAAGTGAAACAGGGAAACTTAAAATAGCTTCTTGGAATGTCAGCGGCTTGAACAGTTACATAAAACGCAACAGAGTAATGGCCTATTTGAAACACCAGAAGATAGATATTGTCATATTGCAACAAAAGCACCTCACCAAAGAAAATCTAAATACCTTGACACGGAAGTGGAGTGGGATGACGGTTGGCTCACCATACTCAGCATACTCCAGGGAGGTCCTTATGTGAGTGGCGCCGACTTTTCCATTTAGAGTCTTTAATACCTCCCTAGACGAGGAGGGTAGGATGGTAGTGCCACAGGGGTTGGTGGAGAAAAGGGAGATTTGTGTCCTCAATACGTATGCGTCGAATCAGGACACAGCAGCATACTTCTGATCACTGTATTCCAAGATTAGCCCCTACAGGGACTGCACATTGATCTGGGATGGATTTTAACTGTACACTTAACCCTGTGCTGGATAGATCAGATGATAAATACACGCATCCAGCTCCGGCGGCTAAGGCCCCGAGTATGTTACTACAGGCATTTAAGCTATCTGACGTATGGAGGGCGGTACATCCCCAGGAGAGAGTATACTCCCTTTACACTGCTCCCAAGAATCATTACACAAGGTTCGATTATGTGTTCACTGGGAGGACATTTTGGGGCAGTTTACAAGAGCAGAATATAAGGCGAGAGTGCTTTCAGATCACGCGCTCTTGGTGGTTGCGTGGCAGCTTCTTCCCCCCCAGGCTAGGATCCCCACATGGAGGCTTAGGGTTGAAGCGCTCAAAGATACAGGCTTTCACAAGACTCTGAGGGGAGAGATGAAGGAATATTTTATACATAACACAGGTAGTGTGGAGTCAGCGGGCACATTGTGAGAGGTCTTTAAAGTGGTGGTGCGAGGGGCAGCTATGGCAAGTCTAAAGGGATGCAGGATGTGATTGAGAGAGACCTAAGTAAAGCAGAGGCTAAACTGGAAGCCACAGAGTTAGCAGAGAATAGGTCCCAAGATAGTGCTCAAGAGGTTGCCCGCCTGCAGAAAGAATGCTTGGAACACTGGGATAGGCTTAGCAAGCTGAGCTACAGGAAATATGTGGATCGACAACATGCAGAATAAGACAGACCAGGGCGCCTGTTGACCTGGCTTCACAAGAGCGAAACCAAGAGGGAAATGATTAGAGGAATAGTGGGGAGCGGTGGGAAACTGTGCGTGATGCAGGAAGGGGTGAATAAATGTTTTTACAAGTATTATAGGAAGCTATATGAGGAAAACACAGAATGCCCGATGTCCGAGATTGAGGAAGCATTGTCACAGATCAATCTCCCCAAGCTAGATGCAGATGAAGTACTTAAACTGGAGGCCCCCTTAACTGTAGAGGAACTGGAACAGGTTATACGAGAGCTGCCGACAGGTAAAGTCCTGGGAGCAGACGGACTGCCTGGCGAATTCTATAAAGAGTATAGAGTGGAGTTAATAGCCCCATTGCTGGCAATGCTTAACGAGGCATTGCACATAGACTGACTGCCTGGGTCGATTAGAGAGTCAATAATTATCCCCCTCTTGAATCCCAGCAAGCCGGCTAAGGACTGTGGCCCATATAGGCCCCTGTCACTGCTGAATCAAGACGGGAAGATCCTCACAGCTCTACTGGCCAACAGGCTTAAACCAGACATTGCCAAGCTAAAACACTTGGATCAAACAGGATATGTTCCACATAGACATATCTTGAGTAACTTGAGACGACTGCACCACATAATAGACTTTACCCAGGGCAGCACACAACACATGGCTGTGGCCTTGCTGGATGCGGTCAAGGCGTTTGACTCAGTCAGGTGGCCTTGGCTGATAGCAGTGTTGGAGAGGTTTGGCATGGGCCCTACGTATGTCAAGTGGGTGTGGTTACTATATAACAAGCCGATAGCGAGGGTTAAAACAGGCACAATAGTCTCGGAACAATGGCAGCTGGGTAAGGGCACAAAGCAAGTTTGCCCGTGGTCCCCGATGATCTTTATTTTGGCATTGGAGCCATTGGCGGTCTATCTCCGAGAAGAATATATAGAAGCGGTTATTGCTACACCGTGAGGTGGGCATTTGCTTTCACTGTACTCGGATGACATGCTTCTGTATCTGCAGCAGCCAGAGGTTAATCTGCAATATATCCTAGATGTGTTGGAGCGCTACGCAGCCTTGTCAGGTATTACAATCAACGTGCAGAAGTCGAGCCTGTTTCCTCTGGGAGGATACGCTGGACAGCCCAATCGCACACTGCCGGTACTACCGATTAGATGGCAGGTTGACATGTTCAGGTACCTGGGGGTAGATATATACCATGATCCTAAAACCGAGCATAAGCAGAACACGCAGAAAGCAGTGGACAAAATCGAGAACTCCATGTCTTTCTGGGCTAGGCTGCCATTGTCCATGATGGGGCGAGCAGCTCTGTTAAAGATGGTGATGCTACCAAGACTCCTTCACTGTTATGCCAATGTCCCGTATGCTATCCCAAAAACTTTTTTCGGGAGATTGGACGGGAAATGTAGGAGCTTCCTGTGGCATGACTCGAGATGCAGGGTGGCATTTCAGAAGCTCCAGAATTTGTATGAGCAGGGAGGAATAAAAGCACCCAATTTTGGGGTATAATTCGTCGCTAGCAAACTGCAATTTGTGACCAAATGGTTGTCTGATGAACAGACACAGGAGTCACGTTTGCTGCAGACAGCGGCAGCTCTGTTCTTTCTCAAAGAAGTGATATGGACCACTGCACCTCGCGAATCCTGCCCGCCCTTGCTATTGAAGTTGAGGAGATCGATGTGGTGCTGTGGTTGCTGGCTGCTGGGGAGAGCGGCAACATACTGTCCACAGATCCCACTGGTTACACTGTATGAGGAAGATAAGCAGACAAGGCTAAATGTGAGGAAGCATTGGGAACCCAAGGGAGTGGTGACAGTGGGAGATGTGCTGAAAGAATGGGTGCCTCTAGACTTTAGGGAACTGATGGCAGACACAGGGATACATTTGGGACAACATCTCGCATACACCTGCCTGCTAACACAAATTAGGCTGAAATGGCCAACGGTAGAAGAGGGTTTACAAGAAGATGAAAAGCTAGAGACGCTTTACGACATTTCAGAGGGAGGACACAAGGTCTTGAGAATATACAAGTTATTGATGGTCAGGCTGGGGAGGTGGGATGGAGCGGGTTAGGCAGAGCTGGGAGGCTGAATTGCAAGAACAATTGTCAGATGAGATTTGGGGCAGGGAAATGGCCTATCACAAGAAGGAGTCCAGAAATGCCAGATTGCAGCAGATTCAATTGTATGTGGCACACAGGGCATACCTGACCCCTGGAAGAATAGCAGCAGCACAGTCCTGCCCGAAGTGTGGATTAATCGATGCAGATCTGGTACACATGTTCTGGGCCTGTGGGAAGATTAGACAATTCTGGGATGAGATAGCTCAAGCATTGGCACTGGCAGATATTACCCTAGACACCGGACCCCCAAATGCCTGCCTGTTGGGTGGCTTTGCAAGACCCAAGAAAGTTAGACATGTGAATAAGTTAAAAGATCTGGCCTATATACTGGCAAAACGCAGGATAGCGATGGGGTGGAAAGCAAATAAGGGGCCTGGGATACGGGTGTGGTGGGCAGATCTCCAGAAATGGATGAACGCAGAGACTGTGACCTGGCAAGAATCAGTCAGTCATGACCCAGAACAGAGTAATATGGGGCTGGATGCTTGGAGACAGTTAGTAATGGATATAACCGCCGCCGGGTATGAGGATACTAGTTGAGAGAGTAGGCAAGAAAAGAGTAAGGTATCAGGAATGGGAAACATAGTGGAATTTAGTTGCAAATGTTGTGTTATTTGATGCAAAGGAGGCAGGAGAGGGGACGGGGGAGTTGGGGGTAGAATTACACCAGTACAAGGACAACATTCTTTAGTGCCACACCCAATGGGTTCATGATACTGCGGGCAAAATGTTTACGCCTTGGCCGTAGGAGGGCAATCATTTCAAATCAGAACTGCAACACATGGATACATATTTACATGCCATTTATAAAAGAAAACAGTTGCAGAATTGACTAGCTATTCTGGAACTGTGAAAATGTATGGCGAGGCGACAGAGGAGCTACCCATGAATGAATGGATGCTTAATCAGCATGATGAAGAAAGCATAACACCCATGGCTCCTCCCTCTCCTCCCCCAAGCAGTGATCCACGTTCAGAAGCACATGGATTACATCCATTGCGGGCATTGAAAGCAGCACCAAGCCATGTATGCGCCCCGTGCGTATAGTAGTAAAGACATTATACGTTGTGAAAAAATAAATAAGCAAAGGCCAGCATCCACGCACATGGAACATGATGAGCACTGCAATGACTGACAGAAGCAGAGGAGGAGCTTCAGAGAGAACAAGAAAGGCAGGGCAATAAGGATGAGTTTGCGATAGTACCGAATGAGTGGGTAGGAGGACAGGTAATGCTCAAACTAGATGCAAAGGTTATGGATGATTTTAAAGAAAGGGAAAGGGAAGTTAGAGAAATTCAGGAGAAAGAAGAAGAGCCAAAGGAACAGGATGAGAGAGAAAGACAATGGAAAAGAGAGGAGAGAGAAAGAAAGAAAGAAGGAATGAAGAAGAACGATAAAGAGAGAAGAAGCGAGAGGCATCCAGAGAAAGGGAGAGTAGACGAGAAGAAGGCAGGAGAGACAAAGAATTGCAGATAGGGAAAGAAAAAAGCAAAGGGAGAAAGAGAGGGGAACATAGAAAGACATCAAGAGATAAAAAAAGTAGAGAGTGGCGAAGAATAGTAGTCCATGATATTATCAGGGGACATACCCTCCCAGATAGAGAGAGAGGCCGGAGACAAGAGCAGGTAGAAATAGAGAGAAGCTTCAAGATGTGCCATAAGGAGGTGGATGAGATTCTTAAAAAACATAATCTTCTAGATGAGTGAAAAGAAGAGGCCATACAGAGATGGGTTGGCAATCTTTGCAGGAGCAGAAGGGATGGTACCAGCAGCATGATGGGGAGTAGGAAAGGATCTCTGCAAGATGGGAGCAGGAAGGTATTGGAGGAAGTAATGAGTGGAATCTATAGGACGAAATCCCTTGGAAGAATAGACTTTGAAGAAAGAGAAGATGATGAAGGGGATGAGAGTGATGATACTATATTTGAAGATGAAGAGAAGGAGGAAAATGGAGAGGAGGAGGCCACTCAAGCCCCATCTGCAAGCATGGGGATAGGGAAAGAGATAGCTTGATTAGATTTGGAAGAACCAGTGAGGAGGCCAGAGCCTGTTGCATATCGCAGGCACCTGAAAGCACAAATAGTTTAGAAGAGAAATGCTGCATATATACAGACTAAGCGATCTACCAGGACGAAAGAGAATTATTACGACAGACACAGTGACAAAGATGAAGGGAATGGCTGTGCTGGATAAGGGTGCTGGGTTTACACAGTTCCCCTTATTAGAGAAAGAAGGGCTACTGCCTCAATATATTCCCTGGCCAAAAATGAACAAATATTATTTGGTTTGTAAACTGCCAACACTGACATCAGGGGTTGGTAAATGGTTTTATGAATTGGAGAGAATGACAGCTGGGATGATGATCCTAGCAGTAGGTGACTTAAAACGTTTGCTTACTGATATATTGGAAGAGTGATCAGATGACATAATTTTGCATGGGCGTGCTATCCCGGAGTGGTGGCACAAAATACTGACCCTGATGGAGCACCCTTTAATAAATGTTGAGCCAACGTATGGAGGGCACTTAGGGTTTAGTACCCAGACTCGGACATGAACGCTTTTATGACTCGTAAAATGGGAGCAGACGAAGGTCTGACGATGTTGTATATTCAGGAAATTCAATTAAAGTGGAGGTTGGAAATGAGAGAACCATGGGACAAAAATATAATGATATTTTATCACATTTTATTCCAGGGGCTTCCTGAGGAAGTACAAAGACAATTGAAAAATATTGTGGTAATGTAAGCAAAGCCGTGGGCAGAGATTCAATTGACGATTGTCCACCATTGCGGGTTAAAACAAGAGAAAGACAGAAAGAAAATTAAGGACAGGAAGATTGACGAAGCAAGATTAGTTCAGAAAAAACGGTCAAAATTATCAGTGGAAGGGGCAGTGTTGACAAGCGGGGGGGGTTTAACGTTCAACAGGCACAGCAAGCAGTGAATGGAAATTTCGCAGGAAGGGGAGAGCATAATAATTTTTTCGCGGGGTGAGGGTTCTCACCCAGAAGCAGAGGGTTTAGATTTCAGGCCCCGTAAGGAGGAGATGTTAATGGGGGGCAGCCTAGATTTGGGGGACAGACACAACAATGCTGTACATAGCAAGCACAAATACATACACAGAAAGCGCTGATGCAGCTACATCAAGCAGTAACACAGACACAGGAACTAGCAAAACAGAATGCAATGGCACCATGGAGCGTGAACATATTACCACAAACACCCAAACCTAGAATAGGGGGTGTGACAGTAGTGGGAGGAATCCTTTCACTGACACTGGACTGCACATATACCCACAAGAGGACAGTCCACAGAAAGAGTTGGTGTGTTCCATCCGATAAGTTACACCAGACCCACAAGAGGAACCGAGAGTCTGGGTATCTATATGTGACAAAACATTTTCCTTTGTAGTAGACATGGAGGTGACCCGAACCTCTGTTAGAGTAGGGACATTTCCAATGTCTGGCATTGCCATGAACACACACAGATTTTTTGGGACGACAACTATGGTTCCTTTTACATACTATTTACCCATTACCATTGGAGAACAAGACATATCCATGCCATTATTGTATTCCCGCAAGAAACAAGTTAACATATTGGGGAGGGACTTCATGAGCAGACTAAACATTACAGTATAATTTACTGACCAGAGGATAGTATGTTCTACCCCAGGGGTTCATGATGTAAATACGCAAGAATTCCTAACAGCTTTTTATGGTCAGAAAGCACAAAGGGGTGTGCCATTAGACCCAGAGTAATCCTTTTCGGAGTACAAATATTATTAGCGTGACTTCCAAGAATACAAAACAGACTATTGCAATTGCTCAGAGATTTTGTAAGAAAATGCACCATGTTGAAAGAAGATATGCTGCCCTGGTGCGTCAAGGAATATTAGTACCATCAGAATCCCCATGTGACACAGCTGTGAACCCAGTGAAGAAAGTGACAGGGGGTTGTGGAGATTTATCAAGGAGATACGCCTCCTGATCAATATTGTTGAGGCACAGTTCCCATTGGTTCTAACCCAGCCACAATATTGTGTAACATTCTGTTCAAAGCTAAATATTTAACAGTGATTGACTTAAAGAATGCTTTCTTTTCAATCCCATTGGATGAAGAGTCACAGTATTTGACCTTGTTTACCTATCGCAGGATCAAGTTGAAACATACTCGTTTGCCCCAGGAGTATGGCGAGTTACCCTCGGTTTTCAACCAAGTGCTGCAGATGGACTTGGGAAACATCCAACTTGACAGTACACAGTGATACAAAATGTAGATGACATTCTAATGTCTCCCTCGTGTTCCCCCACCCCCCTGCTCATGCCCCGTGTGTCTCCTGTTGCCCCCACCCCACGCTCATCCCCGCGTCTCCCTCGTGTTACCCCCACCCCCCTGCTCATGCCCCGTGTTTCCCTCGTGTTCCCCCACCCCACGCTCATGCCCCGTGACTTCCTCGTGTACCCCCCACACCCGCCCATGCCCCGTGTGTCTCCTGTTGCCCCCACTCCCTGCTCATGCACGTGTCTTCCTCGTGTACCCCCCACCCCCCACTCATGCCCCTTGTGTCTCCTGTTGGCCCTCACCCCCCACTCATGCCCTGTGTCTCCCTCGTGTTTCCCCCCACCCCCGCTCATGCCCCGTGTTTCCCTTGTGTTACCCCCCGCCCATGCCCTGTGTCTCCCTCCTGTTCCCCCCACCCCCTCTCATGCCCCATGTCTCTCTCTTGTTCCCCCCACCCCCTGCTCATGCCCCGTGTCTCCCTCCTGTACCCCCCACCCCCTGCTCATGCCCCGTGTCTCCCTCGTGTTTCCCCCACCCCCGCTCCTGCCCCGCATTTCCCTCGTGTTACCCCCCGCTCAAGCCCTGTGTCTCCCTCCTGTTCCCCCTGCCCCCCGTTCATGCCCCATGTCTCTCTCTTGTTCCCCCACCCCCCGCTCATGCCCCTTGTCTCCCTCCTGTACCCCGCACCCTCCGCTCATGTCCCGTGTCTCCCTCCTGTACCCCCACTCCCCGCTCATGCCCAGTATCTGCCCTGTTCCCCCCACCCCCTGCTTATGCCCGTGTCTCCCTTGTGTTACCCCCCACCCCACTCATGCCCTGTGTCTCCCCTGTTCCCCCACTCCCACTCAAGCCCTGTCTCCCCTATTCCCCCCACTCCCCGCTGATGCCCCATGTCTCCCTCCTTTCCCCCACCACCCGCTCATGCCCCGTTTCTCCCTCCCGTTCCCCCCACCCTCCGCTCATGCCCCGTGTTTCCTCTGTTCCCCCAACCCCCGCTCATGCCCGTGTCTCCCCTGTTCCACCCCACCCCCCACTCATGCCCTGTGTCTCCCTTGTGTTACCCCACACCCCCCGCTCATGCCCCATGTCTCCCTCATTTTCCCCCACCCCCCGCTCATGCCCTGTGTCTCCCTCGTGTTCCCCCACCCCCCGCTCATGCCCTGTGTCTCCCTCCTGTACCCCCCACCCCCGCTCATGCCCCATGTCTCCCTCCTGTACCCCCCCACCTCCCACCCATGCCCTGTGTCTCCCTCCTGTACCCCCCCACCCCCCGCTCATGCCCTGTGTGTCTCCTGTTGCCCCCCAGCCCCCGCTCATGCCCTGTGTCTCCCTCGTGTTCCCCCAACCCCCGCTCATGCCCTGTGTGTCTCCTGTTGCCCTGTTGCGACCCAACACCCGCACCGCTCATGCCCCGTGTGTCCCTCGTGTTCCCCCCACCCCTGCTCATGTCCCGTGTTTCCCTCGTGTTACCCCCCACCCCCGCTCATGCCCCGTGTCTCCCTCATGTTTCCCCCACCCCCGCTCATGCCCCGTGTCTCCCTCGTGTTCCCCCCACCCCCCGCTCATGCCCTGTGTCTCCCTCGGGTTCCCCCCACCCCCCGCTCATGCCCCGTGTCTTCCTCATGTACCCCCCAACCCCCGCTCATGCCCCGTGTGTCTCTTGTTGCCCCTCACCCCCTGCTCATGCCCCGTGTCTCCCTCGTGTTCCCCCTACCCCCCGTTCATGCCCCGTGTTTCCCTCGTGTTAACCCCCACACCCCGCTCATGCCCCGTGTCTCCCTCAGGTTCCCCCCACTCATGCCCTGTGTCTTCCTCAAGTACCCCCAACCCCTGCTCATGCCCCGTGTGTCTCCTGTTGCCCCCCACCCCCCACTCATGCCCTGTGTCTTCCTCGTGTACCCCCACCCCGTTCATGCCCCGTGTGTATCCCTCCTGTTCCTCCCCACCCCCCGCTCATGCCCCGTGTCTCCCTCCTGTACCCCCCACCCTCCGCTCATGCCCAGTATCTGCACTGTTCCCCCCACCCCCGCTCATGCCCCGTGTGTCTCCTGTTGCCCCCCCACCCCTGGTCATGCCCCGTGTCTCCCTCGTGTTTCCCCCACCCCCTGCTCATGCCCCGTGTTTCCTTCGTGTTACCCCCCACCCCCTGCTCATGCCCTGTGTTTCCCTCGTGTTACCCCCCACCCCCCGCTCATGCCCCATGTCTCCCTCCTGTTCCCCCAGCCCCGCTCATGCCCCGTGTCTCCCTCCTGTACCCCCGACCCCCCGCTCATGCCCAGTATCTGCCCAGTTCCCCCCACCCCCCACTCATGCCCTGTGTCTCCCTTGTGTTACCCCCCACCCCCCGCTCATATCTGGTGTCTCCCCTGTTCCCCCCACCCCCTGCTCAAGCTCTGTGTCTCCACTGTTCTCCGCACTCCCCCGCTCATGCCCCGTGTCTCCCTACTGTTCCCCCACCCCCGCTCATGGTCTGTGTCTCCCTCCTGTACCCCCCCCACACCCCGCTCATGCCCTGTGTCTCCCTCGTGTTCCCCCCACCCCACGCTCATGCCCCGTGTCTTCCGTGTGTACCGCTACACACCCGCTCATGCCCCGTGTCTCCCTCATGTTTCCCCCACCCCCGCTCATGCCCTGTGTCTCCCTCGTGTTCCCCCCACCCCGCTCATGCTGCATGTCTCCCTCGTGTTCCCCCCACCCCCGCTCATGCCCCATGTCTCCCTCGTGTTCCCCCCACTCCCACTCATGCCCCGTGTCTCCCTCGTGTTCCCCCCACCCCCGCTCATGCCCCATGTCTCCCTCGTGTTCCCCCCACTCCCACTCATGCCCCGTGTCTCCCTCGTGTTCTCCCCACCCCCGCTCATGCCCTGTGTCTTCCTCGTGTACCCCCCAGCCCCCGCTCATGCCCTGTGTGTCTCCTGTTGCCCCCCACCCCCTGCTCATGCCCTGTGTCTCCCTCCTTTTCCCCCACCCCCTGTGCATGCCCCGTGTGTGCCCTGTTCTCCCCCACCCCCGCTCATGCCCACATGTCTCCCCTGTTCCCCCACCCCCCGCTCATGCCCCGTGTCTCCCTCCTTTTCCCCTCCACCCCCCGCTCATGCCCACGTGTCTTCCCTGTTCCCCCCACCCCTCGCTCATTCCCCGTGTCTCCCTCCTTTTCCCCTCCATTCCCCGCTCATGCCCACGTGTCTTCCTACTGTTCCCCCACCCCCCGCTCATGCCCTGTGTCTCCCTCCTTTTCCCCCCTAACCCCTGCTCATGCCTCGTGTGTGCCCTGTTCCCCCACCCCCTGCTCAAGCCCCGTGTGTGCCCTGTTCCCCCACCCCCCGTTCATGCCCCGTGTGTGCCCTATTCCCCCCACCCCTGCTCATGTCCCGTGTCCCCCTCCTTTTCCCCCACCCGCCGCTCATGCCCACGTGTCTCCCCTGTTTCCGCCCACCCCCTGCTCATGCCCACGTGTCTCCCCTGTTCCCCCCCCGCTCATGGCCCTGTGTCTCCCTACTGTTCCCCCACCCCCCGCTCATGGCCTGTGTCCCTCTCTTGTTCCCCCCACCCCCTGCTCATGCCCTGTGTCTCCCTCCTTTTCCCCCCACCCCCTGTGCATGTCCCGTGTGTGCCCTGTTCCCCCCACCCCCCGCTCATGCCCACATGTCTCCCCTGTTCCCTCCACCCCCCGCTCATGCCCCGTGTCTCCCTCCTTTTCCCTTCCACCCCCCGCTCATGCCCACGTGTCTCCCTACTGTTCCCCCCACACCCCGTTCTTGGCCTGTGTCTCTCTTTTGTTCCCCCCACCCCCTGCTCATACCCCGTGTCTCCCTACTTTTCCCCCCGCCCCCTGCCCCTTGTCTCCCCTGTTCCCCACCACCCCCCGCTCATGCCCCACATCTCCCTACTGTTCCCCCCCACCCCCCGCTCATGCCCCGTGTCTCCCTCCTTTCCCCCCCACCCCCCGCTGATGCCCTGTTGTGTTCTCTTTATACACCCCGCCTTCTCTTTCCATGGTGGCCATCTTGGTAAAAGATTTTCCTTCCTAAAAAAAAAATCTTTTTTTACCACCCAGGGTTACCACTTTGAGGACCTAAGATGCTAGTGGTCTTCATCTATCGAAAAGGATGTTATGGTGACGTTGCACTAATAAAAACCTATGAAATTCAGTAAAAATAAAATGTGTTACAGGGACGTTATGGTTAAGTTGCACTAATAAAAACCTATGAAATTCAATGAACACATTTTGTTAAAGGGACGTTATGGTTAAGTTGCGCTACTAAAAACCTATGAAATTCAGTGAAAAAACTTTGTTAAAGGGACGTTATGGTTCCAAGTAAAACGAAAAACCCTTGAAATTCTCCAGTTATGGTAAGCGAAGCAACCCTAACTCGCGCCACCACCGTGCATTGCTAAGACTAACACCCACGACATCAAAGATGACATCACAAATGTCATTGATGACATCACTGATGACATCACATGTGTATGTACTTTTCATGAAATATGTGTACAAGGGATTCTTATTATAATGTTGCGAAAAAAGTGTCAAGGATCATTGCAATAAATACCATATCTTAATTAGTGTATTGAACGATGCATTGATATAAATAGCATTCTATTATGGGGTTCTTTCTATTATACAAAGCTACTCATGCAGAAACATAGCATTGTGTGCAGCGTACAAGATGAAGGTATAATATTCGTAATGTTAATATATTGAATAATGAAAATATAATTGTTTTCTAAATAGATTTTTGTGTACTGTGAAATATGTAATAAGTAGCTAATAAAACCCATGTATTACATAATTGCATTACTATAGACAAAACACAAAGAGACAAGAGCACATACCAATATGGGTATATAGAGGGAAAGTGAAGTTATCAAAAAAGCGCAAGTAGTAGCAGAAACAATTCATAACCTAACTGATTATTTTCATGCAAATAAATGATTGCTCTGTTTCAAAGCTGCTTTTTACCCTATGTATATGTATCACTTGATGTGATTGGACCCTAAGGAAAGTAGTGTGAGTACAATGTATACAAATATGACCATATACAGAGAAAGTACAGCAATAAATAAACAACAGAACTATCAGAACGTGCTGATAAGTCTATTGATTATCTTTATGCACAAAAAGGATTACTGTCTTTCAAGCTTGTGTCTTCCCCTATGTATATGTTTCATATGATGTGACTGGACTCTAAGGGAATTACTGTAAGAACCTACTTGAAGGATACGTCTACAAATAAAATAAAATGTTTAGTTTCTGACTGTTACTGAAGAAAACCATGTGGCCTAGATATGTCAGCAAAAGAAAAAAGAGTGAGCCAGACATGTGATGTCATCAATGACATTTGTGATGTCATCTTTGATGTTGTGGGTGTTAGTCTTAGCAGTGCACGGTGGTGGCGCGAATTATGGTTGCTTCGCTTACCATAACTGGCGAATTTCAAGGGTTTTTCGGTTTTACTTGGAACCATAACGTCCCTTTAACAAAGTTTTTTCACTGAATATATATATATATATATATATATATATATATATATATATATATATATAGTACAGCTAATATCCCAAGAAGAAAGGAAAGTGCCGCTTGATAGAGCAGAAGCAATCATGAAAACATCCAGGTCAGAGCCAGTGGAAGGATTACAGCAATTTCTAGGCCTTTGGAATTATTGCAGGGCATGGGTCTTTGATTACAGCACGTGTAAGGGCACTTCTAAAAGGACTCAAAGGGACTCATTATGAGATCACTGTACCCTGCCGGTAATTCCGGCAGGAATCTGTAACATCTCTGCTACCTGTTACCAGGATATTATGGATGGCAAAGATGCCGGTAATATAGGACTCCAAGCGATGGAGTAACCTGAATCACTGGCATCGTTAGTAACAGTGCTGGTGATTCAGGCATTTATCTACCGGTAGGGGCGTGATCTACCAGCAGGTCAGGCCTGCCGTATCAGAGCCCCTACTGGCAGACTTGTAGTTTGCTGGCCCGGAAAGGTGGTGGTATACGTTATTACCGACATGTTATTTCCAGAACAGCAAACTTATAATGAGCCTCAAAGAGGCACAGAGAGAAAACAGTCACTTATCCTGGACAGAGATAGATGCTTTTGATGAATTGAAACTAGCAATCCCCACATCTCCCATGTTAGGAATCCCTGATTACAATGAAGAGTTATTTTTATTCTCTCATTCAAACGGAGTAGTGATGACAGCTTTCCTTGTGCAGAAACTATGGGTTATAAACGACTAGCATTCTACAGTGGGATCTCAGACCCAGTAATGAAAGGTCATTACCCATGCAAACAAGCATTGGTGGCTGCAACCTTTGCAATTGAGAAACCGGAAAGAAGAACTATGGGCCGCACAGTTACATTATATGTTGAACATGCCCTGTTTGCTATCCTTGAAAAGCCCAACAGCACATTGACCACACAGAGAGCCTGTGGGTACGAAATAATTATGTCTAACCCATCAATTAAAATTGTTAGCTGCCAAATGGTAAACCCAGCCAGATTCATAGCAGAACCAGTAAAGCAAGGAGATAACGTGCCTGATTGCACTAAGTACACTGAATACTATGATGATATATTGCATGTTGAAGAAAATGTACTAGACGGGTGGGACGATTCTTTTTATGGACGGGTCATCGTTAATAGACCAGGACATGAGTGAAAGGCATACTTGGACATCAGTAGTGAAAGCAGAACTTAATGACAGCTTTCAGACAGTGACAAGTGCGAGATTGCCGCCAACCCCATAACATCCTTACCGCCACCTGATATCCAGTGCCACCAGGATATCACGAGTGGCAGTGATAAGGGTTAATCCCCATGTCCATGAAGTCCCAGAGGACTCCAAAGAAATGGGGACATGGAAGCACCAGCACTGTTGCTAATGGCGCCAGTGCTTCCATGACAACCATGCCGATAGGGGCCTGAACTCCGGGCAGGTCAGGCCTGCCATGGGATCAGTGGCCCATAACAGCATCATTGTAGTATGGCAGTCTGGAAAGGGTGCCGGTATGGTTTCACCAGCACCCTTATTTACGGACTGCCATAATTTTAATGAGGGCTATAGACACACTTCAACTCACATCAGCCTTCACCTTGGTGAAATGCACATCGCATATCAGAGGTGCAGATTTAGTTTTTTGCGGCAACAAGGCTGCAAATCTTGAAACAAAAAAGGCAGCATATCTTTTTGGAAACATCTGATATTGTGATTGCACTGAACAAATAAACAGGTGCATGCAACATGGTAATGAAGGAGAGCTTTAATACATTACCCATGGCACAGATTACTGAATTACAGGGCAGCACACCACCAGAAGAACAAGAATTATGGCAATGAATGGGGTGCTCATTGTCCCCACAGATGCAATGTGGTGGCAGGACAGCATTGGGAAGCCATGTATACCTGTAGGGCAGCTCAAAGTAGTACTAGACCAATTGTACCATCCAGCACACACAACGAGAGAATGCCTTGCAGTATTACATTCAGAGGACTGGTTTGTCCCAAACCTGGTGGAATATGTTGCAGACTTCATTGTAAATTGTCTGATATGCCAGTAGTTCACTGCTGGATACACTTTGTGAACAGTGGAAGGAGCAATACCCCATCCCACTGTACCATTTCAGCACTTGAATATCAATTATTTAGATATGCTCCAAATTTGTAATGGCTACAGGCATATGCTAGTAGTTGTATGTCCCTTTTCCTGATGGATTGAAGCTGGTCCATGCACACATCCAGATGCTACATGTGCTGCGAAGTTCCTCGTGCGTGATGTCTTCCCAAGGTGGGGAGTGTGCGATCTGCTCCGATGTGACATTGGACCACATTTTGTAAATGAAATTGGAGAGGACTGTGCTCCCTGGTGGTAATAAGTACAATAGACTAGCTTTATTAGTACCTCAAAGTGAAGTACAGATTGGTGATTTCCCTGAATGAATGCACACCTTAGAAACAAAAGGTCCCTTACCCTCAAACACAGTAAAAGGGAAAACTATCTTTCGGCTGAATCAATGGAGTCCTATGATGACATACCAGATGAGCATAAATTGTTCAGTAGGGCAACAGTGCTTTTTATGTCCTTCTTTACTCCTGGGTTGCGGTCAACACGAATGCCAAAGGGTTGAAAATAACCAGATGGGAGCTGCTGCAAGCAATACATGCAAATGTGAAAGGCTTTAATGCCATAAATGAGGACTGAGGGCTATAAAGCTTGTGACCCTCTGGAATAAGTATGCCCTGAATTTCATAACGGCCATGGAGGGTCACGTGTGCGCAAACATGGGCCTTTCTTGCTGCACGTACACACCCTCCCAGGATGGGAAAAATAGAACCCTCACAGAGGCCATAGCCACCTTAACAGGATTGCACACAAAAATGGTGGAGGAAGTGGATGAGATTGAAAATGGTGACTGGTTTATCTGCCTGTTCTCCTGGGTGCCCATTTGGTTGGCTAATGCATTCAAAATACTAATAGCCATAGTAGTACTGATACTATTAGGGCAGTGTATGCTCCACTTGTGTTATTAACATTTATATATATTGTTCCATTTGGGTAATATACAATCCTATTTCCCCCACTGCTCCCCCTTTATGGGTCCTCCTATAAGTCCCTCCCCTCGATACACCCCCAATAATACTAAAAATATCACACACAATCCTCCAGCAAGTGCTAACCAACAATAATAGATACATTTCCATAATCTTTCATTTGCATCTCCACACCTCGGGTCCCTACTTAACAACCTAGGTACATGAGTTGCGTCCATCTTCTTTATACCTGTAATAAAAGCACAGACCCACAGGACAACAAAAAGGGAGGGACGTGCAAGACGTACACTGTACAAGAGAGAGAAAGAGAGAGAGAAAGAGTGAGCGAGAAAGAAAGAGGGAGGAAAAGAGAGAGAGAGGGGGAGAGAAAGAGAGAGAAAGAGGGAGAGAAAGAGAGAGAGAATGAGGTAGAGAAGGTGAGAGAGAGAGAAAGAGGGAGAGTGTGAGAGAGGAGAGAAAGATGGAGAGAAAGATAGAGAAAGAGAGAGAGAACGAGAAAGAGAAAAAGAGGGAGAGAGAGACAGAGGGAGAGAAAGAGAGAGGGAACGAGATAGAAAGAGACGGAGAGAGGGAGAGAGAGAGAGGGAGAGAAAGAGAGAACGAGGGAGAGAAAGAGAGAGAAAGAGCTCCTCGAAGAAGAAAAGTATGGAGCTAGCAGCTGAGGCATACCACTTGAGCATGCTATCACACCTGTGTCTCCTTCGGGCAGGCCATTAAGGTGCTTAGGGTACAGGTACTGTTACTCCTGTTCTTAAGATAACTGATGCACCACTGTACTTTCTGGAGGTACCCAACAAACATCAGAGACGTGTACTCAGTAGAGCAACTCCTTGACTTTAACCACAAGAGGAGTACAAAACACCACATTGTATGGTACATAGAACCAGGGATTGTTCCAGAGGCACACAATCTTGCAGACATAGACATAATCCCCCGGCAGCCGTGGTCTAGCCATTATATGCTCAGGATCTGTCCCCATTGTCTGTGCAGCATCGGGCGTCTCTGTAGTCACGGTTGTGGGTGGTGCAATCTGTCTAGAGACAAATATAATGGCCCAATTTAGTGTAGTCAAATATTCCCTTAATTCCTCTCCTAACACCGCTGCAGTACTATGCGCATCAGAAACCCTTCTTACAGGGGATACAGGAGTATGCATGTACCAATTAGTAACCACCTTGTGAGGGTGAAAGGTGGTGGTCTTTGTTTGGCTGCGTGCATAAACTAAAAAGGGCCAGGGGCAGACAGTACACACAGTTTTTCTTTAATGTGGTGCACAATTTAGACAATTTCCTTTTAAGGAGGCCATTTATTCTTTCCACAATTCCATTGGCCTGTGAGTGATATATTGAACACACAGCACTGTACCATGTTGGAAGAATGCATTAAAGAAGTGCGTGCCATTATCTGACCTCAAGACTTTGCGCACACCCCAGCTTGGGAAATCCTCCAACACTAGAAACCTTGCAGCACACTTGGCATGTGGGTGTGCACATGGCCCTGCTTTCACCCACCTTGAGAAGGGGCAGACCACCACAACAAGGCACCTCAATCCATTATAACGCTCCCCCATATCGGCATAGTCTATGTGTAATTTAGGGAACAGCCCAATAAGGCAGGGCAATGTGCCCCATAATGTCCGTAGTGTCATCCATGTGCTGAAACCTTGACAAGTGGTACAATGGATGACCATATCAGTGATGTTCTCGTGGATATTTGGTGTGAACCTAGCTTCCTGTGTATCTGCAGCTATGTGTTGTTTTAAACTATGCAATGGGTAGTGCAATTGTTCAAATGCTACCTCTAGCAATTCACGGGGCATCACTGTCTTCCCAGAGCTCTCCTGTCTCCACATCAGATCGGCTGGAGACTGCTTACATCTTCTCCGTAATCACAACTCCTTCTCTCACTAAGGTGCCCTTCCATGAAACTCGATAATCTGGGAGATGGGCGCTCGTCTGTCAGTGGGGCAGTCATAACATACTCAATGGATGTTTCATTTGACTGATACAGCACCATTTTGGCTGCCGCATCAGCGGCGGCATTCCCCTTTGAGATTTTGTCTGTCCCATGAGTATGGGCGGTGCACTTGATGACCGCCACAACAGATGACTGTGATAATGCTTCTATCAGCATATCCAATAGTGCTGCACTGGAGACCCATCTGCTCTCCGACACCCCCTCCTTTTCCAACAGGAGAGACCCATGTGCACCGTTGTTGTAACGTATGCTGAGTTGGAATGTATCATAACATGACACCCTTGCGATGCTCTCAGTGCTTCGATGAGCACCACAAGTTCTGCTGCTTATACAGAATAGTGTGTTGTGTAGGCAACCTTTTCATAACCACTGTCTTGTACTCCCCTCCCTCAAGTCATACCACTGCTGCCCCTGTCCATCTCTGCCCATCCTCCTGATCAATTATGGACTACCTGTCAACGAAAAGTACCATACCCTCTGTCAATGCACGATTCCTTGCTTTGGGAGTGTCATCCTCCTCCCCCTCATATGTGGCACAATCGTCTGCCGGCAAGTCCTCTGTCATAGGCATGTCTGTTAAAAAGGTGGCAGAATGCACCTTCTTATACCTAACTACGTGAATGTGTGGTTTTGAGATGATAATCTCATATGCCAATCACCTTTGTGCAGTCAGGGTGGATTTGGACCATTCTAGGATGGCAAACAAAGAATGTTCTACATACAACGTGACTGAACAGCCCATTACGATCATAGAGCTTTTCTCTATGGCAAAGCAGCAGCTGATAATACTTGCTCGCATACGAACTGCCCTTGCATCACTGCATCCAGTGTACCACTATAATAGGCCAATGGTTTATGGCCCATAGGGCTCTTTTGTGTCAACACTGCTGTCCTAAACTGGCCATCAGAATGTGAAAATAAATAGAATTCCTGTGTATAATCTGTGGTGGCCAGTACGTGTGCCGAACTGATAACTTCTTTTAAGTCATCAAATTGTCTAATCATTTCTGCCGTCCACAATAACTTGTGATTGTTTTTTTCTGTGCTTCCCTTAGGGCCTGGTGTATGCCACATAATCGCATATCCAGGCCCTGCAGTAATTGCACAGGCCCAGGAACTTCTGAATTGCCTTAACTGAGGCAGTCTGGGGTGGCGCGTACCGATGCTGCCCTGTCAGGTAGTATCTTCTTCCCATTCACTAATATAAACTGCCCCAAATAAATTACTTCTGTTTGGAAATATTGCAATTTGGTCTCATCAACCTTGTACCCCTCACATCTAGTAATCTAGTAATTATAGCCGTGCAACCAAGTCTCTTTGGCAATTCTGTGCATACACACTAGCAGATCATCTACGTACTGGATGATCATGCTGGGCACCTGAATATTCTCCAAATCAGCATACAGTATTCTGTTAAATATGCTTGGGGTCTTACAGTGCCCTTGAGCTAACCTAGTATGCTCGAACCTCATCTGACCCTGCTTAAATGCTGTGAGATACCTCGACTCTGGATGGAGTGGAATCGAGAAAAATGCATTTTTCAAATCTACCACAGTGAAATATGAAGCCTCCTAGGGGATGCTGCATAAAATCATTGCAGGATTTGGAACCACTGGAAACTCCTTCTGTACCACATTATTTATGGGGTGCAAGTCTTGGAACATTCTCCAATTGCCCGCCATATATTTTTCTAAATGGGTATATTGCTGTATGACACATGGAGGCGCAGATGGCAGGATAATCCCCTGGGGCAGGAGAGCCTGTATGGTGTTTCTAATGCCTTCCCCTGCCTCTCTTGACAGTTGATATTGTTTTAACTGGGGCAGCACTGCACCTTGTTTTAGGGTTATACGCACATGGATTCGTAGTCCGCAACTGCGGGGGCATGTGCCATAAATCCTCTTAAAAAAATGGGGATGGTGTTACTACTGCAATTAAGGGACGCTGCACTCTCCAAAACTATATCATTATGTCACAAGGGATGCACATTTCCAGCATTATTTCCCACTCTTTGTTATTATTTTAAAACAATTCAACATCGGTCACCGCATTTAGCTGCACCTTTGGGTGTACACAGAGCACTGTGTGCCACTCACACCCGTCCCTATCCATTCCTAATAGGACAATACTTCTGTCCGACGCTACCAACCCCTGCAGGTCCAGCAATAGTATTGTTCCTGGCACCACCTCGGGTGACACAGCTGGATGGAAAATGAAATCAGTAGGCAATCAGCAGCATTGCTGGGCACTGCTTTCACAAGTACTGTGATACCATAGATAAACATGTCGGGTCTATAGAAATTCAATGGACCACCACTTGCCTTGTCATTGTGTGGATAATCAGCATCCCCTTACAGCACATATCCCAGTCATGGAACACACTACTCCATGGTCTGTGAAGGATATGGTCATATTTACCTTGCTGAGCAGGTCCCTAACCAGTAGATAGACTGGGGAACTCTCAGAATACAGTAGGGGCACCCACACTATCTTCCCTCCCACCTTTACATCCAACTCCTCAGTGTATGGAACCTTGGAAATAGCCAAATAGAACCCCTGCGCATCAAGATAATTACAGGATAGTGGAAAGTTGCCTTCCAGAATACATGATTTAGTTGCACCAGAATCCACCATAAATATGAATTCCTTGTTTTGTATCTCCGCCCCACCAATGGTTCCTCTTCAGGATGGATAGTCGTCGACAAGACCAGACACGCAAGTGCTCTCTGTGGGCTGTCTTAATCAGGATGCATGCTCATTCCAGGGAACGAGAAGAGTCTACCTCCTACTACTGCTGCTCCCCCAAAGGGAGTGGCCGCCCCACCTCATGCGCTAATGACTGGGGCAACACTGCCCTGTTGTTGCTGTAGCGGGGGCCTCACCTGTGTCTCTGGCACATGGGCTTGCTGATTGTTAGTTTGGTATTTCTCCCGAGGATACCCCTGGTTCTGGTACCATTGACTATGTTGTTGGTTCCATAATCCTTGAGGCCCTTGGGGCCATTGGCCCTGCTGCTGTGGCCCATAACTATACCCTTCAGCGGACCTGCTACAGCACTCCCTTGCTAAATTCTCCAACCTTAAACAATTCCAACATTTGGACTGTCCGAACCAAACCTCCCCTGGCTCCAAACACTCCTCCTCTTGATCCTCAAAATCCCTCTCTCCCTCACTGTGGCTCTCCTTGCTGCTTCTGTAGGCTGGGGAACTGTTCCCCCCTGCCCCACTGTCCTTGTCTTCCTTCCGCCTAGAGCGCCGCAATGGTGGCACTCACAACTTGCCGTGTGATCTCTGTTCCCTCTACGTGTACTGGCACTGGCACAGGCACCTGAACTGCCACTTTTTCCAATTCTTTCTCTACCAACTTTACTTCATCCTCCTAATGCCTTTGCACTGTTTCCCTCTCCCGCTCCTTGATCCTTTTACAATTATGCACTATTATGCTCTGTATTTCCAGCTATCCCTTCGCCTTAATGCCCACATTCTTATCCAGTGCCTTCTGCACTTCCTTCTGGAAACCCCTCTTTACAATAAAATAGAATAATGGTATTGATTGGTCCCATGGCCCTCCAGTCTCTGCTCTGCATTTCTCCTGCATTTTGAGAATAAACCCAGCTGGGTCCTCATCATCCCCCATGGTGAACTGCGTTAAAGACTACAAGTCAGGAGTATCCAGGAAGGGCCTTTGTAATCCATCCCATACCATTGCCCTGACTTCATTGAATGAGGCTCCATCATGTGCGTCATCCCACAGGGTTACTCCTGGGTATCCAGCCTTAACCCACTCCTCCCCAGCCTGATCACCGATTATGCCAACCAAGAAACTCTTAAGATCTCCTTTTGCTAGGGACACACCTGTTGTTTGTTTTGCAAACTCATATATCCGCTTGCTGGCCCCTGCTGTAAGTTGGTGGGAGGGCCTTAATTAAATTATTCCTGTCCATTTGGGGCTAAGGCATGTACTGTGTCCTCCGTTCCCCCTTATGTATAAGGGGCATCTGCATCATTGCTCTACTTCCCGTACCCTTCTTCACAACAATACTTCTTTTCCCCAATCCCATCCTGCCAGCCCTGTTCCTCAACTTAACCTCCTGCCCATATACCTTCTATTTGGTGGGTATTTTCAGCCGCCTCTGCACCCCTCCCATCATCTTCACTCGAGTCCTCTGTGAATGTGCCAGCATCCCCTCCCTCCACCTTTTCTCCCAACACATGGTCTCCTCTCCCAACACAATACACCCATCTGGGCTGTTTTCCTTCTCAACCCCTACACGTTTTATACCTTCAACGTCCATATTGAGCAATATTTACCCAGACTTCCACTCTCCTGCCCCTGTTCTTGGAGCACTTGTGTCCCTTCCTGTTTCTGGGATGTCTGTAACCTCTGGAGTTCCGCTAGTACACCTGTGAACCTGTCCTAAAACGCCCTAGACCTGTACTGTGTTGATGCTGGTGCTTCAGGCGGGTGGGCATATGGGAGTGGGGGAGCGGTAGCCTGTAATGTTGCTGATACTGCGGGCGATCCTAGTGCAGTGGGAGGGTTTCTTTTTGCAGTGGGTAAATAGCTTGGATTGGTATATCCTTCTGCACGATATGTTGTGTAGAGATATATTATCCCCTACTTCCAACCTGCTCCCCCCTTCCTCTTCTCTCTTTACGCACTTCTCAATTCTTTCTCTCTGCGCCTCCACCCTGTTACCCTGATCTTCAGTATCTTCAAACATACGCCAAAGATTGAGGATCTCTTTTCTCTTCTGTAATGGCTTCCCCTTATGTTTCACCACTAGGAATGTTGACATATGTTCCAAAATGTTCTTGTTGTGCGAGTCCTGCCCTCGCCATGATCAGGGCATCCGCCCTCCTCCTTTTTCTGCGATTCACTGCCTATGATACTTTTCCACCATGTCACGATACAGTGTCATAGCCTTATACATGTGCTCTATTGGTGATCCCCCTGCCATGCTAGCGATGTGTATCCCTTACCAGCCCCTCTAATGCACTGTGCATGCTTCCGCTTACTTATAACAACAAAACAAAATAATTCACCCCCACCCTTCTTTCTCACCCTTCCATACGCACGCACGCCGCTCCAAGACATCGGGCAGCACCTCACCACACGGGGGACTCACACAATTACCACCCCTTGTGGGGCCTGTTTCTGCATCCACAAAACACTACTACCACAAACAAAACCAATGTGCTACGCTAACAACAGCTACTTGTTCCAGGCCTACTATTTATATGAGACAAATCTATGTGATCACTGCGCCGCCTGTAACTGCGCCGACGACAATTTTGACGCCAATTACAGAGTGGCGCAGTGATTAGATAGATCAATTTGCCTGCATCCCCTCGCCGCATTCCCCTACCTGACTCCACTTACCTTTACAGCGGCACACTTCTGTGTGCACCGCCGACTCCCTGCTATCCCTGCAGCGTCAGTTACTCCCACTTACGTGGGTAAGAGCTGACCCCGCAGGGTGCTTTTTTAAAAAACTTTCATTACACCCCCCTGCTCTGCTTGGGCGCAGTAAAGGGAGTCGGTAAAAATGCACCGAAGTCGCCATAACTGCTTAGTCTCAGTTACGTGGTCGGCATTTTGGTGCATTTCCATATGAGACCACTACTTTATATTTCCAAGAACCTCCTATAAATATTATTCCACCTCGTGGCACCACCTTCCCTCCCTTTCCGATGAGGGGATCCCTGCCTTAACTTTGCCTTACCTTATAATGCCTCACCTTAAAATACCTTGCGGAACCAATTAAAAATACACATGTTTAACTGCAATAACCCTAGCCTCATCCACGTTACACCAATGACCTTGCTTTCGACGTACTCACACCCACATTTCCCCATACATCCATCCCCTGCTTTTTATCTCTTACAAGAGTCTACTCACATGTGCGTGCTCACCCAAACTCCTCCGTCACAGGGTTCCAACACAGGCCTGCACTTTCCTCAGAGCTGTGCCTGCTTCAAAGAGCAGAGAGGACTTTTCTTAAAATGGTGCCTACAAGACCACTCGGAACACATGTTTCTGGAGAAGCGGCCTGGAAGCCTCTGCATGGACGGGGGTGGGCTGGGATCACGTCGGGGGTCACCAATTAAAGATACACCCCTGAATGCTCACACCAGAGACAATACAACCTGCTAGGGAAGAAAGGCCTAAGTCAACCTTGTTAGGATAACAAGTTTATTCTCATGTGCAGATGAGAGCAACAGCAAAGAACTCTGCTGCTAAGAACGTTCTGCCAAAGAAAGGTACAATCAGAAATGTATAAAGCAAAACATTGTCCTATGTGACGCAATAAATGTAGTAAACAGCTGCATGGCTGATTGGATGGCCCCAACACAGGTGCTGACGTTATCCATATGGGATGGCAGTTAGTTGGTCCCAGCTCAGTCCATCCGTCTTCCATCATGTGGGTGCTGCAGGGCCCGTTTTCTTCTCACGTCGAAGGTCAGACAACAAATGAATTATGCTCCTACTATACAGCTTGTTTTTCACTCATAGCATGCACGTGGCAGGCTTCAAAACAGACACACAAGAGGTTCCAGGGGATGTATGGAGAGGGGGGAGGATGGTTCCGTTTAAAGAATTAGCTAATCGTTATAGTCTGCATAATAGAGAGGCGGGTAGATATGGGCTTTTGGAGCGGTTGCTGATGGAAAGATTGCAAATGTTGAGCGGACCTTTGAGTGGTAGACCTCAGATTTGTGAGATTTTTGCTACGTCTCCTAGGACAGTTTCTACATATGTTAGGTTGATGCCTTTGCAGGACTGTATGAGGAGTTCCTGGGGTCAGTTGCAAATGAAGTGGGTGTCTGAATTGGAAACTGATCTTTCTGATGGCTTGTGGGATAATAGCTGCAGGGCTTCGGTGAGGGCCAAGGTTGACTTAAATCTGAGGTATATTCACCAACGTCTTTTAGGCCGTATTTATTGGACACCAGTGAAAATGAAGGAGAGAGGCTTGGCTGATGTAGATCTGGGCTTGGGGTGTGGAGACTCGAGAGGGACCTATCTACATATGCTCTGGGAGTGTAGTAGAGTGCTGGACTTTTGGAGAGAAGTTTTGGATTGCATTGATATGGTAACTAGTATGACACTGCCTCGTACTTTTCTGTCAGTGATTTTCCTTTCAACTGATAGTCGAAGTGTGGAGATGTGGGATTGTTCGGAATGGATTGATAGAGCATTGTTGATGGCCATAAAACAAATAATGAAGGTGTGGAAATCCAGGAAGAAGCCACATTGCGAGAACTGGGTGTCGGATATGCGGACGCTCTCTTGGTATGAGAAGACTCAGGCAGTTCGACAACATCGGGAAACTGAGTATGAGGAGAGATGGGGGTCATTCAGGGATTTATTTGGATGAGGTGTAGGCTTTGGTTTATTTTGTGGATATTGAGGTTGGGGATTGGTAGGGGTGTATGTTTTGTCCTTTTTTTTTGTGTTTTGTGTTGTCACATCTTGCCATGAGATGGGAGGGTGGGGATGTTTTCGGATTTTGTTTTGAACAGCTGTTACTTTAGTAGTCATTTGCATTTTGTTGCACTGATGTATATGGAGTAATCTTTTGCTTGTTCCCATTCTGTTGTTACTCAGATGTATTATGTTTTGTATAATTATTAAATAAAGTTGATAACAAAAAAAAAAAAAGAGGTTCCAGGGCACTCTAACCTTCACCTGCTCATTTCACTCACGCCCTCTCCGCCATCCGATTCCAAGGTCTCTGCCCTCATTTTGAACTATGATGTATCCCTCCCAGCACCTCGCAATGTAAATCAGACAATTGTTGCTACAACAATGCTTCCTGTCCATTCTCTTTGAACATTTCAGTACTTGTTACTTTGGGTTTGTTGGTCAAAGGGAACCTAGTGTCATGGAATTCGGGGATCTTAGGGGTCACTCAGTTATATGGGCTATAACTCGTGGTTACTCGGGTATGAGCCAGGTCATGCTTTGACCATAGTGAGATAACATGCACACCAGGCCCCGGCCTCTGATGGCGGACTTGTAGGGCACATTCCTCTTGGGTGAAAGACACATCTTTGCAACACTTTCACGAACAATGGAAAAACAGTGTGGTGGTAGGGAGCGCAAACTGGTCCTCATGGGAGCTCGGACATGACTGGGTATTTCTGTGGCTTCGCGCCTTTGGGCCTTTATCACGCTTACCCTAAAATAACAGTGCCACCCATACTTTGGGCCACACCATATGAGTATACAATAACTGATTATATTGGCGTAGGGTCCTGCTGAGTCAGAAGGCGTCCCTTTCACCGACCCCTCTGCCTCCTGGCTCATCCCAGCACCTCAAATGGATTGTGTCTTACTTTGAAGCACCTAGGGAGCGAATTGGGCTGTTCCTTTCCCAACAGGAGGCCACACAAGGCCAACTACAAAGAAATTGCTCTAGCTCATGGCCTAGGAAAAAGGAATGGGATATTTTTGTAATTGAAAGGAAAGCAGTCCATGGAGCTCTCTCCCCCTACTCCTGTCTGGCTCATGTCTTGGCGACCTGTCAGTTGTCCAAGGTTGGCCAGTACAAAGCCAACCAATCCAAACCCCCAATGTCAGACCATCCTGTACGTATTAGACTAATCAATAATATATTGTATAAGTGATGTCGTTTTATTGGTTCCATGTGATAATATCCACGCAAAAATATTGCCATACAAATATTTCGCCATATTTTTGTGGCGATATTACCCCATGGAACCTGCGGGGGACACCCCCGCAAACCCCATATATTTTAAAAGGGAGCGGGGGACACCCCCACAACCCCCCCACCCATTTACCTCATAAATTATCCCCACCAAAAATATCGCCTATGGCCGTTCCCGACGACCATATGTACGGCGATATTTTTGGTGGGGATAATATTACCTGATACCGTTTTATTGTTATCAATTTAGAGGTAGTCACAGCAGGAGCCATCAGATTGTTGTTCCCCAATCATAGGTTTAACCCTTACAAAATGTATATGTAGTCAATGCCCATAGCCAATACCTTCACCCTGTAGGTTTTGGTACAGTGTGACACTAGTTATGATGACAGATAGCCTTAAATGCTGTTTTTGATAAGCACGGTGAGAGCGTCGAGACTTGTATGCTGTCCCTGCTTTATTTTGATGTCAATAAAGCTGGGTTTTGCCTTGCACTTATTTCCATTATTGTGTTCGGCTTGGTCTAACACCAGAACCTCTGTGCAATTTTGGGGACTCCCCAGGCCGTCTCTGTACCTTGTGACTTGTGTTGGATTCTTATAGAAGAGTGGAGAAAGTATCAAAAATGGCCCTTCAATTTCAGCATTCATGACAGCCTGCCACCCCAGCAACTCCCCTCTTCCTTTGATGGAAAATGGGACCTAGATTAAATAACCTACTCCGTAATAAAGAGCCTCATTTTTTGGCTTCAAAGAGTCCTATAATGAAGCAGCACGGAAAGATTTCCTGGACAAAGGATGAGAGCAGGCCTCTCAGTCTGCTGAGATTCCTGGCTGAGATAATTGACTGCAGTAAGGCCTGCCTTAACTCCTTCTTAAGAATCAATCATTTCTTCTGCGGAAAGTAGAGAGATGCCAACCAGTAATATATTATGGAGCCCAGAAACTGCATCCTCTGGGAAGAAGACAGCTCATATTTTTGCAACTTGATGAAGAACCACAGGGACTGAAGCAAGTGCGCCTTCGCCCGGGTTGACGGCAAGCAGCCAAAGCAGTTTCACCCATAATGAGGATGTCGACCAAGTAAATAATCAATCTGACTGACCTGGCCCTGAAGAATTATGCCACAGGTCTGACAAATTACGTGGAACACCAGGGCGCCAAAGAAAGGGCAAAAAGAAGCACACAAATCTGATAACTTTTCCCTTCCCAAAGAAACTGCAAGAAACTGCTTTTGTGTCATGTCATCACTGTGAACTGGAAATTGCCGAAAATGAAAATGTCATATTTTGACATGCACATTTCCCCTGCAATTATATGTCTGGGGTTTAGAGCTATACAAAATATAAATGGGGAACATGGGGGGCTGCAGGGAGTCTCCCCAGCATACAATTGCAGGTAAATGTTAAAAAAAAATCAACATTTTCGTTTTCGCCACAAAACATTCACAGTAATCACATTAATATATCCACTGCTTTAAGTGCTGAAATTGTGCACCGTGAGGTTGGCTTCCTTGAGGTCGGGTCCAACCTTGCGAGCCAATTTCCTGGCCTCCTCACGCTTTCAACATGGCAATCATCTCCATCTTGAAGTGAGGATAAACCACAACAAATGCAATTTCCTGAAACTGAACACAGGACAAAATCCCTTCTGCTTCTCTCCTACCAGAAACATATTGCTATAATCCCCCCTCCACCGAAGCTGCACATGGCTCTTCATTCCTGTTTCACCAGGAGTTCCTATACCTCTTGAGAAATTGACTGTTGTTGTTCCCTGGAGAAAAAAACACCACCCTTCTGGTGAGCGTCTGCTATGGAGGGTCAAACAATTCCGAACAGAAGCCCTGCATGGATTGAAGAACCCCAGGGGTTTTGGATGACAAGATACCCATTTTGAGTAAAGAACCTCAAGCATAACCCTACTGGACCCTCCAGAAGGGGGAGCAGAAAGCCTACTCTGGTTGAAAGATGCTTTACACCATGACCTCTGAATCCAGAGGACCTGCCCCCTTGAGATCTATGGGGAAAGAAGGACTGTCTAGGTCTGTGTGGGGTGGTCTGATCGTCAACTTGCCTCTGCAAGTACGGACATTAAAGATGGGCACCATGGCCGACAGAACAGCACATGCTATGTCCAACTCTGGTGGAGAATGTTGGGAAGAGGGCGACCCCGTCCCACCACCCTAAGCGCTTTGTATTAGGACAAGCATCATTCGAAGCACTATGATGGGCCAGGGGGTAGGAAGGACGGTGGTACGACCCCACCTCAATAAAATCAACCCATATAGTGAAGCGCAGGGCGTGAGGAAGACTGCCATTTTGCGTAGATGTTAGTAACCGTAGTTAGGAGAGAAGGCCAGTATGGTGGATGCAACATTTCATGCGCTAGGCCCTAATTGCGAGACAAGGGAAACTTCTAGCCATTCCCAAGCTCCCATGAGGCCAACCCACACCCCCAACCACCATAAAGTTAATTCATTGTTCTAACAGTGTTGCAAAAATGTTTTTTTACCCAAAAGGAATGTGCCCTACAAGGCCGCAATCATAGACTGACACCTGGTGTGCATGTTATCTCCCTCTGACCAAAACATGACCCGGCCCATCCCCAGGCGTCCACGAGTTATAGCCCATATAACTGACTAAACCCCAAGATCCCTGAATTCCATGGCACCAGGTGCCCCTTTGACCACCAACCCTAAAGTAACAAGTTCTGAATGTTGAAAGAGAACAGACATTGCATGTCTTTGAGCTACAATCACATGATTTGTATTGCGAGGTGTTGGGAGGGATACATTATAGTTCAAAACAAGCATGGACCCCCTGGAGCTGGATGGCACAGAAGGGAGTGAGTGAAATGTGTGTGTGTGGAGGCCAGAGTGTCGCAGAACCTCTCTTGTGCCAGTCGTAAAACCTGGCAGGTGCACAGTATAATGATGAAGTAGCATTGTGTTAGGAGTGTAGTTAATGTGTTCTTTTACATTCCTTGGTGAGAAGAAGGTGTTTTCTGCAGCACTCAGATGATGGAAGACAGACAGACTGGGCTGGAACCAATGACCTGGCATCTCTTATGGAGCAGGCTGATCATGTATAGGCGCACAACAAGCGACGCAAATTTTCACTGTATACAATGACGTCACTTATGACGCTGTGTCTCCTTATTAGATTCTGCTTGTACCTTTCTTTGGCAGAACATTCTCGGTAGCAGAGTTCTTTGCTGTTGCTCTCATTATGTGTGACAAAACCTTGTTATCCTTACAAGGTCAACTTGGGCCTTTCTTCCTTAGCAGGTTGTATTCTCTCTGGGGTGAGTGTTCAGTGGCGTGCCTTCAAGAAATGTGGGGAAAATATATTTTTCAAGGACAATTGAGCCTTCTCCAGACAGGTGAATGTACTCACATATTTCCTGAGTTCCTTGAGGAACTCCTTCTCCAAACAGTAAAGTTTCATTGTCTTCTCCGCCGTTGGCTTTCACAAAGCCCCCCAATTAGGAGCTGATCTTAAGCAGTAGGCCCTTGCTTGTAATTGCATAACAGAAGGCGTTGGTATCACCCAAAAAACAAAGCCCTCATTCTTCCCAATTGCTAACCTCCCTGGAATCCAGGGAAATCCCTTCTGCCTTGTCTTCCTCATCCAAATCCAAAATCCTTATTCTGTCAACCACCTTGGAAAACATACATACTGGGCCTCATTATGATAATCCCGCTAAAAACGGAGTCATTACTGCCATGGTGGTAATAGCGCGTCCGTGCACCCTTGACGCCGCAAATAGCAGCTGATTACGAGTGTGCGAGCACGCGCGAACCCCCATGCCGGTAATGGCTGAACCGCCATGCCCCTAAAGGCCCTCCAGCTCCCTGATAGCGCCATCACGGGACCCGCCGATACCACCTCCGCCAAGGAGCAACCCCTTAATAACGACCTGGTAATAACATCATGCAAATACTGGGCTCATAATACCGGACCCGGAAGTAACGTTATCGCGTTGGAACGGGAAATGCGCCGGCGGCCATCTTTAAAAACACAATCCATTGCAATCCTCTCAATCCAGCAGTGCTACAGAGTAGAGAGCAGGACCATACAATCCGGCATGTCCAAGGCTACCCACAAGACTACCCCCCTGCCTGTGCAAGAAGCGCTTCTCCGATGAGGAGCTCAACATGCTGGCTGATACTCTTGCAGTCCATGCAGATGAGGAGGTGTTCTCAAACAACCTCAAAAGGGAAGTCCAACTAAGAAAAAAAGAAATATGGGAGGAGGTTGTGCGTAAGGTGACAGCGGTTGGCACCACCCTCCCGCACGGTCAAAGACTGTAAAAAGTGATGGGATGACCTACGTCTCTGGGTCCATAACATCCTGGCATCTAATCGCAGGGAGGCCATGGCCACAGGCGGGGGTGCCCACTCACCAGTAAAATTGATGTGTTGGGAAGAGACCAGCAGCACCACCATGCATATGGAGTCCATAGAGGGCTTTGGTGAAATGGAGACGGGAGCGCCGACATCAGGAGATGGAGGTGAGTGACCCCGCAAACACCAGTAGGCCAAACCATGACATAGTACAACAGATGTGAAAGTGAGCCAAGCTAATGCATGGCCTATCATACACACATATACACATCCATGTCCAGATGGAGGCCCAAACCCTGGCACAATGAAATGCATGCTGCGTGCCAATCCCATTACCAACAGACACCCAACACACAGGGACCATTTGCATGTCACACATCACCAAACCGCAATACAACGGTATGCCACCTGGTACACATCAGTACTGAATGGAGAGTCCACGGCTTATGCCAATATGCCCCCCCTTTAAAGTACCCTGTGTGACACACCTATAAGAATGCAATGCACGAGAAATGAAATACCGTACAGCACCAACTCATGTATCTTGCATGTAACACCATCACTGATGCCCTGCAGGCACTAATGCAGAAAGTGAAGGGCAGGACCCTGCCCAAGGGCTTCTACACACAGGGCCAGACCAGAGGGCACTGGGCCTTCCACTACTGGGGCAGCACCCTGGGCCAGAGTGCAACCCAGGGCACCAGTGCAGGCCAGGCCGGCTGAGGAGGAGATCACAGCAACCGATGAGATTGCAAACACAGTGTCAGGAACAATTGCAGAGGGAGAGGCTGACGGCACCCAGTCCGCTGCCACAAGTTCGGTAGGTGAGGCAGCAGCCACAGCCCCCCTCAGCGACCTGGATGTGCAAGTGGAGGAATACCAGGACATTGATGACACCATCCATGTGGAATGTCCACATACACCAAGCCCCCAGTCCACCCCCCACCACTCCACACAGGGCACACCTGCATGCCCCATGCAGGTACCAGCGTCTCTACTGAGGAGTCTGCATCTATCGAGCACCTCAGAGGGCAGCCCTGTAATGGTACGCCCAGCCACAGCACCATCCACCTCCACAGCCCCCACTGACATGGAGGCATGCCTGACCAGGGTAGAGGTCCGCCAGGACTCCTTGATTGAAATGGTCCACCAGTATGTGGCTGAGGGTTAACAAACACACCGAGAAATGAGGGCGGGAAATGCGGCTACCGTAAATGCCATCAACACGAGTGCCATACTCATCCATGACAGTCTAGGGGCGGTGACGCAGATCCTTAGCAGGATGCTGGACCATTTTCAACAGCAACAACCTGCACCGGCAGTGTCACATCCAACCACCTCCACCTGGTCATCCACACCTGCCAGCTCAACTCCCTCAAGCCCTGTGCGGATGATGAGGCGCAGCACAAGGCACACTGACATGCCATCCCCAGACTCGAAAAGAGGCCGGAAATAGCCACTCCACCCACATCGTGTGTGGGATGACAATGGGTGAGGGGGGAGGTGGGGTTGGAGGTGTTTGGGTTTTTTTGTTTTTTGGGGGAGGTGGAGGGAAGATGAACTCTATTTTTATTTTTTCTAATACACCCGTTGTGTGCAAATTCATTTCATGACTGGACATTGTTCATTTTGTGTGTGTTTAATCAATTCATGACAGCGCACAGTGCCCAACTCCCCACACACCCTATTTCCATGTCCACACAATCCCAGTGCCTAGTGTAGTACTGACACATAACCATATAATCATCAATGTCCCTGTGGTTCAGAAATAATCGTCAATCAGTGATTGGCGCACAGCACGGCCATCTTGTGCATCACGAACTGCCAGAGGTGCTGCTTCTCCTCCATCAACATCCTCATCATCCTCACACAGTGCATGCAAGTCAATGTCAGGTGGCAGTGGTACATTTCTCCGGATGCACATGTTGTGCAGCATGACACACACCATGGTGATCTTTGCCACCTTCTCAGGCCCATAAAGGAGTGCTCCACCAGACCTGCTGAGGCAGCGGAACCGTGCCTTCAACAGGCCAAAGGTCTGCTCACTCACAACACAGGTACGGGTATGAACCAGATTGTACTCCTCTTCATGTTTGTTCTGTGGGTTCCTTACAGGGGTAAGTAGCCACGGCTTCAAGGGATAGCTACCATCACCTGATTGGGAGCACAATTAGGTATGTGCGAGACAAAATGTTACCTGACACCTTTAGGAATCACTGCCATGGCTACAGCAATTTGGTATTAACTTGCACATGGTGGCCTGCTAGTGCGTCTGGCATGTTGTCATTGCTGTGCAGCATTGGTCTTATGTATGGCATTGATGTGTCAAGTTCAGGTTGGGATATTCAGGCTAACAGTGTATAGCTCTAAGTGCATTGTCCACTCACTGCCCATTCTCACCCAGGTGGAGTATGCATCCCTCCCAATCTCACCCAGGTGGAGTATGCTTCCTCCCCCCCTAATCTCACCCAGGTGGAGTATGCATCTCCTCCAATCTCACCCAGATGGAGTATGCATCTCCCCCAATCTCACCCAGGTGGAGTATGCATCCCCCTCAACTCACAACCCCAAAGCACTGCCATGGCCCAGTCAGGCAACTTACCGAGCAGCCAGGCACGTCGTCCAGCATGTCGCTCCATGCAGCGGGGTAGCGTGGAGTTATGCAGCACCATGGCATCATGTGTAGATCCGGGATATCAAGTGCAGCAATGTGTGATGATCTTGCTGGAGTCACATACCATCTGAACATTGATGGAGTGGTATTGCTTGCGATTGCGGTACACCGCCTCATTGGCATGAGGGGCCACCAATTCTACATGGGTGCAGTCAAGGGCACCAACGCAATTGGGCATGCCTGCCAGTGCATGGAAGCCTACTTTGGTGTCAGCAAGCTACTGGCCAGTCCATGGTAGGGATACGTGGATGCTTGCATGCTTCAGGAGGGCATCAAGCGCTTGGGTCAGCATGCGAGAAAAGAGTGGTTCTGATATGCCCTGCAGCTGGCCCACTGTGTGCTGCTAGGTGCCTGTGGCCAGGAAGTGGATCACAGATACCACCTTCAGTAGAGGGGGGATGGCAGTGTGGATTTCTATCAGGCTGACAATGTTGTCGTGTATCATGTCCACTAAGGTGGTGATGGTGTCCCGGTCCAACCGGTACAGGGCGTGGATCTGCTCAGGGGTTAGATTGAATGGACTGGCTCTGCTGCGAGGGATTGGTAGCTGCCTACGTGGTACCACTGGCTGCACTGGTGGGACTTGCTGGGCCTGACTCACCCTCCTTCTCCTTATGCGTCTCCTTTGTGCTGCTTGTTGTTGCTGTTGTAGCAGTACAGTCATGTCCTTCAGCCCCATGATTGCAACAGCTAGTGGGATCATTTTGGTGTAGGAAGGGGTGTGGTGTGTGGGTGTGCTCCTTTTGTACTGGGACAGGCTCCATTGACTCCACCTGTGGTGATTGTGTGCACCTGTGGCAGTTGCCTAAACTACAGGTTGCTATTTACGGGTGGCTCGCGATGCCTGTATTGCCGCCGTCGTGCAGGCCCTAATTACTGCCAGCGGACGTCTCTGCTTTAAATACGACAGAAGGCAGTTTTCTCAGTGCCTTCCCTGTTTTGCCGGATTGCCTGAAATGGCCACATGGTTTTGTAGCATAGGCGCAGTACATTGGCACGCTGTGTTTTTGCCAGTGGTATCAAATTCAGACAGTGAAACGAGGACCTTCGCCACCTTCGGGACACCACTGGACCGACATCTCACGATCGCCGCACCCCGCGATCTCCCTCACAGATCTTGCATATGCGAGTGCAGCTCGGAACAAAAAGCAAGACCGACTCCTTGACACTGTCACTTTTCTTGTAAACTCTAATTCCCCACAGACTGACCAACAAGTCATGGGGTCACCCTGCCCTGCACACAGGCCTCCTCAGGACCGTAGCCTCCATACTACAAATGCCAGAGCTCACCGGTGAAAACAACTCCCAGGTGCAGGTGAAATGCTGAGCCACGCATCACAATATGGCCCCCTATGTGCTCTGAGACAACAGATGGCAAATGACACAAATGTCTGCTGCTTTCGCCTCCACGAACCAGGTCTCAGCTGGACGGCACAGCATTGCCCCTGGCCTCTTAGCAACATTAGCAGTAGTACGTCAGGAGCAACTCCAAGTCTCTGCTTCTCCCCAAGCGATGGAGAAACCAGCCTGAACAAGGAAGATCGGCGCCGTCTGGCCGGCTAGCAAAGCCGACAACCAGCCTCCTAGAGCCTCGGGGTGTGGGGAAAAACACAGGGGGACGGTGTCCGACAAACTGCATCCCTCCGCAGCAGTGTTGACACCTGTACCGTCCTTTACAATCCTCGTTGCCAGTGTCATATTTAAAGCAGAGACGTCCGCTCTAGGATACATATTTCAGCTTTATTGTCCTTAGTTCAGCACTTCCAGGGGAAAACAAATGGGACAGATAGGACGCCAGACACCGTGCTCCCCACACCCCTTAAAGTCACCTCCAGCTCTAACTGCCAATGATCTCCTCATCACCACCGTTCCACCGAGACTCACGGTGACCTCACAACACGCGCGCACACAACACGTGCCATTATGACGCCTTCCCAAAATCACCTGAATACATTAGGCTTTCACCCGATTGACGTCAACCATAAATATATTCTTCAATGCCTCCATCAACAGCAACAAAAGCACAAAACAATCAGTTTGCCGGTGAGGTGCCTGGAGGTCATTCCGCCACCTTACCGTTAAAAATCACCAGTATTAGAGGCACCAGTAATACCAGCACCTGTAACACTGACAAACTCCCCCATGGAGTCCTACTGGACCTAATGACACATGCTGTTAGGCTTTATGCATCATTCAAGAGCACTTCCAAGTTCACTGCCCTATTCATTAAAAACACCTGAGATCCATGCAGCATTGTGAGGCAATGATGACAAACGCTCCAGGGTCTTCTGTGTGTGGCAATCGGCTTAGTCCAATAAGCTGATTCATGGAAGTTGTGCGCCGAAAAACGGGGATTTGTGCGCCAATTCTGCCCGCAAATCACCATTTGTTAAACAGGGATTTGCGGGCAGAATGGCGCACAAATCCCCGTTTTTTGGCGCACAACTTCCATGAATCAGCCCCTAAGTCAGAAGCTGAACATGCTTATAATTCACCACCACCTGTGTGCCTTAAAGTTTCCATACACAACATGAATTTAGCATAGCACTCTCTCCTTCTGTGTTGTGATTAATGTAGAGGAGGGTGAGGGGGAAAGAGTTCGTGTATGACTTGTCTCATGGCTGCGTAGGACTGCAAATACTTAAAGGCATGGTCTAGTAAAAATTTGTATTGTCCCTACGGGTCGGCCATGTTTTTTTAAGCCTAAGTGGCTCGATTTTAGAAAACTTTCC
Source organism: Ambystoma mexicanum (assembly GCF_040938575.1). Taxonomy (NCBI): domain Eukaryota; kingdom Metazoa; phylum Chordata; class Amphibia; order Caudata; family Ambystomatidae; genus Ambystoma; species Ambystoma mexicanum. The sequence goes on along the minus strand of NC_090932.1, from coordinate 875,248,635 downwards.
TATGGACCTTACCCGAGTTTTTGTCCATTAAACGCACGCGAAAACAAGCACCAGGGAGCCGCCATTTTCTGATAATCCTATCTTTTCCCCGATCGCCCTGGCTGACCTGCTTTTGCGGCACTAAATCAATTCCCCCGCCCCTGAGCCTGACATTATCAAAACATTCATATTCCCCGCCTCTCTCCGTGACGTTACTGTGCTGCATAGGCAAACGCGCCCAGTCGTCTTCTGCGCGACTCCACACAGAACCCGGAAACCAACACAGATCAACTCACAACACAGCGCGCCACAATTCGGAATATGAAACTGTACTTTAAAATGAAACAGCAACACGGTACATTTGGTAAAGTACATTTATTTGACATTAAATGTTTAGAGAATATTCAGCAATTGCCATATGAACTCCGAAAGCCATTTATTTTCTTTTATCTGTATCCACAATAACTGTTCCGTTTCATCTTGAGTCACACGCTGTTCCTTTATGGTACACAGGGTGTTCATTTTCATAAAAAGAATCACTTTGGAAGCACAGTGAACCACAAGGCTGTTCCATCACCTAGGCACTAGTCCAGCGTAAAGGTTGATATGTTGCTTCTAGCCACTACTACAGCGTAAGGGCATGTGGGCCCTTGGCGATCGTCCCATAATATGGTGATCGTGCTCCAGTTGTTGACACAAAGCTGGAGGTGTCTGCTGAAGAATCCATCCGCCGGTGTCTCAAACAGATGGCAGTGGCAGAATGGGATCAAATACCTGTTATGAAAATAAAAAAATTATAATTAGTCTCGCTAGCCGAACTTCATTAATATTACTCATTTTATTTATTATGGCCGATCAGAAACTATTTGCTTGCAAGGATAGTTCAATGGAGTATGTTCGTCTCTAAAATCAATGCAAAAAGTAACGAGATAAATCGAGGCCAACACACAATGATAAACGACAGTTAGTCTACATGCGTGAGGAATGATATTATATATGATATGGCATTTGTAACGCGCCTATACCCAAGTATTTCTAGGCGTGACGAGGCAGGTGGGAACAAAGGCAGACAGACAACGATCCTACTAGGCCAGGTGTATTTCTGATCGCGCATGGGGAAGGGCTGTACATGGTTAGTTGAATACAAATTAAATAATAGGGCCAGCTGGTGGCAAGTGCAAGGTAAATGCCGGGAGAAGGGACTGAAGGATACAGAGACAGTCCCGTAGTGCAGGTAGGCAGTGCAGGGAAAAGTGGCTGGGCCAAGGACCGAGATCGGTGAGACCAGTGGACCTGCATGCCCATGTGCCCACTACGAACACGTTTTACTTGCTTTTCCTAGCTCTTCATTCATTCATTTATTCATGCATCCATTCATTAAATCTTCATTCCGGTATAAAAGCGTGTAAAGATTTACTTACATTATATTTGAAATTTCCACTGTGTCTCTTCGTAATGCAGTCTGTAAAACGGACCGTGCTCTTGACAACGATTTCTCGTATACTGAACTAAAATGAAACTCGGTCTAGTTTCTGAATTTTCTGCCTTATCGTCTCTTACGTTATTGCGCACTCCCTTCAAATGTAGTTCTTTCGTCATGGTCCCTGTCTCAAGGTCAAAAAACAATAGATCTTTATACTTCCTGTGCGACTTGTCGGCCTCATCTGGGCGCTGTCCTTCGCATTCTTTATTTGCAACATCACGTAGTATAGGCATCTGTGAGAACTTGAAGTTTAGAATCCGTCTATGTAGTGAGCCTCAATGTGCAAATGCGTACTGGCTTCTCTCCCAAATGCCACGGCCCGCTTGGCTGGCGCGTTCTAAATGCCCCAATTTTGTCCCCGTTGTCTGCGAGCTTTGCAGCCCAAATTGAGACATTTAATTTTTTGCGGAAGGTCAGGGAAAGTATAAAGTACCACAGGAGTTGAGTTAAAAGTGAGATTTATTGTTTGTTTGTTTTATTATTTGCAATACGCAAGCCTCCCCTCCGATAACAGTGCGCAGCATTTACATTTACATGAGATGAGACATGAGAAAAAATATATACATACACATATGTGAGGTGAATAGAGAGAATTCAAAGATGACACCCAGCTTGTTCGCCACCCATGATGGTGAAGGTAGGGGTTAGGTTTACAGGTACACTGTACAGTAACATTTATTTACAAAAAGACAATCGTATTGCAATTATTTCAACCGGGATTTGTACTTCACAATCAGCTGTGCTTCGGGTAGGCATGGCAAAGTCGCAATGTTCGGTGGCAATGTATCACTGCTCTGCACAGAAACGTCCAAAATTCCATATCTGTGCTTCTCTAACACAGCAACAATAAGGCCTTTCACAAAGTCGAACTGCATTTCATCATAGACTGGTTTGATCACCCATTGCTTACTTCATTTTGAAAACACCTTAGTGTAGCGAGGCATCCTTACTTTACCCCTTGTCCTAGATTGTTCACGTCTGACATTGCTGTTATGGGCCAAGAACGCTAGTAGAGTGCGATGTTTCATGCCCCGAAAGCTAAAATGCAAGCGCTTTGGCCTGTACTTTAGGCACATAGTGTGGAACACCTCCAAATCTCCTGTGTGACAGAATTCTGTCAGTCCTCTCAAATCTCTTGATAGAGTTTTGTCGAAAACAATCTTCTCAATGGCTTTGTGTGTCGGTGAAGATGGAATCAACCACTTCTTCTTCTGTGCCTCCTCTGAGGACAAAGGGCCATGTTCACATTGGTGGAAATGTTCATTTGCTGTCCAGCGGTGAACGTTGGTACAGTGGTGCATCAGTGACAGCCATTTTTCAAGTAGTATCGATGTGCATTCCCCTTGATTGTAGATATTCCACTGATTTTATAAATCCTAGTTTCTCCATGGCCACTGACGATGTACATTGTGTTACCTGCACGACCACCAAACTCACAATTTTCTTACTATCCATGTCCTGAAAGTGGTAGGTGCAGTACTTGGCAGAAAATCCAGGGCTGTCGCACTGTCCATTGCCGGCTAGCCTGAATCGTTTGCCTTCGAATGTACTTGCTAGAGACAATTGTTTATTTTCCAAGCATCACTAATGGCCGGAAACAGGTAATCACGTTGGTATATGTAGTACAGCGCTTTAGAAATGAAATGGAGTCCCACAAACTGAAAGAAAGCCTCTAACTTTCCAAAACTGGAGCCACTAAAAAGTGATGCAGCTGCACACAGTAGATTGCCTGCTGGCAGTTTCCCCAGCATCGGTTGTGCAGACCATGATAACCTATGATTTAATCTACAGGCGGCATTTATTTTGACGTTACTGCCTTTTATTTGACGAGTCACATTAATCAATGGCTTCCCACATACTTTCCCTCTAATGGAATGCACACATTTCAGCATACTTATAATTTCCATCAAACAACTGTCGAATACAATGTATTTGCTCTCTTTCATTAGACTGTCATCCAGGGTCAAGATTGTTTCGGCCTGTGACGTTGAGGAGATTTCAACACATTGGAAAGTAATATCGCTGATATCAAGTTCTGATGCGTCTATGGATGCTGCGGCTGGTTCATTCTCTGTCATTTCGACATCTATTACTTCAACATTGATGGGAGAACACAACAATGTCGACAGGTTTTTTGGTGGCAAATTTTTGGCGGGTGTAGATTGTGTGAATTGATCTGCAACTACTTCAGAGCTATCTTCAATACATTCAATAACATCTTCTTGTGTCGGTGCGGTCGCACTGTAGCTATGGTCCAATGCAACTTTGCTGTAGTCTCTAAACACAGTTAATTCATGTTCTGGCCATTGGACATGAGCATCTCGAGCCTGAACACGCCTCGCCTCAATTAATAGTTCCTCCATAGTGTACACAGTCTGGCAAAGCCACATCTCTCATTCGCTTCACTGTCTGTGTGTGTATAGTTCTGACACCCACGGGTAACTGGAGGAGAGATTGGAAAAGGGATGTTCAGTTTAAACACAAGATGGAGTGTAGTAGAATTGACTGGAAAAAAACATAAAATAGTCCCCAGCACAAAGATTTTTTTAAAGTTATGAACTGTTTGTAACTAACCTTTTTTTGTTTTTTTTTCTTTGCAACTTTTTTGACTCGACCCTCAACATCTGCACGCTGTAGCTCCGATTCGTTTCCGCATGTCCTCCCTTCCTCTTGCGCTGCAACGACTATATTTTCTGTATCCGCATAGACAGCACAGAATGAGGCTCCATCGTCTCCCTGAAACAGAGTACTTTCATTACTATGTATCAAAATATTGTTAGCATAAAACACACGTGAGGACGAACACACAGGTACATCTCAATAGCCAAACACGATTTAAACATTGTGTGCAACAATCAAACGACAAGTATTCGACCAGTGATGATCTATTTCGATGGAACTGTCAGTATCCATACCTCTGGCTCTGCATGGACTGCCATGACTGCCATGAATGGTTGTATTGGAGAGGAGGCATCCGCATCTCCCTGAAACACAGTACTTGCATTAGTATGCTTTTCAATATTGGAAACACAACACACACTTGGGGTCGACGGCACAGGTACATATAAAGAGATAACCACAAATGATGCATTGTCCAAAAGAATCAAGGAAAATCCAAATATGATCACATTTCATCGACTTATTTCAACGATTCCTTTACATCTGCATCATCTAAATGAGATGTTGTGATTGTGGTGGAAGCTCCGTCGTCTCCCTGAAACACAGTACTTGGATTAGTATGGTTTTCAATATTGGAAACATAACACACACTTGGGGTCGAACGCACAGGTACATATAAAGAGATAACCGCAAATGATGCATTGTCCAAAAGAATCAAGGAAAATCTAAATATGATCACATTTCATCGACTTATTTCTCCGATTTATTTACATCTGCATCATCTAAATTGGATGTTGTGATTGTAGTGGAAGCTTCGTCGTCTCCCTGAAACACAGCACTTGCGTTAATAGGGAAGAAAGTATAGCAAATGGAATCACGTTATATGATCACGCATGATGGAGCTGTCATTATACATACCTCGTGCTGCTGAAGAATATCTATGGATGTTGCAAATGTAGTGCGCACTTCCGAAAGCTGTTGCGCCGATTCGTATACGCATGGTCCCGCTTCCACTTCCCCTGGATTTACTTGAATGTCAGGCTCTGCATCAAGTGCAGGGGTTGACGCTCCATCAACTGCCTGAAACATAGTACTTGCATTAGTGAGGATTACAATAGTGAAAACATAACACACACCTGGGGTCGACAGCACAGGTACATATCAACGGCTAACCATGAATGAAACATTGTGTAGAACAATCAAACGACAAGAATTCCAGCTCTGATGATGACGCTCGATGGAGCTGTCAGTATCCATACCTCCTGCTGTTGAAGAACATCTGAAAATGTTGTAGATGTGGCGGACGCTTCAGCATCTCCCTGAAAGACAGTACTTGCATTAGTATGGATAACACTAATTATAACTGAAAACAAACACCAGTGGACGATAACTAAGGTGTATATCAATTGGAAAGCCCTAACCAAACATTCGGTAAAATGATTACACGATAAAAAAAAAATATTACTTGACATGCATAAAACAAGTCTGTAGTGGATTAGCCTAGTAAGATTACCTGATACTCGCTAGAAGTGGTTGATAACTGCGACCACGTCAAGGATGTAGAATGTTCTTGCTTCAGATTCAAGGGATAGTCAAGAAGTTGTAAAGGTAAATTAATGATTGATAATGAAATGCCAATATTAAAAATAGCCATGTAAGGCGACAGAATACTTGTAAAATGCTCAATTCAGCACAGTTCCCTGTTCCCATATATATACATTGCGTTTGTGGGTTATGAAATCGAAAAAGAATATATTGGTAAATGTCATTATTCAAAGAACTACGCACTCATATCAATATCGAAATTATTACAAGGGATAGAACACCTACAATATCAATTAATCCGTTTGGATACCTACACACTACCGCAAGGCCTAAAGCTAAATCCGGACACTTGACTCACCGGTGGCGGAATGTGGACGAATAGAGTGGGAATAGCGTTTTCGAGCAATTTCCGTGTCGTTCGCCGTTTATTCTTCTTTGTTACCCAAGATGTTGTGTACATGTCCAAGGAAAAGTGCCGGCTGCAGATGCGGTATTGATCACCATTCTTGTCCTGTAAGACTTGTTGGACTCTACTTTCCAGCTCATCCAGTGGATATCTGCAATGTCTGACCCATTCTCTTATTCGATCAACAGTTTTCGGGAATACATGCATTGTAGTGCCTTCAGATTTAGCATGGGTCTTCGAAGGGCAACCGCTAATCGAACAGGCAGGCATTGTTGATAAATCTGAAAAGTAAATATCAACATTATTGTACAATCTTCAAGAATAAAGATTTGATACAAAAGTAAATGAATCATACAATGATCAATGCAAGGTTTGTTTTGGTCGCAGGAACTCTACCAGTTCATTATGTGCGGCTTAGTATTTGCATAAGTTGCAGAAATGTATAAATGATGTGACTAAAAACTGAACATGTGACTCATCCCTTGGATGTTCTGTATTGCACGAGAAGGAAACATGCTTACATTATAGACTGGACCCCCGAAGGGTGCAATTCGATGACAATAGACACAGATGAAAATAAATAGATCTATTGATAGCATAGCAATGGAAACTCAAGTCAATAGCAATGAGACCAATGAACCTAGCACTATTGTGTACTCAACTCGCAAATAGATAGAAATTTAAAAATCTGCGAAATATGACTAGGATACATGGCCTTACCTTGACCAACAAACAGTTGGATTCAGCAAGCAGAGCAGTATGTTGCAGGAGAATAGGTGGGTGGCCACAGGTAGCACACTGATGGGTTTGCTCTAAGCGGTCACAGAAGTTCACGGATAGCACGACGTCGAGCAGATTAGCGTAGATCTCAGTGGTTGCCAGGTAACACGTTCAGGAGTTGACTTGCAAAGCACAAAGATGTTCTCATGAGACATATCAAGTGGTTTATAAAGTATTAGAAACAGGGGTGTGTTTGTGAATGAATGACGTATGTATGTCGTGGTCTTAGGGGGGCGGCCTGCTTCAAGGGGAGGCCTGGCTGGAGACACGGGGTCTGAGGAGGCCATGTGACCGATGGCCCCTTGGCGTGGGATACCTTTTGAAGTGTACATGCTGTTTGGCACCTTGGCCTTTCGTGCCCCTGACAGCCCCCCATGCCAGCGCGCATCCACTGGCGCGAACTGCCTTTGATACAGGGGGGTGGGATGGATGGGCCTGGGGCGTGCAGATAAGGCACAGGAAGACTGCTGAATGGAGACACACTTATGTGGATTGCAGGGGGGCGGCCTGCTTCAAGGGGAGGCCTGGCTGGAGACACAGGGTCTGAGGAGGGCATGTGACCGATGGCCCCTTGGCGTGGGATACCTTTTGAAGTGTACATGCTGTTTGGCACCTTGGCCTTTCGCGCCCCTGGTAGCCCCCCATGCCAGCGCGCATCCACTGGCGCGAACCGCCTTTGATACAGGGGGGTGGGATGGATGGGCCTGGGGCGTGCAGATAAGGCACAGGAAGACTGCTGAATGGAGACACACTTATGTGGATTGCAGGGGGGTGGCCTGCTTCAAGGGGAGGTCTGGCTGGAGACACGGGGTCTGAGGAGGCCATGTGACCGATGGCCCCTTGGCGTGGGATACCTTTTGAAGTGTACATGCTGTTTGGCACCTTGGCCTTTCGCTTACCTGACAGCCCCCCATGCCAGCGCGCATCCACTGGCACGAACCACCTTTGATACAGGGGGGTGGGATGGATGGGCCTGGGGCGTGCAGATAAGGCACAGGAAGACTGCTGAATGGAGACACACTTATGTGGATTGCAGGGGGCGGCCTGCTTCAAGGGGAGGCCTGGCTGGAGACACGGGGTCTGAGGAGGCCATGTGACCGATGGCCCCTTGGCGTGGGATACCTTTTGAAGTGTACATGCTGTTTGGCACCTTGGCCTTTCGCGCCCCTGACAGCCCCCCATGCCAGCGCGCATCCACTGGCGCGAACCGCCTTTGATACAGGGGGGTGGGATGGATGGGCCTGGGGCGTGCAGATAAGGCACAGGAAGGCTGCTGAATGGAGACACACTTATGTGGATTGCAGGGGGGCGGCCTGCTTCAAGGGGAGGCCTGGCTGGAGACACGGGGTCTGAGGAGGCCATGTGACCAATGGCAGATTGTTTCTTGCTGTCCCCCTGCCTAATTTAGTCCCTCCTCCGCATCATTCATTCTTTAGGTGATTGTTGTTAGACTTGCATTCCATGTTTATCATTGTTCAATATGTTTGTATGCATGGCAGCAGGCTGATATTCTCTATTCCAGGGATGGCCCGCAGAGTGAATGTTATGTGATGCAAAGAGCATATCTTCAAAGTTAAAAGGGCCTCTTAGTTAGGAGAATGAGGCGTGCAGTTGTTTTAGGACATTTAAGTTTTTATTCTTTTCTTAATGCAAAATGATTGACTTAGCTCGTATAGTCATGGGGGACATTTCAGCCAAGACCCTTAGATTTGCAAGCATCATGCTCCTTGAGCGATGCAGTGTGTTCAAAATGTGGAGAACATTTTGTCACATGCACAGAAGGGTTACTCAGGGACACCGTGTGCTCTGTTCCCATTGAGTCATTTAATGGATACCCCAGGCTGCATTTGTGGGTGATGCAAAGTGTCTTGAAGGCGACTCGATGGAGGAGAAAGACTTCCCAGGTTTACATTCAGTTGTCAGTCTTGCTGATGCACTTGAACCCACCTGGTGATTTGGTGGTTTGGAATCTTGATGTTGAACGAGCTTATGTAGTGAAGTCAGGAGTGTTTGATAGTTAGCACTGCTAATGAACGCTGATCACTCATTTACATTGAAAGATCAAGTCAACGCTGTGTCGACGGGCGTGGAGTCTATCATCCCCTGCGCATGCTCAATACCTTGATTTCCCTGTTGATGCATGAGGTGAAAGGTCTACTCGGGGGTGGGGACTGTAAAAGAGGACAAAGTTAGGCAGAGGATAAAGTATTTGGTCAGTAGAATATGGAGATAAAATCAATGGATGGTGTTAAATTGGTTGTTTCTGCCTTGTAGTTTGCAGTGTTTCATATGGGTGTGGTTTAAATTGAAGAGTGGGCAATGCCATGAAGAGTAGATGCGTTTGCCAACTTTGGTGAGATTGAGTGTGAATGGTAATGTCTGCCAGGCCACCACTTCTTTGGTTGGACTTTAATAAGCTTAAGTAAAACTGCGGCAGGACTAATGAGATGATGTTACAATCATGGTGGAGGCATATATAAGTAATGAACAGAAAATTCAGGTTAATCTGACTATACGGTTGTGCTGGGCAGGATGCTCGACAGGTTCTGTGTCTATGGGCGAAGTAGTTGGGCTGAATAGGTTTTCTCTTTTTGGGAATGTTTGCTGGTTCATGGTAGAGAGGGTTGGGTATTTCCGATCCTGAGTATGGTTTTTTTAAAGTAACTTAAAGTAGTCATGCTTTAAGGTTAGTGGGGTAAGAGGTGACTGTGTGGATGTGAGGTTGTGCATGAGTTTCCTTAATTGCAACAGTCAATGAGAGACGTGTCTTGTAAGTAAGGCTCCTGGTTTTATGATATTCATCTTTCTGCCACTTCCATCTGTATTTATCCATATTTATTTTTGGGACTTTTTTTCTATGTATCCACATTTATTTTTGTTGTATACAAAGATAATTCGCAACCCGTATTTTTCTGCATTTATTCTAATTAAAAATGCATTTATTAAAGCACATGTGCAGCTCCTCTGACTGCTGCTGCCCTAAGGATATATGCTGTCAGCAATTTGAAGAACATTAATACTATTTTTAAACAACTTTTGCACTCTCCATGCTGCCAATCTGCAATGCGATTGGCCTGTGCTGTGTGAGTGGCATCGTAGAGAACTAGACAGAAAGGCCTGTTTTTTCATTTTTTTCCATTTTTATAAATGAATACAGACAGAAAGCAGATTGATTTCCGGCTGTATTTATGTGTAGAATTCAGCAAAAACGGAAAACTGGAAGCCTTACTTGTAAGTGGCATGAAGTGAGTGAATGTGAGTTATTTTGTGGGTGACTTGTGGTAGTGGCAATATTGTTGCGTGCAGCAGATAGGCAGTGGTGGCAGAGGTGTGGGGTGTCGATGCAGAGAGTGTATGTGCCTATGCTGTTTAGTTGCAACTGTGATGACTCTTAGCCTGGTTGATCCATCGGGAGCTGCCTCGACATACTGTAACAAAGATCAGGCGGGGTTCAGGAGACCTAGTGAGCACTCAGGAGGAGATTAATGAGGCATTCTGACTCTTCTATAAATCCTTATACACTAGTAAGGGCATATTCTCTGAAGCAGATGCAGGCGAACTGCTGGACTACATTAAGCTGCTGGTCCAGCTGGGGATCTCAGGGAGAGGTTGGAGGGGCCTATTAAGGAATCGGATATAAGCTTGGCACTACAAACCATGTGAAAGGGGAGGTCTCCTGGCAGTGACGTCTTCCTAGTGGAGTTTTATTGCAAGTATGCAGATCTCCTGGTCCCCCTACTCAAAAAAGTCTATGAGGAAGCCTTTGAGTAAGGGGTTCTCCCTGTTTCGATGAGGGAGGCGGTAATAATGTTCCTGTTGAAGTAATGGAAAGACTCCTTGGATTCTGCATCCTACTGCCCTATCTCGCTACTAAACGTGGACACAAATATTTTAGGTAAGATCCTGGCTACTAGATTGTCCAGGGTGGCTCTGGTATTGGTACACCTCGACCAGTGCGGATTCATAAGGGGACGGAATACTACAATGAACTCATGCCACTTGCATCATGTGATGGACCAGGAAAAGATTCTAATGGGGAAATGGCACTGGCTTCCATTAATGCAATGAAAGCCTTTGACTCTCTGGGGTGGGAGTGGCAGTTTAAGGTGCTGGGGACCTTTGGGTTTAGGGACAACATGTGCCAGTGGCTACAGCTCTTATACAATAGGTCGATGGTGAGAGTGAAGATGAATGATTGGTTGTCACAGCAGTGGATGTTGAGTAGAGGGACGAGACAGGGGGGCTCAATTTGCCGAACTATGAGTGGCACTTCATGGCGGCACATTTGCAGGCAATACAAGTGTGGGAAGAAATGAGAGGGGAATTGTTGGCAGACCTACTGGGAGCGCTCCCGACTCATTAGAAAGTAATAGATTTGTTGTGGGGCATGGTCAGAGGGAAAAGGGCCACTAATGTATTTTGGGTGGTATGGGAGATTTGGAAGGAGCTTTTAGGGAAGCTGAAAGTGTGAGGACTATACTGCGCTGACTTGCCATGGAGTGTGGATCCTGGACTTTGGTTGGCGATACCGCAGATGGGGTTCTCTGATCTTGGAGATAGGGGGTGTCAGACAGTTGGGGATCTGTTTGAGGGCGGGATGCTTCTGTTGTTTAAGGAGTGGAGGGTTCGATATGCGGTCTCAAGGGGACAGTTATTTACTTATGGGACAGTGACCAGACGACTGGCCACCATATGGAAAGATATGCCAAAGGAGCCAAGTACGAGCCCGCTGATGCAGGTGCTACTCACACAGGAGGGGGATAGGATCTCCTGACTCTACCAGGCCATAGGGGGGGTGTTCCTCTCAAAGGAACTGGCGGTCAAGAACAAGTCGGAGAGGGATGTGATGGACCAATTTTTGGAGGCAAAATGGTAAAAATATGGGAACAAGTCAGGAAAGTCTTGAGGAATGCCAGGTTACAACTTATTCAATTTAACATGTTACATAGGGTTTATCTGACCCCGAACAAACTACATGCAATGATTAACCCCTTGAGCCAGGATTGTCCCAGATGTGGGACGGGACCGGCGGGGCTATGGCACATGCTGTGTGGATGTCCGGTGGTTGCAAGCTACTGGTAGGCGGTGATGTTAAAGATGAATGAACTGCTGCATTTCAGCTTTGAGTGCAGCCTGACAGTTTTCTCCCCGGCGGCAGACCCCTCAAACACACTGTGTAAAACGAGCAGACATTTGGCTCAGTTCATGCTGATACTGGTTAAAAAGCGGGTCGCTATTGTCTGGAAGAAACCCCAGAGGCCGTCCTTGGTTCAATGGGTGGAGGATATCCGTAGGTGGCGGATGGCTGAGTTGGATATTCTGCAAAGAATCCGGGACCCTGAGCTGGAACAAGGGGTTGTGGTAGACGGGAGCCATTTGGTGAATGAACTGTATTCCCCTGCCAACCTGAAACCACCTTGAATGAGAGGGATGGACTGTCACCATGTTCATGAGTGGGGTGGTGGGGGGAATTGACTGGGTGGAGGGGAAGAGCAGAATATTGAACTCCTTGTGGAAGGTATTGATAGTTGATATGTTGTTGGATGATCTCTACCGTCAATTTTTGCTCTCTACCTTCAATTTTATGATAATGTTGATAATTGTAAAGGCTGTACTGTGGTTTCTATGCACATGAAAAACCTGAATAAACAAATGGTTATTAAAAAGAAAACATATGATTAAACAGACGAGGGTTGCAAATCAATAAGAATTAGATAAATTAAAAAAAATGGTGGCATCTGAAATAAGACATTTTTCATGACAGCTGTTACATCTGCTATTACATCTGCGGCTTTAACCTTGTACATTTATCTCTGAAACAGATACTGTAATCTTTATGGCATATTTCTTACATTGTCACGTGTGCTCCTGTTATCCGTGTTCTGCAAACTAGCTTTTATTTGAGGCCTTAATACAATAGTCTATGTACAGAAAAAAAAAGGCACTGCTGCTCCGGTAACTGGCGTCCATGGAGCGGGTGGTAAACACAGCATGTGTGCACACTGCTGACAGGATCGCAGACAGCACTCAGGTGCTGCACACGGCAACCCACAGCACGAGCCGGCATGCTCTTGGTGCATTCTAATGCCGGCTCTGTGTTCTTGTCTTTGCTATTCTTGCTTTATATAAATCTGGACGGCAATTCAAGCGAATTTCCCCGGGATGCTGCTTCGTCAGCTGTGCTGAATCCCCGCAAGTGGAAGGATCAGCTTATCAGACCAGCATGACCCAAGATGCCTCGGGGCAGTGTCAGATTACATTATCTCCACGCACTGCGCCTCTCTTAAGCCCCGGCATTGATTAGTATGTGTCCCAGATCTGTCATGACAAGGCAGGCTTGCGCATTTTTGAGCTTCTGACAGAACCATGGAGTCTTGGAGACTGACCTACAAGACAAATTCGCTTTAACGAGAGCGCTTCATTTTGTGAGAGGTTTGTAGTTCTCTGTTAAAGAAAATGGAAGTAATCTGTTTGTTGTAATATCTGTCTCTTTCAAACAACTTACAACTTTAGTTTAGTTGCACTGAGGCAGGGCTTCAGTGCTTATTGCCTATTGCCAGTGCTTACTGGACGCAATGGATCCTGCCCGCTCGTTAATTCCGTTAATATTTTAATGAAAAATTAGTAGCTGACCCCTGGGGGGAAAATCTCACAAATTCCAACACAAACTAAAAATATGGTGCAATGAACAAATATAATTTGACAACCAAGATGAAAGACGTTGCATTAAATGATATTTAGATGTTTTCTTCTTGGATGTACTTATCTCCATTATGACCAAGCCAGGGCCACATTCTTCTCCCTCAGGATGACACTTTTCCTGGGATGAATGGCATTCCCTGGAAAAATACTGCATCTGTTTATGTTGATAACTGGAGGCATTCAGCTGTCCATTCCGGATGCTTGGAATGCGGGCTCTATTATATGGTACAAGCACGCGTTCCGGGCACCCTGGGTGCTGCTAGCCAGCGCCCCCCTTTCCCTCACCTCTTAGCACCTCTGTAGTTTCCTATGCTTTGAGTGTGTATTTAAAAAATAAAAAAATAAAAAAAGAGTCATACCTTTGCTGCGTGGTGCCAGGTCATGCAGAGGTTTCCCAAGTCTGGCCTTAGGACTTACGAAAACAAATTATAATAAAAAGACACACCATTAGCACTCGTGTAGGGAACTGCATGAGTGCTAATGGCGATATTTGTTTGTTTAGATTTTTACATTTGCCATCATGGAAAGAGAGAAGGCACTACATGTAGTCCCTTCAGACTGATACCTGGTGGCCATTTTCTTTCATTCTTTTTTCTCGAGTCGAGAAACAGTTTCGATGCCGTTTCTCCTTTCGAGAAATAACAATTTTTTACATTTCTTTCGCTCGGGCTTGTAACTGACGCGCTGGGGCCTTACCAGACCAGTAATGCCCCCATCTATGGGTATAATTGCTTAATTAGCACCCGGGAAGGCAACACTGTGAGCTCAATTGTATGGTGTGAGCATGCGTTCCGAGCACCCTGGGTGCTGCTAGCCAGTGCCCACTTCCCTCCCTCACCGCCTCTTAGCACCCGTGTAGTTTCCTATGCGGTTGCTAAGAGTGTGTATTTTTAGTTTTTTGCCTGAAAAGAATAGTACCATAAAAGATGAATTAATTAACCAGCCTCCAAGGCCCTAAGTTGGACATGGGTGGGGGGGCAATCAGAAATCACTGTTACCTCCTTGCTGCACTTGGCAATTTTAACAAAGCTTCTTGGCACTATGCGAATGGTACAAAGATTGGGAGAGTGCCAAAAGCAGCATTAGAGGCTCCTAGTTGTTCACATGTGTTAGCCAATGCTAAAACCATGACAATGAAAACACCAGAATCCTGGTTGAACTGGCTCTGAGGTTGCTGTGAGTCCCAATCAAGGGGCTCATGAACAATATAAGTCCTTGTTCTTTTTTTCCCAAACACAGGGAAGGCTGGCAAACACCTGAAAGAGTTGCAACCTCCCGTGAGATACTGGGTACCCGTGTAGCTGGCAGAGAGGCAAGTGTTTCTACAGCAGCAGGTCACCCCTGAATGTGCTGTGGGGATGGTTAGGGAGCAGGCTATGCCTCTGCCTTTGAACACCTGTCTTTGCCTCACAGCTAAGAACCTCTGGGTCATCTTTGACTCCACGCTTTCCTTCTTCGCCCACATCTCTGGAGTCTCTAAAAAGTCAAACTTCCTACTGCACCTCCTCAGAGGTATTCTACCTTTTCTCTCCTTCCCTCAGAAGCTCACTGTCTCCCAAGCTCTGGTTCTCTCTAGGTTGGACTACTGTAACAGTCACTTTCTAAATCTGTCTGCCTCCACTCTCTGCCCTTTACAACTAATCCAGAACAGGACTTCAAGACTTGTCCTTGGCCTCAAGCTCTGGAATCGTATATCTCCAGCTCTTCATTGGCTATTCATTGGCTCCCAGTGGATGCAAGGATTACATTTAAAACCTGCATTATCCACAAGGCCTTCTGGGGCCTAGGTCCAAAATACCTTCAACTATCCCTCCGTAAATACCTCCCCTCCCGGGCCTTTCGCGCCTCTACTTCTAACTCCCTCAGAGTCAGTCGTTTTTCAAAGAAACGAGCTGGGGGAAGATCTCCGTCTTTGGCTGGGCCTCCCTTTGGATTAGCCTCCCTGCCACCTTGAAACTTGAGGAGAACCATCTACGGTTCTGGAAGCACCTCAAGACCTTCCTCTTCGCTTCTGACTTTGCCCCTCTTCTCCATTGCTGATCTGTTTTCTCTCTCTGCACTGTGCACATGGCCACCCTCTGTCCTTCAGGCCCAGGTACCTGATCACCCTTCCACCCTCCTGCACTGCCTGCGGGCCACCCCTTGTACTGGGGTCTGTATCTGTACCCATACAGTCCCCCACCCACTTTTCTTCTGCACTTCAGATATACCCTATCTGCTTAACCTTGCACTTGCCACTTGCTGGCTGCACTACCACTATTTATCACCTTTATTTATTTGTTTTGCTTATTACTATTTATTCTGTCTATCCTCTGTTCCACACTTTCCACATCTCCCCCTTTCATGCACTTTCCCCCTTTTCCCATTGCCTTGCACTTGCGCGTTCTCAATGTCACTGGGTCTAGTAAGATCGTAGTTTTTGTTCTCCCCTGTTATTTGGCGTGTTACAGTACAGAGTACAGCACTACTGCACAGGTAGCAAACAGCACAGAGTACAGCACTACTACACAGGTAGCAAACAGCACAGAGTACAGCACTACTGCACAAGTAACACATTTTTTTTGCAGCACCACCACAAGGGTGCGGTGCATTGCTATATGGGTTACCAGATTAACAAGGAAAGACAGACTATTCAGTCAAAAACGATTTTAACATATAAGATGCAAATCTATTTTTACAGTTAAAAGCACACGTGCTCATGTAAAAATGCACACTATTTTCACCTGAAATGCCTATGGTGCGAGAGACACATTTGAAAATTAACAGCTAACCTATTAACCATTAACCTGACTAATAAAACCTTATTTAACATAACCCACTAATAAAATGTGTTCTCCACTGCAGAATTAGGCATACTCTGAAAGCCATTTAAATGTGTGTGCAGATTTTTTTTCTTCTCTGCCTGCTTCTCCGTGTTTTTGTGCACAGTAACTGCAGGAAGAAGGAAGTCAGATTTGCAACAATTGCAAATGTATAAGCGAAGCTATTGTTGAGAGTAGGAGGATGAGAGATGATGGATTTCATTGGGACACGTCATACAGAGGGCTGAGATGAAAGTTTTAGTGGGCAGTATCGGGGAAAAAGACAGGCAGACATTTTTCTGCACTACTGGGGAGAAGACCTGGCTGTGGGACTCCTGACTGAATGCAGATTCCTGCGTCCTGCTGCAGTCGAGATTGGGGAGAGCTGAAAGAAGGACCTTTCCACTGGCTGAGGCATTCCTATCTGCAAAAGTTGAGAATTCCAGGCAATGACCCCGGTTTGAGAAGGCAAGCGTTCCTTTTTGCTGGAGTTAATCCAAGGGAGCCACATTCACAAAGAGAACAGCCAAAGAGAACAACTAAAAAGATAAGGTAATGAGAAGTGTGGGAGCTGAGTGTGTACGGTAATATGCAGTCAGTGTAGGATTCCTGTGCATGCCTTAATCAAATGCTAATGTTGCAATTTGAGTTCTGTTCTCCGCCACTCTCTTTGCAGTGTGTCATAGACAATGCTTTTACTGTACCATTTTATTTATTTCTGTAAAGAGTGAGATTGTGTTTAAATGCAACTTTTATAATACAGAAAAATATTTGAAAACAGACGGGTGGTGTATTTACTATTTACCATTACAATGCCGATGATGTGGGGAGATTTTTAAACAGTGCAATGGTAATTTTAAGACAGATGTGTGCATGTCAGAATCAGTATGAATAATTGTGAGTGACTGTAGCATAGCTTGTTGGAGGTACATGAGCCAACGGGAAGAGAGACTCTCTGAACATAGCTCCCTACCGTATATAAGGTAGTGGAAATTACCACAAGACTACCATATATAACTCTCTGTCGTAAATAAGTCAGTGAGTTCGCCCATGGTGGCACACCAACACTATCACTGGAAAATGTGGTATTCCTAAAATGCAGGTCTGAGGTCTCTCTAGTGATCACACGAAAAATCTAAGCAAAGATAAGGGATTCTGGACATTGGGGCCACAAATAAAACAAGGGAATTATGCTCACCAAAATACCACCAACCACGTATACCAAATATGCAGGTCTGGGTGCTGAAATAATGCATGTCCATTGTATTATTGTTGCACATGGCCAAATCTGAATACAAAGAGTGATTATTGCTAAGTTATTTTTCGGCGGTAATAAAATACCGTCAGGCCCCAAATCTCCACAAAATACCCTACACTCCCGTTGCCTGGTCGCACTCTGAAACACTTGTCTACGAGCACGATATAAACAAAATATAATTTAATTTACAGCTGAAGGACAAACAAAATATAATTTCATTTAATTTACAGCTCAAGGACTTTCAAAACGACTGCTCTCCCAACAGGGTCCAAATAAATACTTCTTGAAGTGTTGAAGTCCAGAGATTAATCAAAGAAGAAGTGCAATCCACCCTATTTTATAGGTAAATGTCCAGATGTGATTGGACGAAAGCAAGCCTACTTTAAGGAGTATACTCTTTGTTTTTGGGACAAGTGGTATTTGCCTTCTTACATCATACCCAAAGTGCTGTGTGCTAAATGAAGAGGAGCACATAGGAAGGAAAGAGAGGTACACAGAAAAACAAGATGGTGGAAACCTTCTCCGCTTGTGCTGAGCTCTATCTAGCTACACTAACCCGAGCCCCTTTTTAGACCCATGGAATCAAAGGCTTTTTTATACGCAACACCTTGATGTGAGGGAAGTATTTCTATACGGGGTGTGCCCTTCGATTTCTGTTTCTCAGGACAACCCCTGCCGAGGGGTTTCTGAGCTGATGAGCGGTGTTACCTGACCTCACAATGCAATATGTGCACTGCAGCGGCTTAGCTGTCACATCATCTGTAACAGGCCACCCGTGAACTCTGAATCTGCTTGATTTCTCAGGAGAGCAGTAAAAGCAGATCAGGAGACCAATGCAGTAGGGCACAGGTTTATGTTATGCTTTGGCATGCAGCTTACTGAAAGGTGGGTCTTTTAGCAGACCATCATTTCTGAGATGGAATTACCCACATCATTTTATTTATTAATTACAATAAAAAAGACAGGGCTTCTACACCCTTGCCAGATGGCAATTCCTCACAGTGCACACCTCTGGAAAAATAAAAAATACTAAAAATTAAGATACACAAATAACTTTTACTGAAAATAACTAAAGTAAAAATGAAGAAATTAAAAATATCCCAGGCTTTAAAATGTAAGTAAAGCTATCATGAAATAGATTAAAACAAAAATGAAGAAACCTCTGGCTGGCAACAGTATGATTCAGAGCAGGTGAAGAAGGCAGAGGGGGGCTTGAATGGTGTGTGTGGACCCCTTCTACTTTGAAGGTATACTTTTAACATTGGAAATAGGTAAATGAAAAAAATGAGTTGATGGATTTAGTAGGGGGTGGAATGGCGAAGTTACCCTGGTTTTGGTAAATCATCCAGGAAACAAAAACACGTTTTTAAAACAATACATTATCCCAGAATGTGCTTTTTTTTTAGAAAACAAAATAGATATATTTTGTCATTTTTGTTCATTCAAAACCTCTTTATTTTTACCATTTACATTACTGTACACGTACAATTAGTTATTTGTATTTCTTATTTTTACTGCATGATTTTCAGATTAGGTTACTATTCATGGGATATTTTAACACAGTAGCACCCCTCCACCTCTGCCTCTATATGTTTGACCTCTTGTTGATCCTCCATGTCTACTTCCTGAAGTTCCACCTCATGCTCCTTCCTCCCCTCTATTTCTTGTCCTGCATCTGCCCCATTGCTGTCCCTCACCATCAGCCATCCTCTGAAAAAACAGTTAATCAATTGCTGACTTCATGTACTCTTGCCACACAGCCACCATCTCCTCAATTAGTCTATTGCCGCCTTCTCCCGCAACACTTAAGGTTACCTCACCGACTGACTGCTTGCTTTTGTTTTCTGTCTTCACCTTTTTTACCTCCTCCTTCCACTGTTCCTGGCAGCTCTACATGTTTTTCATTTTCCCTGGATGAGGTGCCAGCCTTACTCTCAACAAGCTCGGCGTCTGTGTCCACATGCACCCCAACATCTGTCATCTGTTCCTCATGTGAACATGATTTGCTCACAAAGAGCTATAGTTTTTCCTTTTGTTTATTAAGGGTAACATTTGTCCAGACTACTAAAGAAAAGGTTTTCACAAGTGTTTTGTAGCATTGGAAGATGGTTGGAAGTCATCAGGGAGCAGGTAAAACACTGGAGACTTATGTATATACAAATGAGTAGGTTTATTCTAAGTTACAGGGCAAGTTAAGTAGGAAAGGCAGGAGCTAAATAGGTAACATCCTTTCAGTTAGGTTCTCCCATCCTGTAAAACCAACTGTAGCTATTGGAACACTCATGTCCCATATAATTCTAAATGACATCACTGCATTCCACTATCTGCACAGTGCGCACCCAGTGCAGATAGATCCTATAAATGCTACACATCTCCCTCTCTTCCAAATGAACACACAACAAGATACCACAGACCAGGCATTCAGAGACCATCAAGATTTCCACACTCCTACACATCTGTAAAAACCATACAACAACCGCAACCATAAAAGTGTATACCACATTCACATATCTAACGTTCAACACAACCGAGTACACAATTCACCACTTGCCCAGGACTGCCACTCCCGGGCCTCACAGCTGCCACCTGCAAGCACATACATTCCTTGCCACACTCTCAGCCATCAACACATATCTCCTCCCACTCCATCTGCCACCTGGAGACAAGGGTCTACCACACCCAGCACAACCGTGTACTCACACAACCATCAAGTAACTAGCTAACATCCAGATAGACCATCAATTTGCATCAACACATCACCACTATATCACAACCACATCTACAATACACCACCATTCTTCTCAGAAAAACCTGTCATTTGCGCCATCCAATTATATAGTTAACATACACACCCCACCTATAGAAAACACATAAAAGTAGGAAAAGAAAGAAAAGATACTTACAAAACAAAGATCACATATAAACAACGCACCTGGAAAGGAGAAACAGTGCGTATTAGAAACACCACGACAGAAAACTGATCAGGAATTCAGTCCAAGTGCACAAGATCTTCATAAAAAAATAGTAAATGCAGCCAAACTTCTGAAAGCATACAAAAAAAATATGGCCAATACAAACCGATTACTTGTAAATATTCACTATATACCCATGCCCTCTCACATCATATCACTTTAGGGCACTTAAATATCCAGGGCAAATATTAATTGCATATGAACCATAAATCAGGGCTCGAGAAAACTTCATGGCACTAGCGCACATTCATGCAGTGTCACTACTCCTACATACCCACATCTGCCTAACACAGACTATATATAAATCACTTGGCCACTGACAATGCAGTGTCCAGTAACAGGGTATATGACAAACTGACAATGCAGTGTCTGTAATAATAACATGTGAACATGCCCTCAAACATATCTTGAAGTATCATCATTATAATTAGTATCATTGCTCTTTAAAATAATCAACATAACAGAGCAGAATGAACAATTCCTAAATGACGTCATATTATTATTCAAATCATAATATGATACATACAGATTTGCAGTACAATAGTCCTCCCTGGAAATCCTGCAAAATAGTTAAACATTTAACAGAAAAATACACATTTAATGTAAATGTTTCTTTTGTGTTATTTATTGGTTATTGATTGGTGAGTATTATACCATGCATACACTATGCACCCTCACTCAAACATCAGATGCACCGTGCACCTTCCCAACCAGGCACACCATCATTCACACAACAACATCCTTACTAGGACTCACACCATTCCATTTATATCACAATAAAATCAGCAAATATAATTTGCATATCAGAAATGTATTCAATTCACCAAAACATAGCAATATCAAATCATTGCACCCTCCAAATTGCCTATAATGTAATTGCCTATAATGTATTTGTACTCCTATGGTAGTATCTACACCAATACATATATATCATTTCAGTATTCAAACTGCTTAATCCATAAAGAATACAAGTCTATTTCTTTCAAAGGTGAAAAACATTAACTGCATTCATTTAAATGCCTTGAGAAGGATACACAACTTCTGGATCACAGTCGAAGCTACGTGTAGTCCATGAATTGCACAAAGAAATATCCAGTAAACAGAATAAACAAAAACAGTACCTTAGTTGTCCACACTGAAACGGAACGGGAAACAGTGCTTGTGTCCATGTGCTCCGTAATCATACCGTTAGCAGGCTTATGGAGAATGAAAAAGTATTTGATAAAAACGAAACAATATCAAACTGCACCTCTCCAATGTTCAGATCACTTTTCCAAATGTTTGCATCGTACTGAAATGTGATCGCATTCATTTAAAATTCCTGCTCGTAGAATGGCCATCAAAAGAAAATAAACAAACTTTAATCCTTCCGTCAAAGGTCATCACGTTGAACACGCTGCTGGGGCCGCTCTTTAATGTTTACCTCCATGACGCACAAAAAAGAAGAAAGTTACGGAGCGCTTCCAACTGAATCAGAACGCTCAGTCACACAATGCCCATTACTTCGCCAAGACGCCACAGAATTGTATATTATCACTTGACCACATACTACGTCGGTGTGCAGATCTCTGCGGTAACAGTATGGGGCCGGTGGTGCGCATTGTAAACTCAATGTGGCCGAGTTAAAAAAAAAAAAAAAATATATATATATATATATATATATATATATATATATATATATATATATATATATATATTGCATGGCCACGGTAGTGGCCATGTAGTTATGGTTAAGTTGGTGTTTCCATAGGAAGAGCACTTATTGGGCAGCTTATAACTTCGCTCTCCCTGGACAAATCCTCACCAATCTTTGCAAAAAAAAAGTATTTGGGTCACTCTGAATGTTTTTGCAAAGTTTGGTGAGGATTCGTCCAGGGGGAGCAAAGTTATAGGGGGGGGGGTCCCAAAACTTTTTTTTTCCCCATAGACATAATGGGAAAAAACTTTGCTCACGCCTACAGCCCAAACCGCTGGATGGATTTACACCAAATTTGTGGCAGGAGCGGCGGCTTGGTACCGAAAGCGTGCTTTGCTTTATTTGATGTAAATCCGTCCAGTAGTTTTTAAAAAAATGACAAAAATGTAAGTGAAAAAAATTAGTGATATCTGTGTTCGCTTCGCGGACACACTTCCCTGTTCGCTCTGCGGACAGGACGGTGATTGGGCAAGCAGCTTGCGTGATGTCCGCGGACATCTGACGTGCTCTCTCATTGGATGCGGTGAAAGCGTGCAGTGAGTCTGGCTTCAGAGACGCCCGCCATCTTCGTTCCTCACCGCCTGCACAGTAAGTCTTGTGTCTGTCTCCTGTTCCTCACACCCCCGCTCATGCCCGTGTGTCCTTCTTGTCCCCCCACCCCCACTCATGCTCCGTGTCTCCCCTGTTCCTCCAGCCCCCCGCTCACGCCATCGGCACATGGTGGACAGCGGAGGGCCGAGGAGCGGGATCTGCCGCCTGCACACGAACGCCGTGTGTATCTCTCCCTCCTCCCCACCCCCCGCTCATGCCCCGTGTGTCTCTCTCCCTCCCCCACCCCCGCTCATGCCCAGTGTGTCTCTCTACCCTTCCCCCCACCCCCACTCATGCCCCGTGTGTCTCTCTCCCTCCCCCCATCCCCGCTCATGCCCCGTGTGTCTCCCTCCCTCCCCCCACCCCCCGCTCATGCCCTCTGTGTCTCTCTCCCCTTCCCCCCACCCCCCGCTTATGCCCCGTGTGTCTCTCTCTCCCTCCCCCCACCCCAGCTCATGCCCCGTGTGTCTCTCTCCCTCCCCCCCACCCCCGCTCATGCCCCGTGTGTCTCTCCCCCTCCCGCCCATCCCCCGCTCATGCCCCTTGTCTCTCTCCCCTTCCCCCCATCCCCCGCTCATGCCCCTTGTGTCTCTCTCCCTCCCCTCACCCCCGCTCATGCCCCGTGTGTCTCTCTCACTCCCCCCCACCCCCGCTCATGCCCGTGTGTCTCTCTCCCTCCCCTCCACCCCCGCTCATGCCCTGTGTGTCTCTCCCCCTCCCGCCCACCCCCCGCTCATGCCCCGTGTGTCTCTCTCTCCTTCCCCCAACCCCTGCTAATTCCCTGAGTGTCTCTCCCCCTCCCCCCCACCCCCGCACATGCCCCGTGTGTCTCTCCCACTCCCGACCACCCCCCGCTCATGCCCCGTGTGTCTCTCACCCTCCCGCCCACCCCCCGCTCATGCCCCGTGTGTCTCTCCCCATCCCCCCCACCCCCGCTCATGCCCGTGTGTCTCTCTCCCCTTCCCCCCACCCCCCGCTCATGCCCCGTGTGTCACTCTCCCTCCCCCCCACCCCGCTCATGCCCCGTGTGTCTCTCTCTCCCTCCCCCCACCCCGCTCATGCCCTGTGTGTCTCTCTCCCTCCCCCCACCGCCGCTCATGCCCCGTGAGTCTCTCTCCCTCCCCCCCACCCCCGCTCATGCCCCGTGTGTCTCTCTCCCCTTCTCCGCACCCCCCGCTCATGCCCCGTGTGTCTCTCTCCCGCCCCCCCACCCCTGCTCATGCCCCGTGTGTCTCTCCCCCTCCCGCCCAACCCCCGCTCATGCCCCGTGTCTCTCTCCCTTTCCCCCCACCCCCCGCTCATGCCCCGTGTGTCTCTCTCCCTCCCGCCCCCCACTCATGCCCCGTGCGTCTCTCCCCCTCCCGCCCACCCCCCGCTCATGCCCCGTGTGTCTCTCCCCCTCCCGCCCACCCCCCGCTCATGCCCCGTGTGTCTCTCCCCCTCCCGCCCACCCCCCGCTCATGCCCCGTGTGTCTCTCCCCCTCCCGCCCACCCCCGCTCATGCCCTGTTTGTCTCTCTCCCCTTCCCCCACCTCCTGCTCATGCCCCGTGTGTCTCTCTGTCTCCCCCCCACCCCCGCTCATGCCCCGTGTGTCTCTCCCTCTCCCGCCCACCCCCCGCTCATGCCTCATGTGTCTCTCCCCCTCCCACCCACCCCCCGCTCATGCCCCGTGTGTCTCTCTCCCTCCCACCCACCCCCCGCTCATGCCCCGAGTGTCTCTCTCCCTCCCCCCACCCACTCATGCCCCGTGTCTGTCTCCTGTTCCCCCCACCCGCTCATACCCCGTGTCTCTCTTGTTGCCCCCACCCCTCCACTCATGCCCTGTGTCTGTCTCCTGTTCCTCCCACCCCTGCTCATGCCCCGTGTCTGTCTCCTGTTGCCTCCCACCCCCCGCTCATGCCCCGTGTCTGTTCTCTCCACCCCCGCTCATGCCCCGTGCCTGTTGTTCCCCCCACCCCCCGCTCATGCCCCGTGTCTGTCTCCTGTTCCCCCCCACCCCTCGCTCATGACCCGTGTCTCTCCTGTTGCCCCCCACCCCCCGCTCATGCCCCGTGTCTGTCTCCTCTTGCCCCCAACCCCCGCTCATGCCCTGTGTCTGTCTCCTGTTCTCACCACCCCCCGCTCATGCCCGGTGTCTGTCTCCTGTTGCCCCCCACACCCCGCGCATGCCCCGTGTCTGTTTCCTGTTGCCCCCCCACCCCCGCTCATGCCCCATGTCTGTCTCCTGTTGCCCCCCACCCCCTGCTCATGCCCCGTGTCTGTCTCCTGTTGCCCCCCACCCCCCGCTCCTTCCCCGTGTCTGTCTCCTGTTGCACCCCACCCCCCGCTCATGCCCCGTGTCTGTCTCCTGTTCCCCCACCCGCTCATGCCCCATGTCTCTCTCCTGTTGCCCACCACCCCCCTCTCATGCCCCGTGTCTGTCTCCTGTACCCCCCAACCCCCTGCTCATGCCCCGTGTCTCTCTCCTGTTGCCCCCCACCCCCTGCTCATGCCCCGTGTCTGTCTCCTGTACCCCCCACCCCCCGCTCATGCCCCGTGTCTCTCTCCTGTTGCCCCCCACCCACCGCTCATGCCCCGTGTCTGTCTTCTGTTCCCCCCACCCCCCGCTCATGCCCTGTGTCTGTCTCCTGTTCCCCCTACCCCCCGCTCATGCCCCATGTCTGTCTCCTGTTGCCCCCACCCATGCCCCGTGTCTGTCTCCTGTACCCCCCACTCCGCGCTCATGCCCCGTGTCTCTCTCCTGTTGCCCCCACCCCCCGCTCATGCCCCGTGTCTGTCTCCTGTTGCCCCCCACCCCCGCTCATGCCCCATGTCTGTCTCCTGTTCTACCCACCCCCGCTCATGCCCCGTATCTGTCTCCTGTTCTCCCCACCCCCCGCTCATGTCCTGTGGCTGTCTCCTGTTCTCCCCACCCCCCGCTCATGCCCCGTGTCTGTCTCCGTTTGCCCCCCACCCCCTGCTCATGCCCCATGTCTCCCTCGTGTTCTCCCCACCCCCTGCTCATGCCCCGTGTTTCCCTTGTGTTACCTCCCACCCCCCGCTCATGCCCCGTGTCTCCCTCGTGTTCCCCCCACTCCCCGCTCATGCCCCCTGTCTCTCTCCTTTCCCCCCCACCCCGCTCATGTCCAATGTGTGCCCTGTACCCCCCCCGCTCATGCCCCGTGTCTCCCTCGTGTTCCTCCCCACCCCCCGCTCATACCCCGTGTCTCCCTCATGTTCCTCCCCACCCGCTGCTCATGCCACGTGTCTCTCTCGTGTTCCCCCACCACAGCTCATGCCCCGTGTTTCCTTCCTTTTCCCCCCCACCCCCTGCTCAT
The DNA here is from genome assembly GCF_040938575.1 of Ambystoma mexicanum. Taxonomy (NCBI): domain Eukaryota; kingdom Metazoa; phylum Chordata; class Amphibia; order Caudata; family Ambystomatidae; genus Ambystoma; species Ambystoma mexicanum. The sequence goes on along the minus strand of NC_090932.1, from coordinate 875,222,485 downwards.
GCCCCGTTTGTACCCTGTTCCCTCTCACCCCCCGCTCATGCCCATGTGTCTCCCCTGTTCCCTCCCACCCCCCGCTCATGCCCTGTTGTGTTCTTTATACACCCTGCCTTCCCGTTCCATGGTGGCCATGGTGGCCAATCTGGTAAAAGATTTTCCTCCGGCATGCCTGTGTAGGAAGGAAAATCTTTTTGTTTTTTTTAGTAAACAAAAAAATGTTACAGGGACGTTATGGTTAAGTTGCATGTTAGGATTAGTCTTCCTTTCTATGGTTCACCTTCTGAATGCTGTATGTATGTGGTGATGTCATTTGTGGAATGCATGAGCTAGCTTGGAGTGTTTGTGTATGAATGGGTTCTAACCCAGGCAGTTGATCTAAGGAAGCCTGGGTGGTGGGAGCCAGTGGGTTTCCCTCATGATTTCCTCCTATCTCCTTATGGACTTGATGAGACCTGATTTCTATCTGTAACTGAAGAACCTGAATAAAGCAACCATTAAGCATCCTACAACTGTATCCTGTTTATATCACTATGACCCAGACTGGGTCATAACAATTGGCGACGAGGTCTGGTCTTGGAGAGGACTGGAGATGGATGGACCCTGGAGGCGACAGGTACCAGTGTGAGTGTGGTCCAGATAAAGGAGAAAGGAGATACTGCTGCGGGGGGTGCAGAGCAGGAGGAGGAAGTTCAAGTAAGAAACTGGCCCTCATTAGGCATGAGCTAGCTTGGAGTGGGTTTCCGCCAGCGCTAATCGCGGCGGACCCGTCCGCCGTACTACGAGTTCCCTTAGCGCCATGGAGGTTTTCTCCGCCTGGTTTTACCGGGCGGAGAAAACCATGGCGCTAAGGGACCTCGTTGTTAATTACGCCGCCGTACTTTACGGCGGCGTAATTAACTCCTTCCCCACTCCCATTATACCCTATGGGGCAAGAATGGGAATGGGGAAGGGTAAAATGGGGATTGGGGATTTACCGCTCCGCCAAGGTCGGCATGGGGTGGTAAATCCGCCAACCCCCATGGCGCTATCGGCGGCTTTCCGCCATGCTCCGCGGTGCATTTAGCACCGCGGATTCCGCCAGGGTCGTAATGAGGGCCACTGTTACAAAGTAGAGGGAGCCCACTGCCCCCCTCCCTCCATGGTCCAGAAAGTGCCCCACCACCCAGGGCTGAGGAAATGTGGATGCCCTGGTAGGCACGCATGGGTCTGCAAGGAGAAGCACCCAAGGCTGAGTAAAGCAGGCTGTAGTAATAGGAACCCAGGAGGGAATAAAGCTATCACCCCATTAGGCTCCCAGGGACAGGTAAAGGAGCTTGCGCCAAAGGACTCTGTTATGCTACACTGGGGAAGCAAGGAGACTGTCCCAGCATTCATGCTAAAAAAAAAAAAGAAGGGGTGGTCTGCGCTTGAAGGGAAGTATGGGTGCAAGAGGTTAAGTCGTTTGTTCAATGTACAGCAATTAGCTTCATGGAAACGTGGAAGTTACCATTGGATCAACTGAAGTTGCCTCAGGTGCTTTGCATGTGACCTTAGCTGTGGTTAGGAGTTGCGCTGCGCTACTTTGGGGATTTGAGCCAGCCAGCTGCAGTGACGGTTGGTGAGGAGAGCTCCGACGGCTCCCGTGTTTGTAGAGGCACTGATGATGTCATGATGTCAGCTGTGGAGAATGGTGGATGAGCCGAATGTCCATTGCCAGCATTCCAAAGGGAAAGCGCGTTCTCATTGGAGGAAGGGCTCACCTGCGTTCCCAGCGCGATGACGTATGGGAGGACTTGTTTCTGTTCCGAGTTATGGAACGTGAAATAACTTTGTCATGTCCGCAGAAAGGAAGCAAATGTTTTGTTTCGATGTCCAGAACATGGATTTTCCACATTGTGCAGTCAATGTCACGTACGGCAAAGTGGGCCAGCGTGTGTTTTGAGCTGATGCAGAGTAACCTTGGATTTTGTCAAGAGTAAACAGCGGACTCATTGAAGTAAGCGCTAGCTGTGAAAAGGAAAATAAGAATGTATTCCCATCAAATGAGTGCTGCGTGTAGGAAATGGCACTCCTGTTGTCATCAAAGTCCTGCCATCAAAGTCATCTTTGTTTTTGCTATGACGAGACATTTTTTAGCACAGTGTTCAGTAACATATTTTGTGGACACCAGGTGGTTTTGGGGAGCACTTAGCTTACTTATTTGTATGCTACATCCTTGTTCCCATTTATTGTGATGGAATTGGTAGTGTAAGCACAACGTTTTGTGTGGAGCATGCTTGTTAGTTAGTAGTGTATTTTGACGTGAGGTTAGGTGTAAAATGTTAACTACTAATCTTTTGGAGGCTTTTAGGAAGGTCACATGGCGCAGTTGTGATAATGGGTTTCTAGTATCAAACCCTGTGATGCTAGTCATGTGATAGTATAAAGTGACAATGATTTTGAAGTGGGTGTGTTTGTCGCATGGATGACTTGACTGATGACTGCGAGTATGATGTGCATTTAAAAGTGTCTCATCAAGGCTGTCTAATATTTAATTTTAACCAATTTGTGGATTTGCAGGTTGTAGCCTGGCATCCTGTAAATGTCAACATTGGACCTTTAGGTTTTGGGATTGACTTTGGAATGAAATTGTGTTGTGCATTTGATGAGCTTTACCTCAGTTTTCCCTTACATGCAGTTTTAACCATTTTGAGGATTTGCAGCTTATAGTGTTGTCAAATAAAGGGCAACATGGACGTTTAGAGGCATCATTTTTGTATAATGCCTGACAAGTTTCAGTTTTTTAACCACTTGAGGAATTGCAGGTATTAAGGTTGCATTCTGGAAATAGCAACATGGACTTTTAGGTTTTTGAATTACAGCTAACTGAAATGTTATTTTTCTATGTGAATTTTAAGAATGTTTTTTTTTTATTTGGGGTGTGGGTAGGACCCTGCCCGCACTCCACTATTTTCACCTGTTAATAACCAACATGTTTTTTCTTAAGTGTTGAGTGGTTATGTTGCAAAACTGTTTGAAGAGGCACGGCGTGCATGTAACCAGTGTCAAGTGTGTGTGCACTGACTGGTTGTGGCTATTCTAGTGACTCTGCGGAGTCATTGTGTATGTGACTAGTGGTAGTCTAGTCAAGTGGCTCAGAGGAGTCTTGATAAGTGTTTTGTGTGACTAGTGGTAGTCGGGTCAAGCGGCTCTGCGGACTCTTGTTAGTGATTTGTGTGACTAGTGGTAGTCTGGTCAAGCGGCTCTGCGGAGTCATGTTAGTAATTTGTGTGGCTCTGCGGAGTCATGATAGTAATTTGTGTGGCTTTGCGGAGTCATGATGGTAAATTGCGTGGCTCAGAGGAGTCAGGGTAGTGATTTGTGTGGCTCAGAGGAGTCAGGATAATGTTTTGTGCTGAGCCATGATGGTGAGTGATTGATTATTATTGTTTTTACTTGAAGTGTTGCTTCTGGGGTCATCCTGGATTTTGTTCTGGGTGGTTCTGGGAGCATGGCAACAGAACATCTTGGTAGTGGGGTTACCTGGTTGTTTTTAGTAGCCATGAGGGCACGAGGTGCCTGGCCAACACCTCAAGGAAGTATGGTGGTATGGTTGACTGGTTCTCCACTGGTTGCCTCTGTTGTGAGTGTTGCTATGAATGTTGAGTGGTTGAGGATGAGTCAGGCGAGTGTGTTTTGGTTGATTGGAGGCGCCTGTCTCTTTAGTTGCCATGAGTCTACGGTCTGGTGTAGTAGGTTAGACATGTTCCTTCTAGGTGTGTAGCGGACTTCGTGCCAGCCCGTATAGGTGGCCGTTTGTGCTCAGGTGTGGCAGCCCTGAGGTCTACCAGTGGCAGTGGTGGACGGGAGGTGTTTTGTTTCCTCAGGTTGTGTATGGAATGCTGGTTAGTAGCCCAGAGGGGCAGGTCTGTGCTCCAGCGTGGCAGGCTGGTGACCCGTTGGTGGCGGCGACGGTTGGAAGGTGATGCGTGATTTATTGAAGGACAGAAGTTGTTGCTGTTTAGATGGTGGGGTGCCGTTACCGGATTGTTAGTTACGCCTGGTTGTCCAGTTGTTAAATTCTTGGTTTTTTAGAGTGACTGGCAGGGTATTTGTGCTTGAGGCCCGTCTGATGGTTAATTGTGAGGACGGCTTTAGGTCACAGTGTGCTTGAGGTGTGAGACTGGATTGTTTGGGATTGTAAGGGAAGGAGGTGTTAGGATTAATCTTTCCTTCCATGGTTTGTAAGGGAAGGAGGTGTTAGGATTAGTCTTCCTTTCTATGGTTCACCTTCTGAATGCTGTATGTATGTGGTGATGTCATTTGTGGAATGCATGAGCTAGCTTGGAGTGTTTGTGTATGAATGGGCTCTAACCCAGGCAGTTGATCTAAGGAAGCCTGGGTGGTGGGAGCCAGTGGGTTTCCCTCATGATTTCCTCCTATCACCTTATGGACTTGATGAGACCTGATTTCTACCTGTAACTGAAGAACCTGAATAAAGCAACCATTAAGCATCCTACAACTGTATCCTGTTTATATCACTATGACCCAGACTGGGTCATAACATTGCACTAATTAAAACCTATGAAATTCAATGAAAAAACTTTGTTAAAGGGACATTATGGTTAAGTTGCGCTACTAAAAACCTATGAAATTCAGTGAAAAAACTTTGTCAAAGGGACGTTTTGGTTCCAAGTAAAACCGAAAAACCCTTGAAATTCGCCAGTTATGGTAAGCTAAGAAACCATAACTCGCGCCACCACCGTGCACTGCTAAGACTAACAACCAGGACATCAAAGATGACATCACAAATGTCATTGATGACATCACTGATGACATCACATGTGTATGTATTTTTCATGAAATATGTGTACAAGGGATTCTTATAATGTTGCGAAACAAGTGTCAAGGATCATTGCAATAAATATCATACCCTTATTAGTGCATTGAATGATGCATTGATATAAATAGCATTCTATTATGGGGTTCTATCTAGTATACTAAGCTACTCATACAGAAACATAACATCCTTTCAGTTAGGTTCTCCCATCCTGTAATACCTGTACTGTAGCTATTGGAACACTCATGTCCCATATAATTCTAAATGAGACATCACTGTATTCCACTATCTGCACAGTGTGCACCCAGTGCAGAAAGATATTATAAATGCTACATGTTTCTACAAAGGTTTGCAAAGATTTCCTTTATTAAATGTTTTAGTGGAAGGAGGAAGGTTAAGAGAAAGGTTTTAAAACATCACAAGGGGGTGTCAAACCAATTTTTTTACTAGGGTTTCTAAGAAGGCTAAATCTCATGCAGAGGCTTTAGGGAATTTCACAAAAAGACACACTACAAATTTCACAAACAGGAAATGAAAGACGAAAAAGACACAGAGAATTTTCTTGGTGGTTATATTGCAAGCTCACCCCCTCTCTCCTAGTGCCGCTTAGCCTTCTTTTTCCCTCCAACAGCTATTCACACCACATAGAGGGCCAGGAGAGGAACTGGAACTTTTATCTGGCCACCAGTCTAAGATTGCTTTCACTGACCTACCTATTCTTTCAGAGAGGTTTGGCCCAGGGCCCTCAACCCCTCCTCGCAAACTCGCAGGTGAGTTTGAGCTTGATTTTGGGCTACTGGTGAATCCCAAAAGATCTCGCAATGCCATCAAATCTAAGCTGTGGGATTCAGTTAGACTCAAGTTCAGACATGCAGAAGTTCACCACAGATTATTCAGGAACCTCTAGAGTGAGTCACATTAAGGATGTCACAACATGATCTGGCACACAACAGAACAGAACATTATGGCATTCATGCCTGCTCAGAAGGGCAGACATGGTTATTATAAGCCCGCCAGCCCGAGCGAAGGCAGGCCTGAGCGAAGCGAGGGACTCATCTTAGGCCGTGGGCTATGTCCGCCCTCCTGAGTAGGCATGAACACCACTCGCACTCCATGGTTCATCTGGGGTGCAAATAGCTTTTAACATTTTTCTTTGGAAGTTTCACACTGCTTGCACAGCTGATCACCCAAAGAAAAAGAAAGAAGAAAGAGGGAAATAAAGATGCCTCCGCCGTATGGAAAAAAGACAAAGTCCCCTTTCCATGTCTATGGTGGCCGGAAGATGGCCACCATAATGTTAACATTAAAACTCCTCATAACATGGTCCAATCTTGGGTAGTCATTAGAGGTTATAAACTCTTCAATTATAAATGTCTTCTAAAATTGATCTTTTAAGAACAAAGAGCTGCCATACATTCACCAATTGAGCAAAAGGAAGTATCACAACTATGCTTATATAACAGAGAAATACAAATATATGTTCCTGGATCACAACTAAAGCCATAGGCACTATGGCTTAGAAATTAAGTCAGAAATTAAGTCTATAAACAATGAGAATTCAAAAATGATTGATTCTAAACCTTTACTGATTTTCTAATGTGTGCATGTATATATATTCAGTGAAAAAACGTTGTTAAAAGGGACGTTATGGTTAAGTTGCACTCACAAAAACCCATGAAATTCAATGAAAAAACGTTGTTAAAGAGACAATATTGTTACAAGTAAAATCTCAAGTGTCTGAATATACCAACAGACATTCTGTATAGCATTACACTAAGTAAACTAAGTGCAGGTAACACCCAATGGATCTATCACAATCAGTACTATTTGATTGCATTGGCAAATTATTTTAACTTACGACTTATTGTATGATCTTGTTTACATGTAATGTACACTCAGTAATAATGGGGTTCATTTGCACAGACACGCACTATGCACTTTATGGTTCTATCAATGCATTGAAATTGTTTTATGGAACAATTTACATACATTGTCCAGTCTTCTCCTCCCTTTAACCTGTGTTCTATCTGTTCTTAACTTAATGACCATGTTTACGTACACTCTGCACTTTGCAATAAAGCAGGATTTGTACAGAAATGCACTGTGCACTTTATGGTTCAATACAATGGCCATGTTTACATGCATTATGCAATTTATAATCAAGCTGTTTTTGCACAGAAATGTACTATGCAGTTTATGATGCAATACATGTACTGCCTATACAGCACTATATATATGCATTATGCACTTTACAGTCAAGCTGGTTTTGCACAGGAATGCACTCTGCACTTTATGATGTAATGCATGTACTTCTTACACAGCACTATATCTAAGCTTTGTCATTTACACACTCCATGTTTTCATGCCCATGTCATGTCATAGGCTTCTATTAAGAGACTTCATAATGCGGACGTCTTAATCCAGATTATTCTTATGCCATCTGCTTATAGACAGTGTTTGGACATGCTGATATATGTTTTCAAAAATCGTCATTGATTGGATTTTGTCATGCATTGTGCATTGTATGGTATACTGAGCATATCACAAGTGTATGTATAAATGGAGTAGATAGACATTCCAACATGGCCGACGCATTAACAGAATGAGCACATGGAGCTGCTGAGAAACAGAAAAACAGGACTTACTGTCACAACCTTGTGTAAGACTTGAAGTACCGTAGGGGTATTTCCCGAATGTTCCGCTTTCCCACCCGATGCACCACTCTCTTCACCTGAGTCTTCAGGGTCTGACGCTCTGACGCCGTGTCGGTGGGCTAGGTAATCCTTTTTACTCTTCGTTGTTAGAGCTCTGACACGGGACGAAGCCGTGGTAGAACTCTGAATTAGTTACCACCTCGGCTCCGGTTCCGGATACAGGCGGGTAAGGGGGAAAAGCCAAAGGCGGAAAAAACCCCTGTGTCGCGGTAGAACTGCTGGCCGTGAATTGCGATGAGATGTATAGCCGTAGTTGTCGTAGAATTCAATTGCATCGGGAATCCTCGAGGAAGCAATGCGAAGATTCATCCAGAGAAAAAATGGCAAGGAGGAAAAGAACACAGGCAGCAGGCAGGTAAACGCCGAGAAGCATAAGCGGAGAGAAACCGGCGGAAGGGGGGAGCCGCCAGGGAGGCAGAGAGGAAGGAGAAAGAGAGGAGGAAACCCCCAAAAGGGGAGGAAAGAAGCGAGCGAGATAAAAGCACCGGAAGCGTCTCACCGTGAAAACGAAAGGAAACGGTTGCAACGCAAGGAACCATGGGTAGCAGGAAGTAAATAGGCGAGAGGAAAGGACAGAGGGAAACACTAGACCATAAACAGAGAAACGTGAACAACGTGGTGGCAGTGTTTAATGGCGGCGAAGCCGTAACAACGGCATCCATCGCCAACCGAGAGGGTTCATGACACTTACTCATTTTGTATAACCATAGAGTTGTTATGGTGTATTAAAGGTTTATTGACGGATTGTTTCCCTATACGTGAACAAGCGATTGGAGAAATGCAAAACACGTTGTATTGCGTGATTCTAGCACTGTCCACTTGACATGAAATAAATTACTTTATTTGGAAACTATTGCATGTGGCTGTTTTGATACATGCAGACCAACACATTTTGCCCTGCTTTGGGGGAGTGCAATCCCCAGTGTACCATAGTACGCCCATTTGAACACATATAATATATATATATAGGGTGACTACCCACCTTTTTCATTTTGGAAGTGCAATTCCATTAAAGACAAGTTAGTTAGCAGCTTCATGCCACCTGAAAAGACTCTCCACCAGCCCACATGGCTAAATTGCAGGAAGAAGGGTTTTTACAAATGCAGAAAATGCAAGATATGCGAGTTTGCGGAGGAGTGCCCCACATATTTACACCCAATACTCAAAAACGCCATTACCATCATGGACAGAATCACTTGTGACTCAGAGTACATTGTATATGCACTGAAATGCAGGGAATACCAAGTGCAATTTGAAGATACGCATAAAACAACATATCAGAGCCATCAAAAATCATGATTATGCATACCCGATAGCAAAACATTTTTGGGAGAGACATTAAGGGAAGCTATGTGACTTTTCATTCATCGGGTTACAACAAGTCAACATTGGACCAAGGGGAGGAGATAGAGAAAAGCAGTTGAGACAACGGGAGACTAGATGTATTATTGATTTTGAGAGCAAGTTCCCATTAGGACATAACATCGACGAGGAAATGTATACATTCCTGGGTGAATGAGATATGGAGTAAACTTAATGCCTGTGTCAATTATGTGGAATGTTAGGATATTATTTGTTTGTTAACCTTCTGTATGCCTTTTCCCTTTCTATTGCTTAAATTTGTGTGAGTATTTTAATCACTCCCATTGATGGACATTGAATGGGAGTTTATTTGTCGGACACACTGTTTAAACCCTTATAGTCTACCCCCCTAAAATGGTATAGTAGTCGAATTTATCAATAAGATTGGCATTATGGCTTTTATAAGAAATTTTGTATACAGACCTTTGTAGGAATAATGCACTGTGCACTTTATGGTTATTAGATAGGAAGATCAGATGATTGCCTTCTGGACGAATGGTAGGGATTTGCATTATGCAATTGACGAGGCGAGGAGAATTAACAAGGATCGTTGCTGGCACCCTGATAATATGCACTATGCACTTTATGGTATTTTGATACATTGAATAGATTGATTTTGGCTTTCATAAGACCCCTTTGTAGCCCTGTTGCAGGAATAGGTAGAGGATGCACTGTGCACCTTATAGTTACTGTACAGAAAGATCATATTACTGCCCTTTATGTTCATGGCAGGGATCTGCATTATGCACTTTATGAGGCAAGGAGTATCAGCAAGGACCGGTGCTGGTACCAAGAAAGTATGCACTACACACTTTATGGTGTACTAATATAGTCAAAAGACAGAATAAACTAACTGGTACGGTGTCCATATGTCTCTATAAGCACTATCCAGCACTATAACGCTATTGAGGCACGATACCTTCCATCTACGTACCTGCCAATCCAGAGTGGGAGTACAGGGTTAACACATTTATCCAAATTGGAAAGCTATAGAGGTTGTTTCATTACCCATAGTATTAACTATGTTGGACAACTAAACCACTCTATAATGGCGGGCAGCATGCAGATGGAAAGTATGAGTATTGTGAAAGCGGTCCCAGTCCCATTTCTATTTCTATTACCATTCTGAGTAAAATGACTGCGGGAAAAGGTTTAAATGGGTTGTCTAGTTGAAAGATGAAATAATGTGACCAAGCTACGAGCAGTAGCGAAACGCGTCATCATCGTTGGACTTTCCTTTTGGCTGGACGAGGGCTGGAAGTGTCCACACAGATTTTTTTAAACATTTGTTAAATAAAGAAGAAATTTGAAACCTACTTTATGTTTAATTTTCACTCACAAAAACCCATGAAATTCAATGAGAAAACATTGTTAAAGAGACATTGGCCCTCATTATGAATGTACCGGTGCCGTTGTTACCTCTCCGCTACATTACGAGTTCCGCTCGGGGGTGCAGACTGCATGCCTGGTCTGACCAGGCGTGCAGACCGGCACCCGCGAGCAGAACTCATGATTGCACTGGCACCGTTATTAACGGTGCGGGTGAAACCATGCTCCCGACCCCATTCTGCCATATGGGGCAGAATGGGGATCGGGAGGCCGGCCATACCGGCACCCACGAATGGCCAATTACGGGGTCCACCAAACTCGGCATGACCTGGTTCTTGCCCATTCACGGGTGCCGGAAAAATGCAACTCCGGCGTCAGATGTGCCCTTAATAGGGGCACGGCTACCGCCAGAGTTGTAATGAAGGCCATTCTGGTTAAAAACCGAAAACCCTTGAAATGCAGCAGTTATGGTAAGCTAAGGAACCATAACTCGTGCCACCCCTGTGCACTGCTAAGACTAACACCCAGGATATCAAAGATGACATCACATATGTCATTGATGACTTTTTTTTCCATTGCGTCTATGGGAAAAAACACACATTTTGGGACCCCCCCTATAACTTTGCCCCCCTGTACGAGGCCACACCAAACATCTGATGGAGCCATATCCTTTTTTTGCAAAGTTTCGTGAGGATTCGTCCAGGGGGCAATTTTATAAGCCGCCAAAATAGTGCTCTTCCTATCGGTTGAGCAACTTAACCATAACTACACGCCCACTACTGCATGCCGTGTAATGTTTGTGCTGTGTTCTATGCAGCAAAAACCTAGATGTGAAATAACGGTACGCTGTACAGCAAAAGGTGCTGTAATAGGGTACAATATTGCTGTGGGTCTACAATGATATACATTTTTTATTTTTGTTATTTATTGTGGTACGGTTTATTAAAAAGAAACCTTTCACAAATGTACAAAGTTTAACAAATCAGACACATAAAAATAATATGTATAGATGAAAAACTAAGAAGTGATACATAGATAAAAAGCTAAGAGAGCATATTTGTCAAAGTGGTATGCACACCTGTCCTCTGACAAGGGCAGTATGCCTCTTTGGGTAATGCAGTAGTGTTTTTTTTGTTTGATAATGGGGGTCTCGGCTTCTGGCCATGGGTGATGTTTGTGTACTCGCTGGGACTTTGAGGTTTGAAGTTGGGCATTCTATATAATCATACATTTTTAACAAAAAGATACAGCAGAAGGAATGTGGGTGGTTTTACTACCAGAAACACAGCAACAGTAAGCAATTCTAGCACTGGAAAAGCCCATAAATGTTGGCTATCATATGCTAAGTGCCGCTTTAACACAGAAATGTTTCTGCATCCCAATTTTAACAAAATTGGGGTCACAGGGTGTTCCCTGTACAATGGAGAAGAGGGGTGACAGGCGACACATGCTGAACATTAAAGGTGGAGGCGGAAACAGGAGTGGAAAAGGGCTCATGGAAAGATTTACCTGTGAAAAAGTATAGTCCACTCACACCACTTCAAATGATAACATTCATTAAAGTATTTTACACAAAACACATACACACTTTCAACAAAAAAACCAAAAAGTAGGACAACACATGTCACAGCTGTTGAGGCTTGACAGAGCACTTGGTGTCAGAAACTTTCAAAACAAAGGAATAATGTAGCAATCACCCCAGCTCAGGGGTGGGGGGTGTACAGGGCCGGTAACTGCCTATCAGCCCGAGTCTAGTTGGCCCGAGTAAGGGCCTCAGCGAGGACTCAGGGTCATTATTGGCCCTGTACACCTCCCTGAGCAAGGGACGATTGTTATGCACACCCCGTGGTACGTCTGGGATGCTAATAGTTCATTTTAAAATGTTCTTACAGGAAATGGGCTATGGTCGTATTGCACAAGCCTCATCTCCCATAAAAAAAGCAAAAAAACAAGAAGACCACTGACTCTGCACAAAGCTCTGGTCCAGCAGGTAAGTGGGGAGGGAGTAAGGGGGGTGCCTTTGGAGGTGGGTGGGGACATGGGGAGGCAACAGAGAGATACTCCCTGTTTCCTCCCAACAGTCAAGATTGCACCACTCCAGGAAGAACCTCAGGTATCTGGAAAAATCAGGTAGTATACAGTGTGTTTTTGCCCACCTTTGCCGCCACCTGATTGGGGAAGGGCCCTTCCCTAGGAGCGAATTACTTCATTAGTAAGGTGGATATCCATTCTAACACATTTGCCACTGACCACTATCCAATAGTTATTGCTCAACTAGTTGTTCCGAAAGTGACACATATGAGCAAAAACTTAAAGAGGCATGATAGAAAGAATATTTAATGTGGACGATGTAGCAAAGATTTCTAAATAATTATCTTCTGTGACTTATATTTAGTATACACTGAACCATATTGCATGACATTTTCTTTTCTATCGATAAATATTTTTATCAGCATGCACAAATATTTAGATGTTTCTGTTTTGCAAACTGTACTGGTGTTTTTCCACGGTATTTTTCACCTATATTTATCAATGTTTGTTTTGTTTGTTACAAATGAATAAAACAAAACAAGTATTTACAAAGCCAACAGGCCTGGTTTTCTGTATGCAGAGAATACAATTGTCTTTCAAAGTCCGTGCTGAACAAAACAAAACACTCTTTCTCTGAACATTTTCAAAGTCAGGCTCATTGGCTTTACCAATCAATGTCTGACATTAAGCTCAAAGCAAGATAATCCTCTTTAATCTCTAGAGATATTCATTCCTTAATTACAGATGCATTGTCAGTGACGTGAAAGGAAACTAAATACATGCCAGATCGGTTGATGATTCAGCGCACAACTCAGAAAACCTATTATGAGGTCATCAAAGCAGCACAAACAAGAATGCACACAGATATAAGTTTCTCCTTACGAGCAACTGTGAAAGCACCACAGCCACCCTTTTTAATATTGGAACGTAAATGCTTGATTTTGGAAAATGAGTTTACCCAGAGAATTCTTTTATTCAGCATTCATTTATAGTAGCACAATTATAGACTCAATCCAGATTGCATTCTTGCATGTATTCGCAGTAGGGCAAAGTTTTCCAGGTGCAAAAATGCATTGCACAAAGAGGTTTTTGCCCAAAGACACTTTTTAGCCTGAGTACTAATACCATGCACTATTGCATATGTAATAGTGCAAAGTTATTTTAATTAGGCCACATTTTTTTGCAGTAGGGCAACATGTTTCCCTGTGCTAATACTCTGCGAAATTGCACTTGCACAGCTGCAAAGTTTCTGCTAGTTGGTCCATTTAGCGGTCCATTTAAATATTGTTGGGTTGTTCCGGAAGGGTCCCCATGATCACAAAGGGCTAATGTTGCGCGCACCATACTGATGACTTGGAGGGCAGCAGCAAATTTGGTGTGAGGTTGCAATTTTATGTACATCGAGTGTAGGTAATTATTGATGGGAGATGTTACTTTAGTGTTATGGTTGGTCTGGAAATTGATACATATTAGCTTGCATGCACACAGAAAGATAAAATGCTAAACCCACCAAATGTAAAAACATACATGCACAATAATACAAATACATGGGGAATTCATGAATCTCACACATGAATCAAAAACACAGTATTTGGGGCCCTTTTGCAAAATGCACTTTGCATTTTAAACTGACTTTGCCAGGTTTTCAGAAGATAGAGGGCAAGAGAATGAGAAACTTCATAACCTTTGCGGTTAGCAGCTGCACAATGAATTTTAGGTGGTAGGGGCATTCTGGTTTTATGAGCCTGGGGGCTTTACGGAAGAAAGAATGAGCCATCTATTAAAATGGTCAGTTTGCGAACAGGACAAAGGTTTATGATTTAACAGTTCAGCAAGGGAACAGTTGTAATCTTGCTCATTGCATTGAAGTCGCGTAGACAGGTTTGACCATTTGCTTAGGGCGGCAGTAAAGATGAGGCCGGAGGCCAGGGTGTCAGCTGGTAAATTATTTTACAGGTTGTAAGTAGAGGCTGTATGTGCTAGAGTGGTGGTTTCATGTCTTAAGCAGAGCCAGGAGTCTGGAGCGGATGAGATCTCAATCAGTAGTTCATAGAAAAACCTGTTTATTCAGACCTTCCTCATGTTGCTAAAATATTCAAGCAGACCATGTGCAAACAAACTTAAGGTTAAAGGCCCTAGGCCAGTTCTTACTCAGTAATGAATTATGTTACATGTGAATATTTCATTGTACCATGATGTCACAACTGTCACAGGTTTCCCCCTTTCTCACCTGTTTTCGTTGTCTGATGACTTCTTTAGGAGGAGACTTCTTTCGTATGGTTCGGGTGTTATACAAGCCTGCTTGGCCGTCCTCGACTTCCAGTGTTCGTTCAGCTTCGATGTCCGGGATCAAGGGAAAACTCCAGGAAATTCAGAAAAAGGATATGGAGCATGCAGAGGCGGTGCAGGGGTTCCGGGAAGGCTGGATAAGAAGGAGGGAAGGTAGATTGGAAGAAGGGGTTCCAGGAACCAGGAAACAACCGAATAATACAAGGGAGAGTACGGAGCACATGTCCGGTCACAGCTAACAGCAGAGTTGAGACGCGCGGGGCCGCAGGGGTGTGGCCTCTTTATAGAGTACGCTGCGTAGAACGTGAAGACTGGTGAGCAGCGTTCTGAGCTTGCAGCCATGTTGGTAGTATTATGGAGTGTAATCCCCGACGTGTCAGGGACCAGGAGGCCCAGAAAGGGTGAGTTTGATGGTTCATGACAGCATGCCTCCTCCGAAAACCCGTCCCGCCGGGTTTGCCCGGGTGTATGAGATGGAACCTTCTGAGTAACCTGGGGGTATTTAAGTTTGAGATAGGTTCCCAAGTGCGTTAACTGGGGGGATATCCTTTCCATTCCACCAGGTTCTGGAGTTGGCCACGTCTATATCTGGAATCACAAATTCTGGACACCTCATACTCCAGTTGGTCATTGACGAGCAATGGGTTAGGCCAGAGGTTATTTCGAGAGGTTTGCATGTATGGCTTTATTAAGGATGATTGAAAGACTGGATGGATTTTCTTCCAGGAGTCTGGTAATTTGAGTCGAAAAGGCCACTGGGTTGATTATTTCCTTTATAGGGAAAGGCCCATAATACCGGGGAGCCAATTTATTTGGTCGTAGATGCTGTGGCAGTAGCTTCGAGGATAGCCATACTTTATCCCATATTGTGCAGGAAGGGCTCAGTCTTCTTTTAGTGTCCGCATACAGCTTGGTCTGGGTCCTGGCCTTCTCTAATTGTTCTTTGGCCTCTCTTTGTACATTAATGAGTGTTTCAATCCAGGAGTCGACTGTGGGAACTGGTGTAGGATGTGGAAGGACAGAAGGTAGAACGAAGGGTGGAATCTTTGGCTACAGAAAAAAGGGCTGGTCTTAACGGCCGAGTGATCCGAATTATTATAAGCGAATTCAGCCACTGGTATTAAAAGGGACCAATCGTCCTGGACCTTGGTAGTGAAGCAACAGAGATATTGTTCCAAGGTTTTGTTAACACGCTCTGTAGCTCCTTTGGTTTGGGAATGATAACCTGAGGAGAGGGCACGTTGAATTCCTAGTATCCGGCAAAGGTGTTTCCAGAACTGAGAAATGTATTGAGGCCCTCTGTCCGATATGATCTTGGAAGGGAGTCCATGTAGTCGGAATATGTGTTCCAGGAAAATTCCAGCAAGTTCTGACGAGGATGGCAGTTTATACAGGGGTGTAAAATGAGCCATATGAGTGAACACGTCAATGGTGACCATGATGGTTGTGTATCCCCTGGAAGGTGGTAACTCCACAATGAAGTCTGTAGCTATGAATTCCCAAGGCCTTGTTGGTAGGGGAGGTTGATGTAGTAGACCCGCCAGTCTTTTGTTGTCGTGTTTGTTTTGATTACAGACAGAGCATGCCTGAATTTACAGTTGTTCGTCAGCTTTCATTCCGGGCCACCAAAATTGCCTTTGTATTAGTCGAAGGGTATTGGTAATACCACGATGTCTGGAGTAAAGGTATTGTGACAGAGGTTTATTATCCTTTGTTGTAGTTTTTCTGTTGGAATGACCAAGGCGTTATCTTTGAACAAGTATCCATGTTTAGTCTTCATATTCCACTGGTTTTTGCTCGAGATGTCTTTCCAGAGCTCAGAGGATTGAGTTTGCATGCGAACTTCATCTAGGAGACTGATTGAGCTACAAATATTGTATGGGGAAACATCTTAGGAAATGGTCCGTCTTCAAGGGGATCATAGTCAGGACGCCGAGACAGGGCGTCAGCGATGATATTTTGTGTTCCAGGAACATGGTGAATCTGGAACTGGTATTGGGCAAAGAAGAAGGCCCAACGGGCCTGACGGCTGTTCCTGCATTCCAGGGCCTGTAATACTTGGAGATTTCGATGGTCCATGCAAACCTGGACAGGATGTTTAGCTCCTAGAAGTAAATGATGCCACTCGGTGAAGGCTTGGCGGATGGCTAGCAGTTCCTTTTCTAAAACCGTGTAATGAGTTTCACTGGGGGTCAATGTCCGTGAAAGATAGGCAATAGGATGTTCCAGTCCGTCATCGAGTTCCTGTTTCAAAACTGCTCCGATGGCAGAGTTAGAGGCATCTGTTTCCACTAGGAAGGGTCGATTTATATCAGGTTGAGCCAGGATGGGGGCTTGTGTAAACTTTGTTTTCAAGCATTGGAAGGCCTTCTCCTGGACTGATGTCCAATGAAAGGGATTATCTTTCTTCAACAAGGCAATAATCGGTTGAACAATCTTGGAGAAGGATGGTATGAACTTCCGATAGCAATTAGCTAGGCCCAGGAAAGACTGGATCTGTTTTACGGTGGTCGGAGTTGGCCAGGATAGTATGGCCTTAACCTTGGATTGATCCATTCCTTTGCCGTCTGGGCTAAGGACAAATCCTAAATAGTGAACAGTGGAAACATGAAAAAGGCACTTCTCGGGTTTTGCTAGGAGCTTGTGTTCACGAAGCCGTTGTAATAATGCCTTAAGTTGTCCTTCATGCTTGAGAGGATCCTTAGAGAATATCAAAATATTGTCCAGGTAGACGATGATGAAAAGAAACAGCATATCCGAAAACACCCGATCCATAAAGCGTTGGAAGATCGCTGGAGCATTAGCGAGTCCAAAGGGCATCACCAAGTATTCATAATGACCAAAGGGAGTTCTGAAGGCTGTCTTCCATTTGTCTCCTTCCCTAATACGGATCAGATGGTAGGCACCCCTGAGATCCAATTTGGTGAATATTACGGCTCCTCTTACGGCTTCCAGGATATCTGAGATCAAGGGTAATGGATAACGATCTTTAAGGGTGCACTGGATTTAGACCTCGGTAATCAAGACAAGGTCTGAGCTCCTTGGTGTCTTTCTTAGGAACAAAAAATAGTGAAGCTCCGGCTGGAGACTTGGATGGGCGTATGGTGCCGTTTTCTAGGTTAGTATCTAGGTATTCACAAAGGGCCTTTTTCTCCGGTTCAGACAGAATAAACATCCTTCCAAAGGGAATCACAGCTGAAGGTTCAGTTTCAATAGCACAGTCTTCTGGCCTATGGGGTGGTAAGGCTTGGACAATAGCAGAAGATAACACATCAACGTATCCCTGGTAGGCTTTAGGAAGCTGTACGATGTTGGAGACCGTAAGAGGACCTTTCTGGGTTGTTGAACGTTCTTCTGATGGTGTTGGAGAAAGATCCACGAGTAGACAATGAGACATGCAAAATTCGGAACCTAGGAATAGGGAATCTGCTGTCCAATTGATGTATGGATTGTGTTTTTGTAGCCAGGGCATTCCCAATACCATTGGGTAATGGGCAGATTTTATGATGTCAAACTTTATCTTCTCTCGATGATGGTTTATTGCAAGCTCGATTTCCTTGGTCTGAAGGGTTATAGGTCCAGAGAGAGGGGTCTCCCATCAATTGCTTCTATGGGTTGCAAGGTGTTCCGGGATTCGTAGGGAATATGATGTTTAAGGACCCATTCTTGATCTATGAATATTCCCGTGGCCCCACAGTCCACTAATGCCAGAATGGGGTAGGTTTCCTTCTTGGATGGCGATAGAAAGGCCTGTAAAATTACCAGAGAGTTTTGTCCAGGAGAGTTCAAGGATGGTATAGATGTGGAGCCTACATCTCTCTCCTGAAACTGAGCTCCATCTAGGATCGGGTGCTGGCGTTTCCCGGAGGACGCAGAGGGGCTATTGGACATTCTCTGACTAAATGCTTGTCCGAGGCACAGTACATGCATAAGCCAGTATGGATCCTTCGCAACCTTTCTTGGGGGGATATGGGTCCACGGAAGGCCCCTATTTGCATGGGTTCAGGTTCGTTTGTAGGAACAGAAGTATCTTCGGATTTCGAAGAGGTCTCTAAGGGGTTCTTCTGGAGGGGTGACTTGGTCTTCCTTTTCTTTGCCTTCCTTTCCTGGATACGAAAATCAATCTGTAGAGCAAGATCCATAAGTGCCTGGTAAGAACTTGGACGTGCCACCCTGGCTAATTCATCCTTGATATCTTCATTTAGCCCTCTTCGAAAGAGAGTGAAGCAAGCTTCAGGAGGCCAACCCGCTTCGTTAGCCAGTTGCTTGAATCGAGTCACATAAGTGAGCATGTCCTGAGAGTCTTACCGGAAATGAAGTAAACGTTCTTGAGCACTAAAGACCTGTTCTTGGCGGTTAAACATGGTTTTAAGTGCTTGAATGAATCCGTCATAATCATCCAAGAGGGCATCTCCGGAATTAACTAATGGTGTGGCCCAGGCTAATGCATTCCTGGAAAGGTGTGAAATAATAAAGCCCACTTTAGCCCTGGGGCTGGAGAAATAATAAGGTTTAAAGGTAAAGTGGACCAAAAAAGAATCCAGGAATCCACGGAGGGTTTTTGCAGAGCCATCATATTTCTCAACAATGCCGCCCAATAGCACACTGTCTTTTGTGGCAGAGTCACGGGATAGCACCAATTGCTTAAACACGGCGCTCTCAGCTTTCAGATTCTGCACTTTGGTCGTTAGTTCCTGCATGCCGCACATAAGATCCTGGATGGCCGCCTCCATGACTGTATCGACTTCGGTCAGGTGGTGTCTCAATCTGTCACTGGTTTCCCCCTTTCTCACCTGTTTTCGTTGTCTGATGACTTCTTTAGGAGGAGTCTTCTTTCGTATGGTTCGGGTCTTATACAAGCCCGCTCGGCCGTCCTCGGCTTCCAGTGTTCGTTCAGCTTCGATGTCCAGGATCAAGGGAAAACTCCAGGAAATTCAGAAAAAGGATATGGAGCACGCGGAGGCGGTGCAGGGGTTCCGGGAAGGCTGGATAAGAGGGAGGGAAGGTAGATTGGAAGAAGGGGTTCCAGGAATCAGGAAACAACAGAATAATACAAGGGAGAGTACGGAGCACACGTCTGGTCACAGCTAACAGCAGCGTTAAGATGCGCGGGGCTGCGGGGGTGTGGCCTCTTTATAGAGTACGCTGCGTAGAACGTGAAGACTGGTGAGCAGCATTCTGAGCTTGCAGCCATGTTGGTAGTATTATGGAGTGTAATCCCCGACGTGTCAGGGACCAGGAGGCCCAGAAAGGGTGAGTTCGATGGTTCATGACAACAACATACACAGGACCAATCCCCAGGAAAGGCAGACTTCGAACACAAGCTGAAGATGGTCGTAAGGATTGTCAGTGACCAATGAAAAAGAATGAATTTGTAGAAGATGGAACTCTTTTGTAAATTGTTTGTCCAATCTTGTTTGGGGGTGGATTGTAAATGTTGTACAATTGTATGAACGATGTCAACTGATGTGGTTTGTTGAGACTTGGGTTAGTATGGTCCTGCAACACCATGCAACTGCTTCCCAGAAAATTGCACAATAAACTTGCTTTATGTACACAATGTGTACTCGTTCCTCAGGTGGTGGACTGGGCAAGTTTGGGCTGAGGTAATTAGGGGTCTGCCTCTACAAATTCATCAACCAAAAAGGGACCCCAGGCTTTCCAAGACTTTGGGGGTCTTTTGTCCGCACCCCTGACCTGTGGCACCTCGTGAAGGGGACCAGTCTTCCATGCACAGTCAAAAAGAGGTCTGAGGATACCATATTGGTTAAAGGTCTGTCTGCTCCCTAGAGATGTGGTGCCATGGCCTAGCTGTGCAGGATGACTTGACGGAGCACCACATCGGAGTGTCTCAGGTTTACGTGAGTAGATGTTTGGGGTGTTAAGCAAGAGGGGAAATAGGTGTAAAAAAAGGTTTATTCTTTGATTTAGTTTTTTTTTGGTAAGAGTAGACTTAGAGTGTGGGTGTGAAATTAGTTGAGTTTGCGGGGATTGGAAAAGTGGGTTTTCGGAGAGAGTGGTTAAACTTTTTTGTGTTGTAAGTCCCCTGTATACATTTTGTACCTCATTTGCAATTTTAGGGGTGTGAGGGAGTATCGTAGCCTGCAGGCCCAGTGTGAGGCTTGCCCTGATACCCTTTAGTTTGTTTAGTTTGCTTGTCTGGTTTGCTGGAGACCTCACCATGATGGAGCAAGTTTTAATAACGTTAATAATGTTAGGGCACGGGTATGGGGGGGGGCTTGCGGGTTATGCTTCCCGATACGCCTGATATCAATTCAATTTTAGCTAAGACAATGAAATCGAATGATGATCGTGCCGAATAAACCCAATCAATTAAGGAGATGTGGAGGGCAGAGACTGGAGAAGCATGGGACAAGAATGTGGCAATGTCTTACCAAATGCTGAAGAAGGGACTTCCCAAAGAATTCCAGCATGATTTAGATAAAGTGGTAGGGATGAAAGCCAAGTGTTGGCTGGAGATTCAAGCATATATTGTGCATTATTGCAAAAGAAGACAAGAAAAACAGAGGGAGAGTGTAGAGCAGGCACAAAAAGCAGAGGCTAAGCTTGTTCAAAAGAAATTGGTGAAGATTTGTTCAGAACTGACAGCAATCACAAATTCTAGGGAGGAACAGCAGGGGCAACCGGGACAACAGGGACACAGTGAACTGGGTGTGACACAGGGGTGGATGGATGGGTATATCACCGGTCCAATGATGATGATAGGGTTTCTAAGTGTCAGGGGAGGATTTCCATGGGGAAGTTGGTCATCTGGTGGGTTGGGAGGAACGGGTCCCCGGTTTAATGGGCCAACAGGAAATTATGAAGGATTTTATGGGATTCAGTGTTGGTTGTGGTGAAGGTCGGGACACATGTCATGGGATTGTCGTGAACGGCCACAATACTTTAACTTGGGAGCTCAGTAGATGCATGCCTCAACCCTGGCATATGCAATCTGTGCAATTTCAGCAGGCACAGGTTGAACAGAACCCAGTGACTGGGGCTCTACAGACCTTCAGGATCCCACCAACCATGCCAGCACAAGCATCAGTGCAGACATGAGACAAGAATCCTTTACCCCAAGGAACAGTTGCACAGTACACTGGAGCAAGTGTTTTTGGAGGAAATACTTTTTCTATCCCAGGTGTATCAAGGAAGGTGACTTCCCCTTGTCAGTCAAAACAATGCACACACAAATTCTATGGGGCTATCCTGTCGCTTCCTTATCCTGAAGATCTTTGTATCAAGATGGGTAATCAAAATGTATCAGCCCCTTTGTTTCATTGTACGGACACCAAGCTAATCTTTTGGGAAGACAGATCCTGAGCAAGCTGCAGATGTCAATTGCCTTCACGGAGGAAGGTATTGTATGCTCAACTCCATAATTGTTTCTGGTAAGGGAAGCAGCATGTTTTCAGACCTATTCTAGCAACAGTGTGATTTGGGGGTTTGCCGTGCATGCAGCATTGTTTCTCTATTGGGTGATAGTTTTGTTGATTTGGGTCCCAGTGATCAGAAATCAGGCCTGGTGAGTACCATTTGGGTTTTTACTTTGGTGTGCTGTGCCACACAAAGGAACGTCAGGCGTTATTTCTATGATTCTCTTAGAGGCCATAGTGATTAAGCAAAATGGGGTGGTGCTTTCAGGCACAGATGAGGAAGGTGGAGAGTGGTGCACACTTCTGTGTGTTGATCCGACCTGGTCACTGAGGAACGAGTCCAATGAGAAATTGTATGAAGACACTGAAGTCACAGGAGAGATGGTATTTGAAATTGGGGTGCCTTGCCAGATAGAGATAGATCAAAGGGAAGTACTACAGACCATGCTGATTGTTAAAAATACATCACCATGTTGGAAGGAGTATTTTGGAAAAGTGCCAGGACATTTGTGGACCTACAATCCTCATGATGTGGGGCGGTGAGGATAACATTGAAACCCGGTGCAATATTACTGCGGTTTAAGCAGTAGCCCGTACCTAAGGAACTGGACAAAGGTATTTATGAGACAATTATGACACTGTTGAAGCTAGGCATAATACAACTTGCTATGTCCCCATGCAATATGGCTATCAACTCTGTGAAGAAAGCAAAGGGGTCCAATTGGAGGCTGGTCTAGGATTTGCACCCCCTCAATAATATTGTTGAGGTGGAATTTCCAGTGGTACCGAATCCTGTCACCATTCTCTCTAAAATCCATACTGGGTCAACCCACTTTATGGTAATAGATTTAAAAAATGCATTTTTCTCTGTTCCCTTATACCCCGATTCTCAGTACCTCACAGCGTTTACGTATCGTGGTCAGAGATTCAAGCAAGCAATTTTGCCCCAGGGGTACTGTGAATCTTCAAGTGCTATTCGCAGGGTGGTTCAGATGGATTTGGGGAATTTACATGTGTCCAATACTGTTATTTCAGTGTGTGGACCATTTATTAGTTTGCAGCACTTCAGAGGAGCAGTGTCAATGAGTCTCTATTACACTCGTCACCCTGCTCACAGAGAAGTGGTAGGAAGTGGACACAGAAAAAATGACGGTACTGCCAGACAGAGGTCATATATTTGGGCAAGTATTATTTCCTGCAGGATGAAAGGTAATGCCGGAGAGAGTACCACAGTGCAGAATATGCCACAGCCAGACACAGCAAAACAGATGCATTCCTTTTTGGGACTCTGTAATTATTGTAGATCACGGAGCTTAAATTACTGTAGTTATTTGAGGCCCATACTGCAGGGACTAAAACAGACACACAGAAGGTGAAAGGTCCAATAGTTTGGTCTGAGGAAATGGGGACTTGCTTTTGGGAACTCAAGGCTGTGATCAGCAATGCTCCGGTCTTGGCGTCCCCAAATTACAAGAAGTCATTCTTTCTGTTTTCCTATTCAAATGGGCAGGTGATGGCAGCGGTCTGGACCCAGCAAACATTGCAAGGCCACAAACCTGTAGCGTATTACAGTAGACTCCTAGACCCAGTGATGCAGGTACAGTTCTGGTGTGAGCAAGATCTAGCGGCAGCAGCTTTTGTGATTCAAAAGACTTCGACCATTACTATATGTTGCCCCGTTACACTGTACGTGGAGCATGCAGTCTTTTTGGTTCTACAAAAGTCTAAATCCATGTTAACAACTCAGAGAGTGTCAGGATATGAGGCAATTTTATCGAATACATCAATTCATCCTGTGCAATGTCACTTAGTAAATCCCGCAAAATTTATAGCAGAGCCAGTGCAGCCTGAGGATATTGTTCACAATTGTGCCACGTATGAGGGAGAAGAGGAAGAGGGGCGCAAATGTGAAAGAGGATGCCCTGGAGGGGGTTGAGGTGATTTTTGTTGGTGGGTCTTCATTCATCAACCAGGAGATAGGTGAGAGGCATACAGGTGCAGCTGTCGTGGGTCTTGTGGAAAGGGAGTACCAGGTCAGATTGAAAAGATGGTTGCCTTCTCATTACTCTGCACAAGCAGCAGAACTGGTGGCACTTATAGAGGGGCGAGAAATTAGTAAGGGGAAGGCAGTCACTGCTTATTCTGATTCCGAGTACCACACCTCCACCATCCATTCTGGGTTATCAAGATGGCAGAGAAGATGATTTAGGAGGTCTGACGGGTCCCCTGTCCAGCATGCTGCATTGCTATCCCAATTAATTGAAATGTTAATCTTGCCAGTAGATATAGGTCTAGTAAAGTGTGCTGCCCATTCTACCTGCACTAATTCAATAGCTCTCGGAAATGATGCCACAGACAAGGTGGTGAAGGAAGCAGCATATTTTCCTTTCACAGATTCCCAGAAAATGAAAACCGTGTCCCGGCAGGTACAGTTACCAGCCCCGTACACCGCAGTCCCGGTGCTCCAGATAATAGAAATGCAAGGGAAAGCCCCTAGAGAAGAACAGGCACTCTGGAAAAAGAGAGGATGTCTTCTCTCACCCACAGATTTGCTTTGGAGGCAGAAGGTGGCGGTGAAGGTAGTAATGCCTGTAGAGCTGCTTGTTTTGGCTCTAGAGCAGCTACATTAACCGTCACATACTTCTTGAAGGCAAATTGCAACAGATCTCCAGGAGGACTGGTTTATCCCTAACTTACAAGAACAGGGTAAGTAGATTTTTTGGGGGAATTGTGTAGTGTGCAAGGAGTTATATCCCAGAAATGCCGTGAGGTCAGTGAGGGGGGTCTATCAAAGGAGCTACACATTGTTTTGTGGACATGATAACGAGGTGCAGTAACTTCATATATCTAATTGTCATGGCTTGTCCATCCTCCCGGTGGCTTGTGGTTTGTCCCTGCGTACATCCTGATGTTAAATCGGCAGTGAGATTTCTGGTGAGAGAGGTAATTCTAAGATGGGGATTTTTCAAGGTCTTAAAATCCGACAATGGAACCCACTTTTTGAATGCATTGTTTGCAGAAATCACTTTGCTGCAAGGAATAAAGCATAGGTTGTGCTTGGTGTACCACCCACAGGCCAATGGGATCATGGAGAGGCTCAAGGGGGTCCTTAAGGCCTGTTTAACTAAAATATGGGCAGAGTTAAATAAATCGTGGTACATGTGCCTCCCACTACTAATGTTTTATTTACGCAATCACCTAGGGAGGATCACCCCTCACAAAATCATGACTGGGAGTAGGCTACATACACCTCTCTCAACTACATGTATGACATGAGATGCCCACATGACCACAGCTCTTAGCTGGGGGAAATCTGCCGAAAATTCACGCTATTACCGCCAGCGGGAAATCCACCGGCGGTAAGAGCGCGAAAATTCCCCATTGAGCCCAATGGGGAATGGAGCATTCCCGAATGGGCTCACTGGGGAATGGGGATTAACATTTCCACCAAACTCGTGATCCGGCGCTATTAGCGCCGGGGAGTTCGGCAGTAGGGCTAATACCGACGGCGGTAATACCGACGGCGTTACCGCCAAAGTCATGATCAGGCCCTATATCTTCACAGGTTGTGTCTTCTCACCAACAGACAACAGGAGAAAACGATCAGACTACCGACAATTAGCACAAGACATAGCTTCTCCCCAGGGACCGCATCTATATCTGCACCTTCATGCGTCTTTGAAACAAGCAGCACTTCTATGGGCCGGATAGAGTAATCTATGCGACTCCGACTCCTGTGAAGGTGGATGGCAACAACAGTTGGATCCACCTGAGTGACACTCAAAGGGATACCGGCAGCCCTCCACAGGAGCAGGCATAAAAGTTAAGTACACCGTAAATTATTCACCACTCATTTCAGTGTAAGGGGTGTGTGCGAATAAAGATCTGGTATTTAAATAATCTTTATATCTGAAATTGTGTACAAATCAATGTTTTTGTCTGTTTTCTTGGTCCTTGGGTCATCATGTCTGAAGATGAAGTCCAGGGAGAAAATGAGAGTGAATAGAAATATTAATGATATAGGGCCTCATTACAAATCAGGCGGTCTGGAAATAACGGTGGCGGTAAACCCGCTGCCACCGTTGTTTCCGGAGCGCCTGATCCCGACTCCTGCAGGCGGGAGGTGATGTTCCCGCCAGGTTTGACCTGGCGGGTTTAACACCGCCCGCCTGCAGGCGGACGAGGAAACACTGGCAGCATTACGAGATGCTGCCGGTGTTTCCATGATGCCCATTCCCATCGAGTCCAATAGGACTCAATGGGAATGTGGATTAACACCATTCCGCCTCCGTGATTCCCGGAAAGCCGGGGTTGTAATGCCCCGGTAATTCCGGGAATCACGGAGGCGGAATGGTAATACGAGTCCGACGGTAACCAGGCGGTTTTACCGCCTCAGTTACCGCCGGACTCGTAATGAGGCCCATAATCTTTTTGATAATGATGATGATAAATTCGATCCTACAATGAATGCACATGGTTTCACAGCAGATAACATATGGTATAGCCATATGTGGAAGGTGGCGAGAGAGAGAGATCTGTTCTAGGGTATGTATCCCTAGTGAGGTAGAGTTAGCAGATGTGCTATACCTAGTGAACCTAGACCTGTGCAGGGTCTGAGGCCAGTTTAAAGGGCCATCAATTACGGCATCAATCATATCAAGTGACAATGATTGTTCAGTTGCTGAACGTACAGAACACAAAAATATTAGCTGTGTTCAAAGAATCCAATTGGCCTTGAAAGGTGCTGTTTTTCTAAAAATCAGTGGGAGAAAGGGTTCAAGAGTTGCAGAGCTGGAGGAATGAGGAGATTCTCAAAAGAAGGGGTGGCACAAATAAATCATAATTGTCGGACAGTATGGAGAAATCATTTGCCGTATTTGATTTGGATCAAAGAGCCAGAACAACCGGTTAAGAAACAGACACGTCAATTTTTCTCTGTGTTTTATGGGCGATGGCACATTGTTGGCACAATGGGGAACTACAGTCGCACGCTTCTCATCACAGACCTGGCTGGAGGTACTGCTGCTCCTCAAGACAACTTTTTGACCTGTGGACAGAATGTGTATAGACAGGTGCCTCCAGCCTGGCGAGGTGTGTCAATCTCTCTACTCTTCACGTGCTTGTCCTTGTGATCCCTGAAGAGCACCTGATTTTGGTCCGTCCAATGCCCAAGTTACATCTGTGCTCCTTTTGTCCCCTACACCCCTGGTGTCCCTTTCACCACCTTATATGAACAAAACGAAGACTATGGGCCTCATTACGACCCTGGCAGAATGGGTTAACGGGTGCCGCAAATGAATGCGGACACGTTAAACCCATTCCGCCTGATTACGAGGTCCCCTTACGGGACCCGGAAAGGACGCCTGGTAAAACCAGGCGTCGTTACCGGGTCCCGCGAGGGACCAGGGAGATAACAACGGGCTAGTCGTAATTGGCCCGTTGTTAGCTCCCTGCACCCATTCCCATTGAGCCCCATGGGGGTTCGAATGGGAATGGGGAAGGTCCGGGCACAGGTTCCCTGAGGGAGGAATTACCGGGCCCTCCAAACTCGGAATGGCCCGGTAATTCCCCATTCAGGGAACCCGGACCCGGTTTTGGAGGCAGCCATGCCGCCAATAGCGGCATGGCTACTATCAAAGCCGCAATGAGGCCCAGAAATCACAAACAATTTTACCGTACGAGAAGATCGAACTACCTTTCAGCAGCATCATCAAAGGCTTTAGCGGTCATTCCTGATCGATATCGGCAGTTTAGCCACACCAAGACCTCCTTTGCCTCCCCACTGGTGCCCAAGCAGTGGCCAATGCCAAATGTCTCCAGGTGACCAGGTATGAACTGCTACTCTTTGTGAACGCTTCAGAGTTAGCATTTAGTGCCATTAAGGAAGAGGTACGGGGACTAAGGTTCATGACTTAACAAAACCGGTATAAACTCGACCTCCTGAGAGCAATGGAGGGTAGAGTATGCTGGAAAATTGAGAGTAACTGCTGCACATTTGTGTCTCCCAATGATCCAGAAAACGGTACGCTCACCAAAACGATTGTCGCCTTGCATAAACTGAAGTGATCATGGGGGCTGAAGCCGGGATCATCAACAATTCACTGATTGACTCTTTATTCTCATGGGTACCTTCCTGGTTGAGCCTTGCTATAAAGATCCTGTTACCTATTTTTGTCTTTTTTCTCATTCTTATTTGTTCCTGCCAGATGCTCTTATGGTGGAAGGTGTCTTGCGTCCTCCACCAAATTAGTATGCTTAAGTGGAGTAGTGGATAGATTGCAGGAATGGTGGGGGGCGAGTTGGGTTTGTTCGGCAGAGGAGTATGCCAATATTGAGATTGGTGTGAGAGATAGTTATAGAGTATTTCCCCAAGAAGGTGATTATGATTTGTTAGTTAATATATTAACTAAAGGGGGTATGTTGGGGTGTCCAGGACGGGCCCCCATGATCATGAAGGGTTTATGTTGCATGCACCATATTTATGACTGGGGACAGTGGCAAATTAGGTGCAAGATTGCAATTTTATATACATTGAGTGTAGGTAGTTATTGATAGAAGATGTTACTTTAGTGTTACTGTTGGTCAAGCAATTGCTACATATTAGCTTGCATGTATGCAGAAAGGTCAAATGTTAAACCTACCAAATGTAAAAACATACATGCACAATAATACAAATACATGGGGAAATCATGAATCTCACAAATGAAACAAAAACACAACAGTTGGGGACCTTTCACAAAATGCACTTTGTCTTTTAAACTGACTTTGCCAGGTTTTCAGAAGGCAGAGGGCAGGTGACGAGTAACTTCACAACCTTCACGTTTAGCAGCTGCACAATGCATTTTAGGTATCAGGGACATTCTGGGTTTCTGGGCCAGGGTGGTTGACAGAAGAAAGAATGAGTCATCTACTAAAAAGGTTAGTTTGCAAACAGGAAGAAGGTTTATGATTTAACAGTTCCACGAAGGGAACAGATGTACTCTCACTCATTGGATTGAAGTCGCATAGAGGGGGTTGACCACTAGCTTAGGCCGGAAGTAACGATGAGGCCAGAGGCCAGGGTGTCCAGCAGTCAATTGTTTTTACAGGTTGAAACTAGAGCCTGGATCTGCTGGAGTGGTGGTCATATACATTAGTATGTCTTAAGAGAAGCCAGGAGTCTGGAGGAGATGAGATCGCAATCAGAACACACTTATGGTTAAAGGCCCTAGGCCAGTTGTTACTCAGTAATTAATTATGTTATATGTGAATGTTTCATTGTACCATGATTTCACAACCTCCCTTGGACCAATCCCCAGAAAAGGTGGACCTCGAACACAAGCTAAAGATGGTCGTAAAGATTGTCAGTGACAAATGAGAAAGAATATTTGTAGAAGATGGAACTCTATTGTGACTGTTTTGACCAATCATGTTTGGAGGTGGATTGTAATAGAATATCAGGGAGTGTTTAACTATTGCAAAATTGTATAAAAGATGTTAACTGATGTGGTTTGTTGAGACGGGGTTAGTTTGGCGCTACCTCACCATCTAACTGCTACCCTGAAAATCGTACAATAAACTTGCTTAATGTACAAAATGTGTACTGGTTCCTCAGGTGGTGGACCTGGTTTGGGCTGAGGTAATTAGGGGTCCGCCCCTACAATTGTGCAAATGAAAAATAGTTCAATAAATAAGAGCTTATTGAATAAGTATGCATTTCAAAAGTTCGCTGTGCAGTTTATATTTAGAGTGAAGGTTCAAACCGGAAGAATGTAGTGCATATCCCAGACCCACAGACATCAAATAAATGCCATATACAAGGGCTCGGGTATATCCTCATTTTTCGTATTAATCCTGCAATTGAGGGCCAGGCCCCTGCAGTGATGGCCTGCCCTCAGCTCCATTAGGAATTGTTTTTTTTTCTATCTCTAACAAGGACCAAGCAGGCCATGCAATAAATAAGAAAGCATTACTGAAGGCCCTGAAAGGGGCAATGCCGCACCCACTCCACTGCCTCTCTGTTTCATCCTAACAATAGCTGTACCAATTTTCATAATCTTTTATCTTTTAAAGATTTACAACAGGCCCATACAAAGAAGGGAAATAGCATTTCTATGCATCCTGGGGCAATCAAAATAGTTTCGAGCACTTGTTTCATCGATCTGACTGGTCCCTGGTAGAAGAACAAAAACATACTATTTTTTCACAATAAAAACAACGGAAACCACCCTGCAGGGTCTGCCGTCCCAGAAAGGACACCAAGTATATCTTTAAAAGTAAGAATACAAATGTTGTGTGATGTGAACCAGACCCACAACATAGTAGTGTTTACATGTCTATGCATCTGGTGGAATTCTTAAAGACACCATGGGGGAATTATTCAAAAAGCTATGTTTTGCATGGGGGAGACCTCCAACATGTACACTTCATTGCCCATGGCAAAAACAGGGTCACACACAATAAGTGTACATGCTTTCTCCGCTGCATGCATGTGTGAGGCATTTACAATGGTGCCAAAAGCAGACAGGTTTCATAAGAATGCAGTGACTTTTTGCCTGCCAGCATTTGGTTTTGGCAGGCAGAGCAGCACTGCAAGGCAGGTGCTGTATGCCTGCTCCATGCTGCCCCTCTGTCTGCCAAAACCAAGAAAATCACCAGCAGTCGTAAAACAAGTGTGCATCACTAATACTGGAGTAAACATTGTGTGTCTGTCTTTAACACTGGTCCTACCACTCCGTGGAAGTCAAAAATTATCCCACAGAGGTGTTAAAACCAGGCATAACACATGTTATACCATGAGGTGGACATGGAATAGGATTACAATGTCCGACACCTGTGTGCAAAAGCCGAAGGGTTTTCCACAAGCATTTCATTGTCATGCTGGCTGTGGAAAATCACTGGATTCCTATTCAATCAATGCAAATGCCTCCTGTATGCATGCATTACAGGAGGCATTTTCAGTTCAGTATGAAATGCAAAAATGCATGTAAACCTGTTTTCAATGATTTTACATTGGTTTTACATGCATTAATTGCACTTCATAATGCAAACGCTGAAAATCACATGGAGGGGACGTGAATGCAAGCAAACGATAATGATGTGTTCCTATATAGCACTCACGCTTAAGCACTTCATATAGAACAAATATACATACAATGTCACCTAACCTGTGTTGGTACTCATTTATTAACCTCAGTATGATAAAAGGCTTGAGTTGACCTTGCTGGGAGTTGAACCTGAATCCTGCAGATCACACACACATTGCAGCAGCAAGCACTCAACCCACTGAGCTATCTTACTGGCTACAGCTATCAGAAAACCACCGACTCCAGAAACAAAGAGCCACATGCTGCTGCCCACAGCCCAGGAGCCTCAATTTCTTTTTTTCTTTTTTTAAATGGTAGCGATAGAGACCAAAGTGGTAGCAAGGGAGACCTCTGGTGCGACCCCCTAGTGACCTTAAATGACGTCCCTGGAGATTGGCAAAAACTTGATTGGACAAAGACAGAAGCAGTGGGACAAACAGGGGCCCCCTCTGCATCATGTGCGAGAGGGATAAAGCTCATTCTACCAGACTTAAGAACATATGATGCATGGAATTAGTTAATTTATTTTCCACCACACAGTATCGAACAAATGATCCATAAGTATTATGATTTGTAACTAGAACAAAAATGATCAGATTGGTATATATTACAATGCCATGTCAGTAAATCATGGGAATGTTTGAAAAATAGTCAACACGTCTTTGCTAATGGGTGCAAAGGATGCTATGACTTTAACATCTCACATTCTGATTCTAGTCCATCATTGTTTACATTTCCACTCTAGACATTAGAGGTCTTCTCATCGATCTTGTCTAAAAATAGACCTCTGAAAGAAATACTAGCAGTAGCCAGTGTATTCAATGCTGAGCTAGTGCTTTTTCTCTCTCTTTTTCTCTCTGCTAATTATTAAAATCTAGACTAACCATATGCATGTATTTTCTTTTTTTTTAATTAAAAGTGTCTTACAGTTTACAAGAAACTTTTACACTCAACTAATACAAGATGGTACCAAAAATAATCAGAATTACTAAAATACGGCAGCAAAAATGAGCACGATATACCAATAACAACATCTTTCTCACAACGTAAGTCAAATTAATCAAATATCCACATAGTGAATTGATTAAACAAATAACTAAGCCCATATCTCTGCCCATGCTGCTTCGCCCTCAGCCATTCTGTTCTTGAAGCCCAAGAGAATTTCCTCTAGCAAAGATGTCAGAGCAATTATTGGAGTTTGATTTGAAGTGTTCATAAACCTTTCATACAGATCGATACTCAAGACACGAGCAGTCGAGTGTAAGAGTACCCCCAAATGGTTAATTATCTGCTGCAAGAGCGAGGGGCACTCTAACACTAGGTAGAATAATGATTCAGTTAATTCTAGGCCACACATTCTCGATAGGCCCAATTTGGGCCCCATCACTTCCAAAGTGGGTAAGACATTTAATCGAAATTTAAGGTAAAGGTCCCGATGTTTTTAAGATGGAAACTTCGATAGATAAGATCTCAACTTAGACAGTGGAACAAATAGATGCTGGTTATCTTTATACAGTATCAGACTATTTAGATCTTCATGGTCTTGAATTCCATCCCGGGTGATGATTTTCCTTTTTTTCACATAATCGCTGTCTAAGGAATCCAGCGAAATTAAATTAGTAAAATGTATGCTTTTCCTATGAAATGTAGCTAGTGATGAGGAATAAGGATAACTACCCTTCAAAAGGTTCTTCATATAGAAACAAAGGGAGGTTCCACCGGCCCCCATAATCTTTGAGTACAGAGACAAACACCTTTTCATATATTGGGCCCACTAAGAAGTGAGGACCAGTTCTAGTCTAATAGCACTGAGGGGTGCAGACTTGGGTAGGCCTAAAACAGTCTTCCAAATGTTCCCTTCCATTCTATCAAAAAGTGATCTGTTGCAATATGGGATCAAATCGCAACCATACAAGATACTAGCAGTAATTTTGAGTTTATACAATTCAATAAATGGCAGTAAAGAGAAGGTGCAAAGCTTACTCCGAAGGGCCTTCATAAGGGTGATACCAGGCCAGAGTTTCATAATCATTCTTTTCCTTTGAAGCTTAAATTGTTTTTGTGTGGAGATCAGAAACCCAAGATAGATTATTGCAGGGACCTGCTCGATTTTGGTCTGATTTAAAGTCCAGGAGTAAGACTTGGGTCTTTGCTTTGTGGAGTAAGATAACACATAGGATTTCCGGGGGTTAATTCTTAAATGATTTATCTCCATGTACCCATTTATCCCATCCATAAGTCTTTGGAGCCCTGCAGGGGTGTAGTCCATTAAGAGAAGTTCATCCATGTAAGCAATATTGGTTACTCTTAAGTCACCCCATTGGGGCGAAAGCCCCCATCATAAGAGAGACTCCATCCACAGATCTGCCAGGAAGAGATAAAAGAGGATGGGCCCGAGAAAACAACCATGGCAAACCCCTCTGGTAACTATGATTGGGCTTGATAAATCGTCATGGGTTTTTAGTTTGACACTTACAGTATTGTTACTGTATAAAACATTGATCATTTTCGGGAGGCCTTAACAAGTACCACACCTCTTCAACTTCTCCCAAAGTGAAGTTACGTAAATTTTGTCAAAGGCTGCCATTAGATCAAAAACGGCTACATAAAATGTTTTGCCAAATGCTCCACCTAGATCTGTTCCATCAGCTAAGACACTCTGCAGAAGCCACAACCTGGGAGCATAATCTAAATAGAATATCAGCCCATAATTGGGCATTGTGCTCTGCTGACATCCCCTGCTCCCCACCTTTGGTCTGTCTGTCTGTCACTTGTTTGATGTGCGCTCTGAGGCCCACGGGAGTGTGGCACTTTATAAAAATTGAAATAAATAAATAAATAAATTGTATTTAAAGAATACGTTTTATACCCCATCTGGGCCACTCGCTCTAGAGTTGTTTAACTTCTCAATCACGCTGATGATGTCGTCTTTGTCATGATTAAAAGCCCAGGTGGCATCCTGCAAAGAATTAGAACACTCCAGAACGTTTCCCCCGCATCTGGATTACATTTTTTAAAAAGGTATTCAGACCAAGTTCTTTCAGACACACAGCATACTTGTAGGGCAGATTGTTTAGAAGCAGTACCATTGATTATTCTCCATAAAGCGCCCACATCCTTATTTGCCAATTTACTAAACAATTTCTGGTTTTCGTCAATGTAAAGTTTCAGTCTGTGGTTCCACCATTTTCTTTTGAAAAACCTCTAAGAGAAAGTGGAAATGGATTCATAGGACTAATAATGGTTCCTGGCTGCTTTGCATAAACGGATCACACATTTTGGGACTAAGAGAATGATCACATATCTTTATATTTCACCAATATGTCGATGTTTGAAGGGATGTATGCTTGAATCACTACATACATACTTCGCACTGGGCTCGGTGCTCATTTTATTTACCACAGCACTCTCCCGAAAATCCATAGAGATGTATGTTTATACTATGAGATGTTTTATCTTTTGAAAACCATGTTGCTGAAACTCAATGGAAAACAGCGTTTGCCATTTTTTTGCTTTACTATTATCTTTGTAGTTTGCTCTGCAGTAGATGGTTTCACCTTACTATAAATAGCACACGTCCATCGTTGAAAACACTTCTAATATTACAGCCTCCTTGACATCCATTTCTGGCCTATGTCATTTTATCTGCAAAGCTTTTTGGTAAATCCTTCCATCTGTTTATTCTTAGGCATCCTAATCTTTACAAGTGATTGTTTTGACTACTTCTTATCCATATTTGGCTTTTCTGTCTGTGGCTTTGTGATCTTATTTTACAAGGCTTTATCCTTTGCTGACTTTTGAATGGAATCCAGCTTCTGTTTGTCCCCATGTCATTCTATAATTGTCATCAGTAAGTAATCCACGTATCTCAAAGAATCCTTCTATCTGTTGCTTCTCTTCGTACATTAAAATTGGCCCCTGTGGCAAGAGCATATTTTTACTTTGCCTGCTTTCATATGAAACATTACCAATTTCCTGGCTAAACTAGTCAATAGTTGGCCTTCTCGTCCTATGATGACTTTCTGGGCCCGCCCATATACACAGAGCAGCACTGCTCTTTCTAGTGTGTGACCACTACTAGGCTTCTACCAAACATGTCTACAATGCTCTTGTCTGTTTATTGTTAGCCACCTGTATTTGCTTTCAGGCTTTTCTGGGGGATGGCTCATCGAATGAATTGAAGCAAAGAGCAGGTCCTTCTAGGTCTAAACGGCTCGTGCTCGACTAAAGGTCTAAGCAGGCGTTAGCCACCTCCAGGTGGCTGTAAAGTGGGGCCATAGGACATCAAGTGAGGCAATGATATTTTCAAAAGCACAATTTATCTGTTAAGCATGGAAGGTTAGAAGACGCATGGTTGCTCACTCTGGAACCATATAGCACCATTTTATGAAATCAACTCTCTTTTCTTTTTCCTCCTATGTAGTTAATGTTTCAATCTGTGTCCCACCGTTAGTTCAGTGACAAAATGAGATGTATGATACTTCCTATATTGTTTTTATCTTTAAACAAATGTGTTCACTCGTGCATTGTTTTCGAACAGCGTTGCTTGCTGTGCAGATATCACCTGGCTTGCCTTGTCATGGATATATGTAGCTTCCTTTTTCAGCAGTTTGTTTTCCATCCTGAATATATTATGTCCAACCAAGATAAACCAAATCCCAATAAATTAGCTGGTTTAAGGTACTATTTTTGAATTCCATACATATACCAATGCGGGCAAATTTAGACATACTGTAGCGTTAACACCTGATCTGGCATGCCAGAGAGGGTGTTAAGGCCATTAGCACCCCGGTTTACCAAAGCGGTAACCCGGGGTGCTAAAAAAAGGGTTTTCCTTCCTTCAGCGGGATGCCGCACATGTCCTGTTGAAGGAAGGAAAATTCTTTACAAAGATGGCCACCATGGAAAGGGAAGGCGGGGCTCCGTACGGAGCGCCTTTTCCCTTTCCACGGTGGCCGTTGGGAGCAGAGAAGAAGGTGCGACTGCAGCGCATTCGTAAGTTGGCGGATTAAAAATAAATAAATAATTGGGGACAGAAGGTGGGGAAAGATGGCGGCGAGGGGAGTCGGTCAACAGGCAGCATGGAACGCGGGCTTGCACCAGTGGTTCAAGCCCGCTTTCCTAGCCACCTGAATGGCTGTCCCCCTCCCCCACAGCCATGGTACTAATGCTCTTTTTCAAAACTGAAATAGCCATTTCATTGACAGATATTAGACTATTTTGGCTCCAAATTTCTCCAAGATGTGACCAATACAGCTCTGTGATGCACGGTCTATTGTTTCGCCATTAAGTACCTCCAAGCCAACAGAGCACATTTTGTTTGCACATTTGAGATGCAGTCTGTTTCTGGAATACATGTTAATGAATTGCACGCCAAGACACATTCTTCTCATTGAGCTACCTCTCATATAGTACATTTCTTCTCTAAAATGGAAGGTTAGCTAATGAAAATTATCTATTGGGCAGTATACTGTACTTTACATCATGATATACGTGCCAAATCAGTGTGAATTATGCCTTACAGCGCAGAGTACAGCAAGGATTCATGATAAAACACAGTTCTTTCATCGTTTTCATCAGTACATGAATCAATGATCTCTAACATTACAGTAAAGCGAAGAGAAAGGGAATGCAGGTATTTAGAACTGTGAAAGACATCTGATTTCTCTCATACGGTACAGTCTCTCCCGTGGAAAACCCAACAACACATGCTCATCTAGTGGCTTATTCTTTTCTGTGGGTGCGCTTTGACCATGGTGCCGTGGAAGCAGATCATGTGAGGGAAATTCCAAGTATTAAGAGCCATTGCTGGATATCTCATGTTCGCTCTCCTTTCTGGCCTGAGGATTTTAGTGATTGTAGAGCACCAGGAACCTGGAGTGTACAGAGAGGTAGCTCACAAGTTGCAATGCACAAAGGAAGAAAGTGGTCCTTAAAAGGTTCCTTTAAAAGACTAAATGGATAGGAGGAGGTTGGGATAAGGTTCAGAAGGCACACTACATTCTGGGGCTTAAGTGTTTCATTGGACACAGTGCTTAGCACAGCAAGTAAGGCTGGGTACCTCCATAGACAGGATCAGTTGTAGTTTGCATCCGGGTAGACAGAAATCATGCCTCTCAAAGGTACAAATCCACGCCTTCCAAGAGGAAATAGGCCCTAGATCATACAATCACTATACAACTTCAGTTTAGTACTGTGCACTGCCCATGAGGTTAACATGTGCCTCCATGTGAGCAGGGTGCACCAGTTGGTATTATAATCCCATGCTACTAAACAGCACCTCAACCCCCAAAAATAGAAGGGCAATATGAACACTGAAAGTACACAAGGATAAATCATAATAAAATCAACTGACAAATGTGGTGCTGTTGTGGTCATGGAAACACAGAAATACAAAAGAGATGCGAACAGACAACTACTTCAAACAACTTATCCACAGACCTACCACAGACCCGCGGATCCTTACTAGTGGTTCCTGTGGAGCCCAATCAAAAAGGGGGAAGCAAATTAAAAAAAAGGCATATAGTTGTCTTCCAAGGCTTATCATAATTATAGGGTGGAGAAGACCATTCCTCAGAAGGTGGCGGTGGCTGCCCTATAATGAAGGTGATACCGTTTGGCTTGCTGGATGAATGCGGATGACATTTTCTAGAAATAAATGTTGCAGCCTAAAGTGGAAATTTCGAGAAAAATCTATTGCAAGGTGAAAAAGTTATTAAGTAGACCAAAGAAAACATTGTTTTCAGCCTAGTTCCATTAATTTTCCCATAGAGAAAAAGTACAATGATTGAACACCCGCAGCGCAAAAACCTCTGTATGTATTTGGGCCAAAAAAGAAAAATCTTTGGCACATTGCACTTTTTGCTGGTTTGGGGTAAATCCATCCAGTAGTTCTTAAAATATTGAACAGAGAAAGGGGTGCCCCAGCTCCCCAAAAACCTTCATTTATCGCCCATGGTGCATTGCAGCAAAAAGTCTGAGACTTTTCAAAAATGAAAAGTCACCTTTTTTTTTGCTCAATGCCAGCAATTCCGGCCCTAATATAATGCTATTTGAAGGAGGAAAAGTCATGTATTCACATAAGGCTAGAGGTGGAGAAGTGGAAGAGGACAACATGTGAAGTGGAGGAGTTTGGGGTGGGCTGGAGAATTTGTTTGGGTTAGAAATGTTTCAGCTTATAGGGAGAGTCCCAGTGAAATCTGGGAGAATCACACTGAGATGTCACAAAGCACACTTGGAAATAAAAAGCACCACATGAAACCGAAGTGTGAGGGGGAGTAATGGGAGAGTGTTAGGGAGATAAAACACCATGAAGAGGAGTCTAGTGACCAAGTAAAGAGGAGGGGGCGCATGGTAAGTTCCCATGAGGATGGTGAAGAGTTTTTAATTTGAGCGTTTTCCCATTGCTGCAGGAATATGCAAACAGTACTTTATTGTGCGAATCAGCATACTCTGAAATGATTATTGGGAAATAATTGCGAGAATAGGAAGGGGAAAAATAATCATGGGAACAGTGTTTCAAATCTGTACAGAGCACATTTACTAGGCAGGGGGCAAGGGGTCTTTGGGAACCATTGGTGCAACATGTACAATGGACACAGCTGTGACCAATGGACCACAAAGGTCACGGCTACGGCCAGTGGACCTTGAGGCCATCAGCCATGGCAAGTCTAACACTTTCAGCACGGACCCTAAATAACAAAGAATACAAATACCAAATAATGTGTCTTTCTGGAATTCTATACACTAATTGCTAGACTCATTAAAGGTTTATTTCAGGCACACTTGGGTGAGTCACTGATTTAGTCTGTTCTTAAACGACTCAACTCAGTCTTTCATCCTTCTAAGGTCGATAAATGAGTACCAACACAGGTTGGGTGATGTTGGGTGTATATTTCTTCTATATAAAGCGCTTAAGCGTAAGTGCTATATTATAGCACAGCATTATCATTTGGTCATGGAAGTCTGCTTGCATTTGCAGTAATTTGGTAATATGGGCCTATACACACTGACCTTAACGATAAATATGGCGATCCATTCTTGTATGAAATGTACATCACATTATAGTGATATCGTAACCATATTTTTCGTAGTGTACAATGCTATGTGAGGCCACTTCCTGTTTTGTCAACGGGTGAAAGGTCGTGTTTCGTCGCTTCCCGCGATATCCCTTTGGGGTGGGGTCAAATGGCATCACTTCCTGCGGTGTCATCAGGGGTCAAGGCTAGTGTGATGTCACTTCTGCTACCCCTGGCATTTTGGTGAAATGACGTCCCTGGTTTCCCCCCAGAGGAAATGTGTTGAATTATGGGTTAAAATGGTGCATTATGCAGCAAACTTTCTGTGGAAAATTGGGTAAAAAGCCAGACGGTTTGCAATCAGTTTTGTAGGGTAATGCATGGAAAAATACAATAGATGCAAGTCATCAGCAGTGCACAGGAGCATTTCCCAATGCATTTCCATGATGTCTTTACGCACAATATATACCAGTATATAAAGAAAATTCAACCTGGCTGGGATATACATTTCGCAAATCAAGTGGCATTTCTGCGCATTTTAAAGATGCCCCCTGATTTAGGCCAATGCACAGGGGTTAGAAGAAGACATTTGAATGCGCAAATCGTGCATTTGAGGATAGGGCGCTTCTTTTTTTGGCTTAAATGATGAGCTGAGGTAGCGCATCTCCTCAATTGTAGCAAAAAAGGTTTTTAGTATCTACCCCATATTCTTTTAATATATTTTTTCACTTGACAATGTTTGCCCTAGTAGTCATTTGATTGGTGCAAAAGGGTACTGAAAGTTTATTTTCTAATGATATATTTGTAATTAAATATTTGCTCATTGCATTTGCATCAATGCAAAGTTTTTGTAATATGCCCCCTCATGATTTTTGCCTATATGCAAAAAAAGATTGAAGGTACATGTTTCTATTAGTTGATATTTTAAAATGGTTCTTACATACATGTTTTACAGACACATGTATATAAAGAAATCTAGACAGTAATGGCTGAGCTTTTCTAGGGGGTAGGCCTTGGGACCTCGTTTCCTAGACCCCCTCGAAAAGAGCCCACCCAGGAAACGCCACTCACAGAAGCCTGGAAAGGAAGAGGAGGGGCAACGGGCTACAAAATACAGTGCAGGTTTGGGGGATGGAAGTCCAGGACGCTAGAGCAGGTACATCGTTTGTGGAGTGGGGGAATCTGGGTAGGAGGGGCTTATAGGGAGGAGTGGCGGGCTAAACAGGGGGGTTTGGGCCAGACAGGGTGGGGCAGGAGGGCGAGGACGCGAAGAGCACAATATTCGGTGAGGAAGACAAGGCAGGGCAGGGCACGGGGGCTCTTTGTATGGGTCCCTCTGGGGTGAAAACTCTCCACTGCATACATAATACCGCCTGTTTGAGGTCGCTCTCAGAGGCTAAAAAAAAATACTGACTTTTTTTAGGAGCAGCCTCAAACGTGCGGTATATTAACACGGAACCCATTTTAATTTAAATTAATCAATTGCCTTTTTTGAATTAGTAAATTAATGTCCTAGGGCTTTAATTGACATTTTCTTTGTACACATGAGCACCGTATTTTGGTGTTGATATTGAGAGAGAATTTGGATTGCATTGGCATTTATTTTTCTGTGAAATGTTTTGATTTTCCTGAATAAAAAGGAAAAGCCATAAAAGTTTGGTTTCCTAATGTTGAAATGGTGTATTGTCCTTGAGGTCGAATTTATTGTTATAATGAGCCTAGACAGATGGCTTCCTTTCACGGCGCCTTTTTGGATGGCTGATGGTGGGGTCATCTATTAGAGGACCAGCTTGGTTGGTGCTAGATTCGACTTATTTCAACAAGGGTGGAGGAATATTCTACTACATAAATACTCATTCATGTATTCATTCACTTCAAATGGGAAACAGAATCAATATCAATCATTCCCAGGCTATTATAGTAATTCTGCAAGAGATGCTTTCATGTATACACACCTCCATAGATCCAAACTCACAAATCCATCCTCACAGATACATGAGCGTAACCAGTGTCTCAGCAGCCCCTGTTTTCTGGCACCTCCCCCTGTTGCTTCAGCATCTGCAGATGTGCTTCTTAGGTCTATCAAACAGAGTGCAATGCATAGATAGGACAATTTGAGGGACAGAGTGGTCGGCCTGGCATCCGCAACTCTCTGTTTCACTCGCCACTAGGTGATATGTCCTCCCAAGAAGAAGAATTCAGTGCTGTGTGCCGCTATTAAAACATCAGTACTGGGGAACTTGTTTATTCGAGTCAAGGCCACTGACAACCAGTTGTAAATGCACGTGACCAAAGGGAACAAAAGTCCCAAAGCTCTGGTTAGATCTGATAGGTCTAGACTCAAGTCAGACCTACCCAGAGCCAGCAGAATCAGGTATGCCAATGCTCTCATTGCATTTAAACACACACACACAATTTCTGTTATGCCTTGGTTTACATCCCTCAGCTCCTTGCAACATCTACTCTGGATACTGGGCTAGTCTTTCATCTCACTACTGAAAATATGTGCGGGCGTATCCTGCAGCTCATGATAAAACATGTATAATCCTTTGGAGGCAGTCTGGCTCTGTGTCCAATCACTAAATTCGTAGCCCCACACCAGACCTATTTGTATTTTTCCCACTGTAACCCACTGTGCCTATTTGAATTTAGACTAATGCCGCCATCTGTGCCTATTTGAATTTAGCCCATTCTATTGTAGCCCGCTGTGCCTATTTCATACCAGCCTAGCTGAGTGTACTCTTATGCCACCACTTAGAGGGTACTTCAACTTAGAACGTGCCACATAATACATTATTCCACATCATGAGCATCACAGCCCATATTGTCGCGCCTTGAAACACTTGTGTATAGGCGCGTTACAAATGCCTTATCATATCATATCATATCATATCATAGCCTGCTAACTTACACATGCCTACTGATCATTTACCACCAGACAACTGTCAGTAGCCTCCCCATAGCGTTCAAGAGAGTCCCACATAATTCCACCAACATATCCCCAGCCACCCCTACTATTATGGAATGCCCATATCCGAGCACTTCAAGTGGGCTTCAAAGCAATCCATGTAGTCTACCCCTCAGAAACTCCAGACTTAGCGCAAGACTCTTGAGACTGCACAAGTCCTTGACTAGAATCCTACCTCCTACCAACAAAAGATTGTCTACCCAGAAGGTAAATATCACTTCCCTCAATATCTTGAGGCCTCTAACTACTCCCACTAACATAGAACCTACCCGTTCTTCCACAGTGCCCCCCCCCTTAAAGGAGGACTAATTAATGCCAGATCCCTGACTGCACATGCCACTGATATCTGCGACTAGATTTCGGTCGAGAAATTGGACTTTCTCGCTATCCAGAGTCCTGGTTGCATGATGCTGCAGGACCCTTACTTACCCTAGCAATCCCGGATGGTTACACCATACTGAGACAAGACAGAACTAATACGCGTGGCGGCGGCATCGCTATCATCGCCAAGACTAGCCTAGGTATGAGAACCACACCCACTATAGTTTCTCAATCATGTGAAGCGCTCACCATCAAACTCCCTCTAGCCAACCCCCAGACACTGACTATCCACCTCATCTACAGACCACCTGGACCCATAGGGACATTCCAGGAGGATATCCACAATCTACTCTCTAATAACCTCAACATTTCTTCACAACTACTTGTCCTAGGGGACTTCAACCTGTGTTACAATGACCCTCTAGATAAAAATGCCACCACCATTGCCAATACTCCCTCTGATCTGGGCTTAATGCAAAAACCCTCAAACCCACTCATATCAAAGGGAGAACCCTTGACTGGCTAGCAGATTACAACTGCACCGGCAACATCAAATCCATCGTCCCACAACCCTGGACAGACCACTTCTTTGTGTCCTTCGAACTATCCACTTCCAGACCACTCTCGCCAGTACCCACCATGGCCCTGCCATGTCCAACAAGAAATAAAAAGAATGTCACCAAGGATAAAGTGATTCCTGTGATCCTACCCACTCTTAACTAATTAGCGGATCAATTAGACCCTGTAACACTTGTCGATGAGTATAACCAAATCATGTTAACTACCCTCAACAACATCGCCCCTCTAAAATTTAGACTGAGTAAACCCAAAGCCCACTTAAATAAATAATTCACCCCTGAACTAAAGGACCTACGACTACTTAAACTTAAGAGGGGCTGCAAAACACCATCGAGGCTAATCCCCTCTGAAGACCACAAAAATAAACTCACAGAAATGTCCTCCCAATTCAAAAAGGAAATGTACATGGCCAAGCGAAACTCATACAATAAACGTATATCTAATGCTAACTCAAACATGAGGGAACTGTTCACCATCCTCAAGGAACTAGAGTCTCCCATTCCCATCCCTGACACATGCTCCTAAGATAAAGCTTGGTGCTCTGATATTCAACAAGCCCTCTCAAATAAAATAACTATGCTCCAAAAGAAAATATCTAAGAAAAAAGCCACTCTCATCCAACCATCCCAGACCAAAAATCTGAACACAGACCCCCCCCCCTCAATGGAACAGGACCCTGCTGCACGATTCATGTTCTCAAAAACCTCTATTCTTGAGGTGGAGAAAGTCATCCTCTCTCTTAAGCCAACCAACTGCCAGGGCGACCCCTGCCCGGCCCAGCTTATAAAAGACGCTGCCAGAGATCTTTCCCCATTTATTTCGAAACTTGTCAACGCCTCATTTGCATCCGGCACTGTACCAACCAACTTGAAACAATCCTGGGTACTGCCTCTGTTTAAAAGCAATCCTTATACCCACTCATACCCACTAACTACTGTCCCATCGCAACAGTACCTTTTCTGCTCACAATCC
Organism: Ambystoma mexicanum; assembly: GCF_040938575.1. Classification (NCBI taxonomy): domain Eukaryota; kingdom Metazoa; phylum Chordata; class Amphibia; order Caudata; family Ambystomatidae; genus Ambystoma; species Ambystoma mexicanum. Next base: position 875,178,663 of record NC_090932.1, on the reverse strand, counting down.
TGGACAGGTTTGCTTATAACCAAATTAAAAAATTCTTGGAACAACATAAGCTCTTAGGAGTACGCCAATCAGGCTTCCGACCCCAACGCGCCACTGAAACTGCCCTCATTGATTTGAAGGCACAAATAGATGATTTACGAGACAAAGGTAAAATGGCTCTCCTCTTGTTGTTGGATCTTTCGGCTGTATTTGACCTTGTGGACCTCAGGGTCCTTTGCAGCCACTTAGACTCAGCTGCACACTTTTCTAAAGAGGCCATAATATGGATAGAGTCTTTCCTCAGTGACAGGACCATGAGGGTATTCTCCCCCTCAGCAGCAGCTGACCCGATCCCCATCCTGTGCGGAGTTCCTCAGAGCTCTTGCGTCTCCCCTACCCTATACAACATATTTACTAAGCCCCTTTTTGATGATCTGGACCTTCTTGGTATCACCTACACTAACTATGCAGATGATACCCAGATTCTCCTCCCTCTTTCTGGGGATTACAACAAGGATTTGGCCTTGGTAAATAGGGTGTAAATCATCATCCAGGCATGGATGGCAACCCACGGTCTATGCCTGAATGATGATAAAACAGAGCTCATCATCCTGGGGACTCACTCCAACCTCAAAAAGTTAGGCCAAGAATGCTCCTAATTTGTGATTGATGGTAATAGTATCAAGGTGTCCAAGGAAGTGAAGACACTTGGCTTCTATCTTGACTCCACCCCTTCCTTCGACAAACAGGTGAAGTCCATGGCATCTGCCACAGCCTACACTTGTAAGCTCACCAGAGACGGCAAACACTTTCTTTCAGACAACAACTGCATTCTCTTAGCCAGAGCCCTGATTCTATCCAGGCTCGACTATTGCAATGCCCTATACATTGGTGCCAACAAATCTATCATCCACAGAATCCAAATTCTACTAAATAATGCCCTGCGAGCAGCTCTTGGCGTGTCCAAAAGATCGCACATATCCAACATCAGGCGCCAAAATAACTGGCTATCCACCCAAAACAAAATCCATTTGCATCCGTTGTCCACAAAGCTCTGAACAATGCCGCCCCTAGCTATCTTACGGACAAATTCCTAAAGAGAAGCTCCACCCGACCAGCAAGAACCTCCAATGCCAATAGCCTCATTATACCAAGATTCAGGTTGACTAATGCTGGGGGAGGCAGCTTCCAGGTCCGAGCAGCCCAATTATGGAACTCACTGCTTCACCCTCTACGTGAGGAGCAGCCCTTTTTGAAATTTAGAGCCAACTACATCAACTTCCTGAAAGCTGCCAATAGCTAACTCACTAGCTCTTACTCACTCCTGAGACCTCCTAATGTTGATATGTTAGATACCTGCTTAGATGCTGCCCATGTGCATATATATTCCCCTTCTGGCTAGTGATTTGTTGTCCTGCTAGCTCTTGTACATATGCTGTCTTCTTGTAATCCGTAACTGACCTTCTATGGTCTGTATATATTCTGCCTGTATGTAATTTGTAAACAACTGTATATATCTGTATATTATCCGCAACCGTGTAACTTAAGCCTTGCATTATCTGTACTGCTACGCCCGGCTACCTTCGGGTTTGGTGCACATTATAAGTGAATAAAACAAATAAACAAACAAACAAACCTCTATGATTACTGCATACATAGCACTCTTAGGCAGCAGACAATCCAGAAGACACAGGGCAATGCCGTGAAGCAGGTCACTATCGCATACAACTATGCACCCAGGAGGTGGCAGGCCAGTAATGAAACACAGAATTAAATAGTCAGCGCCACTAGGCACCAGGCAAGTCGTGCAGCCCGAGCATCCCTTTTTGCCAGGCCACACGCGCAGCTCACAACTAAACATCTAGCAATCCTGGTGGCAAGAAGGTCCTGCATCCCAAAAATAGTGAACTGGCACTCAGGGCAATTTGTGTCTCATATAACCCACAAATACATTCCTAGGGCTAATCTTTCCACTAACAACTGGACATACCACTGGGATGGCAGATGACACAGGAAGGTCAAATGGCTCCCGTGTAATCAGGCCAGTCTGCAGTCTACAAATGAATGCCTGCATCATTTGATTAGCAGGCCAGTCCTACATACAATATATCAATACCCAGTACCCCTGGTAGCAAGCCAGCTCTGCAGCTCATATAAAAATGCATTTGGCCTCTAGGCAGCAGACAAGTCCTGGAGCCTGCATCATCCCTCGTCAAGAGGTAGATCCTGCATCAAATAAGTGAATACTTAGCAGCACTTGCCAGCAGTCCTATCATAAAGCCACGAAATAAATACCGGCCACTACTGGGTAAAAGGTGTATCCGGTCGGACATACATAAATAACTCTCTAGGCATGAGGTGAATCTTGCCGCCCATAGCAGCCTTGGCAGCCAGCCGATTCTCTTCCAACCACACAATATACAGTAATTCTCAGCTGCAGGCCTGATGGTGTCATCTGGCAAGGGTGTGAAAGCCATTGCCTTTTGATTTTTATTAAATAATAAAATGATGCAGATAATTCCACTCTGAAAGGGCAATCTGCGGTTCAGCTTCACCTTTCATGGGCTCCATACATATCTGGGACATGCTGCATCAGTATCCTGAATTAGAGTGCCTGCTCTACCAGAAGCACAGGGCAGGTTTAGAGGTCACAGTTGCCAATTTGACAGCTGCAGCGACAACCAAGTCCCTGCAGTGCAGTGGCTGCATTTAAGATATGCAGCCCTGTCCCAAAAACTACATAACTCTGGGGAATCTGTCCTTGTGGAACACTAAACTGTAAATGTAAGCCATACGTGAGTTAGAATAAGGTGGCCAGAATTTCTCAGAGTTATCCTAGCCACATTAAATTGATATTGCACATGTGCCATATGTGCCACCCCTGTGGGCCCAGTTTAGATGTGGAAGTATTATGTATATTGTGAAAAATCCCTGGATGTCGCCCCTTCTCCTATGGGAGAGACCCCTTGTCATGTGGCTAGGGCGGTGTGGACGCAGTCTAATAATCTCCCTGGGGGTGGAATGCAGGAGAAGGATCACATGCAGAGAGATATTCTGCATGTGACAAGGGGCGACATGGACGGGAGAACGCAGTGTGTAGATACCCCTTATCAAACTCCAATACCCTTACTCACCCCACAGGGTAACATAGTCCTTACCTCCTTACCTCCCCCTAAATTCTGGCACCGGCACCCCCCAAGAAAATTCTAAAGTTGCCTCCTCTTGGCCCGTGTATAGGGGCTCAAAAGCTGCAGAGTGTAGACCCCCTGTGCTATTGAAGCTTAAATACAACGGTATATACATGTGTCAAGGTTTAGGAGGTGGGGCTTAATGTAATGAATCTGTAAGATCGAGAGGCAAATCTACATGCTAGAGCGTTAAAGTGTAGAATGTGCCTGCACTTATCAATCTACGGTTGACATTAGTAAATCGCTTGATGGCCGGGAAGTGTGTAGGGCTGCCTTGATTTTCAATGGGACACAGAGATATGATAACATTATATTAACATTATTATTATTATTATTATTATTATTGTTTATTTTTTATATGGAGCCACACGCCCATAGGTCTCAGAGCGCACGCTCAACAATACAAAACACACAATACAAAAGAAAGCAGGAGTGAGAAGGTCAAATTAAAGGTGGGCTGCAAGATCAAACTGTCATTAACCAGTTTTAAGGTTAAACAGGTGTGTTTCCACAGCTCTCTTGAACTATGTTAGAGTTTGGGAAGATCTCAGCGCTAGGGCAAGGACATTCCATTCTTTAGGTGCCTGAACATCAAAACTAGTTCCTCCATATTTGGCCAGCCTAAACCACGATTGCTTAAGTTGATGGCTGTCATTAGATTAGAGTCCTGATGCCGGGTTGGATGATTAATGATCAAGCGATCCGATAGATATTAGGGGGCAATTGTCTAGCACTTGTAAGAAAGTGCTAGAAGCTTATGCAAGATCCTATATTTAACCAGAAGCCAGTTTAGAGCCCTACTTGAGTCGGTTATATGCTCACGTTTAGATAAACCCTAAACTGCTTGAACAGCGCTCTTCTGAGTAGTTTGAAGGGAGTGGAGATTAGCCTGGCACGTCCCAATTAAAAGGCTGTTGCAATAATCCAGTGTGGAATTCACTAAGGCCGTGGCTAAAATCGATCTATTACTGATGGAAATATAAGGCCTAATTTGATTTAAACCTTTAATCACATAGCCACAAGTTGATCGTATATGCGCCACCTGGGCCTTCATAGTCAATTCTGCATCCAAATCGACACTCTGAGTCTTGACACATCTGGTCACCAGTCTCTTATTGCCCGCAATTACAGAGCTTTCATGAGCTGAATCTTATTTCTCGAGCCATGGCCCATTAGCCACAATGAGAAGCTCTGTTTTTGCATCATTGAGTGCAAGGAGTTTGAAACCATGCATGACTGTATGGAAGCATACACCCCATTCATGGTCTCAGAATCTTGGGCATAGTTCCCAGACAACTCCAGGATCACCTGGGTCTCATCAGCATAGTTGGTATAACGGACACCTAGGAAGTCCAGGAGGTCGAGCAGAGGCCTGATATAAATACAAAAGAAGGATGGTGATATGCATGACCTCTGCGGCACTCCAGCATTGATGATATTAGGAGAAGATTGAGCATTCTCCACTGCCACTCTCGGAATTCGAGGTCCCAGGAAAGAGGCAATCCAGTCTGAAGATCTGTCAGAGCAGCAAGCCAAACCTTTCAACCTGTCAGCAAGTATGGACTGGTCGACAAGGTTGAATGCTGCTGAAAGATCTAAAAACATGAGCTGGGCTGGTTGCCCCTTTTCCACTGTACCTATAAGATTCGATGTATGGTCCAGCAGGGCAGTTCCTGCTCTAAATCCAGATTGACGGGTGCTTAAGATGTTGTCATTCTCTATAAAATCTTGGAATTGAAGATAAGCCACCCCTATATAAAGATCTTGATAAGGACCATTTGTTTTGGGGCGATAATGTTTTGCTACACTAGGTTCCAGGGTACTCTTTTTCAAAGGGGGCATAACCCAAACTTCCTTGAGTGATAGTGGCACTATGCCCTCACTAAAAGACAGATTGACCCTTCTGGTGATCCACGGGATCAGCACATCTACAGACCCTTTAAGAATGTTAACCGGGCAGGTAGCTCCCTTACAAGATGTCCGTTTCAAATCAGCAACTATCTTAAATATTTCTGCTTCAGAACAGTGTCTGAAGTTGAATTTAGATGTCAAAAGGTTAGTGATAGGACTAACCGGAGTCAACGTAAAAGTATGGGAACCATTAATGCTTGCCTTAAGACTAAGTTGATGCGTAAGTATGGATTTTTGGTGACCAAGAATTTTATCCGAGAATTCCCTCGGTATTACGTGGCACCAGGCTCAACCTCGAACAATGTCATGATTATCTATTTCTTTAGCCTCAAATTCTTACAGAATTCTAAACAATTCGCTGGAACTGGATTTAGTCCCACTGATTCTAAATTCTAAAATGGCACTCTGGACTATTTTTTAACTGACTCCTTATAATTGTTCACAGTATACACAGAAGGATTTGTGCGCCATTCCTTGCCAATGCTCTTTTCTTTCATCTCATCTGGAGAACCTTATCGTTGAACCAAGGGTTCTTTAAATCCTCAGACTTTAACATCTTCACCTTTTCTGGCACCAAGACTTCAATAGAAGAGGATATGACAGAAGACAGATGTCATCTCAAGAAGGAAGGAATCAGAAGAAGGCGAAATACTGTGTAGAGAACGGGACTTAACATTTTATCCGTCTTATGTGAAGTGACCCTTATGTGGCAAGAAACCCCCTCAATGTTCAGATGATACTCAATGCCGTGGTTGGGTCTTCAGCATCAGGCTGGCTGTGCATGTAATGTCTGTGCACCCAAGGTCATTGGAACCAATGCACTGTCATAAGACTATGTAATCTGCGGGTCCTGGGGAGTGCGTATAAGCTACTTTATTATTCGGTTGGTTACTATAAATACAGTCATCACATTGATTTTCCTAAAATGAACATTCTTCCAAAAAGGGAATTTGAAGGGTCCCTCGGGTGTGAAAGCTTTTGCCTTTCAACATCAGACTCTGACAAGTCAACTAGCGTTGCCTGCAGGGCTTGCCACCAGTACAGCATGCTAAGGAATCGCAGGCAAGTTTAAACCAGTCCCTGGAAATGAGCAGTGAATGCCTGCAGACATGCGCAGGCATGCCCTTGCAGTCACTTCACTAGACTGCCCACCCACTCTACAGCCTACACACTTGTACACGCTACAGGACCCGTGATGCCAGACCATTCGGGGCGCAGCCCTACGCGCCCCACAGGATGAGCATTTTGAGGTGCATTCTTTTGCTCAGTCTGTGCACTTATCCCCAACGGAGCTGCCGTCAGCGTCTGAGTATTTTACACACGCTAGAAGGGCTGCTCTATAATACGTAAATGAGTGGTATCCAAACTCGTTTAGTCTAAGCCCCCTTAATTAATGATATTGTTACCGTACCCCAATGCCATAAATGCTTATATATCAGGGTTCCAGCCGCCACCAGACCCTCATGGAACATTGAGGTGGAACTTCGCTGACTTGATGTCTGGGCCGAGAGCGGAACTGATTTCGGGGAGTCAGGGTGCTTTCGAAGTTGCAGCGCCCAAGCTTGGGAATACCCAACCACCGGACCTGAGTGGTTGTTGTTATCTGGCCCCGTTTAACAAACACTGAAAACGTACCCCTTGGCTTAAGTATCGGTACCTAGCCCTGCCTCTTGACCATTCCTGTACTGGTTTAGACGGATGCTCGTATGTTTCTCTGTCAGTCCATGTGCGTGCACGCGTTAGTTGTTTTGTGAGCGCCGTGATGCCCCCGCGCTTGTTTACCTGGCACTTTACAAATAACAGTCAAACAAACAAATATCCTTCGGGCTCCTGTTGGGGGTGCAGGCACACAGTTTGAAGACCACTCATCTAAAGGTAAACTATAGAACAGTAAACCTTTGTTGACAGTATCTACTTCAAATCACCTGACCTGGCGCTAAAATACAGTGAGAATGATTATTCTTTATTTGTATACGATTCTTGAAGAATCTTTGCAACACTAAAAGAAATCATTTCATATTAATACAATTTAAAATCAAAGTTTACAATATCTTCAAAACTTTCCCTTAAAATTTCGGCATACACTTATTGACATACTCAAATTTAAAATTCAAAATACAGTGAGTAGGTCGGACCTTTACTAGGAATCACCTTCTGAGGAAAAGGTGGATTGACATCGAGGCTGGATACTAGTAGCTTTTTATGTAGCGCTGCATGCTGGGTCCCCCTGATGTAAGCGCTGTAACAACTGTTGTTACTGTTAGCTAATGTTATGGCACTGAATGTACCGACTCTGGAAAGAGGAAGCCCTGAAGAGGAGTGGATTTGGCCTGCTGGCATCTGCACTGGTGGCTGCAGGTTGCACCAGGTACCAATAACCCTAGACCTAAATATGCTGCAGCCGCCCCACCTCGGACAGGCATGGTTCCAGCTTGGCATCTGCACATGGCGTAGAGTGCCGGGAGTGCTTTTTAGCACCCGGCATGATATCGTGGGTGCCAGTGATTGATCTTTGGCTGCTAGTTTAACTAGTTTGAGTGAAAACATTTTGCCAGAAATGGATCAAGTGAGATGGGCGGAAGTAAAGTACTAGTCTTTGTTGGAATCAAATACTGAATCTAGTGCATTCTAGATCTCCAATTTCTGAAAAATTGGTTAAAAAACCATAGAATTGATGAACCATTATCTCTTATGTTGTGCTATGCTACTGGCATTTACATGGCACTCCTCTGCGATTTGCATGGTCTCCAGGTGCTCTGGGAAGTGGATTATGCTAGAGGGGGAGAGAGAAAATGCAAGATAGCTTCACTGTCACATTGATGCATGCTGACCGGGTCTGTTTCTAGGCGCTCTGTGTCTCCAGCATAGATGCATTTGTGCCCTGAAGTGAGCCTGGGTTACCCGTAGTGCTAGCAATTGGCCCGGGCTGTGGCCTTTAAGTTGGTTATAGGGGCATGGGAGAGGACAATGAAAGAAAACATTGGGGCTCAGGGTCTCACTTTGTAGGTTTAAGGGAAGACCTAAATGTGCGTAGCGCCATCATGACACCATCCCTATCACTGCACTAGTGTGTTTTATATTTTCTATTTAATTCCTAGCGGGCTTTGGTTAGGGTGCCCATTCATCACCTTTTTATCCCAGGCAATGCTTACATGTCATGAATTGGACTGCACATGTGTGCCTAAACTCTGACTATGAACTTTTGGCCAGCCCAGGTTTACTGGGGCAAGGCAGTTAAGCTAAAAGCCAATGGCTCAAATCGGCAGAGACAATGGGCCTCTCATCAAAAGCGGAAATCATCAGGGGGGTGGAGGCCCTACGTCTCTTGCTTGAGAAAAATGCGACTGGAAGTGGATTCAGGTGGCCATGTTTAACAGGATCTCGTTGATAAAATGCTGTTGTTCGGTATAAACACTACTGAGGAGCTGTACTTCAAACAAAGAACCATAATGTTCTAGGCAGGAGGAAGGAACAGCTTGCCGGAAAGTCGGTAAAGTGCCTCTAGAAAGTTAGGCCGTAATGTGCCCCGAAAGGGATAAAAGTGGCGGCTCTGGAAGACAAGGCGGCTTAGTTGGGTGACAATGGTTCAATGGCTAGGATGCTGTCAGTTTTTTTTGCAAGCAAACTAATAAACCCCTTTTGCTTAACCATCTTAGGAAATTAGGCCAATGTTCTTACATTGACAGAATGGCACTGTGGCTCAGACACGTAATGCAAAGTGGTACAGCGCCAGCCCAGCGGGCAGCCTTCTCTTGAAGACCCCATTTGCACAGCCAGAGAAGGTAAAGCATCCTAGTGAAAAACTCCCAGAGGTTTAGGTGTCCTAGTGAAAAATTCCAGGAGATTTAAGAGAGGAGAACGCACAGGCTCGTACATGCTGTGCATGCGTAGCCGCCTAGGAGAGCTGAGCATTGTATTACTACGGAGAAGCAAAAGGAGGATCGGTTTAAGGAATATGCAAAAATAGGTTGGAAATCCTGGGTTGGGTACAGCATTTTAATATTTAATTTTGATGGGTTTACGGCACTGGTTTTGGGGATTGTGAATTTCTTCTACCATGGTAAGAAATATTGGGAATGATAATTTAGTTGGGCTGGTCTGTTAAAAAACCATGCAGGTTTCAGATATATTTACATGGAATTGGTCTGATTACATTCAGATATTTGTGAGCACCAGCACCGAAAAGATGGCTTCCTGTTATCTGTGTTATCTCAGCTAAACAAGCTTGTTACAACTCCAAAATCTAAGAGGCTAAGTCCAGCTCCAGCAAGCTTTTTTTCTATCTTCCGTGAGCTGGAAGGAAAAAATACGAGGCCCAAGATTAATAAAAGTGATGCCTGGTGCCAAGCAATTCAGGACGAATTGACTAGGAAAATATCGGCCACCAACACTCTATAAGAGTACACCAACTAAGCCTAGATAGTCGTTATAGGAATTCATCTAACCCTGTGATCTACCTTGATCACTTACCCTTGGAGAATCTGTCCTTGTTCTCCTTTGCTCAAGTCTCTAAAAGCGAAGTCTGTACTACTCTAAGTGGCATGAATTCAACTTCTTGCCTGGGCGACACATGCTCAGCTGGTATTATCATGGAATCCATTAATCTCATCCCCTGAATTACCAGGATTATCCATGGATCCTTTCGTGAATCACGTGTTCCATCTGCCTTGAAGGAGGCCTGAATTACTCCACTCCTTAAAAAGTATAACCTGGACCCTGCAGTTGCCATTAACTATAGGCCAATCACCAACGTTCCGTCCCTTCTTAAGATCATGGACAGAATTGCCTATACGCAGCTGCAGGAGTTCCTGGAGACACATTACTTGTTGGGTGCACAACAGTCTTGATTTCGTGGTAAACATGGAACAGAGATGGCTCTCCTTGATTTAAAAATGAATATTGTGGGCATTATTGATGGAGGTCACCTAGCAATTTTTGTGCTTCTTTTTCTATCCCCGCCTTTGATCTCGTGGAACACTCTTTGCTCATAAAAAGATTGATTGGTATTGGTAAATGCTCGACTAACACTGCATACTGGATTAAGTCCTTCTTAGGACCCCGTGTGGCTTGGGTCACAGTGGAGGATTCCAAGCCTCCCCTACCCTCCTGACTTGTGGTGTTCCACAGGGCTCGTGCCTTTCCCTGACGCTGTTCAATCTCTATACCAGGCCACTGCACGATCTGCTTGACAGCTTATGAGTTTGCTATACCAACTACGTGAATGACACGCAAACGCTTCTGGAACTCTCTGGTGACTATGTCCATGAATCATTGGCAGTGAATAAAATCTACGCTGCAAAAACCCAAACTGTCACAAAGATGAAGGCACTCTTAGGGATAGTGGGGTATTGTCGGTAGTGTACTCTAGCATATGCAGAAATCATTATGCCCCTAAAGCAATACACCGAAGTTAACAGTATAGAGTCACTTCAGCTGACACCAGGAGCTGGGGAAGCGTTTATCAAAATAAAGAATTGTTTGGCCAGTGCAGCTGCATTGGGGGTCCCAGACTATGTGAAGGGGATTCACACTATACCACCATGAGAGAAATAGGTTTGCTCTGGCTTACCCAAGACATGGCATTCATCATGAGCCAGTGACTCATTGCAGAAAAGAGCGAGACACGGTTGCAGCGGGAATGCGGCTTGCGTATGGTCAGTTGTTGCAGCTGCAATTGTAGTGGAGCAATGTGAGAATATTGTTTTGGGATCTCCCATAGAGGTTGCAGTTCACCGATCAGCTGTCTCCCTCTTACTGAAAACCAAGACTCACCATGTATCATATCAGAAATAGCAAGTCTGAAATACTCATGTTGAACTCCTCAAATGCTTCCTTAACTAAATGCACAGTGCTCAATCAAGCTTCCAACTCCCCAGGATGGTGAAACGCATGTTACAGCACTCCTTGATTGTATCACTATCACAGATGTTTTAATGACAACTAAACAAGATGAGCTTATGGCCCTTTGGAACGTGCATATGTAACGGATGGGAATACAGCAGAATAACCAGACAGACTCAAAAACATGACAAGTCACTATTTTATTAAAAATTATCTAACACAGGGAGGTTACAACAAACAACAATGGACGTAAGCTCAGTCTCTCAATGACCCCCACAAATAATACAATTGTTATACTCAATTATGTGTCAGAGTGACGTCATACTTCGTTGGGAATAGTGAAAAACCTATCAATGGTCAGGATTGATTTATGGAAACATCTAGATATATAATTATATAGGAGCTTGGATTGTTATTGTCTGTCCTTTATCAGGTGGAAAACGTATGCCTACCTCTTAAAACATGTCATTTCAGAAACATCAGATGCACAGTTTATTATTGGTATTATTGGTCTTACAAGCTATAAGGTCCTTCGTTATATGGACTAATACAATTGGTTGGCATGCTTGTGCCATGTCTTGAACATTCGGTTCATTTAGCAGCAGGTAAGCCCAGACCCAGGTGCAGCGAGATAGGATATGAAGCTACAACGCCACCCAATTAGCCCAGTATATCGCGTCATCCATGCCTTCTGCCATGTAATTGTCTTTGTACTTGGCCTTGTAGAGTATTCTCATCTTTGGGAATGCACAGGAGTGAGGGCACTCGCTATCGTGTCTGGAACTCCAGGTTCAAGCTCTATTTCCATCCTTGGCTCACGTGACAGAATACCACAATCTGGTCAATGTTGCGACTTTTAAATTCTCTAAATGAAATAAAACTTGGCATTTTTTGTGTTCTTTATAGCACCTTAACATGAGAAGATTAATCCTCTGCACACTCGCTCTTCTTCAGAGCATATAGCTGACCTCGATTTCTATGATCTTGACTTCAGGCCAGGCAGACTCGCCATGCAGCTCTATGAGCCTGCTATTCTGCTGCGACACAGCTTTTCCATTCCCCCTTTATGGTTTCTGGCTTATTTATTTTATGATACCAATGTCCAGTTTCTTTACAATGGTGGCTTTGCGTGCATTCTATTTACTACTCATAGCTAGCATATATGATGACTTGATCTACCTTGCGTTTCAGCATCATTACATTTATTGAACTTTTGTTTTCTGCAGCACTTTGTTAAAGTGTAATCTTCTTTTCCACGTAGATAGTTTACTCAATTCTTTACTTGATCGCTTTTCCACTAGGATCCATACATTGTCTTCAGTCTGTACCTTAGGACGTCGTGCACACTTTCTTATGACATCATCAGTTCATTTACTTAGCTCTTTCTCATATTCCTTCAGGGAGTTCTTCCTGCAGGTTGTCATCATTTCCGGGGTACATTCAGTAGGGTTGTCTCAATGGGTATCTCCTTCCAAATACTCGCTGCAGTATTGGTACGATATCTGGTGTCATGCAAGGCACAGTCTCATGTCTACAATACAGAGGAGGTAGGGGGCGGGATATCCTGCAGATGCATAGAGCTTCTCCTGTACAAAGATTTGACAGATATTCCCTTACCTGAGGCACATCTGGTTCACTTAATGGATGGTATGTGGTATCAAAACCAAAATTTGAAGATGGTTGTGGAGTATGCGGTGTGCGCACCTGGCGGGGTGGTGGAGAGTGGGATGTTGCCTCAGGTTACTTCAGCACAAGCCGTAGAGCTGGTGACACTCACTCATGCATGCTGGCTACCTGAACAACAGTCTGTGAATATCTACACTGATTCAGGGTATGCCTTTGGGGTAGCCCACGATTTTGGTCAACTCAGGGAACAGAGAATTCTTAACATCAACAGGGTCCCCCATTACAAACAACCAATATGTACATGTGCTCCAGGACACCATTGTGTTTCCCATGAAAAGAGCTATAATCAAGTGTGCCGCTCATCAAATGCTAGATGATGACATCAGTTGTGACAATGATTTTGCAGACAGAACAGAGAAATTAGCTGCTACACTAGACTCGGATGAATATAAAATATATACTCCCAGTTAAGATCAGTTATTTTGCCTCCCTGTATAAAACCCTAGATGAATTGGCACACATGCATGAGAATGCCCCTTCCAGCAAGAAGGATAGCTGGTCTAAGAGGAGCTCTCGATTATAGGAAGACTCTCTGTGGAGAGATGACCAATGTCAATTAGTGGCACCAAAAATACTATTATCACATCTTGCGATACGGTACCATGTTCCAGCTCATGTGGGAGAGTGGGAGAGTGGTAGAGGAAGAAATGATTATGCCACTAAATAAGTACTGGTCCAAAATCCATAAAATGACTTGAGAGTATTGTAAGCAGGGCATCATCTGCCTCGAAACAATGTAGGGAAAACCACACAGGGAGCTCATCCATTTCCCTTTTGTAGGGTTTCAAATTTATTTTCTTCAAGGTCTCTGAATCAGCGTCCGAGGGTCACACTCCCTAAATAATGTGGTGAAGACACTTTTGTCAATTTTAAATGTGCAAAATAACTTACATTGTCCACACCATCTACAGTGATCAGGGGTGGTAGCGAGGAGACATGGCATCATAAAGAACAGGTTAGCAAAGATTTGCCAAGAGACTGGGTCCAAATGACCGGACGCCCTTCCCCTTGCATTATTCAGTATGCAAAGTGCTTTGAAAGGGAAACACAAGCATTGGATGTCATAGTGTTATCAGCTTGAGGAGGTGAAGCCTTAATGACAGGGATGGATGTCTATTAGCTGTCTGTCCTGAATGTGTCATAACTATCATGAGCAACTCAGCCCAGGATGTTTCTCCATTGATCACCCTGGGGAGAGCCAACACCTTTCTCCCTGGGAGGTCCTATGGGAACCAGTGCTTTAAAGACCACCCTGCCATTATATTAGCCCTCTCAAACCGAGTTGCTGATTACTGGAGACATTTTGATGTATGCTAACAGATTAAGGGATCAGGTTAGAGCAGTCCAATGAGAGGTTCTGGTCCAAGAGGGGTCACTGCATCTTGTTGTTATCAAGGGCTCCTAAACGTCTGTACCCCCTTCCTGTTTCCTGCAGAGAAGGCATGCTGGTTATGTCATCTACTGGCCAAAAACACTTGTTACGGCAGCACAGCATGGGTTGGACCTTTGACAACAGGCTTGCTCATGACCAATTTTCTGTAGCATTTTCCCTATATAAGTGGGAAAGACCTCCCCTTTGGTGAATTATATTTGGACTTCAAAACAAGAAGGATTCATCTGGAACTCTGCTGGGCATACAGTCTAGTTCTAAGTCTTCTGCCATATACGTGAAGATAGGATTCAAGGAAGAGGAAAGTTCTTCTAAGTACCCATTCCAAGGAAAATGTTGCGGTGAAACTGCTATGTGGACAATGCCTACTATAACTGAGGCACTGATACACAGGACCATGCCACTGAAGGGGACCAAGCCCCTGCAAGTGAATGTCTCCAAACCTTTGTTGTTGTGAAGGACAGAATAAAGGAATCACCTAGCCCTCGAGGCCCTGGAGTGAGTCTCCCAGCAACCACAGAACCAAAGAAGTGACCCCCTGTCTCTCCCTGCATCTAAGAGCCTCCATGCTGGTTTTGGCACTGTCCAAGCACTGTCCAAGCTGCTGCAAAGGAACCATCTCAGTCATCCTAAACCTCAATGCTTGATAAATTCTGCATCTCTGATTTTCAGGGGGTGTGCCATTTGCGTTTTCATTAGTTGTTTGAATGTTTGTTCGTTTAGTAATTTAACTAGATAGAACCTTGGTTTGACATTCTTTTAATGTGTACTATTGTTGTTTATGTTGCATCTGTGACAGCGCATGCCTCTCCTGAAGAGTATAGCCTGCTCTTGGCCCACATTACCAAAAGAGTAAAAGGAGGCATACCTGTTGGGCCGTGCCTGTTCCACCTTAATGCTTGGGACCACTTGTAGTTTAGTAGTAATGTGGGTCTGAAAACGTACTTTATCCCCTACTTATCCCTGTACTTCTGCAGAGCAGTGTTCATTGTACACTGGTGGACAGATGTTGGATCTGGTATAGACTGTGCTTATGACACTCCTTATAGAGGAAAGCAGGGTGCCCTTAAGAGTGAAGAAGCAGCAGGCTTTAGCAGTCAAAGGAAAACAGAAGCAGAGAGATTGGTAATGCTAGAACTGCACAAGCTGGAGCTTGATGAAAAAGGGGAGGATCCATTCAATTGATTGTGGGGTAAGGGAGTATTTCTAGTTTTGCCACCCAAGGAATGCCTAGACACCACATCCCCAAGACTTAATTCAACCATGTGAGGAAGGGAAAGACATCTGCAATTGATTTGAGACACTGGAGAAAGCCTTCCAGCTTCAGGAGGCGGAAGCACGATTGTGGGGTACCCTTAGTCCTCAATGATAGCCTTTGCAGGTTACTTACCTACATAGGGAAATTATATCATTCAGTCGGCTCCCGAGGAAAGGCACATTTATTCCAAAATGAAGGCTGCAAATCTCAGAAAGTTCTGCCAGACCACATAGATTTAGAAAGCTCTCCAAAAGGGGAAATCAAACATTTGAGTTATTTACACACTAGTCCTTGAAGTATCTGAAGTACCTGAGGCCTTTGGGCGAGTTGCGCGATATAAAAAACATATAGATAGATAGATAGATAGATAGATAGATAGATAGATAGATAGATAGATAGATAGATAGATAGATAGTCATTGGTAAATAAGTTCACATATTTGAGGGAATGTTTAATTTAACTGCCTGTGGGAAGATACTTAAGAATTGTGAGGCAGAGTTACTCCAGTAACTAATGGACAAGAATAACACAGACCCTACGGAGCTTGCCCAGGCTACCAACAGGTAATTGAGTACACAAGTCCAGAAAAATGCTCAGACGAGCATACCCAAACCAGGAGATAAGCAGTAGCAGCTGGTAAATTTAACCGGAGGGTTGTAAATATTTGTCCCAGATATGACAGAGTGACTAAGTGTAGCAAGGGATCCCACACCACTTTAGGTGGGTTCAGGGACGTTCTCCCACCTGAGAATCTTTTTGAAATAATGGGTGAAAATGGTGCATTTTAGAGCACACTTTTTAGAAAAATTGGGTAAAAAGCCAAACAGTTTGCAATTGGGTTTTGTAGGGTAAGTCATGAAAACAATCCAATAGATGTAAGTCACCAATAGTGCACAGGAGCATTTCTCCAACATATTTTTATGATGCCTTTTCCCACAATATGTGCCAGAAAAAAAACATGTTCACACGGGCTGTGCCCAAACATTTCAATGCTGAATGCACCATTATACCCTATTTTTCCCATATAAGAACATACTCATGTTTGCTTGGTGCATACGGCCAGTAATGATACTATAAGAAAACATGTTCATGTTTGTTCTGCCAATATATGGCATTATCCCCACATAAGAACATATTCCAGTTGGCTTTACCATTATCAATGCATGCAAAAGTATATAAACATGTCAGAACTGGCTGTAGTAAAATACCAGTCGAACTACATAATAACATCTATCATGCTTGCTTTATCAAAGATGCCCAATACAAATTGTCAGACCACAATAAGAAATGGCCAGACTGGCTGCATTGAAATGCCAGTCTAGCTACATAATAACACTTATGGCTTTTTTAACCAAAAATTCCTAATACAAAATGTCATGCCACATTAATTCACCTAACAATACAAGCATGCATGCATCCATAACCATCATTTGAATTTTTTAAAAAAGAACATAAACAAACTTACCTTCTGCCACAGGTCTTTCCTCACCAGCACTCAGGCCCCTGGCATCATGAACAGGAAACAGGAATCAGGAAGCTTCCTGGTTCCTGCACATGCGTGCATGGGCCTGAGCATGGGTGATGAAATGCCCCACTACAGCCTGCTCTGACTGTATGTGCGATGAGGCCCAGGAGCACCGCCTTGCACATACAGACTTGCAGTTCCCCAGCCAGCATTTCCAATGAGTCATGCAAGGCTGGGAATGCAAACACCCCCTTACATAGCTCATTGAGCTTGCATGGCTAGGGAACTTTAACTGTTAAAGGGAAACAGTGTTTCCCTTTGACAGTTAAGAGCACTCCCTCAGCTGGAAAAAACAGCTGAGGGGGTGCTCGTATTTCACTGGGCTGCCTCCTCCATAATGGGTGAGAGGGGGCCAAGACCCGGTGGGTCAATGCCCCCTCGCCAATATGGACGAGCCGCCTCTGGAGAAAAGGCTTCTGATGAAAGTAAAGGCAAGGAGGTGAAGGACAAAGCTTGCCACCCTATGTCCAAAAAAGGCCCACAAATGCAATGTTATGCTTCTCAGTACATGAGGTTGCTGAGTCTTCAAGTGCTGCCGACCTGACATTGCCTGCTGTACTCAGTTGAGTCTTCAAATGCTGTCAACCCGACATTGCCTGTTGTACTCAGCGTCTTCAACATACAAGCTGTCACCACTGAAAAACAGCACAGCATGTTGGCACCCAACACTATTGCTCCTCGACTCGACTCTGGCTTGGCGCTGAAAGCTCCAAAACAAACTGATGAAAAAAAAAACGTGCTCAACGTTGTTGAGCTCTCAAACAAGAACATATTATATTTAGTGAGGGGCTGCACCGACTTAAAGGACCCTTGTGACTTATAAGCTGCCTTCTCTACGTTTTTAAAGAGATCTCAATAAACTTGACTTTTGCTACTGACAAGTTTGTCTGAGCTTCCTGTCTACAAACCCAGAGTGTCCTTTTACTTTAAAGTCTGCTTTCACTGTGTTTTCCCTTTTTGGGGATGGACCAGTAGTTTTTAGATTTTGGCTAATCAGTGGTGCTTAAGCGCCACATATCTGGCAAAACTATTGGCATGGGAATGATAGAGGGAGCAGCAGTGGCATATGCACAAAGCTTTTTTTCAGTGTTTTTTTCTGCATTCAAAAATAGTTTGTGAATCAGGCCTACAGAGGGGCCCAAAGACATGCTTGAATTCCGAAGCATTCCATGTTCAAAACTTGAGGTTTTTGAAACTTAACCCGGCTCTGTACTGCGTCCTGCACGCAGGCGGAGGGCACAGTCTGGTGTTGATTTCATTCCTGGTGCCCCGTAAAGATGTGGATTGCAGAGCACACAAACATCCTTCTCGGTGGCTTCCTGTTAGCTAGAATTCTCCCAGTTCTGCTGCAGTCCTCGGCCAGCGCTTGCTAGTAGAGCTGTTGGAGCCAGGGAACTCTAGGATAGAGCCGAGCCAGGGCCGAGTCCTGGAGTCTGGTCTGGCTCTAAGGGCCCAACGTGGGCCGAGCCTGAGAAATGGTTGTGCAAAACGAGAAGGGGGGCAGTGGGCAGTGTCAGGGTCAAAAAAGGGGCTGTGGGGAAGGGAAGGAAAGGTGTTGGGGAAATTAAAAGCACAATAGAAAGCACAAACACGAACCTCGACCCTTACCTCCACATTGAAATACTGCTCCTCGGCGCACACTGTCCATGCAATCCACAGCAAGCCCTGCAAACACAGCATGAAATCCAAAGGTTTCCTAGTGGACTGTGCGTCAGGGGAAATTTAGAGCCAGGGCAATTGCCATCCACTGCCATAATATTACCACGAATTAACGCCATTAACTAGCAGTTGCCATCTATGGGCAGGTGGTACCATCTTAGCAGATGCCCCCGGAAAATGCCAATCTCATGCCCTCACAAAGGCCAAAACGGTCGCCTTTGGCAATGCTTGCTTTAAATCGTTTTTCGTGGCAGAGTAAAACGCATTCCACAGTAATTGTGCGAGGGATGAGCACAGGTTCTCCACACTTGGCCATGAGGAGTTTGCGCTTTGCGCCTTCTTCCTAGTAATAGATACGGTATGTGCTTTATTTGCTTAATTCACAAACCTTTCTTTGAGCATTTTGTTCCACGTGCACTTTGCTCCTGGAATCAACAACACATAGCACAATCCGGCAAAGGACATGTGAATCTGGGTTTAAAGCCAGTGTGGCTAAATAGCCTTGTACTGAGCCCACGGCCCTGCTGGTTGCATTCAGCGCTTCTGGTGCACACCCTTGCAGCGCACACATTTCAGAGGCGGGCAACTCAATCCTGGAATGATCGTCCCTTTAGTTTAGTTTAGTTTATTATTTATAAAGCGCACCTAACCCTGAGGTATCTGGGCGCTTGGGTACATATGAAATAGTTACAGTTGCAGATAGGAAGTAATGACAGTTTACAAGTACAATTATAGTTGGCAGGAAATAGTAATGATAGGCTCTCATTACGAGGTTGGTGGTAGTCATGGCACTATTAGCGCCATGACTGCCACCAATAACGGTACCGTGTCCGGTTTGGTGCAATGGGGACTTACCGGTCTAGTCGGACCTTGGCGGGACCGGTAAGTCCCCATTCACCAAATAATTCCCCATTCCCATTTGAGCCCCCATAGGGCTCAATGGGAATGGGGAGGGCGCAAATAACGGGCCGGCGTATGCCAAGCCTGTTATTTGCGCCTTGGTCCCTTAACGGGTCCCGTCCATAACGCCTGGTCAGACCAGGCGTTAAGGAAGGGATCCGCTAAGGGACCTCGTAGTAGGGCGGTAAGGGATTACCGCCACCGGTCTCCTTACCAGTGCCCGGTATCCCTTACCGCCCTACTCGGAATGAGGGCCATACAGATACATTATACATTGTATTAGGCAGTACTTGGGACCAGTTTACATGTGGTCAGGGTGAGTGAGATTCTGAGTATTAGCGCAAGATCGATGTGGTCTACCTTTACCTTGTGTCTAATTATATTAAACTAAAAAGACATTACGCTTTCTTCCAAGTCTACCTACCTACCATTGGTGCTTTCCAAGAGCATTGCAAAATGCACAGTGCATATTTAACGCACGCTACTGAGCAAAGAAAAGCCGACTTTGGGAATGCATCTCCGCCAATTGCTATCAACAAAGTCCTTCCTTTTGTTTTCATTTATGTGTGCAGTGATTTTTTTTCTTCTCCCCACACAATCCCCCGATTTATTTCCTTGAATTCCAAATCGTCAATGCATTATTACAAAACATCAACCGAGTGAATAGAAAAATACACTAGAGCCTTCAGGTGTTGCCAATCCAGAGCACATCTCATTCCCGCCCAAAAACAGGACTATTAGGATTGCTAGAGATGTTGTGCAGCAATTCGCCCACACAAAAGCTTCTTCTGGCAGCCAGTGTCCATGGCCCCCCATGTTCTTGATGTGCCGTGCCGGCAGCACTGCCTGACTTCCTGTCCTGCCGCCTCACTTCCGGCATTGCGCATTGCCCCAGCCAATCAATGAGTGGATGAGGAGGGACTGGCAGTCAGGCAGCCGGGCCTGGAAGACAGGCAGACACACTCCTGTAAGTGTTCCAACAGGGGTGTTGCTAGGACTGGAAAAGTTCTGGGGCTACACTAATGTCGGGACTCGGGGCTAGCTAGACTTTTGTTTGTAGACCTTGAGATTCTATCCGGGGCTACAACCGAAAGCCCCAGGGCTATAGCACCCTAAACCCCCCCCTAGCAATGCCTCTGGTTCCAACAACACTTAGAGTAGTGCATATTTTCTTTCTCTTTCTCCTAGGGAGTGGGTGAGCACCGGGTGGGGCTCGTGGTCGGCCCCTGCATTGGGCAGGCACTGGCCTGAGGGGGGAGTCAGGCCAGAGCCTTAGCTGGCGCTCGTGCCGGCCCAAGCCCCACCAGGCTCGCTCAGCTCTAGTAGCTGGGAGAGCAAATGGCTTGATGATCAATGGTATTGGTCAAATGCAGGCAAAAATGTTTAGTGCAAGAGGAGGGTTTCGTTCATTTGAGCTCCTATTCCAGTAAGAATGCTTTAAACTGGACATGTGAAGTGGGTGGGAGTGCTTCGGAGCAGTGCTCTGGTTTTTTATTTTAAGTTTTACTGTCTTTATACTTTTATTTTAAAAGGTGCCGTTCTATAATGGTTTGCTTTGAAAATAAAAGTCTAGGAAGAAGTTTAAACTTGCACTCAAGTCCACCGAATATTCCCTTAAACAGCAGGTGTGTTTGGGGGTTTTGGATTGCGCGTGGGAGGGGGCATGGTGATGGAGTTTGTGAGGTGCGGGGGCAAGGCAGCAGCGAACATAGTTCCACTAGTTTTCGTGCAATTTGACCACTGAACATCTGAAACAAAACAATCATATTGTTTTACATGCCGCACTAGCAATGTTATCTAGGGCTAAACCGTTTAAACAAATATGCAATCTTTGTTGGCAATGTTCAACGGTCAGCCTCTTGATAGGCTCTTTATGAACTCTCAGAGGAAATATTAACAGGCCGATTCATGTAATTCCTCCCAAAAGTGTCACACGTGGCTGGCGCACAGCGTGCCCGTGCGAATGTCTGCGCCAGCTGCGTGCGATAAAATCAATTTCCGCGCACAGCGTATTCATGGATTCCCACCTCCAAAAGCAGACGTGGCGCAGAGTGGCGCAGCGACCCTGCATCAGCGCCAGTTACGCCCCCAAGAACGCCCTTGCGCAAGGAAAAGCCATCAAGATCGCAAAACTATCGCAAAGGGCTGCGCCTGCGAGAAGTATTACACGCGAATGGCCTGGGTGCGTGTATTTCAGGGGTGCGCGCGAAGTCCCACACGCGAATGGCCTGGGTGCGTGTATTTCAGGGGCTCGCGGGTGGTTTCACACGCGATCGGGCCTGGGGGAGCGTGTGCGTGTATTCCAGGGGTGCGCGAGAAGTTCCACACGCGATTGGCCTGAGTGCGTGTATTTCAGGGGCTCGCGGGTGCTTTCACACGCGATCAGGCCTGGGGGAGCGTGTGCGTGTATTTCAGGGGCTCGCGGGTGGTTTCACACGCGATCGGGCCTGGGGGAGCGTGTGCGTGTATTTCAGGGGCTCGCGGGTGGTTTCACACGCGATCGGGCCTGGGGTAGCGTGTGCGTGTATTTCAGGGGCTCGCGGGTGGTTTCACACGCGATCGGGCCTGGGGGAGCGTGTGCGTGTATTTCAGGGGCTCGCGGGTGGTTTCACACGCGATCGGGCCTGGGGGAGCGTGTGCGTGTATTTCAGGGGCTCGCGGGTGGTTTCACACGCGATCGGGCCTGGGGGAGCGTGTGCGTGTATTTCAGGGGCTCGCGGGTGGTTTCACACGCGATCGGGCCTGGGGTAGCGTGTGCGTGTATTTCAGGGGCTCGCGGGTGGTTTCACACGCGATCGGGCCTGGGGGAGCGTGTGCGTGTATTTCAGGGGCTTGCGGGTGGTTTCACACGCGATCGGGCCTGGGGTAGCGTGTGCGTGTATTTCAGGGGCTCGCGGGTGGTTTCACACGCGATCGGGCCTGGGGGAGCGTGTGCGTGTATTTCAGGGGTGCGCAAGAAGTTCCACACGCGATTGGCCTGGGTGCGTGTATTTCAGGGGCTCGCGGGTGGTTTCACCCGCGATCGGGCCTGGGGAGCGTGTGCGTGTATTCCAGGGGTGCGCGAGAAGTTCCACACGCGATTGGCCTGGGCGCGTGTATTTCAGGGGCCCGCGGGTGGTTTCACACGTGATCGGGCCTGTGGGAGCGGGGTACGTGTATTTCAGGGGTGCGTGAGAAGTACCACACGCGATTGGGCTGGGTGCGGGTATTCCAGGGCTGCGCGGGAAGTTTTACACGCTCGCCTACAACACGTATTCATGGAAACGAACGTGGCCAATCCGGAAACACGTACGCCAGCAGGAAGTAGGCGTACGTCCACCCGCACAGCATAAAAGTGCACGCAAACAACAAACAAGCTCAGACGCCAGGATGAACATACCGTTCCTAGCAGCAGTGGCCGTGGGATACCGCAGGAGGAGGAGGAGGATAGTCCGGGCCAGAATTTTTACACCCAGAACCAGCCTTTTTGGGATGCCTGATGACCATGTGTATGGGAGGTACAGGTTTCCACCTCACATAATACTCGACCTGGTCAGTGAGTGGGAGGATGACCTCACATCAACCACCCTGTGCTCCCAAGCACTCAGCCCCCTGGAGAAGGTCCTCAATGTACTGCACTTCCTGGCCACTGGATCATTTCAGCGGACAAGTGCCATAGTGGGGAGGGTGTCACAGGCCACGCAGTCACGCTGCCTACCCCTAGGTCTTGGCCATCATCACTGCACGCCCATCAGTCCGCAGGCACATATACCTGTCCAGAACACCTGCAGAAAGGCAGGCTGTTGCCCAGGACTTCTACAGGGTGGCACAATTCCCCAAAGTGCTAGGTGCCATTGATTGCATCCATGTGGCTCTATGTCTCCCCAGGGCAACTGAGCACATCTATAGAAACCGCAAGCACTGGCATTCCATCAATGCCCAGGTAGTATGTATACCTCAGTATACGCCAACTATCCAGGCTCCACCCACGACAGTTTCATCTACAGAATATCTACCCTAAACCGGGACATAGAAGCTGGGCGGCATGGCGATACATGGCTGCTCGGTGAGTATAAATGCCACTGCGCATGCATGCATGTCAGATACTGAGTAATGTCACAACCCCACTGATGATACCCATCACCACCTCCCCAGGGGACAGTGCCTACCCTCTCAGCACCCACATGATGACGCCAATTCGGAACCCCACCACGCCGCCCCAGGTAAGATACAACACAGCCCACATTGCAACCCGGGGCATCGTGGAGCACACATTCGGAGTGCTCAAGTCACACTTCCGCTCCCTTGACCGTTCTGGCGGGCAGCTGTTATACGCTCCCCCAGTAGTGTGCAGGATCATAGTGGCAGCATGTGTCCTGCACAACGTTGCAACACGCCGGGGCCTGGCCGTGGACATGGTGGTGCCCCCACATCCCCAACCACATGCATGCCCACTGCACATGGGAGGGGAAAGGGCACGGGGTGAGGCAGCCCGTATGCAGCTCTTGGCTAATTACTTCACATAAAATCACACCCCTGTGGAGTGCACACAGCCCTGGCACATACCAGCTGACAATCAATGATGATTGTTACTGACAATTATGATGTGTCAATGGACAGTCAACTGTCACAACCATACCAGCCTGAGATTGTACATCTGGAAGTGTTCCATTGTGTGCTTCCCAAACTACACAAACAGCACCAATGCTGTGTTCAAAAGACACACTTCTATGCTGCTGAAATCATTACCCCCTTGCAAGACACAACATGACAACAGTGCCATGTCACCCAACCCCTCCCCAGCACCGCCACCCAACACACCATGGCATGGCATGCCATGTGAGAGCAAACAAAGTCATCCCCCAAACATGACACGTGTCACAAAGTACAGTGTCCCTAATGGAAACTGGCCACACACAATATGCCCACATGAATGTAGAAACAACAACACACATGACCAAATACTTACCACAATACAATCGACATAGCATAAACATGACAGTACTAAGGCAAAGGATACATAGTCTTACAACATGAGAATGCCAGCACATCCACCACCTCCAACTGTACAGTGTTGTTGCCACGCACATCTGGAAGTCCACTGCTCACAACATGAGCCCCATCTCCAAAGTGGACGGCCTTGTGAAGACATGAGGAATGAACCTGCAAATCAGGAGGGAGACATGGATGCACAAGCACACATCAATACACCATGCAGTGCACAATACAACAACAATATGCACTAGGAATGTATACACAGTATTGACTACAGACTGCCCACACAGCTCATGGGAGTCCAACGTCACTGTGTAATTCACTGTCACTTGGGCACACCCTTTGCAAGCCCATGGAAACGGGAAGCAGGAGGGGTGTGTGTCTCACTGACCCAAGCATCTAACCCAAACTCAGGACAAGCCTGCATGTGCCCAGCCGGGATACAGTGGATGCCCACGGGAGCCACACAAGGCAACACACTGCAACAAAAAATCAAAAATCAAAAATCAAAAATCAAAAATGGCCATGTGTGGGCCAGGGGGGGTGGGGGAGGCCACCCAGGAGGTACGAGGACAGGGTGCCCACCAACAGTCACCTGCGTGAATGTTGCGAAAAAAAAAACACCTCCATGGGCTCATGGCCTGCACGGCTACTAAATAGTGGGAGATTCACTGCTGGATTCGCTCTCCTCAACCTCTGCTGCTGCTGCCACAGGAGGTGGTGGTGGTGCCATGGGAGGCAGCCCACGCAATGCCCTAGTTTGGTCCTCCATGGCAGCAAGCATGCGGGCCTGGAAGGCCTCGTTCTGGAGGGATATGGTGCGGAGATCCCCATGCAACACCCGACGTGTTGCCCGGACCTTCGCCCGAGTTGCCTGCATCTCTGCTGAGAGCGTACGGGTGACGCGCTCCAGCAGCTGTTCCGTCCTGGTGACAGTGGAAGCCTCAAGGTCCACAAGAGTCTGCCTGAGGTGCCGGACCTCTCCTCTCAGGGCTTCCCTCTGTCCCTGGGCATCTATTGAAATTGATTCCCTCAGATTGTCCAGGGCCGCCTGTCTGTCCCTGTTGGACGCCAACATGTCCTCCCTGACTGATTGGCAAATGGAGTCTGTTGCCTGCTGTAGTAGCTCCATCTGCCTTTCTGGGGGGACAATGGAAGTGGCCACCCTCTCCATGGCCTGAGCAATCATTTCGGATGATGCTGCCTGTTGGTTGGCCATACCGTAAATGGATTGCTCCCATGCGGTATTGCCTGGTGGCGGACGGCCACCGCGTTGGCGGGCACCACACCTGTCTGGGGCAAAGCGAACTGCACCTTGCTGTGTCGGCACTGCCTGAGGCTGCAGGACTGCATTTCCCCTCTGAACTGCTGGCCCAGGAACAGGATCAGATGTTGCGGAGTGTGGCCCTGCATCCGTAACCACCACAGGCGCACCTACCAACACTGACATCCCCATAGTGGGCTCTACCCCTGGTGCAGGTGGGTCGGACAGAACAGTATCCCTTCCATGAACACATACCTGCGAATCCACATAGGCCTCATCCGAATCAACACCTGAAAAGAGTTCTAGGGAGGTCCAGCCAGGGACACCCCGAGACAGTATGGCCTACAGCAAGAGAGGGTTCTCCCCCACCACCAAACCACATCCCCCACTGGTGCCTGGTCGTGCTTCAGATCCCTCCTGGCCCTGCACCATCTCCTCTCCCTCAACAGCATCAGGTGCGTCATCCTCTGCAAAAACAAGAAAGACAAAAAATGGAAACAGGCATTAGCACCATGGCACGCTATTAGGCCAGACAAGCCACAGTACCAGTACTTGATTTACACATGTCCCACATGACTATAACTCTCCCATGCATGCACTGTCCATGAGTTGGAAGGGGAGGAAAATGCCAGACACTGATGACACCAAGATGGGAGAGCAACACATCAGCTGCATGCTGGCTAGCAGTGCCATCACACATTGGCCTGTGAGTGGCATGTCCAATACACATACATGACACATGCCATCACACAGATGGCATGTACCATGGGCATGACATATATGTGACAATGGGGCAGAGTGATGCACAGTAGAACCAGGTGAATTCCTACAATCAGCCTGAATGAACACAGCTTAATACGGAACAATGTGGTAGCAAGATGCCACTTCAAGGGCAACTGGCGCAATGTAGTGCAAAACGCCTACTGTGGCCAGAAGGGACACTGTAATACCCAAAATCCCGGGGCGCAGAATGCATTGGATGATCCCCTCCCACAAACTACATACACATGGATCACACACACATGCATGTGCACTCACCGGACAATGCCTCGTAATCTGGCAGTTCTCCCACACCTTGGATCTGCTCTTCTGTGACGTAGGTCCCAGCAACATGCTCATGTAGAGTGAGTTCTATGTCCTCTTGTGGAGACCCACCTCCAGTCACCAGAGTTGCGGCATGACTTCAGGCCAGCTTTTTCTTTGCCCTACGCTTAAGGTCGTTCCAGCGCTTGTAGCACTCAACAGCTGTGCGCCTCATAAACCCAAGGGCACTTATGCTGTCCGCGATGGACTGCCAGTGTGCCTGACGTCGAGCAGGTGTAATCCTACACCCTGAAGTGACCAACATTTCGGCGTCATGTTCGGGCACATACTGCACAAGTGCATCCAGTTCGGCATCATTGAAGCTAGGCTTCCTTGGCGTGCCGGACCGTGTAGCCGTGTCGGGGTCATCAGCCTGTACTGGACGAGCACTCTTCCTCTTTCTTTTTGTGGGTGGTGGGGATCCGAAGTGCCCTACGCCGCTCTGGACACTAGAGGCAGGAGCACCGGTGGACTGTGTAGTAGTAGTGTGCGACGGCACACTGACCACATGACTATCTGCAGGCATTAGCTGAAGTGTGATTATGGCAGGGGGAACCTCAGTCTGATGTACCGGGACCAACACTGTCCTTGCTAGGGGAGTCAGAGCTGGGGTGGACGGAGCTGCAGCTGCCCCTGCAGCCTCCCCACCCCGCCTACTCGGGGCAGCAGATGACATGGCTGCCCCTGTACCACGTGGCCTGGTGACACTGGCTTGCGCCACCACCCGTGGCCTAGACTTGGCGACCTGGAAGTCAGCCTGGGAGTCACCCTGTGCTAGGTCAGGTGCCACAACGGGCCGGTCCAACAAGGGCTGAGCAGGGATGGTGTCAACCACGTTTCCCTCAACCATAGGGGGGGGATGTGTGTCCCTGACTTGTCCTTCACACGTGGGGGGCTTGGGGGAGTCTGCAAATCCTGGCCACGTCCCCTACCGTGCCCACCACGCCCACCTCTTGAGGCTCGGCCACCTTTGCCACCCTTACCACTTGCTCGCCTCCCAGCCATGGCACTGATGGAGTTGTGCGTATGGGAGTTGCAGTGGACAATTGTCCTGGGCAACTGGGGGTCAAAGGGGTAGGGTACTAGATGGAATTCGTACCCAAGTGCTCTAGCAAGGCTGTATGTAACCCCTGGGGAAAGATGACAGGTCACGCAACGCACAGGCACCCCTAAAACAGAAAATGACGTGCACGCGACCCCTCGTAGACCACGTGCGTTACGCGGTACGCTACACACGGGGCTAGCACAGTTGGTAAATACGTGCGCGACTCACCGTCTGCCTGGGAAAAGAGCGTGAAAAATACGCGCGTGTGCGCGTTGGCAACACCCCCGCCAAAAGAAGAATTGTACACTGTCTGAGGAGACAGGACAAAAGGAGAAGTCAACGCTGTTTGAGGAAACATGTCGAAAAGAAAATCAGAATAATACTGACAGAGGTAACAGGGAGTACGAACTGGAAACGCTGTGAAGTAAATCGCGTGTGAACCGACAAGAAGTACAGATTTCACCCACTCGCTCTCCACGGGAAGCACGTACAAGGAAATGACGTACTACACGCACCTTTTAAACCGCACCACACGTCCAACGTCACTTCCGCGTATACGCACTGAGGCACTATCCTCCAATCACGCAGGCTGACACTCGGACGTGCAGTTTTTGGTCTTGTAACATTCCCCCGGGTACAGGGACACGCCCGCGCGTGTCATGTCAAAGACGCGCCTGAGCTGTCAGGGCCTTTGGTCCAATGGAATTGCTACACAGGCCAATCGCGTGTGTAAACACCCGCGAGCCCCTGAAATACACGTACCCCGCTCCCCCCGGCCCGATCGCGTGTAAAAATCACCCGCGAGCCCCTGTAATACACGCGCCCAGGCCAATCGCGTGTGAGAAGCTTCTCGCGCACCCCTGAAATACACGCGCCCAGGCCAATCGCGTGTGGAACTTCACGCGCACCCCTGAAATACACGCACACGCTCCCCCAGGCCCGATCGCGTGTGTAAACACCAGCAAGCCACTGGAATACACGTACCCCGCTCCCCCAGGCCCGATCGCGTGCAAAAACACCCGCGAGCCCCTGTAATACACACGCCCAGGCCAATCGCATGTGAGAAGCTTCTCGCGCACCCCTGAAATACACGCACACACTCCCCCAGGCCCGATCGCGTGTGTAAACACCCGCGAGCCCCTGGAATACACGTACCCCGCTCCCCCAGGCCCGATCTCGTGTAAAAATACCCGCGAGCCCCTGTAATACACGCGCCCAGGCCAATCGCGTGTGAGAAGCTTCTCGCGCACCCCTGAAATACACGCGCCCAGGCCAATCGCGTGTGGAACTTCACGCACACCCCTGAAATTCACGCACACGCTCCCCCAGGCCCGATCGCGTGTGAAAACACCCGCGAGCCCCTGAAATACACGCACCCAGGCCAATCGCGTGTGAGAAGCTTCTCGCGCACCCCTGAAATACACGCGCCCAGGCCAATCGCGTGTGGAACTTCACGCGCACCCCTGAAATTCACGCACACGCTCCCCCAGGCCCGATCGCGTGTGAAAACACCCGCGAGCCCCTGAAATACACACGCCCAGGCCAATCGCGTGTGAGAAGCTTCTCGCGCACCCCTGAAATACACGCGCCCAGGCCAATCACGTGCGGAACTTCACGCGCACACCTGAAATACATGCACACGCTCCCCCAGGCCCAATCGCGTGTGGGCCTTCTCGCGCGTGTAGGACTTTGGCGCACATTTTTTTCCTGCGCAGGGACGCTACCGCCTGCTTTCGTGTGGCGGACATGTATGGGCCTGTGCGCGTCTTTGGCCGTGCGCTGTTTTTCCCTATTCGATTCCATGAATACGTGTTGTAGGCGAGCGTGTGGGCGTTCTGCGCACTTGCCTCCTGTACTTCCCCCGTGACGCCCACATTTTCACGAGTTGTTCCCCATTCTGCGTGTGACGCCCCGTGTTACGCCTACTTTTGTTATGTGCGCCGCGCTATGTGCGAATTCGCTGTGGCCTTATCGCACGGCGTTCGTTGACCTGTGCACCAGCGTGCGCCAGCGTGCGCCGCGCACTTTCTCAGCGCACAACCCACATTTCGCGCGTGCACGGACTTCCATGAATTGATGTGCAATGTTTTCTGTGCGATAATCGCACTTGCACTGCGATTTTTGCTGTTTCTCTGCGAATCGCACGTTTTCGCATGCGTGCGCTGTTTTTTCGGCGCACGTTGATTCCATGAATCGGCCTGTTAATGTCTCCAATTCTTGCTCCTAGCTTGGCATTTAGATGTAGTGCAATGAAAAGCAACACATCTGTGCCTATACAAAACATACCCGTGATCTCTTAAAAATAAAACATACACACTTTCTTTAAATCTGCAGTGTGTGAGAGTTTCAGATCATCTCTCGCTCGAAGGACAGAGTAGGCTGAACAGAATGTTTGCTTATGCCTTGAAAATTCACTATTACCACCAATATGCACTTGTCTATGTTATGCCATTGCCCCCAATACCACCATACATTTGCAAGGGCTCGAGAGGGAAATGACCCAAGATACTAAATATAATTCTCAAGTCATGGGTCATGAAATGCTTTTCATTGGCTTCAGCGTGAAAAGTGTGCTTTAGAGCTAATTTGAAGAGCGAGCCCAAGCCTGGCAACTTGCGCCTGATGACTGGATTAATACCTAGAAGGTTGAGGATAGCTTGCCCTTGAGGTCCCAGCAAAATGCTCCCACCTGCTGTCCCCTTTTCTTTTATTCAGAGACTTCTCTCCCTCTCTGCACGCCCCCATCTTTTTCATATAGGTTGAATATCCTCTACTGCCCAAACTTTTCCCATGGCTCCTGAAACCGTTCCTTCTCTCGGACGCCAGTGTTACTCTCTTTGTTCAATCTACATAGGTGATTATATTGCACTCTTTACTTTGCTGGGTGCTTTTAAGTCCTCAAAGGGAAGGTTCACATTACCATGCATTGCGTTATTTGCAATCCCCCATTTAGAACATGAAAGACAAAGCTACAGTCCTATTATATTTACTTAACATGTTTCTATACGTATTTATGGGTTGCTAGGCTGCTTACAAAGCATAATAGTGTCTTTGTATTTTTAAAATCAAAACGCACACATATGTAACAGCACGATCTCGGAAGAGAAGTGACCAAAGGCAGAAGTTGCGGAATGGGTTGAAATCTCAGCTTCACCATTTAAGCAAAGCGTGCGATACTAGAAAAATCAATCAAGCTCAGTGGGCCTTATTTGTAAAATCAGGACTCCCTAGAAGTTGTTCATGTATGTGACGAATCAACTTCCGGGGCAGCAGTGGCACACAGATGAATATTGTTTTCCAAACCTTCAATCAACCACACACCTCTAGTACACCAGAACGGGATCCAAACAGATTGGGATACAAGTAAATTATAAGACCTCCTTGTCCAATTTCCGTAACGTGGACGGAACGGTAAGCTTATCTCCTCAAGGTCGTGGATCGTTGGTTAGTTACAACACAGCGCAAATACAATTATTATCCAATGATAAAACGGACTGTCCAGTCAAGGTTGTATACAAATCAGCTTTATTATTACTACGACAGTTCTAGCCCACTACAATTACAATCCACATTGTTAAGGAACGCAGGGGACAGACAGTTTCACAAAGGAAAGGGATGTACAGAAGAGGGTAGTTAGCAAAGTAATCATTCTTATAGTACAAGATTATTTGGTTTCAACACCAAAGGGGCAAAGGGTCTTAACTGTCTCTAGGGGCCTTCCGAGAGGGACCCTGGGAGCAGAACCACAATGTACCTGGTGTTGAAGAAGTTCTTGGTGTTTGACAGCGTTGAGGCGGTTCCAGGGCACTTTGCAGCCCGTGAGACAGAGTTAGTGGCGGGGGACAAGTGTGGGTACCAGGCGGCAGGCAGTTGGGAAAGCGAGGCTGGACGGACGTCTGAAGGCTGTCCGGCGCAGCGTCTCGGAGCCAAGAATTGTTGTCTCTGTGCTGGTTGGTGGATCTGGAATGCTGGCTGAGGCGTCTCAGACGGCGCTGGTGACTGCAGCATGACAACAGTCAGCGGTGCAGCTGGATGCAGTTCGAGGACTCGACTGTTTCAAAATTGTCCTTAAAAAGATGGATGCTGAATGATGCTTGTGTGGCACTCCTCGTAGCTTCTTCGCAGGGCTCGTGTCCTTTCAAGGTGGATGACCCAAAGCTCAGGAGGGTGTTAGCAGGCAATGGCCTTGTCCATTGTCCAGAGACTCTCTGGCACTTCCCACATAGGAAGCTTACTTTCAGAACCTAGCAGGGTGTGCTATGTGCTGGCTGGGTACCGGTTCTGGGGCTGCTGACGGGTTCTCTGAGTCCGGTATCTCCCTCTGTTCCCTGGGAGATGTTTAGGGGAGGGATCTTGCTTCCCTCTTGGAACTCCTGGGCTTCCTTCACTGACGGAAGATGTAGGGTAGACTGTACCTTCAGCTTGGGTCCAAATGAGTTTTTCTTCTTACTGCTGGCAAAGTCTTCAGATGATCTCATCAGTGAGAGGCTCAGCCCTCTTTTAAAGCCAAACGGCCCCCACAGATTGATGCAGGCTAAGCCCCCTTAATGAACCAATCCTGGGTCCCCACCAACAATCTTCAGTAATGCTTCAGGTCAGAATCAGAGTGCTTGGCAACAGACAGGGAAGGATGACAACATATACTTCTAAGTCCCCCCCATCTTCCTGCCTGCTGAACATCAAAGTGTCTCCCTAATTAACTGAGATCTATGTGGCGCTTGGTCACAACATGGGCCTCCTTTGAAGTAGGGGCTTGCAGGCAGACTTTTGACTTTCATCTCCTACAATTCACATACTTCCCTGCTCTGAAAGGAGTGATACCAGACAGGACATTCACTGCCCATTCATACCAAGGAGGGGTCTTACTACCAAATTGACACATTGCATTACACGGAGGCGACTGGTGTTTGGTCTCTATTGTCACTCCCTGCACCCAGACCTTCCCTGAGGCCTGCTAATTAACATTATTCAGTAGTTGCCGCCACCAGCAAGGTGTAACTAATTGAGATGCAAATCCATGGGATCTTGAAATGCTAATCACGCTGCCCACAGCCAGAGTCTTTCAATGTACCCACAGCTGTCAGGTGTCAGCTACACAAGACAGGGGAGAACGGTGCTGGTAAGCTGTGTCCTCCCAGAGTACATGACTATTTTTCTGCTGTGCGGTGTGCATGGAAAATATGTGGGGGAATGGCCCTACATATTTTCCGGAGATTGATTTATCATCATTCATTCTTTTAAATAAACAAAAATCAAAAAGCCCAGGCAAGCACACTCTCCCTGTGCAGATGGTCGAATTCCCCACAATGTCACACTGTACAGTTGGTTTAGTACACAGCAGTGTTGCTTCATTTCTAATAATGGTTATTCAGACATTGCACATCACAAAGGTATGTGCTGCTTGGCTTAATTACGGCCCTTGAAAATCATAGCCCTTTCCTGATTGAAAGTAAAATTGACAATACTTCACACTATTTAGTGACACCTTTGTTTTAGATGTACATACATGTACAAATAAACTTATTTGGTTCTTTTTTCTCTGACCACCCTTATTCGTTATTTGCACCTTGTGTTGCTTTACCATTTTCCTTGCACACCTAGCAAAGATAGAAGTGAGGCCTGAAGTTACTAAGCCTGATTTACAAAGTGTTTTTCAATGTGATTGCACCATTGTAAAATGCTTTTGTAAATCCCTCTGTCTAATTAAGGAGGCAGAACAGGCTACTGCTACTTTTGGATGTGAGCCATAGGGCCTGATAGCCATGGTTGGGAGCGGGAGCATGGGGGCAACCAGGAAGGTGTCCCTGTCACCAAGGGTATGCAGGATGGCGTTGGAAGGGGTATTCGCGTACTCCCCATGGGAGGCATTTTAAAATGCACACCACAAAGAGAATTGTCACCTTGAACAGGTGTTTTTACCCTACAAATACAATACTGACATTGTTAAACATTGCATGGCTTTTACACAGTATTTAATCTTCAACCAAGGCCCTCAATCATTTATTTATTTATTTATTGGATATTTATTATCTGCCTATACACAGGGTGTATCAAGGTGCAGCACAACAGGAGGAGGAGAGAGAGATGAAAATAAATAAAAATAAAAAAGCAGGAGTGAAACAGGGATGAAGAAAAACAAAAACGGTCCTGCTAGGTCTTGTGACATTCGGATTGTGCAAGTGCAGTAACAAGCAGTACGGGGGAGGGGCAAAGGGGGCGGAAGTATTGGTCAGGGTGGAAGGACCAGTGGGTTAAGCGAGCGCCAGGGGAGGCCAGGTTGACAGTGCCAGGGGAATGCAGAGAGTGCAGGGGAAAGAAGGTTTGCATACTAGATGTGAAGGACTGGGCTGGAAGGGCTCTGGGGGTGCAGGCTCAGCCAGGTTAGTGCAGGGGGTGGAGCCTGGAGGGCAAGTGCAGTAGTGGGGTCTGGGGAGTCCAATTGGAGGGGTAGACTGATCGAGGAGGGGCTGGTGCTCTGTAAGAATCTGAAGGAACCAAGCAGACAGTTAAGAGGCAGAGGGGAACATTAGCAGGGAGAGGGAGAGGGAAGAAGGAAGAGAAAGAAGGGTCTTGAGAAGCCTCCGTAACTTAAAGAGATCCAGCGGAAGTCTGAGAGGGGCAGGGAGGACATTCCAGATTGAGACACCTGCAGAGGACAGAGATCTATCCCCCACTCTCTGCTTGGAAAAACATCTGATCTGCAGAGAGTTAGAGCTAGAAGACCGAAAAGCTTTAGCAGGGAGGTATTTAGGGATAGAGGGTTTGATGTAGCAGGGGTTGTGGGTGATGTAGAGGGTCTTGAATTTGATCCTTTCAGCAACCGGGTGCCAGTGGGGAGATTCTAGTGCTGCAGAGGTGCGGTCCCTGGGCCTGAAGTCAAGGATAGGTCTTGCAGTCCTATTCTGGATTAGTTGAAGGGGGCGAAGGAAGGAGTTAGGCAGATTGAGGAGGAGGCTGTTGAAGGAGTACAGCCTGGAGAGGAACTCTGAAGACATTGAGATTCTGGGGGAAAGTGAGGTAAGGGAGAATGCCTCTGAGGAGGTGCAGCTGAAGGTGGGCCTTCTTGGCAAGGTCCATGATGTAAGGAGAGAAGGAGAGAGAGGAGTGGAAGATGACACCAAGGTTTTTTGCCTCACAGGAGGTTGAGAGGAGAGGGCCCATGCAGGGCGGCCAGAGTGTAGCAGGGAAAGAGGGAGCTGGGGTGCCAATGAGAAGGTTCTAAGTCTTACTGGCATTAAGCCAGAGATCAGTAGCAGTGCAATATGCCTGAATAGCAGACAGACAGTCAGGAACGAGAGAGGAAGAGGAGGAAGAGGAGGAGGCAGAGGGGTGAAGCTTGAAGGAGAGCTGTGTTTCATCGCATAACACTGGAAGTTAAGAGAGAAGACAGAGATTAAATGAGTGAGAGGGTCAAGGTAGATGTTGAAAAGCCATGGCAAGAGGATAGGGCCCTGAGGGACAGCTCAGGTAGAGAGTGAGATGGAGGAGAGAGAAAAGGGCCCCGTTGCACCTGGGAAGGCCGGTCAGAAAGGAAGGAAGTCAACCAGTCCAGAGCCAGGTCCGTGGTGCCAAGGCTATCACAGAACTGATTTATAAGGGTGGCATGAATGCCTGTATCAAAGGCAGAGGAAAGGTCTGGAAGGATGAGAACGGAAGGAGAGTTGTAATCGAGATTAGAGAGCAGGTCTTCATGGGTGTTCAGTAGAGCAGTTTCCGTGCCTCTGGCAGCTCTGAAGCCAGACTTGTGGTCGTGGAAACAACCAACAGATTCAGTGTAGTGGATAAGCTGGGGATGGCCAGCTTCTCCAAGAGTTTTACCAGGAAGGGTTAATCAAAAAAAGGGTTGTAGTTAGCCGGACGGGAGGGGTTGGCAGAAGGCTTTTTGAGAAGAGGGTACACAAAGGAGTGCTTGAGGTGTAACGGGAAGGAGCCAATGGCAAAAGAGTGATTGCAAAAATTAGCCAAGGCTGGAGCTATTGTTGTCCTTGATAGTTCTGGAGGAGCAGGGGAGTGCCTGTTTGGATGAGACTTTCACAGAGTGGACTTGTCTAGAGACCTCATCAGGTGATATGGGAGAGAAAGAGGAGAGTGGGATGGGAGGGGAGATGGGGCCAAGGGAGGCCTGAGAGCGGGTGAGGGTGCAGGGAGTGGTGCAGATGACATTGAAGACAGAATGTCCCAGGTTTTAGTAATGAAGTGAGAGGCCAGTGCAGTGCTAGGGCCAGGGACGGCAGAGGAGAAATGGAGACTGCAGTAGGAATGGCAAATTCCTACCAGATTTTGAAAAGTTCAGACGTTTTGTTGGTGGCCCCAGAGATGCAGGCTTGGATATAGGCCCTCTCCTTTTGGCCCTCTGATTGATGACACTTACAACAATGTCAATATATATGCAAATTAGGGGTCCCACACATCTGCTGAACCATGTGGGCTTCCCTCTATGCTAGGGAGCTGAAATACATTTCAGAATTGCTAGTTACAATGTATGGCCCAGGAATATCACATATATACTAGTATGTTTTTTATTTGTATGCACGGTCAAAGAACGTGCCACTCCTAAACATAATGTTCTGCCTAGTGTGTTTACTGGGAACAAGAAAACCAATAGATCAATAAGTGCACAAGTATAATGTCCCCCAAAAGGCCAAAACCAAAGAAAATAACCCAACAATCGCCCTCCTCTTAACACATCTTGCCAGAAATGTCAAAAATTATTTTGAGCCCTTTAAACGGGAAGAAGGCACTCCTATAACGCTGCTGTCAGTATTCCATTTTGTTAATTGTCCTCGGAGGACTTAAAAAAATAAAAACATGTCTAATGCTCTCTGGGAGCCCTCCTTCCCTTGCAGAAGACTCCAAATCATTTTAAAAGTGTTGAGGATGACACTTCTAGAACATTTGTAGCTCCACTTGTCATAAAATGGTAGCACCTATTATGCTAGTAAGTATGGAGACTTTCCAACTCAACATATTGTTGGGAAGGGAATGACCCCATCCCACTGTCCTAGGCGCTTTAGGGTGAGGCAAGTCCCATTAGATGACCTGTAACATGCCACGGACCAGGGGGGCATCCCAAGAATCCCCACACATTCATAATATTATATGTGATTTACACATAGGGCGCACATATAATTAGATGCCATTTTGTAGTCATGCTTGAAGCACAAGGCCTGCATGGCCAAGTGGTATTCAGTGCGCTAAGCACAGGCCACAAGCCTGGAGAGGGAATCTGAATACGCCCAAGAGCCGATGAGAGAGGCCCACGCTGCTGCTAACTTTCACAGATCCCCCCCTTTTTTCCCAAAGTGTTGCCAATATGTTGCTCTAAGAATGAATGTGCCCCACAAGGCCACAAGACAGTGCTGGGTGCCTTGGTGGACGCGTTATCACAAACAGGCCAAAGCAGGCCTCTGACCCCCACCCAGTCAATCACGAGTAATGGGACCTGCCCATGCCTCAATCCCAAAACCCCTGAATTCCAGGATACTAGTTGGCCTCAGACCACTGACCATAAACCCATCAACCATAAAAGATCCAAGACCATGGGTGTCTCACCTTTATTCTACAATTGCATGATTTGCAATGCAAGGTGAAGGGAGGGATAAATTATAATGCAGAAGTGAGGGTGGAAGCCTTTGAAGCCCAGAGACGTGAACGGAACGAGGGAAATGTGTGCGTGTGTGTGGGTTAGTGTGACATAGTGACTCCCCCGTGCCAGTATTCGCGCCTGCCAGGTGCACTGTATAATGAAGAGTAGCACTATTTTTCAAATGTAGCTAATTGATCCTTTGGCCTTGGTTCCCCAGACACGACAAGCCTGGCAGACACCACATGATGGAAGACGGACGGACTGGGCTGAGACCAATGGCCTGATATCTCCTATGGAGCAGGCCGCCCATGCATAGGGTCACACCAACCAGCCACGTGGGTTGGTATCATTTTTCTTTTTCTCTTTATTTGTTTTGGTTTATATAAACCTTTACAAAATAGAAAAAAAAACATCAATGTAATAACTTACACAATTAAAAGCAACTTTTCCAGAAAATATTATTTCCATAATTACGTATTGTCATACTTCTCAAAAAAAGGAAAAAAAGAAAAGAAAAGTCCACTATTTACAAAAGATTTCACTAAAATATAAATAATTAATTATCAACCCTTGTCCAGTACCACAAATCCCCCGATAGGATACCTAAGACACCTAAAGCTCGAACGCATTCTTAACAGATTACATATGAGCTCTTAATATATCAAAAGTAGCAGACACAACAAGGCTCTTAACAGTTTGCATATATGCCCTTAGTATGTCAGAAAAATAGCCAGCACATGTGTCCATGTTAAGTTTGGCATTACCAATTCCTATTCAAGTGCACAGACATTCTTTAGAAAGGCAATAATTCTTATTTCCAGTGCCATTGATTTACCATGCAGCATTTCATGCCATAACATTTCACAATTCACTTGAAATGTATCATTTACAAATTGATTAAAATAGTCAATTATTTTTGTCAGCAATTTAGGGCATTTTAATAATAGATGGTATAAGGTTTCCTTTTCCCCTTCAATAAGGCAGTGTCTACAGAATTTGAATTAATCCAAAACCGGGTAGCGGATACTTCTAATTTCTTGTGTATTTAGCACATTTGATCTGAATCTCATTATGCTATTCCTAAATGTTCGTGCATGATATTTTAGAATATATGGTTCGGATTGCAGATACCATTTCCAGAATGACACGGATTGAGAGTATATATTTGAATTTAATAAAGTAACATTATTGCCCACCCAGTCACATGCCGTTATCATGGATTTCACTTTCAAAGGTTTATCCAACAGATTTTGTAATGATAAGCCCATTCTGGATAGAGATCTTTCAACACTTTCATTAAACTTTTTCATAAAATGTCCTGTTTTATCATAAGTCAAATAACTATATATCTGATTCCTATTACCCAGCAAGCATTTCCTTAATAGGGTAGCCTTTTTCCATTCCATGCAACTTTGGAGTGAGATGAGACCAAACTCATATCTGATTATTTCGACTGGGACGCATTTTGGAATGAAAAACAAGACATTTATCCAAATCATTCCTTGGATTATTTTTAGATATGGGATCAATGAGTCTGGTATAAATTCCAAACCATAACTGAGCAGAGGGATTATTTTTTTTACTATAAAATTCGATGCAAGCATGCAATGAATATATCCCATATTTTCTTTCGATAGTTTTTAACTGTTTGGCAGCAGCAGGAGCTTTCAATTTCAGGCAATTTCTTATGAAATTCTGGGATGGAACACTTACAAAAGCAAAGCCCAGATATTTCAATGATTGCTGCAGTTTGATTTCCGTACCATCACAGTACCATAAGGAGCCTGCCGTTTTTCTATTATTTTTACCCAGATGTATTACTGTTTTTGATGCATTTATTTTCAACTTCAGACCCTTTATGAACGAAACAAATGCATTGATCAGACGCTGCAGTCCTATTTTTGTGGTGTCAAATAACAGAAAATCATCTGCATAAGCACATCAATGAACAGTCAATTGTCCAAGTTTCATAGGGACAAGACCTCCCTCATCTAAAAATTGTCCCGCAGAAGAGACATAAAGATTAAATAAAATTGCAGCAAGTGCACATCCCTGTTTAAGGCCATTATTAACCTTAATTGCATTCACCATACGGCCTTCATTGTTTAACCTAACACTAATCAGGGTATCAGAGTAGAGTTTGACCAGAATCACAAGTAGATCTGCATCTACTCCTAAGTAAAACAGTCTTCTCCATAGTGTAGGTCTATCCACTATATAGAAAGCTGCAGATAAGTCCATTGATGCAACATAGAGAGCTCCTTTCTTCTTTTTGTGTGCATTGCATTGTAACTGTGTAACTAACAACCCTCCTGCATCTGTAGCTATACCTTTTCTAAAACCAATTTCTCTTATGTCTAATATATCATTAGTCTCAATCTACAAAAGCAGCCTATCTAGCACAATGGACGACAATATCTTAGCATCTATATTCATCAGAGAAATTGGTCGATAATTTGTGGCACACAGTCTGCAGCCCTTCTTAAATATTGGTGAGATATAGGACATAAGCCAAGGCTTGGGTATCATTTGTTTTATAAGCACATCACTAAATAAAATGTGAAGGATTCAAGCCCATAATACCATATTATTTTTTAAAGTGTTTGGACCTGGGGTATTAGAAGCTTTTGATGTTAATATATAACCCTTTATGTTCTTAATAGAAACATCTAACTCCCATTTCTGGTAACAGCTCTTATCCCAGTCAAATGGGGTTGAAATGGAATCACTACAAATGTGTGTTTAGTCCAATCATCTGCACTAATTGGATTCAGAGCAAGTTGGAGTTCGTTTTTTTCTGTGCTGTTTATTAATGACCAGAAGGATCTTGAATTCAATGTTTTAATAGTTTGAAACAAGGATTCAGCATCTTTTTGTTGTCTACATACTATGGTTTATTGACCAGTTTTTATAGGACTGCCTAATTTTTTTTATTCTGCTTCTAGAAATCTCTGTATCCAGATATTGCATCTTTATCATCGAATTTCTTTATGTAAGAGTGCTTTACTCTATTTAGTTTCTAAATCATATATATGTTTATGAGTAGAAACCTTTTTACCTACAGCACAGTCCCTCATACAATATTTAGTCAGCACACCCTCCAGGTGCTCTGAAAATTTACCAACAGTGTAAGTCGCACTTTTGCTCTCTAATGTCTGGGATTCATACTCGAATAGCATTCTGTCATTGAATTTGTCAATTTTTCCTGGGTTCCATTTAATTCTCGAACCTTTGACATTAATTTCCAGATTCATACAATGGCTAGACAATGTTTCATCTTTTTTTATCCATGTCAGAATACAATATAACATTGCATGATCACTACAATCTGTGGGAAGGACCTCCATATTACCCATGCAAAGATATAGTTCCATGCTTACAAACATGTAATCAATTTTGGAGGATCTTCCTCTTGCATGCCAAGTTAGGTTTGTGTTGTACATAAGATTTAAACCCCAACTTTTTGCAAACACCAACCACAGACTTCCTCTACACCTTTTACATCTATCGTACGCCTTCTGATCCTCATGGGAGGTCGTTGCCCAGACCATGCCACTGTTATGTATATTGCAATCTGCATTTAGGTCCCTTGCAAGAATAATAGACCCACCCGGTTTCAACTCTAATCAGTCTTCTAATCTTTTATCCAATTTACTGATGTTCAATTCCAGGGAACTATCAATATATTCAAGAGCGTTCCGATAAATATTTATTATCATCAGATGTATTGGGCCTTCTTAGGTAGTGATTCTGAATGTAATCACCATAATCGAATCTTGAATATAAAATTTGGATTCCACATTGTGCATAGCCAAGGCAAGACCTCCTTTAGGACATCCCTTACTTCCTACTTTAGCTTGAATACATTGAAGCTCAAACCCATCCCACAATATTGGCCCTGTGGCCCAGGTTTCCTGCAATAAAATAAGGTCATAACGGGCCAAGGACTGACATACCTTCTTATTTACTGTAAGATGGGAACTGCCCCTTGTGTTCCATGATACAATTCTGAAATTAGCCTTTGCGCTAAAGGGGTTGCCCTGAGGCTTTCACCTGCACAATTGAATCTTTCAATGAAAGCGCCAAATCACGCCATTCATTCATATCTGTGAGAAGACCTTTCTCCTTATCTTGATTTTTCATTAGTTCAACTCTGGAATAATCAGGAAAATCATTTATTTCTGTAGCATATGTGCCTGCTCCTACTTTTGTTGTATTAGTCTGGAAACTAAAGATGTCAAATCATCTTCTCTGTAGGGTTCCAGCTTCTTTCATTAGTAAGTCCCTTACAAGGGGTGATGGAATAAAAAATCTCACATAATCAAATCTGTAATTATGAATGAAGTCAACCAATTTTCTATGAGCTGATGCTATTAAATTCAATTCTGGTATGTCCGCGAACAGACTTAGAATATAAGGTCTGTTCAGGGACAGAGGATCGTCCCTTTCAAAAATATATTGCATAATCAGGCTCAGTTATTTTGGATAACCGGCTTTTTTTAAGTGAGTTGCCTGATCAAAAGAGAGATAGGAGTCATCAATTCTATCTCCTCTTATATTGTATCTTTAGCTTTGCCATCACTTATACCATTATAAGCTTCCCCACATTTAACTGGTACGCATCCTCGTAGCTTTTGATCTGTGCTTCCCAAATCACGTCCTTGTAGGCCTATTTTTAATCGGTAATTGCATCTCAAGGTTCTTTTTACTCAATATCTCTTCAATAATCTTTTCCACTACAGGTTCTGATAACTGTGCCTGTTCTAACATCTCAATATTAATAGAGAATGCCTTATTGCTTACACTTTGGTCAGCAGCTTTTACCAGAGATAAATCTTTCTGCCTATTTGAGTCGACCTGTGCACATTTAAGAGGCGCATTATCACCTGTGAGTTGTCCTATGAATAAGGAAGGGACACATATTTCATGATTTATATCTGAACAACTTCTTGTAGGACAGCCCACTCCCTGTGGGTTCCTAGTGATTACATCAACAACCATACCATTGACAAAAAAAGCATATTAAAAAAAACATTGAATGCATTTAAAACATTTTTTTAATGGGGGTATTCCCCCCAACCCCTCTTTTTAAACCACGAAAACACATTTTTACTAAACTAAACCCTTTACCATTGCAAAAAATGCATTCAATGGTTTTTTCGATGCATTGTTTTCAATTGTATGGTCTGTCGATGCTTTGTATTCGATGCAATGACCGGATACCCTCCCTGTGACGTTCCAACCTTGTTGTTACTGTTTGGTTCAGAAGTACATGGGTGCACTGCAGT
Organism: Ambystoma mexicanum; assembly: GCF_040938575.1. NCBI lineage: Eukaryota > Metazoa > Chordata > Amphibia > Caudata > Ambystomatidae > Ambystoma > Ambystoma mexicanum. The sequence continues at coordinate 875,136,086 of NC_090932.1, read as the reverse complement.
TTTCTCCTTCCCATTAACTTCTAAAGACTCAGGACACAAAGATTGTGTACACCTTAATGCTGATTGAGTAACAGCACTCCAGGATGTAGCTGATACAGAAGGATCAGAACCCACTAGCGTGGGCGTGTTCGGGCGTGATGCGGCTGCGGGGTTTTTAAAAATGTCAAAAATGTCTTTTACAATCCTCTCAATCGATCTAAGGTTCTTATCAATCCTTCCTGACATTTCTCTCGGATAGTGTAGTGGTGCCTTCTATATATCCTCTTTGGGGGCTGTTATATCAATTGTACCTCTCAAAGATTGCACGTTAGGCTCCTGAATGTCATGTCTTGAGTCATTTATAGTTATCACATCAATATTGGGCAACTGATCCATCATTACATCTCGCAAGTTAGGATCTCTTAAAAACTTGCGAGAAGGGGTGTTTAACACCTTTTGTACCAGGGCGTTTTTACGTCACATTTTTGTTTCTTTTTTTGAGATATTTTCACAGTAAAGTCTTCTGCCCCTTTATTGCTTTCAAGGTCCCCCAATGTCCTCCTTTCAATTAATCCACCATCACTGGCCGCAGCTTGTAATACCGGGGCATTTTGAATACCAAGCACAGGTATCTTTATGGCATATGGTTTATCGGTCTCCTCTAGTTCTCTATCAAGGTCCCCATCCTTGTTGCAAGGATTATCTTTGGAGAGGTCAAAGTGGTTTTCAGCTTTAGTTTTTGCTACGAACATACTTAGCCATGTATTACAACATACTTCTGGCATTGCAGTTAGAACTGAAAAAATCTCATTCAATAACCGCAATTGCTTCTTTAGTTCCTCTATAATCTGAATATTTACATTTGTCTCTGATTCGGTTGTTATGTGTTCCTTTATCGGGCTTAGTTTTATAGATGTAATCTCAGGCTCACTAGGGTCTAGATGCTGAGATAAGCACATTAGTGAGATCTCTCCGGTCGAAAGAATCGGTGGAGTATCCATAAAGGATTGATTAGCCTCACCTGTCTGGGCTGTTTCAATTACAGAATTCAAGTGAACATTACTTATATTGTCGGATGGCTCGCTGACACATTCCTCCACAAACAATGATTGTGATGACTCGTGAGTTGCATCCTTCCTATTGTCAACACCTTCAGAACTGTTTATCCTGCTATCTATAGAGCATTGTTGTGCACATTCAACTAGGTCGTCATCTGTGTCCGAGGACCCAGGCAATGATAGCACGGATGTGCATGCCATGCTCAACGTCTAGTCTTAGGCCCCAATGATATGTATTTTCTCTCCTTTCTCGAATGCACTATTTTCCTTTTCATAACAGCACATGCGACAAATCGTATTGCCTTAAAGGAAAATGAGCACTGGGCAGTTTAATAAGTTTATCTCCCTCTAGCTACCGTTAACATAGGTAAATTGCCCCAATATTACAAAGATGCATAACAAATGTATCATAAAGTATTAGAGTCTCAAAACAGTAGAGCTACCCGTAGGTCACCTGCAAACATATAATAATTAAAAAAAGGTACCGCCTCTCGCCATCCGCCCTAGCCGAACTGCCAAACAGCCCCCTTGCGGGCCACTTCCGGGTGCGTGCGTACCATGCGCGTGCACAACCCAGACGTAGGAGGCTGTAGTGACGCTGTGGTGAAGCGGGGTAGGCGGGAGGCGGAGTTTAGGCAATCAAGAGGCGGAACTGCAATCAAGGAAGGGAAGCAGTAATTAACGCTACTTCAAAGAAGCAACAGGTAACCAGTGAGCCCAATGAGCCCAGCACGGAGCTCAGCAATTAGGTAAACAAATAAACCACTAGTAACCAAGCAATTACTTTGTCCAAGTTGTGATCCTCACACGGCTTCTTCTCGCCGATGGGCACTCCAAGCACGACAATAATCCAAAAAGTCTAACGGCTCTTCAAGAGAGTAGCCAGCCAACCAGCCAATTTGCGGGCCACTTCTGGGTGCGTGCGTGCGCTGCGCGTGTGCAACCCAGAAATAGGAGGCTGTAGTGACTCTGTGGTGACGCAGGGTAGCAATCAAGAGGCGGAATTTGTCCAAGTTGCGACCCTCACACAGCTTCTGCTCGCCGACGGGCACTCCAAGCACGACAATAATCCAAAAAGTCTAACAGCTCTTCAAGAGAGTAGCCAGCCAAACAGCCCACTTGCGGCCCACTTCCGGAATCTCTTGTCCCTTTTTCCCCAGCAGGTTGTGTTTTTTCTGGTGTGAGCGTTAAGGGGCGTGCCTTCAATATGATGTTGTTATTGAGGCTATTTTGGCTGCACTTGACATATGTTTGGTATTACCTGTAAGGCTCTACCTAACAAATGCTGATTTACAGAAATAGGATGACATTACTGGGTTGTTGCTTCCTATGGCATATAATGACTGGCCCCAAGACCTAGTTTCTTTAAATTGAAGCAGTACCTTACATATGCTGACTTAGCCATCGTTTTATGATTGCATTATTTAAGCGTTTGAGGCTGCCTGTGGCAGAAGAAAGCAGTACAGTCTCACCCGAGGGCATACGTTACATGTGGTAACTATAACAGTCTGTCTGATGACATAACTGTTCATATCGCGACGGCCAAATCCTATTGACTTTACCAATGCTTGGTTTATCAGTTACGTGCCTTTTGGTTGGTTTAATTAAAGACGCTACTTTTACAGAACCTTGGTTGGGAATTCTTTTTATTTTGGCACCACCTCACTATTGTTGTTTGTGTCGCATCTGTGCCAGCTCACCCCCTTTGTGAAGGGCATATCCTGTCCTCAACCAATGTAAGAGGCGAACGAGGCATACTTGCAAGGCTGTGTGGGTGCAGGGAGAGTGCTTTGCTCACTGAGCTACAGTACTGGCAGACTAAGGGGGTAATTCATAGAATTCAGCGCACAAGTGGCGCACGCGGCTGGCGCACAGTGTGCGCGTGCGAATCCCTGCGCCAGCCGCGTGCGCTAAAATCCATTTCCGCGCACAGCGTATTCATGGATTCCAGCCACCAAAACCAGCCGTGGCGCACAGTGGCGCAGCGACCCTGCAGCAGCGCCAGTTACGCCCCCAAGAACGCCTCTCGCGCAGGGAAAAGCCATCAATATACCCAATCCAGCGCAAAGGGCTGCGCTAACCCTGTACCAGCACGGCAAGCGGGCTACGTGTATCACTGGGGTGCGCGGGAAGTACCTCACGCGATTGGCCCCGTGCGAGCAGGGTACGCATATCTCAGGGGTGCGCAGGAAGTGCCACACGCGATTTCAGCAGGGTACGTGTATTTCAGGGGTGCGCAGGAATTTCCACACGCGATTGGGGGTACGCGTATCTCAAGGGTGCGCGGGAAGTGCCACACGCGATTTCAGCAGGGCATGTCTATTTCAGGGGTGCGCGGAAAATTCCACACGCGATTTCATCATGGTACGTGTATTTTGGGGTGCGGGGGAAGTTTCACACGCGACATCAGCAGGGCGCGTGTATTCCAGGGGTGCGCGGGAAGTTCCACACGCGATTCCATCAGGGTACGTGTATTACAGGGGTGCGCGGGGAGCACCACACGTGAATTGCACGTGTGGGTCCTCCCAGGTGTTCCCTCTACACCCTCCACGGCCCCTGCAGGTGGCTCACACCACAGGGGCCTACCCTGCACATGTCCTGCAGGCACACCATCCACCATGGCCATGACCCCCAGCCAACCCACATGTCAACTTGCACTACTGCCCACCAACGCATGTCCCCCTGCACCCCCAGTCACCAGGGGCACCCTCCACCAGGCCCCCACCCATGTCTCCCAGCACCCCCACCCCCCAGCAGTGCAGGGGCAGCCTCCACCAGGCCCCCCACTCATGTCTCCCACCACCCCCACCCCCCAGCACTGTGGGGCACCTGCCAGCAGGCCCCCACCCATTTCCAACTCATGTTCCCCACCACCCCCACCCCCAGCACTGTGGGGCACCTGCCAGCAGGCCCCCACCCATGTCCAACTCATGTTCCCCAACACCCCCACCCCCCAGCACTGTGGGGCAGCCTCCACCAGGCCCCCACCCATGTCCAACTCATGTCTCCCACCACCCACACCCCCCAGCACTGTGGGGCACCTGCCAGCAGGCCCCCACCCATGTCCAACGCATGTCTCCCACCACCCCCACCCCCCAGCACTGTGGGGCACCTGCCAGCAGGCCCCCACCCATGTGCAACTCATGTTCCCCAGCCAACATGTCATCACAATCTAGATCCCTGGTCCCTATGGTCAGCCTCCAAATGCAAAACACCCACCCGAGTATTGCATCCACCCACTCATAATTTGCAATTACATCACAGAACACCAATTGCAAGTTCCGAAACAAACACATTTCCCTCACATACACCCAATGGGTGTCAGTGAATCTCAAAAAATATATCATGAAATGCATGAAACCAATGAGATACCACACATTGAAGTTCACCAAAAAAAATATGTATTAAAGGAAACATAAATAGAATAAAAAATGAAGAAACAGAAATGTGAATGTACAAAAATGAAAAGAAGCATGTCCGTTAAAAAAAGCAAAACCAAAAATAAAATTCCAAAGTAATGTTGTCCAAAGTCAATGTCCACAAAACAAAATCCAATGGGAAATAAAAAAGAAAGCCATTGCTCCATGGTTAAAAAGTGAAAAAAAAATACAATCCAACTGTGAACTATGTACATGGGAACAAGCCAGGGTCCATTATCCCAAGAAAATAAAGGAAACCTATCTAATTACACTAACTAATAAAAAAAACTATATACAAAAATGTGGCCAATGTCCGAAAGGTCCAAATAAAATAAAAACAAAAATGAAACCTAACACTACCTATATAACTATGTACAAGGGCAGCGGGCTAGTTTCACGGCTCACTTGTGGATGTCCCGGGCCAGGGCATCATCGAACTCCTCCTCAATGTCCCGGAGGCGGTCCTCCTCCATGGCCACGAGGGTCCGCAGGGCCGTCGACGTCTCCACCTCCAAACCCCTGCGGATTGCCTCGAGGCACTTGGCCCGCCTCAGGGCCCTCCGCATGGAGTTCTCCGCCCTGACCATTGTGAGCCGTGCCTCTTCCGCCCGCTGCCGCTCCGCATCTATGGCGTGGCCCAACCGCTGCCACACGGAAGACACTCTCTGTCCTGGTTCCTCCTGCCCTCCGGCCGATGCCTGCCCCTCCGATGTTGAAGGCCCCGAGCCTTCATGGCTCCCACCACCTTGCTGCTGCTGCTGTGCCTCTGCCCGTGCACTGCCTCCTGCTGCCTGCACATCCTCCGCCGGCTGGGGTGCTGTCGTAGATGTGGCCACCCCTGCTGGACGTCCGACTCCCGACTGTGGCAGGGATGCCTCCTCCACCAGCCTGGCCGCACCGTCAGAGGCAGCTCCACAGGGCATCCAGGTGACTGATGGGTGGGAAGATCGCACAGAGGACGACTGGCGCGTAGGGAGTCCAGTTGAGGAGGGGGTCGTAGCAAGCCCCATCAGACGGAGGAATCCGGCCTGGGTGACTTGTCCCAGCAGGCTGACGTGGTCAACGAGCCATTCGAGATGACGTGCAGTCTCTTCATGAAAAGACTGCAGGTCACCTCGCATGGCCCGTTGACGCAACGCCACACCAGCCAGGACAGGCTCAACCCGGACCTGGATAGCCACGTCCGCAGGCAGAGGAAGGCCAGTTGACGTGAGCTCATCCCCTGCCTGAAAACGGGTCTGGACGTAGGTATCCCTGCTGGTGCAAGATGATGCAGGGACAGGATCAGGGACAGGATTGCACACAGGCACCTCCGCGGCGGCCTGTGCTGCCTCCTGTCCCTGGTCCTGCACTGCACCACTAGCACCAGTGGGATCCCCACCTCCAGACCCCGTATCTGGTGCTTCCACGGCCTCCTCCTCCACCAAACCCCCCACCAACCTGGATGACTCTGTGCCATCTTCCTCTGTTGGGCCCTGTGGGGTCCCAGCTGCCCCTTCTGCTGCCGAGGAGTCCAACTCCAACCTCCGCCTCTTGGACCTCCCCCCGGCAGCTGCGGCCTGGAACGCGGCACCAGACTCCTCACTCCCCGACGAGATGACAACATGGGAGGGGAGCCGGGCCTTGCGTCTCCGGCTGGCGGTGGGATCCCCGCCGCTGTGCTCCACAGCACCTTCTCCGCCCTCTTTATCAGTTGACGCTGCAGACAGGGAGAAACAAAACACAGGCATCAGGGCACTGTAAAATGGACACATACACACATGACAGTTGTACATGAGTGGCATTGGCAAACCTCAGACATGTCATCACAATCCCCGACACACATGTCATTACAACTCACACACATGAGCCATATCACAGCCATATCGCAACTGCCACCACCATCCATACACATACAACAGCATGAGCAGCCAAAGGTGAGCCAGACATCACATACAACACAGGAAGTGCACCACACATGTACACACACCACCACACTTGCATGCATGTGTACACCTCTGCCAAGTGTCGCAGTGTTCAGACGGGCATCCATGTCACATCTGCCAATCAGGCTTCCACATACCGCTGTCACATGCATCCATGTTGCATCACTGTTGCACCCTTGTCAAATACACACACATGCACATGTACACAGTGCTGATACATGCAGCCAAAAACAACATACATGCGTGACATCACAGACATGTCTACTTACATACACATTCATCCAAACATGTGTGCCCACACAACTGCATTTGGCATGCAAGCCTACACACACAAGCACCATCCATGTCTCACACATTACAGCCCTCGCATGTGTCAGCCCCACGGACCTGTACACCCCCACCCATACTCGACCCCATACAAACAGATGTGCAACCTGCACACTACTGAATAATCACCACACGCACTGCTCACAATCAGGATGCATGTACACTCACTGCTCGACTCCAGACGAGTCTGCTTCTCAAGGACCTGGACGTGGAGCGCTGGGGATATGCGTTCCAGGACCCTCATCTGTTCTTCCGACAAGTGACCCCGGCGCCCCTTGGCATCCGCTGCCTTCAAGAGGCGCCGGGCCTTGTTCAGGGTCCTGGACCTGAAGTCCTCCCAGCGCTTCTTGACATGTTGTAAGTCGCGGACTGCCACCCCCTCCGCGTTGATGGCAGTCACGATGTCAGCCCAGATCCGAGTCCGTCCTTCCTTGTCGGCGCAGGAACTTCCGAAGAGGGCATCATACTGCCCCAGGACTTGCTCCACCAGGACACCAACTTCGGTGGCACTGAAGCTGGCGCCCCTCTGCCTCTCTGGCCGGGGGTTGTCAGTGGTCACAGATGGTGTTTGCCCCGACATGACAACCCCAGAGGCAGGAGTGGGTGGGCAACTGGGTCCTGGGGCTGGGCTGTGGAGTGATGGAATCCCAGTCGGGAGTCTTCGGTTCCAGCAGGGGTGGTCACAGCAACAGCACCCCTGGCTGATGTGCAGGCAGCAAATGGCAGGGCACGTGGGCAGCAGGCGGTCAGGCAGCAGCAGTTGGCAGGTGGGAGCGTGCTCGGGGCTCTGGGGGGCAGTAGTTCGGCCTTCTGGGCAGGAGCGTGGTCTTCCGTGTGCTTACGCGTGGCCAGCTTGATACGGAGTGATTTGGCACGTGAAAAATCTGCACGTCAGCGTGTAATTCGAGGAAAGGCCCTTAGCGCGTAAGCGCGTCTGCACGCATACGCATTTTCATTGGGCAGAAGGCCCCTCAAGCGCAAGCGCCCCTGTGACGTGACAGACGTGCATGGGCATTTCAGCGCGCGTGAAAAACTGCACGTCCGCGTGTAATACGAGGAAAGGGCCCATGCGCGTAAGTGCGCGTGGAAAACTGCACGTCCGCGTGTAATACGAGGAAAGGCCCTTAGCACGTATGCACGGCAGCACGCATATGCGATTTCATTGGACCAAAGGCCCTTAGCGCGTGAGCGCGCGTGAAAAACTGCACGTCCGCATGTAATACGAGGAAAGGGCCCATGCGCGTAAGTGACGTGACGCGCGCGTGCGTTTCCCTCAGCACGGGTTAAAGGTGAGCGGGCCCAGCAGTTCGCTGTACGTGCCTTTCGTGGAGACCGACGTGTGTTGCTGCTTCCTGTTGTTTCGCGCGCCATCACAACTTCACAGCTATCAAGGACGTATCTCTTCTTTTGGCGGGGGTATTGGCTACGCGTGTTTTTCTGCATCGCGCTAGTCAGACGGTGAGTCGCACACGCTCTTTTTCCCACTGCGGGTGCCCCTGTGTATCGCACCCATTTTCGATGTCATAGTAGCCTGCGTGTCCCACACGTACGCGTTATTCGTGTTACTGGGTGCCACCGCGTACTGCGGGAGGTTGAATCCACGCACGTAGGCTACAGGGTTGTGTGCACGGTTTTACTGCAGTTTTGGGGTGCCTGAGCGTTGCGTGACCCGTCACCACATCACCGGGGTCACATACAGCCTTGCAGGTGCAGGGGGGCTGTTAACATCTTGCTTCCCACCCCCTTCACCCCAATTGCCCAGGTCAATTGTGGTGTACACCTCCCATTGGCACCACTCCATCTGTGCCAGCACTACTACATCTGTGCCATGGTTGGGAGGCCACCAAAGGTGAGGGGTGCCTCAGCTGGGCGTACTCCTCGTGGCGGGCGTGGTCGGGGACGTGGCCGTGGTGACCAGGGAGTAGGGGGACTCAAGGGTGTCCAGGGCAGCCACAGAGGGGGAAGAGGCAGGGGTGCGCCACTTGAGCACAATGTTGTGCCATGTGTCGGTGCAGCCATGCCACCACCCCCTGTGGTTCCGGGGGATGCAGCTCCTGCATCTGGCACTGGCACCCATATGACCCGGCAGTCCGTTCCATCGACTGCCACAGGCCCAAGGGTAGTGGTAGCTGCAGGTGCAGCTGTGGACACCGCCGCTCAGGGTCTGCCAGCGCAGGCTGCGTTGGCACTTGAAGAGCCCTTGGTAGATCTCCAACAGGCCAGGGGGGAAACCATAGGGGCAGGCCGGGCTGCTTAGACCAAGACACGTGTCCATGGAGCAGTCATGTCATCTGCTGCCCCGAACAGCCGGGTGTTGGCAAGTGCAGGGGCAGATGCACCCAACAGCATCCTGGTTGTGAGTCTGCCAACCAGGACCGTTGCGGTCAATGACCCTGCCACAGCTGATGTTGCTGCGCAGGGTCCATTAGTGGGCACCCAGCTGCCACTGACACAAGTCAGGCCTTTGGTCATCCCTCCACCTGCCACTCCCTTGGCTCAATCCACCGAACCCACTGGCCATACTGGTCAGGGCGGCATTAGCCAGCCAGGGTCTGCGCCACAGTCCAAGAGGAGGAAGGTTGCACCTGCAGCACAGGCTGGGACCCCACACACAGCCACGACCTCCTGCATGTCGAGGAAGAAGCCTTTCTGTAAGCAGGAACTGGACTTCCTCGTGGACTACGTGCGGGGCCACAGCCGTGACATGCTAGTGGGTGCCAATAGTCAGACTACGGCTGTCCAACGTGACACCCACTGGAAGCATGTTGCGGAACATGTCAGTTCATTCGGCCATGAGGTGCGCACGGCGCAGGAGTGCAAAAAGCGTTGGAATGACATCAAGCGCAGCACTAAGGCCAAGCGTGCCTCAAATTACAACTTGACTCTGGTGACTGGCGGTGGGCCTGCACCAGAGGAGGAAGAACTCACTCCGCATGAGGCTCTCGTTGCGGAGTTCATACCACCTGAATTGGTCGACGGAGTGGGAGAGATACTGGAATTTGATGCCCAGTCCAGTGAGTGTTGATGCGTGTTTGTTGAGGACGTGTGTGTTTCACTTGTGGGATGTGTTGTGCATGATTGCTGCTACATATGACGTGTACATGGTTCTGATGTGTAAGTAATGCAATGCTACCGTCATGCATGTCTCCTCTGCCTGCATGCGGGACTCCATGTAGGCATGCTCCCTTGCCCCTCCTCTGCCACTCTGCACCCCAGTTCCACCTTTGCACTGGTCTGCTTCAATCTTGCCAATGTGTACTTTCTTGTTCATGTGTCCAGTGTAGATGCTTACTTCCAGCGTAGAATCTGCCAGACATATGCCGTGTGGTACAGCCTTACTACTCGATGCAGGGTATCTCACTTGTACTGTGCATGGGTCAGATGTCCCACAGGGACATGAGTGCCCATTCATGCTCCATGTGCATTGCACGCATGCCCCTATGTGTCCTTGACTGGATGATCACTGTAATATAAGTCCTTGGTTACATACATTGCCTGCCATCTCATCAGCCTTCCCATGTCAACTGTGGCTCAGTCCTGCATTGCACACATGTTTAGGCTCTGACAATCTGTGTGGCTCACAGGCCTCAGCCTGTTCATTGGCCAATGACTCTGTCCAACTCTTGTTGTGTCTTCTTCACACGTGGGCGGCCTCCAGAGTTTCCATCATGTGTCCTGCCCACTGTCCCAGCATCATTTGCAGTGTTGTAATTTGAATCACATTAAGCTGTTGATGCCAGTCAACACTGCCTGTCAATACACAGGTGTATGGTCAGCCTTTTGATACCATGCTAGGCATCCCTGCTTTGGTACTGGGGTGGAGGGGTGCTTGGCTTCTAGACATGGTACACATTGAATGCACAATGCACGTGATGTCTGAATTTGACATTGCACTGCCTTCACATTTCCTGGCACACACCATGTAGTGCTTGTACATGTAGGTAGTGAGTGGCATACACATTTACTGCACTGCATAGACCCACTTCCATGGAAACTGCCACCTTTCAACAGGTCTGATCACAGAAGCTATTCAAAGTAGACCCAGCATGCATGCCAGGTCGTATGTTGTGTGTCACATGTCTGCCGGATGCCTTTGCTGTCGGTGTGTCTGTGTGTCGTGAGCTTCTGACATGTGTATTGACCTTTTTCTCTCTATTTTTCAGGTGATGACGCAATGGAGGCGGAGGATGGTGTTGTCATGCCACACACAGGGTTGGTAACACCACATCAACCCGGCACTAGTGGGGGTCGTGGGGTGGTAGGCCACGAAAACCCCCAAGTGCTGCAGTCCATCTTGTCTCTGGCTGCCTATGAGTCCAGCCTTGATGACGACTCTGACGTCCATGTTGAGTTGGATGAGCATCAAGTCCATGTATCAGGGGTGAGTGATTCTGATGTGGGCACTCCTCTGTCTGCGACACCTGCACTGAGGGATCAGACAGTCTTGGTTCCTCCGCCCGTGGTGGATCGGGACACAGGGTCACCCTCCACACCAGTCACTGATGTGCCTGGGACATCACGTCGACGGGGGCATGTAGTCGTGCAGCCGCAGGCTGTGCCAACACAGCGAGGACCCCCGGTCCTTGGGTCCCGCAGGGGTCAAGCCTGGCAACGCGGTCGCCGCGCGCAACCGCTGTATACTGAGTGGGAGCAAGACATGACTGCCAATTCCGAACGGCAGGGGGCAGCAATGGAGAACATCGCTGAGAGCATGGAGCGTGTG